>NC_090825.1:125335833-125956666 GCF_028021215.1 Eschrichtius robustus
TATATAAGTGCTTATTAAATGTACAGTATTACTAACAAGCCTTATAATACTCTTCATGATTAGAACCTATATTAGTTTGAAAGGGTTGCCGTAACAAAGCATCGTGGACTCAGTAGCTTAAGCAACAGAAATTCAATGGCTCACAGTTCTGGAGGCTAGAAATCCAAGATCAAGGTGTTGGCAAGGTTGGTTTCTTCTGAGAGCTTGGAGGGAGAATCTGTTCCAGGCCTCTCTCCTAGCTTCTGGTGGTTTTCTGGGAATCCTTGTCATTCCTTGGCTTACAGATACATCACCTCAATCTCTGCGCTCATCTTCACATGGTATTTTTCCTGTGTCTCCAAATTTCTCCCTTTTTATAAGGACACCAGTCATATTGTAGGGATCCACCTTACTCCAGTATGACCTCATATACTACAACAACTTTATTTCCAAATAAGGTCACATTGTGAGATACTGGGAGTTGGAACTTCGACATACAAATTTTCGGAAGATATAACTCAACCTATAACAGGCCCTGACATGTTCTCTTACCATTTTTGCCCATAATATCCCTTCCAACAAACTAACACAGTCACCAGTTTGTTTGGCAAACTCTTACTCATCCCTCAAGTTTCAGTTAGATATTGCTTTCTTGGATAATTCCTCCGTAACGTTTCGCAAACCCACCAATTAGATTAGAGCCTTTTTCATACCTTCTAGTGTCCCTGTGCTTACACCTCCCACAACCCTTATCACTTTGCACCATACTTGCCTGTTTACTGCTTGTCTCCCCACAAGACTTCAAATATCTTTTCAACAAAGTTTCCCTAAAATTATGTCTCAGAACCCAGATGGATTCTAAGTAAATGTTTGTTGAATTAACGAATGCTAACATCTCTTTCCAGATTCTGGCATCACCTATTTTGTTTCTATGGATGGTTAGAGGGAGAAAAAATTAGAAAGCAAAATTTTTAGAAAAAAATTAGAAAGCAAAATTTTGTTAAGCAGCGTATCAGTTGGAGTTTAGTTTGAAGATCAGTATCCATGCTAGTTATTTCCAATAAAAGGTATTTAATACAGGGACTTAGTTACACAGTTGTTGGAAGGAAGGGAAGGCAAACAGAGAATGCTGAGAAAATCCAGATATGAGTGACTACAGGAAGCAGCTACCACTCCTAGGACTGAGGGAATAGAAGCGAAATGGAAATGTTACCAAAAACTAAGAGTTAGAGGAGGGTGTCAGGCATGGCTGAAGCTTAGATCTCAGACAGGCAGAAACCACATGGCTGTAGCTTGGACCTCTGATTTGGAGAACACCATAGGTGATACAGGGTGTGCTGAAGGTTGCTGGAGATGGAGCCATGTCTGTCCTCTACTGTCAGAGGGAAACCTCAAGATACCCAGCATGGAAGTCTAGGCAATGTACAATAGTTTGCAGACTCCCAACCCCAGCATCACAGAGCAGGGATAGGAAGGTGGGATACAAGCTGAAAGGCAATGGACACATAACTAGCACAAACCAAGAATCTGATACAAAGGTATATATATTTCACATAATTATGAAAGATTCCTGCCAGCGGGTTTCAAACCCTGGCTCTGTCACAGGTTGACTATGTCCTTGGGCAAGGAGCTCCCCTCCTCTGAGCTTCAATTTCCCCATCCGTGGCAGGGGAAAAAGAACTAGATGATCTCTTAGGGCCTTTCTAAGTATGAGCAGGGGTTTGACAGCAGAAGCACCAGGGAGTTGCTAGGGATTTCTGAATGATGATGTCACTCTAGAGGATCCAATCTCAGGCTTTAGCCATCATATAAATAAGACATTTCCTTTTTCCCATTCTGCAGCTACTGTTTACATGCTCCAAAGAAGGCAGAGGAAGGAAGCTAGGGCTGCATTTCTCCAATATGATGACTCTCTCAGACAAACCAATCCCAAAATAGCCATTAAGGGTAATGTTTCACATTTAGTTAAGTGACCAAATAACTGAAGTGCAGAGGGTGGGGGGTCAGGGGAGGCAGGAGCAAGTGGGAGGAGGCAAGCGAAAAGAGCAAATGTTTTGTGTGCACACAGGGCCTAAATCTACTGTGTGTCTGATGCACAGCAACAATATTTTCTCCAGTCCCCTTGGCCTGGCCTTGCTCTCTGCCCCCTGTGGCCTTGTTGGGAGTCCAACCATGGTGTAGAAGACTCACTTCAAGTCTCAGCACAACCACATGCCAGGCAGGAGACCTAAAGCAAGGCATTTATTTTTGCCTCCTATGAGCCTTATTTTCCTCGCCTGCAATTCTGCCTGCATCTCAAGATCATAAGGATCAAATGAGCTAATATGTGTGGAAGTGCCTACTCATTCTGGGTACACTTTACAAAAGTGTAGTCATTTAATAAAATACATGAAGCATTAAAGTGCATTTATAAAAATGTACTAAGTATGCTTAAGATTTTTACACTTACATGTATGCTTTTTACTTCAATAAAACAACAATCCAAAAAAAGTAAAACTGTAAGAAGTAAAAGGCGATTTAAATTTAGTTAAATTTATGAACTAAAAAGTATCATGTGATAAGAAGTGATCTACTTAGATAACAAAGCCAATAGTATAACTATATAAAGCAGAGCTAAGTACTCTAGATTTTATAGACATAGCTGAAATTCTGTAGGTATATCTCCTACTTAATTCTAGCTTTGCAAAAAAGGATGCATGTTTAGTGCAGAAAATTTGGTAACTATAGGAAAGCACAGAGAAGAAAATAAAAATTAACTATAATTTCACCCCCACATACACAAAATTAAGACTTCTCTGTGAATTACAAATGCTACTGGACTACTAGGGTCTGACTGGTGACAATGTTCTTTATTCTTTTCCTTCTTTTCTACTTCTTAACAGATTCAGAAATTGAGAATTCTTATAAACCAGGACCAGGTGGCAACGCAAGGCCCTACAGAAAACAGGAAGGTGAGATATCAAGTGAAACACCTGAGACGCACCACTGCAAGTTCAATGTAAATGGCAGCTGAACGCTGGCCTGAAAGGTGAGGACTGCTGGGGAGTGGTGTAGGCTGTGGCAAACTCAAGACCATGTGCTCCAAGGGCTACTTAGCCCCAACTCATTCTTCCATATTTCCAGTGTGGCTGGATCACTTATATTTCTAAGACAAGCTGAGCATATAAATATGTGAAAGTCCCCAATTTTTAAATGTTAGTGCCTGATTAATGTTTTAACTCTCTCTAAGCCAAACCAAAGACATCTGTAGGCCAAATGTGGCCTATGGCTATCAATATGCAACCTCTGCTAAAGGCAAAGAGGGTAGGGGTGTGTTCATCGAAGGTCTTAGGCAGGGAAGTAACAGGAGCAAAAAATTCCTGAGAAAATTTCTGAGGTACCTGGTATGAAGGAGAGATTGAAGTGGGAAGAAACTAGAGGTAGTGGAAAGATAATATTCCAGGTGAGGAATGATTGGTGCCTTAACTGGGGCAGTGGAGAGGGAAGCTGGGAGGGGGGGGTTGGGGGGGAGTGCTGGGAGAACTGATGATGTAGGGAGGGGCTGGGAGCCCAAGACGGGTACCAATGTCACAGTTTTGCCTAGAGCCCTGGGGACCCACTGTTCAAGTTTGAGGAAGGAAGTGCCTTGTTTGATAACAGACAACTGGAGAGGAGGAACCACTTAGTATTAGAGAGCCCTCCTCCCAAAATAGCAAAAAGACTAAACAAGCCACCCATTACAGGGTTTGAGGTCAGAGTCAAGAAGGTAGCGGGGAGGGAAGGGCATGTGGGCTCAGTAGTCTGGACCAGAGGTCAAGAGAAGAGAGGAGGAATAAAGTCAGAACCAAGTCCTACACCTTGAAGGGACTGGGGATGCTTAGTCTGAAGAAAAGGCACAGAGGAAACAGGAGTTGGCTGGCTTGCTGGCAAAAAGTATTTATTGAGCATCTACATGTGGCAGGGTTCCAGCTGGTGCTGGGTTTTGGGGCCATAGTGATAAGCAAAAGCAAATAAAACTGATGTTGTACTTACCCCGAGGGAGTCTTCTGGAAAGATATTGATTGAATAATCTCAAAAACAAATGCAAAGGTGCAAAACTGAGATAAGTGATGGGAAGGAGAGGGGTATAGTGTTCTGAGGGTGTGTCCCAGAGGGTGGGGACCTATACTTCCATAGGAAATGATGATTCATCTGAGAGCTAAGAGATGAGTGAGCACTAATGATGTAAACAGGGGGAAGGAAAGGCTTTTAGGCATCAGGAACAGCATGTGCAAATACCTGACTCACAGGAAGGACTAAGAAGGCCAGTGTGGTGGGAGCACCCCCCGAGGGACTTGGGAGGCTATCCTCATGAGGCTTGTTCTGTGCAGTCTGCAAATGCATCCATTAGGGGTGCCACAGACACACTTTCCATAAGAGACTGATGGGAGTGTTTAGGATTTGTTGTTTGCTTTTAGTTAAAATAAAAAGCTATCATTTATTCAGTTTCACATGTCCCAGGCCCTGGTCTAAATAATTGTCTCATGAGTCTACACAATAGCCTCAGAAGGTACATGCTCCCTTTACCACTGCTGTGTAACAAACACCTGCCAAACTCAGTGGCTTAAACAACAATCATTTCATTATCCTGTCTCTTGATTGTGAAAGGGGCTCAGCTGGGTGGATTTTCCTTGGGGCTCGTCGTGCATTTTCATCCAGATGGTGGCTGGGGCTGAGCTATTTAGACTGGCTGGAAGAGCAGGGGGCATCTCTTTCCAAGGGGCTTCTCCACCTCGTGGCTAGTTTGGGCTGCCTCTTCACATGAGGTCTCTGGGTAGTCCTATAGCAGAGGTCTTCCTCCAGAGCAAGTTATTCAGGTGAGACAGGCAGAGGTTGCCAGTCTTCATAGAGACTAGCACCCAAAATGCCACAGTGTCACTTCTGTTGTATCCATTGGTCACAGCAGTCATAGTCAGACCAGATTCAAGGGGGCGGAAGAATAAAGCCCATCTTTTGATGGAGCAATGGCATGTGCATACAGGAGGGAATGAATCAATGATGACTGTGTTGGAGATAAGCCACCACAGTACCATCGTACAGATGAAGGGACAGAGGCTAAGAAAGAAAGTTGCCAAGATCACAAAGCCAGCAACAAGTGGCAGAACTAGGATGTAGACCCAGGTCTGTGTGACTCCAAAATATCCTGCATTTAAGCACTGTGATATTCTTTTAGCAGGCAAGGATGGAGCAATAAGAAAAATCCTGGGTTCTGCTCCCAGCACGGCCTCCGATTTGCTGTGTGACAGAGCAAGCTCCTTCCCACCTGCGGGACTCAGGTTCCTCCACTACGCAGAGAGAGATGGGTGGCTCTAGGATTCTAAGGGTCTGAGAGTCTATACTGCATCCTCTGAGCTGGGTGGTCACCAACTGGCTCCTTCACCCACTTAGCACATCAGCAGGTCAGCTCCACGTTCAGGCAGGAGCCTCTGTTGTCCCTCCTTCCCTTTCCTCTTAGCAACACTCCGCTTTGCTCCCCTGGCTGCTCTGTTTACCCAGCCTCTCCTCCACTTTCCTGTAACCATAACCAGTAAGCAATGCCTTATGTCTCTCCCCCTCAACAGCTGCCCTTGAAGGCTAGTTTCATTCTTGACTAGGGGCTTTACAGAGGCTGAGGCCAACATCTTTTTTTATGCCAGACAGCACAGCAGGCTTTGCAGCTCTTTGCAAATAATTAGTACGTCACGAGGGTATGTCAAATGAGAGCTTGTGTAAATCAATCCATGGTCCTGTTTTGTGCAAACTGCCAAACTGTACACTAGACAGCAAATCCACTGAGGACAGGAATTGCAGCTGATTTATTCATCACTGTAACGGCTATAAAAACTGTCTGGCCCATAGTGGGTAATCAAAACATATTTGTTGGTTGCACCAGCTAATATGTATTTTAATCCCTGCTGTTCAGTTCTGTAAGTTTCCACTTTATGGTCCAATTCATCCTCAAACATATTTAGGCTTAATTTTCCTCCTTTGTCTACTCTCCTCTGTCATTCTGTCAATCTGATTTGTTTTTCCTCCTTTTTGGTCTTTGTGAGTCTAGTATTTTTTCCCTAGGAACATTCCTTTACAACTTAAGCCACTGAAATTTAAGCTTGCCTGCAGGCCTGTTCCTCTTCTGTTCAGTCTCAACTAAAACATAAGAATAAAAAGCCATAAGAAAGATTGAGAGTCAGAAGCCCTGGCTTCTGACCCATTCCTCCAACTATCTTTGCGACATTTCTCAACTTTCTTCCTCATTATGGATCTCAGTTTCCCCATTCCTACTGTGAGAGGGTTAGAATATCTTCTTAATGGGTATCTTTTTAGCGATGGAAGATTTGCACAAGTCTAATTGTATGCAGAGGCAGGATATAAAAAGGCAACTACAAGGGGAGCAGCTCTGGTTGGAGTGGGAACCCAGGACCTCCACCCACCTCCCTGTGTCTGTGGCTGCCTCTGAGGGCCTTCTGCTGAAGTGGGGGCCCTTCTGAGCTAGGCAATCCTTAAGAGCACTCCAGTTCCAAGGTGGAATGATTCACAGTCCTGTTAATCCACTGTACTGTCAAAAAGGGCCGCATCAGCAGAGATACACACTCATGTACACTCTAAATAGAAAACAGGCCCCAGAAACTGCTTTAACAAGCTCTGTCTTCTCTCTTATAGCTTCCGCATTTGCTCAAGTTTTTGCCATCTTTATTTTCATCTCCTGGTTTCTTCTCACATCCTTCCTCTTCTCCCTCCAAAGAAGTTACTGAAAAATTCTAATAATTTCTACTTTGATTTCTTTGCTGTTATCTACTGTACTCCCCTCCCCAAACCCACCCTCAGTCTCCATAATTACAGAGAATTCACTAACTTTTGCTTAAATCCCACCTCAATTTCTTCACCAAAAAAGAGTAGTCAAAGGAAAAGACTCTTGTGGCCATGACAGTATTTTCTAGAATTCTGTGTGCATTACTTTTTTTTTGTTTTAATTAAACTACGCTTTTTAATAGTACTCAGAGTGAAAATTCAAGCAGAGCAGATGAGTAAAAAGTGAAAGTAAAAGTATACTGTCCTGCCTTCCCCACCAGCCCCATCTCCCAGTCCCTGGTCCCCTATATATTAAACACTGTTAATTGTTTCTGAGTGTCTTTCCAAACTATGCTTGTGAAAATAGAAACATATGTTATACAAAAAGGTGACACACATACTATTTTGCTTCAACCCTTTCCACTTAATATCTTAGAGAGCTTTATCTATCACATGTACTATCCCATTCTTTTGAACTGCAGCATACAATTCCACATTCCACTGTACAGTTACACTAATTTGTTTAATCAAGTTACACATCTCCTTATTGACGTGTATGTGTTGTTAGGAAGATGCCACATACAATGTTTTGTTTACACAAATGGGGACATATTACACTGTTGTACAGTTAGCTTTTTTACTTTATGATATATTTTGGATATTGCTTCATATCAGCTGGTACAGAGCTACCTCTTTTTTTTTTGATAAGAGATTTTATTTTTTAGAGCAGTTTCAGGTTCATAGCAAAATTGAGAGGAAAGCACAGAGATTTCTCATATGCCCCCTGCCCCACACGTGCATAGCCTCCCCCCGCCAAAGTGCTACATTTTTTAACAGTCGATGAACCTACACTGATAAATCATCATCACCCAAAGTCCATAGTTCAGAGTTCACTCTTGATGTACATTCTAAGGATTTTGACAAATGTAGAATGACATGTATCCACCACTGTAGTATCATATGGAGTAGTTCCACTGCCCTAAAAATCCTGTGCTGTGCCTATTCATCCTTCCCTCATCCTTAACCCCTGGCAACCACTGATCTTTTTACTGTCTCCACAATTTTGCCTTTTCCAGAATGTCATAGAGTTGGGAGTCATACAGTATGCAGCCTTTTCAGATTGGCTTCTTTCACTTAGTAATATGCATTATGTTTCCTCCATGTCTTTTCATGGATTAATAGCTCATTTCTTTTTACTGTGGAATAATATTCCTTTGTCCAAATGTACCACAGTTTATTTATCCATTCACCTACTGAAGGACATTTTGGTTGCTTCTAAGTTTGGCAAATATGAATACAGCTGCTACAAACATCCATGTTTACACAATAATCTACTGAATGTCAATACATAAATTTATTTAGCCATTTTCCTTTTACAAACATTTCGGTTATTTCCAGTTTGGGAGCTTTTAAATTATGCTAAACAACACTTCAAAGAATATCCTTTGTATATATCCTTTGCATATCCGTGTGCATATATCTCCAAGAGAAATTCCTAGATTCCTAGCAATGCAATTGCTGAGTCAGAGGATATGTGCATTTTAAATTTCAATAAGACAATAACAGTGTCTATCCTAGTCTGGTTCCAACCCTGAGTTTTTGTAAAGCATTCGATTTTGCCAGTGTGGTAGAGAAAAAAATTTTTGCTGTTGTTTCTGGATTTTGTATGTCAATCTACTCCCTTCCTTTCCTCCCTCAGTGCCCAGATGACCACGCCATATGCTCCCACAGCTTGTCACACATCCCTCTCCCTGTGTCAACCTGAGTTCCCTGCTTGTGCGGTCTGTCCTGTATTTTCTCGCAGCATTAATCACAATCCTCTATAGGAAATCAGCCCTTTGGCGGCATCCAGCCCTACAATTGCACACACATAGTGCACTTGATCTCACCACCAGTCTGAGGGCAGGTAGGAGTGCAGTAACACTCTGTTTTACAAATGTGGAAACAAAGACCTGTCACCCAGCAAGGCCCACGGGAGCAGCGCCATATCACGCCCCTTGCCAAATTGGTTTCTTTCCTCATCTGCTCCTTTGGCACACGGCTGCTGGGCAATTTCTGTGAAATAGCCTCATTTATCCCACCACCGATTTTTTTCCCAGATTTTAGCTTTCCATGGCCTGCCTGCCTCCTTCTGTAATTTCTCTTAAACCTCAACTGCTTATCCCAGCATTCAGGGGCTTTCAAAATGCATAGCATGACTCACATCTTACTGTTATTCTCCTCATATATCAGGTGTTATAGCTCTCCAGCAATAGTTACTGTTCCTCAAACACAGTTCAAGGTTTCCCACTTCCATATCTGTTCACATCATATCTCCTCTGTGGTATTCTCCCTTTCTGTTCCCTGACTACCCAAATCACAACTATCCTCAAGCTAAGCTCAATGGCCACCAACTGAATGAAACTTGTTATAATTTCTCTTTGTCTTCGCCCACATAACTAAGAAGACCAGCCCTCTGTTGAATGCAGGTCTCTTTTATACCTCTTTTATAGCCTTTATCACACATCCTGTCATATCATAATTTTCCTTCTTAACTTCACTGTGTTACAGTAAATCTTTGGGAGGCAGCTAACTGTGTCCCCCCAGAGCTCTCAGCAGGACCCGGAAGTAGTAACTAAGGTGCCCCCCAAAACTCTCATATGTATGTTTTGAACATGACAAAAATGAAACCATTTCATACAATCTGGCATATAATTTGCTCTCATACCTTAGTGATAAAGCGTGGACAACTTCCTGAGTCTGCAGGTTTTGGTCTACTTCATTCTTTTTAATAACTACACATCACAATATATATTTCTTCTAATTTACTGAACCATTTCCCCTTTTTGAACAATTAGTTTTGTTTTAAACACAGTGAAACAGTATCTTTACATAAACATCTGACATTTAAGAAACAAATTTCCAGCAAGAGAATTGCTAGGTGAAAGGATATATACATTTTACATTTTAATAAATTCTACCAAATTACTCTCGAAACTGCTGTGCCAATTTATTTTCTTTTTTAAAATCCTGTTAGTCTCTTGGCTAAAGACTCTTTATTATCCAATACTCCCTGCTCTTTTAGAAGTCTTCCCCATGCCTCCTCCCCAGTATTTATGTGGGGAGATTGGGTACCGAATCAGTCCTCTTTTGTGCATAAAATCAAGTTCCCAGCTCACAGTATTTACTTCATTATATGGAATTGAAGTTTATGTACTAACCTCCACTACTAAGCCTGTGAGTTTCTTCAACGCAAGAGCCCTGCCTCGTTCATTTCTTTACATTTCTCAGCCGCATACTTTAAGGATATCTAAGTAAATATGTGTGTGTGCGTGTGTGTGTGTGTACACGCACACATATACATATAGTATCTGCCCTCTGTATTCTGGACCCTGTGTTGGGGTGTTGGGGATACAAAGATGAATAAATTAGTATTAGAAAGCAAAATGAGGAATAATACTAATACAGGGCAAGTGCTACTGTTTGGTGTGACACAAAAGCACATACCAGGGGCATCTAACCTGGTCTCATAGTTAGCAAGTCTTCCTGGAGGAAGCTGACAAAGCGTGAGTGAGTGTGACTGTGAATGTGTGTGTGTGTGTGTGTGTGTGTGTACGCGTGCACTGGGGATGGAGACCATGCAGGAGATGAGGGGAGAAGGAGAGGAGGTGGAATAGGGAGCTACTATGAGTGGAGGAAGGAGGCTGGATGAAGCCCAGAGGCTCATGGTCAACGACTTCCAACCTCTCTCCTCACTGGTGATTGGAGAGTGCTGCCACTACTCCAGCCTCCGGCAGTGTGGTGGAACCTAGCTCCGAGACCCTGACAACTGGGGCACTTCCACCTCGGCAGCCTTAACACGCAGTATTTTCATTGAGTCTGAATCCTGACTAAGTGGTTCAGAGGCAAGCTTTTGATCAGACAGAGCTGGGTCTAAAGCCCTTCTCCTCTTCCTTTTACCTATGGTGTAACCTGCGGCAGGCTGCTTAATTTAAACCTCAGTTTTCTCATCTGTGAAATGGGAATAACTGTGCCACCTCGTAGTGCTGTATGAGATGAGATAAAAGATGAGAGACTGCAGGTAAGGTGCTACACATAGCTCCTGGTATATAGAATATGCACATAATAAATAAAACCTATGCCTGTTGTCTTTCAGACCCCTTAACAACCACGAACGAACTATGAAGGGGTCACTTGATTCAACTTTCCCATTTTACAGTTGAGGAAACTGAGGCCCAGTGAGGGGCAGTCGCACAACAGGGGTGAGGGCCAGGATGGACTCTCCTCCTCCGGGCCAGCACATGTTTCACCACCCCGCAGTGATTAGACTCAGCTGGGCATCTGTACCTTCTCACCTTGAGCCAGTGAGATCTTTCCCTCTGTGGCATCAGTAAAAGGCACCACTTTGGAGGGAGGCCAGCCCTGCTCCCTTTCAAGCACCTGGAAGGCATTTCTCCTCCTTTGCCCATCTTCCCCAGCCACAGTTGGCTTTACCTTCTCCCATTGTTTCCCTGTCAGCTCTGCTTCTTTTCTTCAAGCAGACACTTCTTGATCCCTACAATTGTTTCATCCCTACTTTCCTACAGGGCCCGCAACTGCAGTTACTTTTCTTGGGCTCCAGCGCTGGGCAGTTAGCGCTTAGGGGATCTTCAGCCCAAGAGGCTGCATGTACAATCTCTTCCCCGTGAGAGGTTTCCTCAGTTCCATGGCCAGAAGACCTTTCCATGGCTTCTCTAGGTTTAATATCAGTAATTAATTCAGCATTTACTATGTGTCAGGCCAGTTCTAACCATTTTGCAGATATTAACTCATTTGTTCCTCTGAACACCCCCAAGAGGTTGTGAGATATTATTATCAATAGCCTCAATTTACAGATGAGGAAGTCGAGACACAGGGAAATTAAGTAACTTGCTCAGGGTTTGACAGCTAAGAACTGGAGGAAGGTTTGACAGCTAAGAACTGGAGGAAGCAGGGCTTCAAACCAAGCAGTTGGCTCCAGAGACGCTCTAGAGCGCCTGTTCACAGGATCAGGTCATGCCTGGGTTTTTGTCTGAAACCACCACTGGCTTTGCTTCTCCCACTCTCTGACGGGTTTCTCTTGGGAGCCCTTCCTTCAACAATTACTCACAAACCCTCATCTCAGCAGCTGCTGCTAGAAAATCCAACCTAAGACTTCTTCCAACAATCCACCCCAAAGGTTACCACTGTTAGTAGTTGGATATATACAAAGGATTTTTTTCCATGTTGGATAAATTTATTAATTCATTTAAAGGACTGCCCTTAGAGAAACAAATATAATGTTGTGAAACTGAAGCTGTGCTAGAAAATCTAAGATGACGATAATGATGACAGTGATGATGATGGCAACGATAAACACTTTCTTTTGGGAACACTGTGTAAAGTACCTTACATGCATTATTTCATTTACCCATCAAGAGTGTCCTCTGAGAGTACTGCTACTCAGGGAATGCTTCCACTATAATGGCAACCACCAACAGACACATCACCCCAAATCTGTTTATCTTCTAAACATTATGATATTTTAACTGCCATTTTGATGCCCGACCAAAACCTCCAACTTGATGTGGCTATATCGGAATTCATCACTCCTTCCTGTGCTACAGACACTTAGGCCACTGCTCTCCTCACACCTGCTGGGCAACGGCCCCCACTCCTTTGACTCATCTCCTCAACCCCCAGCCAATCCAACTTAGGCTGATTTCTTCTGTTGCCTCATCTCTTGGTTCTCTCCCTCCCTTTCCAAACCCAGTTTTTTATACATTCTTTCTATTTCCTTAACAGTCATCCAAGAGATTTTATCCTCATTTTACATACAAACATTCTGAGGCCCAGAGGTCTCAAGTATATTACCTGCAGCGCTCAGTTGGTTAAGGGCATTATCAGGGTTGGAACCCAGATCCATTTGGCTCCGAAGCCCATGCTCTTTCCTTCACAGCAGTGTGTTCCATTAGCCCGAGCTTGGGGCTGAGATACCTTTAGATGTAATAAGAGATTATTTTAAACACTTCAGTAACAGTACATTGAATAACAGTGTACTACTTTGAAGTTATTTTTACGCTTTTCAATTTTATTTCGATCTTCTAAAATAGATGGAGAAAGTCCCATTTATTACGAGAATACCGTTAATATCTCCCTGGCACTTCCTAATCTTCCTTTTCAATAAAATGAGAGCAGGCCCCAGGCTCAGAACTTTGGCAGGCAACAAAATCTAGCTAGAATTTATTAACATTGTTTCGTTTTCATGGTTACCTTCTATTTATGGCCGATGACACAGGTTTTCCACCTGCGGTAATGGCAGTAATACAAAATTTTCTTTAAAAATAAATATAGTTGAGGGCTTCCCTGGTGGTGCAATGGTTAAGAATCCGCCTGCCAATGCAGGGGACACGGGTTCAAGCCCTGGTCAGGGAAGTTCCCACATGCCGCGGAGCAACTAAGCCCGTGCACCACGACTACTGAGCCTGCGCTCTAGAGCCCGTGAGCCACAACTACTGAGCCCGCGTGCTACAACTATTGAAGCCCACACGCCTACAGCCCATGCTCCACAACAAGAGAAGCCACCACAATGAGAAGCCCATGCACCACAATGAAGAGTAGCCCCTGCTTGCTGCAACTAGAGAAAGCCTGGGCACAGCAACGAAGACCCAATGCAGCCAAAAATAAACAAATAAAATTTTAAAAACAAAAAAAAACAACTGATTTTTAAAAGTAAATAAATAAATAAATGTATTTGAGTTTTAGAAGTCAGTGTCAAAAAGAAGTATTCAGTAAATAATAGTACACCTGCTACTCAGAATAGCAGGAATCACAATGGTGAAGTATGCCAAAAAGAAACCAAACAAACATAACCAAGTTGTTCTGTGGGATATTGACAGTTTTTGCTTGCCAAGCTCTTCAGAGCAGGAACTCATCTCCTCAATGGCCCTCAATGTGCTTCCTTCCCACTACAGGCTTGTTCAGTTTAGAATAGGAAGGCTCTTAGATGCCAACTATGGACAAAGACCGAGGCTCGAAGAAAGAAGGTGACTTCTTTAAGGTTATGGATAACATTATAGCTGTTCTGGGACCAGAACCTAGGTCTCCTTATCCCCAATTCATGCTCTCTCCTCTGCATCAGATTGATGATGACTTGTATTTACCATCACACACTGTTCATTCCCACATCTAAAGGAGACTCCAAGCAGTTCTGCTCAGATTCAGTAAGAGAAATTAAGCCTTATTCCCTAAGGCATCTATTATATTATATGTTCTTAGTAGGGTAATAGTTTTGTATCATCCTTGGGAGAATTGGGAAGAATGGCCACTCAAATATTTTTCTGTAGGGTTTAATCCTCTTGCAAAACCCCAACCACGGAAGGTTGCTAGAGTTTAGCCCCTTTTGAAGATTAATTGTCCTCAGGCCAAAGAGTCCTTCATATGACCATCTGAAGTTCCTCCTGCTTTAATTTAATGCCATCTTTCTTTGTTCAGTCCCCCTGAGACACAGAGAATTTATCAGCATGTCTCTCATAAAACACTAGCATAGCAGGAAATTAAATTCATCTGGTATTGCTCTGAAAGCTTTGCTGGTTGCTCTGCTTACTTTATGGTTGCCAAGGTAATTGTAAACTGATTGTTTGATGACTTGTTCTTGGATCATTCTAGGTACTGATGTTAAGTTTAGACATTGACAAACCCAAGTATGACTAGTAAGAGACCTGCCATGATGGTAAAGAAGACTCTAGACCCAAGGGAACAGAAATATTTAACCTGAAGAGTAGAAGGCTCAGGAGAACTCTAAGGGATTCTACCAAAATCTCAAGGACAATCTTGGGGAAGAGAGAGGAGACTTGTTTGAGTGGCCTCAAGGGGGCAGACTTAAGATCCATGGGTAGAAGCTATCAGAAGATGGATTTCAGTTCAATATCTGGATAGTTGGAGAAATATACACTGATGAAAGGAACTGGTGAGCTTGCTTTCATTAGAGATGGCTGTCAAAGAGTTTTGGTGGATGCACTGTGGAAGGAGCTGACTAGGCTGTGAGATGCTTCATTCAAAAACCACTAACATCCCATCCAGCTATATAACTCAGTGATGATGGTCATTTTCAGAATCATTCTTCTTTCTAAGGAACCAAGTTTCATTCCTTTTTAAATTCATTTTCACAGAAATTCAAATTAAAAACAAATTGCTCATTATTTATGTTCAAAGTGTCTTTTCACAACATGATCTGAATAAGACATGTATTCTATATATACATTTTGATTCAAAAATAAGATTTCAGTAATATTTATCTCTTTTCCAAGGCAGCATGCTAAGCTTTGCGTGCATTTAGTCTCATTTAATGCAAGCTTAATGAGATGATACTGTACAGAGATAACACTAAAGACAAACATTTGAGACCATCATTTAGAAAAAAATCTATAGATGTTTCTCTGCTTAGAGGATTGTAAAGATGGAAGGACTCTTCAAGGTTGATGTCAAGTAGCTTACCGCCTATGTTTTCTTCTAGGAAACATTCAAGTCTTTACTCCATTTTGAGTTAATTCTTGCGTATGGTGTACGATGGTGGTCCAGTTTTATTCTTTTGCATGTGGCTGTCCAATTTTCCCAACACTATTCATTGAAGAAGCTGTTCTTTCCCCCACTGTATACTCTTGCCTCCTTTGTTGTAAATTAATTGACCATATATGTACAGGTTTATTTCTCAGTCCTCTATCCTGTCCCATTAATCTTTGTGTCTCCTTTGATTACTATAGCTTTGTAATATAGCTTGAAATCAGGGAGCTTGATGACTCCAGATCTATTCTTCTTTCTCAAGACTACTTTGGCTATTTGGGGCCTTTGTGGTTCCAAATTTTAGGATGGTTTGTTCTATTTCTGTGAAAAATGCCATTACAATTTTGATAAGGATTGCACTGAATCTGTAGATTGCTTTGGGTAATATGGATATTTTAACAATATGAATTCTTCCACTCCATGAGCACAGAATATTATTCTATTTCTTTGTGTCTTCTTGAATTTCTTTCATCAATTACATCATTTTCAGCGTACAGATCTTTCACCTCCTTGGTTAAAATTATTCCTAGGTATCTTATCTTTTTGACAGTTGTGAATGGGTTGTTTTCTTAATTTCTCTTTCTGATACTTTGTTGTTAATTATATAGAAATGCAATCGATTTTTTAAAAAATATTTATTTATTTATTTGTTTGGTTGCACTGGGTCTTAGTTGCGGCATGCGTGCTCCTTAGTCGTGGCATGCAAACTCTTACTTGCGGCATCTAACTGTGGGATCCAGTTCCCGGACCAGGGATCAAACCTGGGCCCCCTGCATTGGGAGCACAGAGTCTCATCCACTGCACCACCAGGGAAGTCCCACAATTGATTTTTGTATATTATTTTATACCCTGCCACTTTACTGAATTCAATTATTCTAACAGTTTTGGGGTGGCATCTTTAAGGTTTTCTATATAAAATCATGTCATCCACAAATAGTGACAGCTTTACTTCTTCACTTCTGATTTGGATACCTTTTATTCCTTTTTCTTGCCTAATTGCTCTGGCAAAGACTTCCAATACTATGTTGAATAAAAGTGGGGAGAGTGGACATCCTTGTCATCCTGTTCCTAATCTTAGAGGAAAAACTTTCAGCTTTTCACCATGGAGTATGATGTTTGCTGTGAGCTTGTCATATATGGCCTTGATTAGGTTGAGGTACATTCCCTCCCTCTGTATCCACTTTGTATAAACCTCCTAGAAGAAGACATAGATGGTAGGCTACTTGACATTGATCTTGGCAAAAAGTTTTTGGATCTGAATCCAAAGCAGAGGCAACAAAATCAAAAACAAACAAGTGGGACTACATCAAACTAAAAAGCTTCTGCACAGCAGAGGAAACAGTCAACAAAATGAAAAGACAACCTACTGAATGGGAGAAAATATTTTCAAATCATATATCTGATAAGGGGTTACTATCCAAAATATATAAAGAACTCATAAAACCCTATAGTAAACAAATAATTCAATTTTAAAAAATAAGCAGAGAATCTGAGTAGATATTTTTCCAAAGAAGGCATGCAGGTGGCCAACAGACACATGAAAAGATGCTCAACATCACTAGTCATCAGGGAAATGCAAATCAAAACCACAATGAGATATCACCTTACATCTGTTAGAACAGCTATTACCAAAAGGATAAGACATAACAAGTGTTGGTAAGGATGTGGAGAAAAGGGAACCCCTCGTGCACTGTTGGAGGAAATGTAAATTGGTGCAACCACTATGGAAAACAGTATGGGGGTTCAGTTGCTCAAAACATTAAAAATAGAACTACTGTATGATCCAGTTATTCCACTTCTGGGTATCTATCTGAGGAAAACAAAAACACTAATTCAAAAAGATATATGCACCCCCATGTTCATTGCAGCATTATTTACTATAGCCAAGATAAGAAAGCAATCTAAGTGTACACTGATAGATGAGTGGATAAGATATGAAATGATATGATATGATATGATAGAATCTCTCTCTATATATACACACACATAAATGGACTACCACTCTACCATAAAAAAAGAATGAAATCTTGCCATTGGCAACAACATGGATGAACCTTAAGGAAATTATGCTAAGTGAAATGAGTCAGACAGAGAAAGACAAATGCCGTATGATTTCACTTACATGTGAAATCTAAAAACCAATACAAATGAACAAACAAAAGAAAACAAAACAAAAATCATAGATACAGAAAACAAAATGGTATTTGCCAGAGGGGAGTGGTGATGGGGAGAGGGTGAAACAGGTGAAGAGGGTCAAGAGGTACAAACTTCCAATCATAAAATAAATAAGTCACGGGGATGTAATGTACAGCATAGTGACTGTAGTCAGTAATATTGTAGAGCATATTTGAAAGTTGCCAAGAGAATAAATCCTAAAAGTTAACCATGATGCATGGTGACAGATGTTAACTAGACTTATTGAGGTGATCACTTCGCAATGAATACAAATATTGAATCATTATGTTGTACATTTGAAACCGATATAATGTTATTTGTCAATTACACCTCAACAACAACAACAAAAAAATGTTTTAAAAGGTGGAAGGAATCTTGTCTAAGCCAAGACCAGGATAAGATTTTCCTAAAGTGTCCAGATATTCATGTGAGAGCGTTCCCTGGCTCACAGAGCCTTACTCCTATTCAAACATTTGTTTGGTAAATCAAAATGTAGGGGTTTTTTTCCTGTTTGGTAGGCAGGAAATGACAAATCAGTGTCTTAAGGGATTGACAAAATATGTAATTAGACACTATCAATCACCATAAAAGAGCCTGCTTTTTCTCATATCAGATAAAGGTGAATTTAGTCTACTAAGAACTTTCCAGTTCAACTAAAGCATTAGCTCTCTAAGACCACAAGCTCAGTAAGCAGTGCTAGTCACATTCTTCCGCTGGGAAATGAAGCCACAATGTTGGGCAGTGAAAACGTGTGAGGCCAGGAACAGACCTGGACTCCCAATCTTCCCTGCCACCTTTGACTGGACATTTTCCTCAATTGCAAATTGGAGGACTGGGGGGAATAAAGTAAATGATCTATTAAACTCTTTCCCATTCTAACTCTCTTTAATCCTATAATTCTAAAAGGGAGGTCAGGAAAAAGACTCTTGGCGTGAAGACATTTTGAAATTC
Organism: Eschrichtius robustus; assembly: GCF_028021215.1. NCBI lineage: Eukaryota > Metazoa > Chordata > Mammalia > Artiodactyla > Eschrichtiidae > Eschrichtius > Eschrichtius robustus. The sequence continues at coordinate 125,354,263 of NC_090825.1, forward strand.
CTATCAGCCGTGGTGATGCAGGAAAAAGAAAGGGGAAGAGACTGAGGGAGAGGTATTGTCCGTTTGGCAAGGCTGATGAGACAAAGGTCTGGAACTTTGTTGACATAAACAGTCCTCCCTTCTAGATTTAGTGTTTGTGGGTTTTTTAAAGGTGCTTACCAAAATAATCAAAGTTAAATTTTTAAGTGACTTATGTGTATATCTAAATGATCAATTAGTGTTTGTCCTAAAAGGGCTTTGTTCTTTTTTTGTTATGAGAAATTTAAGAAATATGCTTATTTATTCCATAGCTTCACAAAGAGGAAGGAGGCTTTAAATGGCTCAGTTCCACAGTTTGGGGTAGATATATATTTAAAGAAATATTGCATAACACACTGCCTCTTCCTAAAATGCATCACACCAGAGCCAATTTTGGAAAACACAAATATGGGATGGGTATATTTTGAAAACTATGTGAACATAATAGATTCTTAATTAATATGCACGGCTTTTATGGGAAATACTTGTTTTTTAAGGCATCTGTCATGCAAAAACAATTTCTGCTAGTGAAGGAAGTTAAAAAGGGCATGTAGGTTAAATTTTGTTTCTGAGTTATACTTCTAGTGTAAATGCTCAAGTTACTTTGGTCCTAAAGTATCTTAGTGTTCTATTAGAGAACACTAACAACATATTCTAGACTACTAAGTAATTTATATAAATTTTATTTATAACCTATACTTGTGTGGCATTTATACGTGCAAAACACTATTACGTTTGTCATTATATCATTGGATTCTCACTCAGATCAATAGAAGTGACTTTATTCCCCATTTAGACATGGAGGAAATTAGAGTCCACATTTTTAATTTGTCTAAGGAATGTGAGCTAGAAAGTTCTAAGATGGGGATTTGGAACCTGATATACCAATTCCAGTTGTGATCCTTCTTCCCCATCCTCCATTCCTTTCTGCATGTGGTGATACAGTACATTGAAAGGATTAAAAGGTGGATTTTAGAGTCAAACAGAACTGGGTTCAACTCCTGCTTCTGGCACTGCCTGGCTCTGTGCCCATGGGCAAACTATTTTCTTCTTTGAGACCCATTTGTGAATTAAGCTAAAAATAGTTACACCCTCCCCCCCCCCCCAACAACACACACCATGGGACTGTGGGAAGGATTAAATGGAATAATGCATGAAAAGCAGATAGCAGAATGTTCCATAAATGTTAGCCATAGTTATGTTATTATGTAATCTAGAAAATATGTTTGGTTACACTGCATGAAATATTTTCCATTTTTCAAAAGCACAACTGATACATGTGAAATCAAATACTGAAAAATATTTTTTTTTAAACAGTAAAGTCATATGCCAGATGCAAAGGATAGTATTTCATGGCAAAGACCCTAGTTTGAAGGTTTGGTCTGACTCTTTTTTTAAGAGAAATTATCTTTTGCTTTCTGTGGTTTCAAAACATTCTTAATGTTAACACGTTCTTAATAATCTGAGCCATATGAAATTGCCATTTTTTTAAAGTCAGAAACTACAGAACAGTGGCAATTTCATATGGCTCAGCCCAACAGATCAACAAACTACCCAGATGATTTTTCTAGTTGCAAAGGGATTACTGAGGAAGTTGAACTTGAAAGGAAAATAATCTCATTTTCAACGCATTTTCATTTTAACATATAATGGAGTGATGCCACACTCCCTAGAATTAAAAATTAAAGCATACAACTTTCTCTTTCCGTCCCCATGCACATACGTGTATACCCCAGCTCCGAATGAATTCCCAAGTGTAAAATTATGTCTCAATGCCTGCAAATTCCCAAGGAGGGCACCAAAAGTACTTGACAGCAAGCGTGCTGAGGAAATCGGCTGCTGTTGAAGTCACCTCCTGTGGTCTTGCCAAATGTTTGAAAGGGAATATGCCGCGTGTCCCCGTGTTGGGGAAGAGGGGGTGGATGGCCAGGATGCAGGGCTGAGGAGTTTGGAGTACCTGGATGGGAAGTCCTTAGCTGTGGAGCACTGCTTGCCTCCAAGTGGGTGTTCGTATGTTGTTTATTTACTTCTTTTTGTGTGTGTGCCCATGTCTTTGTGCTTCTGGGTGCTCCTGGTTTGCCCCCGGCCGTGTCTCTGTCTCTGTGTTGGACAGGGGTGACTTTGTGCCGGTCGGCTTCTGTGCCTGCGCGCGCACTTGTCGGTGCGCTGGACGGGTGTATCTGAGTGTCTGTGGCTCTGGTTCCGTGTAAGTCTGTGCATGTCTGTCGGGGTACACTGTGCCTGTCCGGTGCGTGTCTCGGTGGGCGCTCTCATCTATCTCCGAACGGGAGGGAGGCCCCGCCTACTGCCCTCTGCTCTGAGATCTCAGGTCGCACAGGCGCCCCGCGCAGACAGGTAGCAGACACGGAAGAACCAGCACCTCCTGGGTTGGCTGGTAAGCACGCCAGCCCCAGCTTCAGCCCTCGGGGCCAGCCAAGGGAGCCGGGAGGGAGTGGTGGCCGGCTCGCCCGCCCGCCGAGAGCAGCGGGGGGGGGGGGGAGCCCGCCCGGGCCACCCCCAGGAGGGGGCGGGAGAGGGGAAGGAAGGGGCGGAGGGCCTCGCCCCTTCGGGGCTTCCCGCACACGCTATTGGTCAAAAGTTCCAGAACGTCACGGGGAGGGCAGTTCCCCTAAAGCCCTGTGCCCATAACGGGCAGCGCGCACTCCGAGGCGGCTTCTCCAGAGCGCAGGCTGGGACTAACGGGCACCGCGAGCCCAGAGCACCCCCGGAGCTGAGTATACCACGCGCCCCCACCACACCCACCTCACGGCCGCTGAATGAGGCTTCCAGGTGCCCGCTTGCTGCCCGCAGCGCCCCGCCGGAGGTTCGCTCGCTGAGGGGCGGCTGGTGCGCTGGCCGCCAGTGCGCTCACCTGCCAGCTTGCGCGCCATGGGGCAGCCCGGGAACGGCAGCGTCTTTTTGCTGGCGCCCAACGGAAGCCACGCACCGGACCAAGACGTCACACAGGAACGGGACGAGGCGTGGGTGGTGGGCATGGGCATCGTCATGTCGCTTATCGTCCTGGCCATTGTGTTTGGAAACGTGCTGGTCATCACAGCCATCGCCAAGTTCGAGCGTCTGCAGACGGTCACCAACTACTTCATCACCTCCCTGGCCTGTGCTGACCTGGTCATGGGCCTGGCGGTGGTGCCCTTTGGGGCCAGCCACATCCTCATGAAAATGTGGACTTTTGGCAACTTCTGGTGTGAGTTTTGGACTTCCATTGACGTGCTGTGCGTCACGGCCAGCATTGAGACCCTGTGCGTGATCGCCGTGGATCGCTACCTTGCCATCACATCACCCTTCAAGTATCAGTGCCTGCTGACCAAGAATAAGGCCCGGGTGGTCATTTTGATGGTGTGGGTCGTGTCCGGCCTTACCTCCTTCTTGCCCATTCAGATGCACTGGTACCGGGCCACCCACCAGGAAGCCATCAACTGCTATGCCAAGGAGACCTGCTGTGACTTCTTCACGAACCAAGCCTATGCCATTGCCTCCTCCATTGTGTCCTTCTACTTGCCCTTGGTGGTCATGGTCTTCGTCTACTCCAAGGTCTTCCAGGTAGCCAAAAGGCAGCTCCAGAAGATCGACAAATCTGAGGGCCGCTTCCATGCCCAGAACATCAGCCAAGTGGAGCAGGATGGGCGGAGCGGGCCCGGACAACGCAGGGCCTCCAAGTTCTGCTTGAAGGAACACAAAGCCCTCAAGACTTTAGGCATTATCATGGGCACTTTCACCCTGTGCTGGCTGCCCTTCTTCATTGTCAACATTGTGCACGTGATCCAGGATAACCTCATCCCTAAGGAAGTTTACATCCTTCTAAACTGGGTGGGCTATGTCAACTCTGCTTTCAATCCCCTTATCTACTGCCGGAGCCCAGATTTCAGGATTGCTTTCCAGGAGCTCCTGTGCCGGCGCAAGTCTTCCTTGAAGGACTCTGGGAATGGCTACTCCAGCAACAGCAATGGCAGAACTGACTACCCAGGGGAACAGAGTGGATATCACCTGGGGGAGGAGAAAGACAGTGAACTGCTGTGTGAGGATCCCCCAGGCACGGAAGACTTTGTGAACCGGCAAGGTACTGTGCCCAATGATAGCACTGATTCGCAAGGGAGGAACTGTAGTACAAATGACTCACTGCTGTAATGCGCTTTTTCTACTTTTTAAGACCCCTTCTCCCCCCCGCCCAACAAAACACTAAACAGACTATTTAACTTGAGTGTAATAAATTTAGAATAAACTTGTATAGAGATGTGCAGGAGGAAGGATATCCTTCTGCCTTTTTTTTTATTTTTTATTTTTTTAAGTTGCAAAAAAGAGAAAACGTATTTGAGTGATTGTTTCTTGTACAGTTCAGTTCCTCTGCATGGAACTTGTAAGTTTATGTCTGAAGGGCTTCAGTTTCAGAGGATCTGGGGCTGCTATGTTTTAATGACTTTTCCTGCATATCTACCTCATTGATCAAGTATTAGGGGTGATATATTGCTGCTGGTAATTTGTATCTGAAGGAGACCTTCCTTCCTGCACCCTTGGACTGGACGATCTCGAGTCTCTCGGACCTTTTGCTGTGAACATGGACTCTCCCCGCCCCTCTTATTTGCTCAAACGGGGTGTTGTAGGCAGGGATTTGAGGGGCAGCTTTGGTTGTTTTCCTGAGCAAAGTCTAAAGTTTACAGTAAATAAATTGTTTGACCATGACTTCATTGCACCTGTTTCTCCAAAACCCCTTGACTGGAGTGTGGCTGCCTCTCCCACTGAAAACCGCAGGTAACTATTTGCAATAACTTCCCAGTGACTTAATGTGGAATGACACGCACTGATTGCTTAACCCGTTCATTTGCCTTTGAATCTGCTGTTGTAAACCTGTATCTCTCCTGACGCTGGTGCCCCCACATCAGTTCTGCCCGCCCTGAGCACAGCTCATCTTGCTCTTCCTACCGGTATTATTCTTGTGTTGTAACATCAGAAACACTGACTCATGGAAACGGAGTTAAGGGCATCTGTTGTGTCCCTTCATGTGCCCCCACCGCCCACCTTCCAGTTCTACTTGTTTTGTAGCTGCTTATATTTTTATCTTTGCTGTGTCTTACAGTAGAGATCTTTGTACTGCATCAGGGCTTGGCATTTTAAGGATAAGAAAGTTCTTGTGAAAAAGCTACTCAAACATAGCCCCGTAATTCCAAGGGAAATGAAAAGGTCGTGGGTTATAGGGAGAAAAGCTGGGAAACACTTAACTGGTGAATACCTCATGACCTAGAAACAGGGTTTGACCCCTCCTCCTTTGAACTGCTGTCCCTTTTTTCCCCTCTCCCTGTGACTCTAGTCACTTCAGTACAAATCGAGATTTCTCAACCTCGCACTATTAACATTTTTAACCAGATAATTCTCCATTGTGAAGGGCTGTCCTATACATTGTCAGATGTTCAGCAGCATCCCTGGTCTCTACCCACTAGATGCCAGTGCATCCCCTGAGTTGTGACAACCAAAAATGTCTCCAGTCATTGCCAAGTACCCTTCCCTTGAGGAATGAAATTACCCCTGGCTGAGAACCACAATTATAAACTTCAAAAATCTAAACAGATTTTTAGATTCTGCCTAATGTAACCACTTCATTGTGCAGAGCGTCAGAGAGGAATTTCTCACGGTTCACCCAGTTAGTGACAGACCCCGGGCCAGTGCTCTTTCTACTCCATCACGCTGCCTTCCCAGCTTATTCTCCAGCTGCCCACATACTGACTGTAAGACATGAATTGTTTTGGACGGTTTATCAATGAAGGTGAGGACTGTGAGCAGTTACTGCCTGTTTGTGGAGAGATTATAATAGCGTTAAGAGGCACGTAAGGGAAAAATCACAAAAGTAAACACATTTCTTCTCCCACCCCCTTTCTATTTTTGCCTGTGTGTCTGAGCCACAGCTTGGCCCAGGTTTGACCGAGTGGATCATCCTCCTTGGCAACGGCAGCCTGGAGAGGATCAGCCTGCAGGGTTCACTGCCATTTCACTCGCTCATGAAGCTGACTCCACTTCTTTCTTCCCTCTGTCCCAGTCACGGTCCCCAACCAGAAAAGCATTAGTCTCCTCTGCTTCCTGTCAGCTCAGTGATGGGGTGTTTCTGGGTGAGCCCTGAGCTCTCAAGAGAAAGTTAGCTGCCCGTGTTTCTAGAATGTGCCATCGAGCTTTGGAGAGCGTGTGCCCTTTAGCACTTTGCTTTTTCTCCAAGGGCTTTCATACCTATTATCACATTCTTCTCCTGCTCTGGGCCCTGCACTCAGAGATGCAGGCAGCTTCTCCAGCTAATCTTCACACTCCTCATAGTCTCATGGGATCTCGGACTTGCAAGAGAAAGCATAGAAAGCATTTGACATCCAAAGAGACCAAAAGCCTGCGAGGGGGGATGACCTGCCCAAGGTAAGAAGCCAAGGATGTCAGAGATGGGGCTAAAGCCAGGGAACCCGGCTGTCATACCAGGAATTGGTGTATGCTCTCCACCACATTGTCATTGAATTCTGCCCTCACCCTCAATTGTGGAAGCTTTTCCCTGGGGTTGTCACATTAACAAATTCATTTCAGCAGATATTTTTAGTTCTTTCGGGCCCTTAATACAAAACGCAGGCAATAAACAAATAATCTGCGATAGGGACAAAAGAAAGAATTATTCCTTTTTCTCGGCAAGAGTTCACTAGGATATCCTCAGCATTTAGGGAAATTGGGAGATTCCTTAACTCTTTATGACCTGAAGGGATTTCAAGCCACTCCAGGTAGAAATTTCCCATAGTCTTATTTAAAAGAAAAAAAAGTTGGAAACTTTTCTGTCATCATTTGTTAAGTCCCATGGACAATAAATATTATTAACAAACAATGTTGTATAGACACTCCTTTGGTTAGAGATGCATTTTAATGTAATTTCAGTTTAGAACTCTGCTATGAATGTTAGTTCATAGACTCTCAGCTAAAAGGGAGTTTAGCCTAATTCATGTTCATTTGGGAATACTTTAAATGTAAGAACACTGATCAGTTTTAAGGGTTTTGACAAGCAAGAGCATCTTAGGCCTATCTCAACTCCTTGCTTTCTCTCTCCTTTTGTTCTGCTTTGTTTCTTTTGGGGGTGGGCATTTGTCAGTGTCTCCCTGTCCCTCTGTTTGCTGACAGGTTGCTTACATAAGGTTTGTGTTGGATTCATCGTCATAAAGTTGTCTTTGCCTGGACAGCAAGTTCTCGGAGTCTGTCAAATGAGAACCTTATCCTGAGATGCAAGCTGACAGGTGTGCAAAGTGGCAGGACAGGGTGGGCCTCCCCACTGAGATCATTATTGGGAGAGGGAATCTTGGGAAAAGGGAGCTGGGAAATAGGAACTGTCATTACACGATGCTTAGAATGTTTCCGATGTACCTACTGCCAAAAGAAGACTAGACCAGGATCAATCGGGGTATTTACAACTACTGAGTGCAACAGGAGAAAAATACAGGTTTCTGTCTCTGAATTCTGGAACATAATATTAATAATACTACATAGATATCTTTTCTAAAATCTTAAATGTTAGGGACTGTGCTAGGCACCTTTTAGGCATTATGTGACCTTGACAGTCTTATGAGGTAGGTAGCAAAACTGTCCTCAGCTAACAAATGAGGGAACTGAGTTTCAGAAAGGCTGTCACTTTCCAAAGCCACACAGCCAGCTAGTTGCAGAGTTAGGACTGGAACCCAGGTGCAGTGATTCCTGCACACATGGAAACCAGGGAGCAGCATGAGGCAATTTATAATCCATGCCAGAACAAGTGTAAGAACTGGAAATGCAATACCTTGTTGAGAGAAGAGGGAGACTGCTGTGGATTGGGGCAGGGAGGAATGTTCCCCTGGAAGCATGTGACTGCAGAGTTTGCTGTGGACTGGGACAGGAAACCAATCACTGAAGTGCCTAGCTTGCTTCTCTGAGTCTTTGCTTTGTCTTTTCATCAGAGAATCAGGCCAGACTGAAAAGAGGATATGAAACTTTAAAACAAGCACAGGGTAAAGCAGAAACACAGCCTGCTTCACGTCCTGGCAAATTCATTTTCTGGTTCCAGAGTTGGGAAGGTCTCCTACACTGAGCAGGTATCTGGACCTTATGGAAAATTTGGCAGGCCTAGGTGGCCCTATACATGTGCTGGCCGTTTTGAGCTAGAATTCTAGGGCAATGGAGATGAACTTCTGACAGCAGAGAGCAATGAGAGTTAATACACTTTGTAGGATGCTTTCCATTGACAGTATAACCTCCACTAAATTCAGCCCTATGCTAATCCCTACTTCACAGACAGTGCAAATATAATTTTAAGGAGGAATTTTTGAAATACCTAAGAGAACAAACTTCCCAGCCACTTTCAAGAACTTGAGAAATTCTTGCGTCTCACGAATAATACGAGGCCCGGTGAGGCGAAAAGAGGCCTGGACTGGGATTCATGCAACTAGATTTCAGGTCTCAACTCTGCCTCTCCTCTCCCTCTGTCTGTCTCTCTCTCTAGTTGGGTAAGGCAGTTTTCCTGCTTTCTCAGTGGACCTCAGTTTGCTCATCTGTAGAATAATGAGACTAGTGCAGGTGGTCTCTAAGCTCTGCTTAGCTCTGAATTTATATAGCTGTTAATTAAGAGGCTAATTAGAGACAGCAGTTTGTTTCTAATTAGAGTTGATGACATTTGTCATATAAATAATGGTTTAAGGTACTGGGGGTGGTCAGCTTGCAGAAGAGAATGCTGTGAAGGACTATTTGGTACATGATAACTGCCTTCAAATATTTAAGGACCATCTGGGAAAAAGGAGCATATCTGTTTTAGATGAATACCAGAAGGCAAGTAGAACATTACAGGAAGATAGATTCCAGCTCAGGGGAAGGAAAAATTTTCTGAGAGTGAAACAGGTTCTCTATCAGAGTAGTGAGTCTCCTGTCATTTGAAGCATTCAAGAGACGTCCAAATAAAACTCTGTGTGGGATGAAGCACAGGGGGTTCCTACACTGAGCAGGGCCTGGACTAACCTCCTTCCAAATCTGTGATTCTATGTCCTTGAAAACAACAGACCTAAATGTTCTTAAAAAGTATTCAGACCATTCCCTAATTCCAGCTGGCCTTCTCCCCAATTCCTCTGGATTTCAGAGGTTTCACTGCATTCCTAACCAGGAAACCTCTGGGGGAAATCAGGATCTCAACAGTCCTTGGCCATGGGGGGAAATCCAGAAATAGAGCAATAAGGTTAAGCAGTTTTCCAAACTATCAGACCTTTTCATCAGCTGCTCTTCCCATGCCTTTTGCAAATGACCTACTAACTCCCAGAGAGAAAATAATGAGAGCTGCAAAGTCCTCTCTGCAGAGTCTATTACATCCTTCTCCACACTCAGAATCATTGCACTTCCTGTGGTCTTTCCGTCACCCTCACAGGACGGGAAGGAAGGGAGGCAGGTCCCTGGCCAGCACAGGGAGCACTTCAAAGCCCTCTGGCCTAAGGTCCTGAAGACTTGGGAACTGTATAGCCTACCCCTAATCACTGGGCAACCTCAGGCAGGTCACTTCCCTTCTCTAGACCTGTTTCATCATCTCTGAGCAGAGATGGTTTGGTTTATGTAAGTCCTGCATTTCCTTCTTTCTCCAAAACTCTGTAAGATTTCAGGAAGTCTTCAGTGCTGCACATTTGGCTGGATGGCTCTTATTTTAAAAGCACATTTTTATCTTGTTAAAAAGGTAATAGAACTCATTGTAAAACATTTTAAAATATACGAAAGCACAAAATGAGATAAATCACGTATAACATTACCACCTAGAGACAGCCATTGTTAAATGTGATGTATATGCTTTCAGCCTTTGTCCTAAGCATGGCTATGGGTAGAAATATATTTTTAAATAAAAACGGAATTAGAGTATTCATACATGATTATTATTCATACAATTTTGTACCCACTGATAACACTTTAACAAATGCCTCCTTGAATATGTTTTATATATAATATGATCCAGATATCGTAATTGCTACTAGCCTGGCAAAGAGTATTTAGCAGTTTTAGACTTTAGGAGTACAAAAGAGTCATCATTTCCAGAGCATCTGGATTGGGAAATCTGAGCTGGGACCTAAGAATCTGCATTTTAGCATGCTCCCATGGATTTTTCCAAGGACCACATTTTGAGGAACAAGGTTACAGAGATAAATTTTGTAAATTAAACAGAATGCTCCCTCTCCTGTTACTGGTGGTTGAAAAAGATGTTTCTATGCGGTACTTGTCTCTTTGAAAGCTCAATTCACGGGCTCTGATCTGCTTTCAGAGCATGAGAAACTAACCACCAAACTTCCAGGGCAGGGTTCTTTCTGCATTGTTAAGTGCCTCTGACCCAGCCTGTTGACTTGTGTTAAAATAAGTCTAATCAAGTTTTATAGTGACCAATACCTACCATTTGAAAAGTGCAGCAGCAGGTTTCCATTCCATAGAGCACCTGTTGTGATCATGATGGCTAATAAACACAGTGTACTTACCATGAACCAGGCCTTGTACTTGGCAATTCTCATGCATGATCTCATTTAGTACTCACAGCAACCCTACAAAATAGGTACTATTATGTTTGTCCCTATCTTATAAATCAAGAAACTGAGACTCGAAGGGATCAACTAAGTTGCTGAAGATTACAGACCATACTGCAGTAAAACCCACGTATTCTGAGCCAGAGCCCATGTGCTTTACCATTAAGATAGGCAATATTTCCTCCTGTTGGGGATCAAGTAAGAAAGAAGGGAGGGAGACAATGGTGAGAGGAGATTTTTAATGGGTGCATTTTATTTTATTCTCCAGGGACTCTTTTCAGGGCAGTCTGATGGATTTCTGAGCCTTGGAACTAAGGGGCAAGCCTATGCCCTCTAGGTAGGCGGTGGCTAAGTATCAGCTAGGAAACCAGACTGTGCTGAGAGTTGGCAGCACGCTCTTTCACCATTATTCAGGCACGGTTTGAGTGATCTTGCCCCGCCAGGGCCAGGAAGGAGGCAGAGGGAGGCGCCTGCTAACAGCACATGGGTTTGTGCTGAGTCAAGTCAGTGCTTTAGGGTCAGGAAGCTCCTGACAGCTGGAAATGGGGTGCTCTTTCCATTTCTCTGCCCAGGTCTGTGTCTGCATCTGAGTCTCCACGGTAGAGAATATCAGGGTAGGAGGGGCATTGAGAGAGTGCATACGCCCTTAGTGTACTAAGAAACCCCAGATTCCAAGAGGCAACGTCAGTGGCAAGGTAACACAGGGACCTGGAGATGACCATCTCTCATGGCTTGTTTTATTATTATTTATCTAGTGCTATGAGGGAAAGACTGGAGTTTCTGCATGTATTCATTTCTCCAGGAAGAGAAAACAGTTTTTGAAATCATAATGGCAACACCCATGACAAAGCAGAATTGGAGTCCTAGGTAATCCCTGCTTTCTTTCTTTTCTACCACACCATATTGGCGTTGCAGCCCCAGGCCTTGTGCCCAGAAGCCACAACTGCTGTTGGGGAGATTCCTTCATTTTTAGACAATTCTGTCTCTATGCTACTGCCCAGTGTTTCTCTTTATAAAAATTCTAGTAGATGTCTCTAAATACTACAGTCAACCCTGACAATCTGCTGGGTTTTTATTGTTTTGTTTGAGAGAGATTCACAGTTCTCACAATATGTATTGCAACAATAAGCCTGTCAGACTTCCTTTCTTTTTTCAGTTCCCACAGTGTCTTTCTATAAATCCAGATGCTCACCTAGCCTCCTCAACCTAAGAGAACCAAGGGTCAATCTCGAGGGCCTGAGGTGGGCAGCCTTAGAAATTTCTTTCTATAAAATTGTGGTGTTGGTTTAGGTAGTGAGTCTTTTGACATTATGTTGTTACTGCAGTGGGTCCCAAACCTTACAGAGGCCAAAAATGATCTGCGCTGAGAAAATACACATTCCTGACCCCCTTCCCTGAGATTCTAACAGGACTGTGGTTGGGGGCCAGCAATCTGCATTTTGTCACTACTTCCCCAGAGGACTGTGATGCAGGTGCTCCTAGGATGGCAATTTGGGGACCTAGGGATCTCACTGTCTTCCCCTGCCCACTCCTCCTGCTCAAGAGCACAAAATGTAGGCTTGTAAAAATTGATCCTGTACAGCTGCATACATTCACAAAAATAACCATTCTGTCAAATAAACAGAATCCTAATTTCCCTGTGTTATCACATAAAACAATGTAGATGAATACAATTTATAAATGATAAAAAGTTACTATGAAAGACGAAGGTGATAATAAAGTGCATTGAGCAATTAGGCACTTGATTTAAAATGTGTTTTGTGACAACATGGCATCTACACAGTTGTACCTCCACAACAGCATCATTGTCTCATTGTCCCGAACCCTCTGCATGTAGACCAAGAAATAGCAGCACAGGAAGAAAAAAGGATTTTGCTGCAGGGATGGACTCTTAGTCCAGTGCTCCTTCCTCCTGGACACTCTGCTATGACTAAGTCAAATCATACTAAAGTCCATCTGAATCAATTTGCCTAATTTACATAAACCCTCCTACTTAGAAATCTGAAGGAGGACCCACCCAGCTGCAGAGAAGAGGATGATTCATACATATACATACACCTCCATAGACACACATACCCAAATAAACACACATAACACACACAGACTTTTACATTGATGCCTACACCTATATCAACACAAGTATACACACACACATTTTCACTTAGATGTATGGACACATCTATGTTCTTTTGTGTATACTCCCATATGAATATGTTCACACATACAGGACACAGGTGTACTCAACCTAAACATTCTCCCTTAGATAAATACACATGGGTATTCCTAAGCACACTTTCGTGTGCTCCAAATGAGAAAATATGCCATGTCACGTAATCATGGTCCCACCGCTACCTAAGTACACACAGGCACACAGGTTCCTATGCTGGCCCTTCTTCCTAGGTAAATGTATACACCCCTGATTCAATACATGTCTGTTGAGTTCTTACTAAGTGGCAGGAATTGTTACGTGCTGAAGATCAGTGAGCGAACAAAAACAGTTTATCTTTGCCCTTATTGAGTTTGTGTAATGGGAGGGGTAAGTTTTTTTTTTTTTTAATGAAGGCAGATTTTTAACTGTGGCAATTTCTATGAAGAGATTCAGAGTGTTTTGAGGGAATCTGACTAATTCTGAGAGGTTTGTAAAGGTTCCCCCATAGAAGTAAGGTTTCAACTGAGAGCTGAAGGATGACTAGGTAATTTCTAGAAAAGGAGAGAAAGGAAGAACATGCCATTCAGGGAGAAAAGCATGTATAAAGGTCCTGTGGTGAAAGGAAACCTCATGCATAAAAAGGACTTAGCAAAGATCAGTGTAGAGAAGGTGTGCAGAGAGAGGGAGCGTAGCAGGGCCACACATAAAGGGCCTTATAAGCTGCATTAGGTTTCGGCTCTTTATCCTAAAAGCATTTAAAAGCCATTGATATGTTTACAGCAGAGATCAGATGTATATTTTGAAAGACTGTCTCTGAAGATATGCTTGTCCATACAAAAGCATTCTCACATAGGTAAGTGCACACATATGTGTTCCTATGTACACTTGTGTATGTTTTCCTAAAACGCATATTTACATATAAGTATTCACTTGCAAACACTGCCTCTGTGAACATACTCTTATGTGTTTATATTCATGGTACATATAAATCCAGTGGGCATTAGGAGGCAGGGAAACACCTTCCTTGCTAGGTACCATCAGGCCTAACTAAGCCAGTCCATGGTGCAGGGACAAGGCAAATGGTGTATCAGATCTGAACCCTCTGACTTTGGAGCTTTGGGCTTTGTGGCTTGGCCTCATGCCTGTGCCTCCAGCTCTGCTCCCCCTTCTCTTGGCTCAGAGCACTCAGTGACAAGGTGGGGTTTCTTCCAAAACAGGATCATTCACTATTCTTGGCCCAGGCAAGGAGGGGAGGGTGGGCAGGTCGGGTTGCATAAAGATTGCTTTGTGCCCCCCCCCCCCAGAATTGTATAAGCAGAGCCTCTGCCCAGCTCCAGGCCTGAAGTAATCTTTGCACAGTCAGCTCTACCAAGATATTAACATAAGGATCCACAATCAGAGGTCTGTGGGTCCTGATGGGGATCGCGATGGGACTCGAAGCAATGTGCTCCATAACTAACCACTGTGTGAAACGTGACACTGGAGGAAGAAAAAGAGAAAGCCGGGCAAGAAAGCCTTTTCAAGGCAAGATGTCTGACAAGGTGTCCCTTACTGCCCTGGCACAGAAAACACATGTACATACATATTTACACATACAAATTTTCCTCCAGTGGGTGTACCATCTCACAGCAGAGGAAGTAGCAAGTAATTATCAGCCACAATACCCTGCATTATTTTCCCTCCAATGAACTAGAACTGCACTTGTGTACATTTTGCTTCTGTTTACCAGCAAAGGCAGCAAAGGCCTTGACCAGAGGCAGTGACAGGCTCCAGGGAGATCAACAGAAACATTCATGCAGAATTAAAGGCTCACCTAGAGCCTTGCATCTTAGGGTCTTAAGGATGTTCCCAAGTGATTTTTTTTTTATATATTCTAAAGACTCCTACCCACTGAGATTTTATGTTTTCAAATACGTGCTTGCAAAATGTTTTCCTCCATAATTAAAAGGAATTATATAATGTAATTTGAACCTCTTTTTATTTTGCTTCAGGCTGTGTAAGGAACATCCTTCTTTTCTTTCAGTTGGGTGGTTCTTTTATGCTATCACAGCAGCAAAGTACCAGATGCGTCAAGGACTGAAGGCCACAGCACTATGCTCATGGGGCTACTGTTGTAGCAATCCCTCACACTGATCCAGCACTTAGCAGTTTACAAAGGGCTTTTTTATATGCCATCTTCTCTAATCCTCACAACTCTGAGGTCAGCATGGTTGTTTGCATTTCACAGATAAAAAGATTGAGGTTCAAAACCTGCTTAAGGGCATGGCACTAAGACATGGCAGGGCTGGGACTTAAACTTAGGTCTTCATACTCACATGCAGAAAAAAAAAAAAAAAGAAGTTTTTTCACACTCTGCTACCCTCCTAGGACCCAGGGCTCTTCTCACTGTATTTTCCTGCTTTCTGCTGCATTTTAACTTAAAATTTTAGGGTTAACACTCCCCAGCACAGAAGCCACAGCTGCCAAGCAGCAGATAAGTGACTGCCAGCTCCAGGGACAGTCCCCAGGATGCTTTCAATACTGACAAGCCCCGAGCTTGTGTGAGCTCAAACTCGGAGTAGGCAGGGCCCAGCTCTATCAACTATGGCTTAGAGGAGAAGCTCCAAGCCTTCTGGGTTCCTCATGCCAGTCACCAGATGCACTTTCACCAAGTCAGAGCTATGGAATCACATGTCCTGCTTCCCATACATGCCCTGCTGGCAACTTAGGGCTCCACTGAGGCTGTCCTTGTTCACTCTGCCCAATTCCTCTTAGATTAGGATGTTCCTGTGGGAAGACCCAGTGGGATTTGCTGCCCCAATCCCACACACATTGGGCCACAGCCCAGCCTTCTTTTAAGGGCCAAGTTCCACACCTCGATAAAAATTGCAGGCTCCAGGAACTATTTCAAATTCTTGAAAATGGCTTGTGTTGGGTTGAAATTATTTTAGTCAGAGCAATTAGGTGTTCTTGTTTTACACACACATCTTCCAACAGAGTTGCCTTCAGCACAGGTGAACTGTATTTAATGGATCTGGGAAAGCTTGGAGTGGATGACAAATCCAACCACAAGGAAAGCTCCTGTTGGCCATCTCTTCTCCTCAGAGTGTAAGCTTATCTGGTTTACTTAGCTTTCTAAGCAATGTGTGACTAATTTGCTCATTCATTCATTCAAAAGATGTCTGAACACTTCTATACGCCAGAGCCTGTGCTAACTACCAGGGATACAGCCATGACTGAGGTAGACATGGTTGGTCACTGTTGTTTTAGTTTCTTACGGTCTAATGGAGAAGACAGACAGTGAAAAGGGAATTATAAATGGTATTTGGATCGAGTTCCCTAATACTCACACCAGAGAAACTTAAGTATACTTATGAACAGGAGTGAGGGATGGGAAATCGGCTTCTGCATTTTGCCAGTAGATCCAGAAAGATATCTGGTATCTGTCAGTCTCAGACTGGCCTCTAATCATCTATAAAAAATATTTCTATCATCCCTTTAAAAATGTCACTGGGAAAATCGGAGTTGATGGTGGCTCACAAAGTTATCAATTGTGTCTATCTTGGTCCACATCTGAAATACTGTGCCCAGCTCTGCGGGCCACATTTTTCAAGAGAAGAAGGGCATTTGGGGCCCTCCTAGGTTTGCCAGATTCAGCAGATAAAAATACAGGACATCCAGTTTCAGATAAGCAAAGAATTCTTTTTCATATAAGTATGTCCCAAATTTTGCATAGAACATGCTCATACCAAAAAAATATTCACTGTCTATCTGAAATTCAAATTTAACTGGGCATCCTGTATTTTAAACTGACAGCCCTATTAGAGAACCAGAGGGAAGACTGTGAGGAAACCCAACACTTTGTCTGAAAATGAATAGTTGAAGGAGCCTGGCTTTTTAGCTTGGAGAAAAGAGTAAGAACCTAGACTTGTGTAGGGAAGAGTTTCTAAAAGTATATATGGAAAATAGTAAAAGGTATACTGGGGGAAAAAAAGGGTTTTGAGATTAAAAAATCTGGGAGGTTGAAAGTTTGGGAAACACTGCATGCCCAGTATTTCCACGTTGGAATCCATACTCTGCATCAGCGTAGTAAACGTCCTGAGCAGCCTTGCAGGAAACATATCTGGTTGACCTGATTTAACCTAGCATGCCCACAGAATGCTATTTATGGGCTTTTGTCTGTTTGTTTTGATATGTTTGTTTTATAGAGGACACCTATTAACACTGTGAAAACTTACTACTCTGCTCAGCACACTTTGGGGAATGCTGATATAAAAAATAAATGTTGTCTTCAAATATCCAGAGTCTTGCTGAGTAGGGAGAAAGCAGATTTAGTCTTTGTAAACCAAAGGGCAGATCTGGACCCAATGCATGAACACATCTGGGAGACAGATTTTTGACCTAATTTGAAGACTAGAACTTTCTAACAATTACAAAAGTCTGAAAGGTAATGAGCTCCCTGTTCCTGGAGACATTAAAGCAGAAACAAAAACGCCATCAGGGACGTTAGAGGAAATTCTTGTTATGTGTAGGAAATTCTCCGAGTCTGTTATGGAAGTTTTATTTACATAAAACACAGAACAGCAAACTTTCTTTAAAACTTTGTCCCATGATCTATATCCTTTCTGCCGTCTGAGTCCATCTGTCTTGGAGTCACTGTTACTATGTTCCTTTCACATCTGTAAGCCAAATCCCTCTAGGAGATTAGTCCTCACAAGTTAATGATCTTTGCTCTAGTCTGGGCCTCTTCATAGCCTAGCCCAGCTACCTTGGGTCCTGGCTGTTGGAAACCCCACTCTGAGCCTCTGGGAGTGGCTTATAAACCTGAGATGTAGCATAGAGCTCACAGCTGAACTTAGCAGCCCAGAAAAACATGGGATCTGGAGAAAACCAGCCTCACACACCTCTAGGACTATGAGAGTGCCCCATGCAGTACCTGTGGTGTAGTACAGATCACTTCATATCTAAGGTGCTCAGCATAATAAAAGACAACAGAGGGTCAAATCCCAGCTCTGTGCTTCCTGAGTCTATGACCTGGACAAAATGCTTAACCTTTCCAAACTGTATTCCCCACTGTGGGGAAAAAACAAAACAAAACAGGAATGATGACACCTGTATCATAGTACTATGAAAATTAAGAGATTAAAAGTACACAAATGACCCAGCAGAGTGACCGGTACATAGTGGACATTCAGTAAATGTTTATTTAATGGAAGACTGTGATTGTTATCATCATGGTAGAAACTTCTAAAGAAGTTAAAAGCCTTCTCCTGAAATTCACTGATCAGTGTACCAAGATTTCAGGCCCCAGTCAAAGTAATACACTGGAAATTGTCTCCAACACCTTCCTTTTGAGAATCCATGCTTAAGAACATAAAGTAATGCATGTGTATTAAAGATTACACTTTTCCTGCCTGTGGTGCTAGGGCCAGGGCTAGAAAGAGCACTGAACTCAGGGGCAGGGTGCCCTGGTTCTTGGTTTAAGTGACTGCAACTTCATCCATTCTGGATTCCAGTTCTTGTCTATAAAATAAAAGGGCTGGACTAGGATAGCTTCTAGGTTCCATGAGCTGTGCCTTTGATTTGGGGCAGTGAATGCAGATATTTAATTGGTCCATAGTACTTAATTAAAGAAAGATTTCACCAAACTAAAGCTCTGTGTGTGTGTGTGTGTGCGTGTGGCCACACTGAGTATACACAGGGTGCTTTGAAATCACTTTAACTGCCTCCTGCTCTTGTGCCTATCAGTAGGTTTGGCAAATAAAACATTAGACCCATAATTAGTTTTGAAGGAGTGATGTGAGCTCTGACCTCAGAATGCGGAGAGCTGGGTTCGAGTCCCAGTCCTGGCTCTGCCAGCAAAGTTTGTCTCCTTCTCCAGGGTGTGATGCTAACCTCCCTTCCTTCCTTTGCCTCCCCATCTTTCACGTGATGGGTTTGTTTCCAGGATCTCCAAGTTCTGTGTCTCTTGGGAAAATGTCTCTGATCTATTTTCGCTTGGATTTGCATGCTCACCACAAGGATTATCATCCGGCTGACTCAAGTTTTGCTTATTTCTTTTGTTTGACCTGCTCTGGTTTCGTAACACAAGCTCTACAGCCAATTTTAGCCCTTCTTGGATTATGGGAGCGTCAAAATGAAGGTATTGGAACATTTGTCACCGCTTCTGCCCAGGATTCGTGTCTTCCCCCTTCCCCACCCTGCCCCAGCCCCTGACGCTCCCTTCTGTTCTGGCACAAGCAAAAGCCCTCCCCGCCATGACCTGCTAAGTGCAGCCTGGCTTCACATTAGCTGAGTGGAGGCCCTGAAGCCAGAAATCCTTGGCACATGAGCCACTTGTCTCTTTGTGCCTCATTTCCCCCAACCAAAAATAGGTGGAGTCTCGCACTTTCTCCCAGTGTGTGTGGGCCCCCTGTCGAGGTGGTTTTGTGCAGGTGAGGTGTACCTTTCCCACTGGCAGGTCTCAGTATCACAGCCCAGGGGGATTCTCAAGGAAACAATGTGTCTCTCTGTTTCTGTGCTTCTTCTGCTTGTGGACCACTCCAGACCCCTTTCATCACTGTCGGTGTGAATTTTCTAACACACAGAACTCTACCTTTGCTGAAAAACCTTCAGTGGCTCCCTGTTACCTTCAGGATAAAGGCTTCAGCAGGTGAGCCCACAGAAGCACAGTGGAAACTCACGTTGGGAAGTAATGATGCACCCCAAGTGATACCAGCCCACAGCGTGTCCCTTCATTCAGTTCTGTGAGGTGCAAGGCAGCATGCAGGGAATAAAAAGAGGAGTAGAGTAAGACTTGGGCCCTGGGTTTAAGAAGCTTACACACTTTTTTAAAAGGTATGTAAAATAATAATGCTTTTATTTTTTAAGTACTGAAGGGCTCTTAGAAATCACTGACCTTGCCCTACTCAGGGTCATTATTATCTCATTATTTTACAGTAGTGGAAACTGATGTCACAGAATTGGCAAATTATAAGAAAACATGTCTCATGGTAGGTCTCCTTGCTTTACTCTGCCTCTATCAGCAGGAGCCTCTCTCCACTCTGCAGCCAGAGTCATCTGTCTGATGGGTGTGCAACCTTGTCACTCCCCATGGGAAAGCTCTCTGTGGCCCCCACTGCAGCTAAAGTAGAAGTCAAACTTCTTCCCAGGCCTATGTGTGGACAGGTCCCTGCAACCTTTCTGTTCCCTCTGACTGGAATGCTCTTCTCCCAGATCGTCAGGCTTCTTTGTCCCATTCAGTCTCAAGTCTAAAGACACCACCTCAGGGTTGCTTTCCCTGACCAAGGCTGATGCAGGACCCCACGCATTCTCCTTCCCATCCCCCTGATTGGAGGCACTGACAGCATGGACCACCATCTGCATCATCTTGCACGTTTACTTATTTTTCTTTATTATCTGTGTCCACTCACTAGAGGGTATACTGCGGGAGAGCTGAGATTTGCTTCTGTCTTTAGTGTCGACAACACAACTGGCTCATAGTTGATACATAAGAAATATTTGCTGAATATTTCTAAATATTCAGCAAACTAAACAAACAAATGAGTACATACTGAAGGAAATTTGAATACGCAGAATAGTATAAAGAAGCAAATAAAAATCACTCATACTTACCCCTTCTGGATTTTACTTCTGTTAATATTTTGGATTATTTCTTTTTTCAGGTTTTTTTTTTTCTATGTGTATACATATATATGATACATAGTACATATTTAAAAATTAAGATTATTCTAAGTTATGGTTTATATCCTGCTTTTTAATTTATCTCTATACTGTATTTCCACATGTTATAAAACAATCTTTTTAAACACTATTTTCAGTGCTGCATAAAGTTTCATATGGATGTATCAAAAGTAGTTTAAGCATTTCCCTATTGTTGGACAATGACAATTTAATTTTTTTCTAATTGATCTATTTTCTGTGCAAATCATTCTGATAGAACCTGGTTTTTAAGGTGCTTGGAGTAACTGTTTCTCACTGCGAGTAGTTGGAAAAAAGACATTACTTCCTTTCCACGAAATAGCTATAGACCAACCCTTAGTTTTGTATGTTTTTTGCGACCTCTTTCAGTGCAAATTGACTTAGTTGATGATCTAGTTATTAAGATTTGTGGTTAGTAAAGAGTTGTGTTTCTAAAACTTCCTGTTTGAAAGATAAGCCAATGTAAGTGTTCACAACTGAATGGAGTGAATAGGGAAACAGAGGCCGTCAGGGTTACCTTCAATGCAGACTTTTAACCCAAAGGTGTTTTCCTGTTGAAATTAATGCTCAGGGAAGAGTCAAGAATTCCAAATACTCATAGACTTATAAAATCTTCATGAACTTAAAGGAATATTAAATGTAAATAACTTCCTCACTTTAAGAAAAAGGAAACTGAGGTTCAGATCAGGGGCAACCTCTTGCCCAGGGTCCCGTAGCAAATAATGGTGGAGCTTCTTTCCGCTTCTCCCTCCCCCATCCCTGCTTCCCTCTGTCCTTTCCTTCCTCTTTTCAGTACTAGTCTTACATGAATTAGATTTCAGAAAAGATTTCACAGAGCTGGAAGGGATCTGAGAGATGAACTACTCCAGCCCAGCCTCATCATTGCTGAAGATGAGGAAACGGAGGTCTAGACAAGGGAAGGGCATTGTAGTAGGTCCCCACACCACCAGCTTGTGGCAGGGCTGAGATGAGATCAACTTCCTCGTCCTTCTCATCCATCAGTCCTTCTACTGCCCCAGCTTCGTGGGGCCCTATAAACAGTCACACTTGGCAGCATCTGCCTGTGGGCTCTCTTTCCTTGAGTGCTAAAAATTCCAGTTATTCCACGTAGAGAATTGAGAGATCGTAGCCTTCAACAAAAGCCAACCAAGATTTACAGTTATCAGCTGTGAGCACAGCACTGCAGCAACTGTGCTAAGGATAAAACAGTACATTCAACTAAACAGCCCTCTCTTACCATCCCCCACCCCCATCCAGCATCACGCACCCTCAGAGCACAGCAACCTCTCCCTCATTCTCACCACACTACTCATGTGATCTTTTGATTGTCCATCTCTCCCACTAGGCTATAAGCTTCCTGAGAGCAGAAGCCCTTTTTCTTTCCTTGTTTTCTCAGCACTCTATACCCTATTTCACAGATCAGTGCCTGGCACGTAATAGTTGCTCCATAAATATCTGTTGAATGAATGAATAAAAACATAGCCTCTATTAGTTTTCTAGCGCTGCCATCACAAATACCACAGACTAGGTGCTTTAAACAACAGATATTTTCTCACAGTTTTAGAAACTGGCCATCCATTATCAAGGTGCCGGCAGAGTTGACTTCCTCCAAGGCCACCTTCCTGCCTCGCCACATGATCTTTCCTCTGTATACCCACATCCCTGGTGTCTATCTGTGTGTCCTAATCTCTTCTTAGAAGGACACCAGTCAGACTGGATTCCTAATGGACTAATTTTAACTTAATTACCTCATCAAAGGCTTCACCTCCAAACATAGCCACATTCTGAGATAGTGAGGGTTTAGACTTCAGCATATGAATTTGGGGGGTACACAATTCAGTCAATAACAGTCTTGACTAGCTCACAGTTTAATGAAAGGGATGGACGTGCCCAAAAATGGAATGACAAGACAATGTAATAACTGCTGTAATACAGGAAAGTAAAAACCTTGTGGAGAACAGACAGTGGTTAATATTCATAATAGCTGTATCACCAAGCATCTCTGTGTGCCATGTACACTGCGAAACACAGAATGTATTATCTAATTTAATCCTTGTCAGGATTAAATTCAGCAAACCTTCATTAGTGCCTGCCATGTCAATCACTATGCTTAAGCCCAGAAGTCCAAAAATATATAAGCTTAGATCACAGTAGAAATACTTGTTCTGCCTAATAAGGAAATGCACACACTCATATATCTAATATACTGTCTTAGTCCATTTCTGCCATGTTTATGGCTCCCACACTAGTTATTATTCCCCAGCCAGGTAATTTAGTCTGTGCCCAACCAGGAAAATGGGAATCACTTTAAGTCTTTACACATAAGAAATTTCATGTGGGTACTATTATGATCAGGACTTTGCAGATGAAAACACTGAGGCATAGTCAGCAAGTAGCTTTCCAAATGTCACACAGCTAGTAAATTGCAGGCCCAGAGCTTAAACACACTCATTCTGACCCCAAAGTCCACTCTCTTAACCAGCACCCCACATTGCTTCTTCAGGACAAGGAATCTTGTTCTTTTTATCCCATCAGGAAGGGGAACATGAGACCACTGTGAAAAGGAAGGAAATTTAAGCTGAGTCACATCATGTAGTGAGGTGAAGAGAGCACAGAAGAGAATTGCAAATAGAGAAAACAGGATTAAAGGCCAAGGTCTGTAAGGAGCTGGCTAAGCAGGCAGCATAGAGGGCTGGTGAATGAGGTGAGGCTAGAAAGGTAAGTTAGGGTCAGACTAGGTGAGGTCTTATTTTATATGACAATAAATTTGGGCTCGATTCTCTAGTCACTGATGAGCTATTGGATATTTTATAGCAAGAGATCATTTAATCTTACTTCATTTTACCACAAAGGAAACCAAGGGCCAGAGAGAAATGACTTGCCCAAGGCCACACAATTGGTTAGTGGCAGAGCTGACACAAACACCCAATCTTCCAATCCCAGTCCAGCATTATACTCAGTTAAACGCTGCCTATATAAGCATATGAAAACTAACATAATTAGAAAAAACTCTTTTCCTGTCTTCCCATGGTTTTCATCCACTTTCTTTTTTGGTCAATTGTATATTTTTCCAAGTTTCAACTCATTAATATCTTCGCATCTGAAATAACTACTATGGTTCAAAGTCAGAAATATCCCATAGAAATTGCAAATGATGCAGTCCCCTGTGTGGCTTTGTAGAGTGTGGCCGAATGGCTCACTGGTACATTTTATAGACTGGAAGGACCTGTATTCTTATGTCTAAATAGACACGTAGAAATATAGAGATAAACTAAACAGCCACTCTGGCTGGGTTTGTTTTACCAAACAAATATATTAGGTCAACAAACATTTACTGTACTGGTGTCTGCTGAGTGCCAAGCGCTGTGCTAGAACCTCAAGACCTAAAGCTGTATAAACTCGGTTCCTGGGTGAAAAGGCTCTCACCATGTAATAATGAAATGCACACACATACACAAGTATGATATGCTATCTCAGGCTATTTCTGCCATGCTTATAGCTCCTCATAGTAGTGACCACCCAGCCAGGGGATTTGGACTGGGTCCAACCAGGAAATGGAAACCACTCTAGATCTTTCAAAGTAAGAAATTTAATATAAGGAATTGGATGCACAGGTGATAGAAGAGCTGCAAAGCCAAACAGGGGATGGTGAGGAACCAGAGGTTAGGAACAGCAGGAAGATGCTGCTGCTCCTGGGTCTGGAGGGACACAGGAGAAGGTGGTGTTACAAGATCCCAGAAGCCAGGGCACTTATTTGGCAAGAGCTTGAGGCACAGAACACATGAAGCCATTTGCCGAAGATACCACAGGAGGCAGAAAGAGAGGAGAAACAGCCACTTCTCCCCGCCTCACCTCCAGTCTTCTATCATAGATTCCCATTAGCCAAACTTTCCCTGAAGCAACAGGGTGGGGAACCTGCAGGGTGGAGGTCCCCATGATGCAGAGCAGAGCAGAGGAAGTATGCAGAAAGGAGAAGAAAACAAACACGGGCTGATGGGCACCCCAGTTGACCTTGGGCAAATCACTTCATCTCTCAGAGTCTTAGTTTCCTCATTGGCAATTTGAGAAGAATAGTAACTCTCACATTTGTTTGTGAGACTTACATGAAATAAAATCGGAGAAAGCACTTTATAAGCTTCAAAAGGCATATATACAAATGTAAGGGCTTTTATTATTGGTTTTTTAATCCAAAGTGCTTTGGACTTTAGGCTCTGGTGGAAAAAAAAAATGGGATGGTGTTCAGGTGTCATCGGGAACTTTATATGCCGAGCTAACTTCCTAAGTAAAAAGAAGCAGCTCTGCTTTTTACTGGTTGTTATTTCAGTCTGTCACTCTGGGCCATCAGGCTTCGAAATCCCCAACTGATTTTGAATAAATTGGCACATAACTGAAAGGATGTCAGAGCCCGCTCTCAGTTCTATTTGGGGATCTGTCTGTGGTTTTGAATCAAAAAGCGACAAATGAACAGGACTCTAGAAATTACTTCAAGACCATTTGTTCCACCGTTTTCATTTTACAGAGGACCAGAGAGAAGATGGAGTTTGCACGTTGTCACATACCAAATTCTTGGCAGAGAGAGGCATGGAGCCCAATAGGAGACTCACTCTTCCTTTTACCAGTCCTCTCTTCCTTGGACCTTGGGGTTTCAAATTAATCTCAGATAGTAGCTTGTACTTTCAACTTTCCCTTCTTCCTTTTCTTTTAGTCTTTTATCTCTTCTTCCTAATAATCTTTGACAACTCAGTTTCACAGACTTTTTCCTCTATACTCTGCTGATGGACAACGAAAGCTGAGCACTAAGCCATATCTATTTTGAGTGGATGTAAACTTTTCTAAATAACTCAATTTCCCTTTGCTATCAGGTGTAAGAGAGTATCATCACAAATTCTTTGAGATCAGCCTTACTGCCAACCTCAAGGCTTCCAGTGAAAATCATAAGGTATGATCCCTTCCCTTCTACTTCTTTTGTACCAGAAAGTACAGGTCATAGCCAGAACGTGTGACTAAGCATCAGGGCACTCACACCAGGCCCAAGAGAAAGGCAGTATTTTCTACCAGTGGAACAAGGTGGTTTGACTCTCTCAGCAAGAATGGTCCTGTGTTCTGTAACTTTTCATGTATCTCAGTGGTAAGGGTCAGTGGTCAGTGGATGATAAAATTTAAGGGTTTATTTCTTACTTGACAAATGAAGAGATTGTGCTTTCATTGTCTGTAAGATCCTTTCTGGCACTGACATTTAAGAAATCAGTATCCCTCTACCAAAGAAGGCCTATTATGGTCACAGAGGCACTAAGATAGTAATAATCCCATGACTCATGTCATTCCCAGTGGCCCACTGTGAATTGACATTTTAATGGTGCAGAGTCTGTGGCATCTTAAAATGTCAGAGCTGGAAGGGCATCTGTCATCATCATCCACTATGGGTGCATTGAGAAGTCTGGGACCTGAAGATTATGGGTATCCATTCGCTGGTTCCTTCAGCAGAAATTTATTGTGCCTGTGCCACGTGCCAAGCACTGTGCTAGGTCCTGGGGTACAGACATCAATAAGACAGATGAGGTGTCTGCCCTCACATATGCTAGTGGGGCAAGATGCGTGATAACAGGAAACTAAGAAACAAGCAAGATAATTCAGTTCGTAATAACTGCTTGAAAGGTAATAAAAAATATATAATGGATTAATTCACTTTATTGAATGGATATTGAATAACTTGGGATGGGGGAGTGACTGTTTGCAGTAGCAGCAGTTAAGGCGAAATCTGAAACTTGAGAAGGAAGCAGCTGTGGACACCAGGATGTAAAAAAGTTACAGGCAGAGGGAATAGTGTGTGCAAAGACCCTTAGGCAGGAAAGCATTTGGTAGATTTAAGGAGTGGAAAGGGGACCAGTATGGCTTGGAATGTAATAAGGGAAAAGTAGCATGAGGAGTGGCTGGAGGAGTAGGCTGGGACCAGATTGGCCTCATGGGCCCTAGTAAGGAGTTTGGGTTTTATTTGAAGAATGGGAAGCCATTGAAGGCTCTTAAGCAGGTAAGCAACTAGATCTACAGTTTATATTTCTTAAAGACCCCTCTGACTGCAGGAAGGAGAATGGATTGTAGAAGACAGAATGACGCCATTGAAATAGCCCAGACCAAAAAAAAAAAAAATGATAGACAAAATTAGTAACAATGGAGATGGAAAGAAGTGGAAGGATTTGGGATATGTCTAAACATAGATCCTATTAAGACTTGCTGATGGGGACTTCCCTGGTGGTGCAGTGGTTGAGAATCTGCCTGCCAATGCAGGGGACACGGGTTTGATCCCTGGTCTGGGAAGATCACACATGCCGCGGAGCAACTAAGCCCGTGCACCACAACTACTGAGCCTGCACTCTAGAGCCCACAAGCCACAACTACTGAGCCCACGTGTCACAACTACTGAAGCCCGCACACCTACAGCCTGTGCTCCGCAACAAGAGAAGCCACCGCAATGAGAGGCCCGCGCACCGCAACGAAGAGTAGCCCCCGCTCGCCGCAACTAGAGAAAGCCCGCGCACAGCAACGAAGACCCAACGCAGCCAAAAATAAAATAAATAAATAAATAAATTTATTTAAAAAAAAAAAAAAAGACTTGCTGATGGTCTGGATACGGAAACTGAGAATCAGAGGACTCAAAGAAAACTTCTAGGCTTTTGAGCAGCAGGGTGAATTGATGTGCTATTATTGAAGTGGTAAAGGAACATTAGAGGTGGGTGGGACTAGAGAGCACTATTTACTATAAAGGGAAACGGGATTCTAGGGGACACGGGTTGGAGAGTGTACAGGTATGTGGATGCTATAAGAAGTGGAATATTAGCAAATATTACCTACGCCTTAAGAGAAAGTGAGAACTTGAATTACTTTACAGCAATGGTATTCAATGGATGTGATCTTTGCCCCCAAGGGACATTTAGTAATGTCTGCAGACTCTCGGTTTTCATGACTTGTGGGGGCAGGGAGAGCAGGGGATTGAGGTCCTTCTGGCATCTAGTGGGTAGAGGCCAGGGATACTACTAAACATCCTTCAATGCACAAAGACAGCCCCCATAACAAAGATTTATCTGGCCCAAAATATCAAAAATGCTGAGGCTGAGAACCCTGCTTTACAAGTTGCTTTTCTGTGTTTATGCAAATGAAGGCCCAGAGAAGAGGGTCCTGTAGGTGTGAGTCCAGAAGGACTAGTATTAGGAAGGAGCCTGGACCTTGCTTCTGTGGTAGAGGCTGACAGGAGCTGGTGAGTTATGAGGCTTGTGGAGTTTCCCTGGGGGTGGGGCTGGGGCCCCAGGAGAGGGCGCTGAGCCCTGGGGGCCTTGGTAAGAACAGAGCATTGACTGGATCCAACCAGAAAGCACTGAACCCGGGGGAGGCCAGGTGGACATTCTGCCAAGTGAGAACCCACTAACCGAGCAAGGAGATCAATGGGGCTGAGTCTGGGGCAGATCAAGGGTTTCCAGAGGAAGAGAAGGAGGCTGGGGAGCCTAAGGGGTAGAAAGGTAGGGATCAGGAGCCCTGCCACGAATCTGGACTTCTTGGAGCTGGTTTTCAAACTAGAGATCCTCTAGAGTCCGCTGGTTCTCATGACTGCCCGGCCAGTAAAATCACCTCATACCTAGGCCCCTCGCCCAGAGACAGTTATTAAATTAGTCTGGCTTAGGGTCCTAGTACTGGAATTTTAAAAGCTCCTCCAGGTATTCTGGGTTGAGAAGCACGGATCTAATCCATACATTGCACATCAAGGTGCCTCCGAGGCTAGGCAAGTAGAGAAAATGAGGACAGGACAGAGTCCACTTCAGTGGGCAGCCTGTGCTCGGCTGTAGCCCACTGTTGCCTTGTAGAAATCTGGGCTTAGTGCTGCCAAATCTTCCTGTTTTCTTTTTTGCTTGTTTTTATTTTTTTTGAGAGGCCTAAAATCCAGATTTTTTTTTCAACATTGATTCCAAATATCTTAAAATCCCATGTCAAACAAAACATGTATGCAGAGCACACTGGACCCTTGGGCTGTCATTTAGCAACCTCTGATCCAGTTCAGTGGTTTTCACACTTTTTTTTTTTAGCCACAGAAGGTTTTCTCCAAACAAGTTATTTTGTGGAACCACTACAGATTAAATAAATCCAAGCAGAGTTTTGGTCAGATCAGGGCAGAGACACAGCTCTTCCTTCTAGCCCCAGGCAGTTCTTGTAGCTGCTCCTGAGTGAGGCCCCTCTGGTTCTGGGGAGTCTCTCTTGTTCATTTACCAGATGAGGAAACTGAGGCCCTTCAGAACACAGTCCCTGAGCAGAACCAGCCCCGTGGGCCCATTTGAAAATGTGTGGGGATGCTTAAAGTTGTCACTGTTGACAAAACAGACATTACTGGCATTTAGTTCTAGGGGCCAGGAGTGCTAAACTTCCTGCAATTTCCAGGACAATAAAGAATCATCCCACACAAAATGCCAACAGCTCCCTTCTGGGAAACACCAAAGGAGGAAGGGAGACCCTGAGAAGGAACACCAGCTGGCAAGATCACAGCAAGTGCACACTAAAATGTTGGCCCTTGCCCCACAGGCTTGGGGACTTCAGCTGTACCCAAGAATAGGAGAGGTCACTGGCTAGGGTCAGGTTGGCTTTACTCCAAAACACAGGGGAGAAAGGGATATATAAAAAATTAAAACTAAGTAGCCTCCTGAGGTGAAGTAGCTACTACATAAAAAGCTAAGTGTCAGATTTTAAAAAGCAACCCTGGGAAAGGAGATGGAGCTGCTGGGTGTCTTCAGCCCGGGCTGGAGGCCAGTGATCTGCACTGGGAGGAGGCAGGTCAGCTGCTGCAAGGAGCAGAGGTGCTGGGAAATGCCGGAGCAGGGTAGTCACGCAGGTTTGCTCTCCCCAGTGGTCATTTAATCCCTCGGCCAAAATATGCCAGGTTCAAAAACAGGGTGTGGGAACAGAAGGTGAAAAAGGGTGTTCCCCAGCACTCCAAGGAAAGTAGACCCAAAGGAGAACTCATCTATTTCTGTCATCACAATGCCACATGTCATACAGAGTTTTCCCACTTATAGAAACATTACTACGGAATTACCTTCTCAATAACCAACGGGCAAGGGCAGAATTATCCACATTTTATAGTCAAGGAGATGGGGCCTCAGTGGCGCTTATATGATGCTTTCCTTTTTAAGTGTTGATTTTGTTTGTTTATACTTCCAATAATCATCCTTGTGAGGAAGGTCAAGGGAGGGATTCCTATTCACAGTCTGTACTATAGACCAGCAGTTTTCAAACTGTAATGGGTATCAGAATCACGGAGGAATGTGGTAAAAACATAGTAAGCCCTACCCTATTTCAAGGAACCTGGGTCTCTGTCCTCTCTCTTAGCATGCCAGGTAATTCTGATACTCACCGACACCCAACCAGCCTAACCCAGCTCAATGAGACAAGTTCACTTTTCATGTACTTGAATATCACAACAACACCACAATTACTATATGGGTTTCTAACCGCTTAGTGTCTCAGGTGTTGATGGAGATAAGACCACATCCAGTGGTGTGTTAGTAAGCTGGCTCTTGGTGGGGGCAAGCCCTTAGATTTGCAGTGTGCCTGTTTCCATACTCCTCCCATGGCCAGTTTCAAGCCACCAACATGACGTCACTGAATGTGGAGTTGAGAAAGAGATGCGCACAACTGACTCTTTTGAGACAGTGTAAGCCAGCCCCAGCACACACTTCTATGTCCCATCTCCAAAGCTAGAGATCTTTCCCCTAAAATATCCAGAACTAGGACATGGGACAGGCCCATGAGGGAAACAAGGAATGCCATGTTCAATGACAGCATCATTTTCAGGGGCGAGAGTATTGCTCCCACTATTTTACCGTGATCTTTGAAGGGCAAAAGACATGACTTTGAATCCCAACTTTGTGATTATTGGCTGTGTGACCTTGGATGAGTCTGAAACCTCTCCAGGCCTCAGATTCCTCATATCTAAACTAGGGACAATAACACAGTAACACAGTCCTCAAAGGGAAACCTTAAAGGGTATATTTTTATGTATGTGTATATATATATATATATATATATATAATTTATATATATTATATATATTATTGTTTTATATATACTATTATATATATTGTATATATATATACATATATATATATAAATAAAATATGTAAGCTAGTACTCACTCCTCAGCAACTAGGGATACTTAATAAATGTTCATGCTTTCCCCTTCTTCTCCCACATGCCTCACATTTTTAGGCCTAGAAAGGACCCCATAACTCTTCCCATCCAGATGTCTTGCTGGGGAATAACAGACTCAAGCAGGGCAGTTACTTTGCTCGGCAAATCACGGCCAATTGATATGGAAGCCCACCTGCATCCTTGCCTCTTGACTCAAAAAGTCAGGAAATTTGTCACTAAACTCCAGTCTCCCGATTCCCACTCCATTCCTCAAAGTACACACAAGTTGGTTTCCATGGACCAACCTGGAAGCCAAGCTGTGGAAATTCTGCACATTTATATTGCAGTGATTTTGTCATTGTCACTTTACGTGCAAAACTTTTGACAGAGAAGTCTAAAGGCATTTTGCTTAAGCAGCCTGGGCTTTGGACTGGGGCTGGCGCTGAAGAAAGGCACCTTCACCTTTCTGCCACAGATGATGGAAACATTGAAGCTATGGATAATGCCTCTGCATCCTCTTCCCTTCACACCAGCTAAGGTGTTCTTCATTTCTCTTGGCAGGCTCAATTTCCACCATGTTCTCCCAAGCTCTTCTTCTCAGCTCCCCGGGGCTTCCCACAACCAACCTGTGTGCTTGGGTGGCAGCAAAGGCTCGGGCTGCTGAAATGTGCACCAGATATGCCTTTGGCTGTGTTTATCAGACCCAGCCTGGCTCCTGTGGCTGAAGCAAAGGATCTGGCTGTTCAGGTGACCCTGGCCTGCCTGCAACCTGCCCATCTGGCCTGAAGAGATGGAACCTTCCTCTCAGCTCTGCCTTTCATTTACTGCTCTGGGCCCAGGCAAAGACCTTGCCTGTTGTGCTTCAGTTTCCTCATCTCTGGGGAATGGTATCTTTGTTTCACACGGGACACTGTGCATTTTACAGCAGCCCCTTTACCTGTGGTTTCCGTTTAATACCATTACAACCTGTGATGTAGAGCAGCGGTCCCCAAACTTTTTGGCACCAGGGACCAGTTTTGTGGAAGACAGTTTTTCCAAGGACGCGGGTGTGTGGGGGTGTGGGAGGATGGTTCAGGCGGTAACGCGAGTGATGGGGAGCGATGGGGAGAGGCAGATGAAGCTTCACTTGCTCACCCGCCACTCACCTCCTGCCGTGTGGCCTGGGGGTTGGGGACCACTGCCGTAGAGGATAACACAACTAGTAAGGTGGGACTTCAGCCCAGGTCTGGGCCCCAAGTCCAGAATTTTTGCCCTTCCCCCAGCTGGCCTTTTTAAAATAAAACTTTATTATATATCTGTGTGTACAATATTATATTTCAATTTCTATACACTACAGTGTGCTCACTACCAAAAGTTTATTTTCCTTTCACCACCATACAAGTGACATGCTCCCCCCAACCCTTCTCCTCTGGTAACCAATACTCTGTTCTCTGTATTTACATGCTTATTCTCATGTGGTTTGGTCTGTTCATTTATTTATTTTTTATTTTTTTATATTCCACATATGAGGGAAATTGATAGGGGCTGAGACACCAAGTCTAGGGTTCTGTTCCACTGTGCAGGACTTGCCTCATTGCCTTGGCCTCACCCTCACTTCTCGCTGCCCCTCTCTTCCGGTGGAAGTTGCTTTGCTACCTGAGAGCAAAGTGTGCTGGCTGGACATGCACAGCTTGTGTGATGTGAGCCTCACAGAGCAACCAAAGAGTTAAGTGGAAGACAGTCACTCTTTTTTTTTTTGGGGGGGGGGGTGCCCGCACTGTGTAGCATGCGGGATCTTAGTTCCTTGACCAGGGATTGAACCCATGCCCCCTGTATTGGGAGTGCAGAGTCTTATCCACTGGGAAGGAAGCCCCAACAGTCACTCTTTACACTCCCCATCTGAGTTCCTGGTTAGAAGAGCCACCACAAATTTTCCTGCTCTTTTTTTCCCCTTTGTGCACTTGTGTCCTGCCACCAAATACTCTTTTGGGACACAGAATGTATTTTTTTTTTTCCTTTCTTTCCAGTTCCTTTTGGCAGAAGGGTCAGGAAGAACATATAATATTTGTGGAATCCATCAGTTCCACAGACACCTGGGCTGAATGTGGACCACAGAGAGAACTTGTTTGTCCCATGTGACTGCTGCTTAGGAGAGTAAAGATGAGGGTGCTTAGAATCCACAAAACATCTTAGGTGAGGGAATTTCCCAGCATATCCTGAAACATTCCCAGCCTCTATCCTGCCTTTTCCACTAAATAAAGACTTCTCTGACCTCTCCAGCTGGGATGAATTTCTTCATCCCAAATGCAAACCCCACCTTGAATCTCAGTGGCCATGCTCCTACTTAGCACTTCATCATTCTCTGTATCACTTATCTGGTTCTCTTGGTAGATTGTAAATTCTTCCAGTAGAACGACCACTTCTTAATCACACTACCACCAGCACCATCATCCAATACCTAATAATAATATTGATAATGATAATAGCAACTTCTATTTATCAAATGCTTATTGTGTCATAGACTAGTCAAACAATATCTTACTTCATCTTGCATCAGCCTACTGAGGTAAGTAGTATTACCATTCTCATTTAAGAAAATTTCCAAGGGTTACGTAGAAGCAAGAGAAGGACCTAGGATTTTCAACACAGGTTTGTCTGATTCTCTAATTCCCAAGCTGTTGTTCCCAACTTCTATGGTCTCCTGCCTACCAGAGTGGCTGGGAAAATAGGCCTTCAAGAAGGGAATTCCAACCTTGCCTTACTAAGAATCAGCACTGTCCGAACAGAAAGAAGACATACGGTGTCGTTTTAGCCCACACTCTCATCTCACCGATGAGGGAATTAAAGCCAAAGAGGGGAAAGTGAGTCAACCAAGGTGGCCCAGCCAGCTGGTAGCACAGCACAACCACCAGCCCCCGCCATTTCCCCTGCTGCCTGCCACCTCTCTGCCTCTCACCTTCCTAAAGAGTTTCCCAGGGACAGGAATTGCTCGCTATTGGGAGAGATTAAGCAGGAAGAGGGTGTGGGCACAAATGTATGTCATGTTCCCTGATCATGCTGCATAGAAAACCAGGGACATCTCAGCCTCCCCGAAGCTTTACTTTCCCGAAAAGTTGTGCATAGATCAAATGCTGACTTTCCCATTCCGGTAAGTCAGCCTCCAGAGTGTGAGTCAGTCTGGTGTGTGGCTGGGAGTCTGTGCATTGGCTCTGTATTTGTGCTGGCTGTCAGTTGACGGTATGTGTATGGACTTTAGAACATATAAGATTATATATACGTATACATATAGTATATGGTCCATATACAGATGGTATATACGGAGAGACATAATGTGTGTATATATATATGTATGTATGCGTATTATATATATATGTATATACACACACATATATAAAACCTCATGAAATTATTTCTCCATTGTAGTCTGTGTCCCTGGGTTATTGTTTAGCCCACTATTGGCATTTTATACCAGATAACTCTCTGTTGTGGGAGCTGCCCTGTACACTACAGGATGTTTAGCGGCATCCCAGGCCTGTACCCACTAGATGCCAATAGCATCTTCCTGCCCTACATTGTGACAATCAGAAATATTCCCAGACATTGCAAAATGTTCCCTGAAGGAAAAATGTGCCCTGGTCGAGAACCACTGATTTAGCCTCTTGTCTTTCTTAGTCCTTTGGTGGAGAGTGGGATGCTAATTGGTGAAGAGAGCAAATATCCAAAACTTCAGCTAGGATTTATACCATAAGGATACTCTAACATGCAATTTGAAAATATTCTTATGGTTTCCATGTGTTGCATGCTTGCTTCGTGCCCAATAGGAGGCTAAGGGATTTAGCTCACTTACTCCTCACAAGAACCCTGTGGGGAAGCTATTTTTTCCACATTGCAGAAGAAGAAACTGAGGCTCAGAGAACTTCGTCTAAAAAGCCACACAGTTAACAAGCAGCAGGGAAAATGTTAAGACCAGGTTTGTGTTCTTCACCTCCGTGTGAGTGTTTCTGTCCAATGGGCAAAGTTCATGCTGGGTGTGTACTGTAATCTCTTAGGTGCATGGGGCAGAAATAAAGCTTGAGAACCACTGCTCTGTGCTCTGTCCCTTGTCGGTTGGTAATTCCAGAAACAATGAATATCAGGGTTGGAAGAGACCATCAGGATAATCTATCCAAGGAGATATTAACCTGATAATCATACAAATAATGAGTAGGAGAACTATAGGGGGTACTCTGATGGAAAGGTGCATATAACTGGGGAACAGACCTGGCCTGGGGTCAGGAGAAGCTTGCCCAGAGAGTGGATAAGTAGGAATTACTGGGCACAGTGAAAAGGAAGACATTATAAGCAGAAGAGAGATCCCTAAGGTGACAGGACAGGACAACCTGACCCAGGCTGGATATGCAGAGGGATTTCCTAGGGTTGGCAGAAACCCACTGAAGAAAGGGACACAGGATACAGGGACTTGGAAGTCCTACAGGGGTGGGGATGAGGGTGAGGAGGAGTGACTGTCATAAAAATCACAGAACCCCATCCAATACCATCTCCCATTTTCAGAGGAAGAAACAGACCCAGAGAAGTCACTTGTTCCAGGACACACAACTAGGGGATCACACAGATGGTATGAGAACTCAGATATCCTGCCTCTGATTCAATGATATTTCTAGGTACAATGCTACCTCCTTCAGGTTCCCTGGCATTGCCTGTCCCTCCTTTCACCCCAGAAGGAGTACCCCAGCCCTTGGAGCTTCCCACTTTACCCCAAAGTGTGGTGAAGATGCTGTTCTAAGACCATGTGTACCCTGAACACTGCTCACAGGACCATGACTCAGGAATTGCCACCCAAAAAAGGGGGAGTCCATGCTTGGGCTCAAGTACTGGATCAGGAACCAGGAACACCTAAGTAACTCATGAACACAGAGGCAGAAGATACAAAATAGTGGTCCACAGCTGGGATCTGACTCGGGTGTGTTTTGTTTGGCCAAGCAATGTTTTCAAATGTTTTTGAAATGTATTGCCACCATTTAAAAATCAGATTTCATATAAAATGCAGATTTCTAGCCTGCGTGACAACCTGGAGCTGCTGTGTACCCCTCCTCTCTTTTCCCAGGTGCCCACTCATCCGTTCTGTTCCACCTGCCCACCCCGTTCCACAGACGTGCTCTGCCAACAGGAGCACAGCAGACCTGCAGCACTGTGTGCCTGCCCTGCCCGGTCCCACAGCAGCCCTTTAAAGATCTGCAGTGACCTTGGAATGGCTTCTCAAGTCTTCTGCCTGCAACTGGAACTCTCAACACCGGTTCCTTCAGTCGTCCCTCCTCTGATTTAGACAGCAGTCTCCTCCCTGTCCTGTTACCCTCTCTCTGAGCACACTCCTTAAAGGGATGCATTCAGAACCCAGAACAATGCTCCCCAGGGGGGCTGACCCAGGCAGAGGATTTAAAGAAAGTCTTTATATTACACACCATTAGTTTTCAACCTGGCAACCAGACCAGAGAGCACAATGTCAACCCAAATTGAAAGAAGCCTCACAACAAACAAAGTTGATTCTCTCTTATGACTCCAGCTAAATAGAATAACCCCCAGGGGAGAACATCAAATCATTTCCTGAGACTCTACACAGGCAAACCTGGAACAATGTGGGAGGAATGACAAGCATCTTGAAACATTTTTTCATTTGTAAGTATAAGCAGTGAGAAGAATCTAAGGAAAATACTTGTAAAAACCCTTGTAAAATGACAGTGATCTAACTGGCTGTTTGAGGTTACTGCTGGTTCTCTCTGCTCCCAGAGTGAACCTGGGTAGACTCCTTTTGCCCTCTGAGGTTAAAACTTCACAGAAGAAAGCAAGAAAACTAATGGTGCTTATAGGAAAAACACTGGCCTGGGAGTGTGCTACTCTGGGGACTTTCCTCCAATCTGCTTCTGACTATTGAGAGCTCTCAGGTAGGTCACTTAACTCTGCGCCTCAGTTGCCTCATTTGTGCAATGAGGTCGTTGAATCAGACTGGAGTTTCCACAAACCAGGGCAGCACATCCATGACACGGGTCGTGTGTGTAGTGCTTCCCAGCTTTTTCTCCAGACACAGGTTCCCTGGAATGGTGATCATTTACTTAACGCTCCCTTTAAAACTGACTTCAATTCTAGTCATAATTTTTTAGCCTATCCTCATCCTAGAACATTTACAATATCATAGGCGTGATGCGTTAACTATGATTCCAAAGCATATTAAAATAAATACTCAGGAGTGAAAACTTAAAATAGTATTTGTCCACATACCACCTAAAATCATCTTATTTGCATACAACACTTTGGGGACACCATACTTTGGGTTCATGGGTAGACTTCGGGAATCCCTTGAATACCCTAAAACTGTATACTTGGTTGTATGTGGGAGAGGGGGGGATTTTTGTGGGGAGAGAGTGCATAAATTTGGTGTGATTCTCAAAGTTCTGTCTGTTCTATAAAAAAGCTGAGAACCACTGCCTCCAGCTGGGTCCCTAAGAACCCGTTGGTTCTAGAGAAGGGACTGGGCAAAAGGACAGAAGTTTCTAAATAGCCTGCCTGGAGCTCTTTTCAGCAAGTTTCCTCCTATCCTCCTTTTTAAAGGTCTTCTAATTGACAGAGGCAATACCATTCAGTTACTTGGTGGGGTGGGAGTGGGAGGGCTTCTCTTGGACCTGAGCCTGGGAATTCCACAGGGCACAGCCTAATCCTGGCTCCTTCTAAATTCTGGGTAGGTTAGTCTTGGAGGTGCTGGAGTGATAGCACCCTGGAGAAAGGAGCAGGGCTTTGCTTAAAGTGACTTCATAAACACTTGGTAAAAGCCCACAAAACCAGAATCACACTGAGCACAGCTTCAGCAGATCATTCCTTTCTCTTCGGAGGACTCGGAAGTTCAGCTCTGCAGGATTGTTGCATGGAAAGGGGCAAGAATTATACTCGCTCTCCCTCCAGCACTGCTTTGCCTGGAGGAACTCCCTGCTATTTCTCCACCTGCTTGTTTTGCAGGCAAACTCCCATATGTCTGACCTGAACTGTTAAATGGCTTTGACAATCTGGCTATAGGAATAGGCCCACGACTTTCTCAGGCCCTGGAAGTGAGAGTGTACTGCTTCAAGCAGACAAAATATATCACATAGTAGCCTGGATCCTGCCCTGTAGAAACTGGACGGGGAGCTTCCCAAGAGGAGAGGCAGAGTTATTCATCAAAGAGCAGTTAGTAGACATGCAATAAATGTTGAATGAATGAATGACAACTACTACTCAGGGAAATTATATGTGCCATATACAGGGATGGAAAAGGTAATCAAGAAAAGCTTCATAGTAGAGGTGATATTTGAATGAGGCCTTGGGGTGGAGTATAATTTTAATAGCACAGGAAGATGCTATGATGTGATTAAACACAGGGGTTCTGGAGTCTGGCATCCAATTGGTTTTGAATTCTGACACTCCCATGTGCCTGGTGTGCCCCTGTGCAAATTTCTTAACCTCTATAAGCCTGAGAGTCCTCACTTACAAAATAGGGATAAGGACTATACGTGAGCATGCAATGAGAAAAACCACCCAGCACACTTAGCACAGAGCCTCAGCAAACGTTACTCGTAGTCCTCATCAGCATCCTCAGCAGCCAGCATCAGAGAGGAAAACGGGGTGGACGTTCCATGGGGTGGGACTTGAGTGGAGCACAGAGGAAGCAGCCGGTTTGCCTATGATGTCCATCATGTCCAGCATGATCAGGCCACCTGAGCTACTACTCTTGGCTGAAGCTTGCCATCCTGCTCACAGACTTCAGAGGGGCACACTGAAGGAAAGATCAACCCCCTCACCCTTCTCTGAAGGCTTTGTTCTGATTGGCTGCATTGCCCTGTGCTGTCCAGTGGCCTGGACCTGCATTCCTCCTCTGACTGTGGGGTGCTTGGCATCAGGACAGAGCCCCCAGGGCCCAGCCATGGGGAGCTCCTACATCTGAAGGCCCTTCTCATGGTTGCATTCCCCTTGGAGAGCACTAAAAAAGGAGGCCCAGCAGCCACAGTGTCAATCAACATCAAAGGAGTCAGGATGCAGGACGAGCCATAGAACTGCCAGAGGCTGGTGCTGAACTTTTGCTCTTGAGCAGGTCCAGCTAGGCCTGCACATCTCTGGAGCAGGTGTCCCTCAGTGCCTTGGATCCTGGTGGATCCTGTTCATTCCTCACTTATTATCATGCCCTGTGTATCAGACTTAGCTGCTTTCTATTTTCTTCATTGCACTGATATTATATCATGGCAGTAAGTGTTACATCTCTTGTATCAGGATAGTGCTGGCCACATACTAAGCACTCCTTTAGTATTTGCCGAGATTTGGAAGAATGAATGAATGAG
This sequence comes from Eschrichtius robustus, assembly GCF_028021215.1. NCBI lineage: Eukaryota > Metazoa > Chordata > Mammalia > Artiodactyla > Eschrichtiidae > Eschrichtius > Eschrichtius robustus. Next base: position 125,393,148 of record NC_090825.1, read on the forward strand.
TATCCACAGTGCCTGGCACATAGTAGATGTTCCATAAACAGTTGTCAAATGGTGAGAGTTTGCCTCCTTGGCTGGGGAACAGGAATGAGGGTGGTAGCAGAGGGAGAGAATTTTGTTCAGGGAAGGCTTCCTGGAGGTGGCTTTTGAGCTAGACCTTAAAAGATGGAATGAAGTCCCACAAGGAAGGCTGAGCAGTGGAGCATTCCAAACAGAAGGTACAAGTATTTAGACAGGACAAGTATTGGGGACCTTTGAGAAACTGGGAATAGTTTGGCTTGGCAGGAGGGCTGGAAAGGTAAAGAGAAATTATAGGAAGCTATGCTTGGAGAAGCTTCCCCAATATGGTAGAGCGTCTCGAAGGCCACGCTAAAGAAGGGGAGGCTGCCTCATCAGGCAGTAGAGAGCCAGTGATGGTCTTTAAGGAGGGAAGTGACGTGATCCGACCACTGCTTTAAAAAGAATAACATGGCAATGCCTTGCAGAGTGGATTTGAGGCGGGAGGGAGGCAGAAAACAAAGATCTGAAGCCAAAAACACAGAGAACATATGAACAGGGTTTAACGTACCACAGGGTTTAATGTAACGTTGATTTAAAACAATGAGCAAGGAAGGGAGAGTCTGAGATGAAGTTTAAGCGCCTTCGTGGTGCATTGAAAGGGGAACAGCTTGAGTAAAGAAAGAAGTCAGGAGGAGCAGCAGAAGGGGTTGGGAGCCTGGATGGTGCTGAGGAGATGAGCACTGGGAGGGTCCAGGGCTGGGTGAGCTGCCAGGGAGGCTAGCGGAGAACACCATGGTTATTTACCTACTGTGGAAAAAGACAGGAGGACAGGCGGTGAGGCTGGCTGGAGAGGAAAGAAGCAGGAGATCTGACCTGACTAGTTAAACCACTTTACTAAGAACCACAGCTGAACCAGAACTATAGCTGAACCGAACCAACTCTGAATCTGAGTGTGTGTGTGTGTGTGTGTGTGTGTGTGTGTGTATGCACCCGCCTGCCTGAGCTGGAGAGGCACAGGGGAGAACAGGCCTGAGTGTATATCTGCTTCATCTGTTTGCTTTTCTCAAGTTTGTTCCTGTGTGAACAGACCTTTCTAATCCCTTGTACTCACAGAGAAGGAAACATCAGCTGTAGCTCTGTTTCCAGAAACCTTCACAGCACCCCTCTACCAGTGACCCTTGTCCCCAGGTTTCTAGGGCCAGAATCTGCAGCCAGGTCTCTGGGTTGGAGGGCCCAGAGTGTAGAATCCTACAGGGCAGCCTATATACTATATTAAGACTCTCCAGTAAGCTCAGGCCTTTGTCTGAGCAAGGGAAAAGCTGGGCAATCCAGAGCCTGCATTGCAAAGATGGGGCAGGTCAATGCATGCCCAGTGGGGACAGAGGATGCGTTGTCATTGTCCCAGCAGATTGAGGTGGGAATGCTGGGAAGGCAGGATCGCCTTTCAGCAAGGTGCTTGGTTAGCCCAAGATGAAGATTTCGTTCCTCTGCTTTGCTGGGGTGCTTGACTTTGTTCCATGATTACTTTCTACCTCTGAGCAGATGTAACCTATAGCTCTGTGATCCATGGTATTTTAGTAAAAGAGATTTGTAATCTTTTTAGTAGCAGAACTCTTTCTTCAAAATGACATCTTGCACTAAATCCCAATATATAAAATATATTTTTAAATGAGTGATTAACATGTTCCTTAGTCTGTTTGAATCTTTATTTTTTGGTGGCAAAGATGTTGTTATTTTCAAAATCTTGAAGGACGTACAGGAGACTGCAGGGTTCTTTGGAGCATGGCGTGAAAACCACTGATAAGTCCTCCCTTTCGGGGGTGTTAGGGTTCTGAGTCATCACAGGTCACTATCTCATCTTTCACAAAGTGAGATTAAAAACACAAGGTCACTGCCATCATGTCTCACAAAGCAAGATAAAGATAACACAAGGGCACTGAAGCATTTCACAGCATTTCCCTGGTTAAAATGGAACAAGAGGGAACTAGCATTGTGTGTTGGAAAGAGAAAGGATGGTGCAGGAAAAGGTCTGGGCCCTGTGTTTGACTCTGAGCCCTGGAGTTTTGGCTCTAGTCTTTGGAGAGTTAGCACGAACTGGGTGACACCTGAGAAGTCCCTTCCTGTCTTTGGACTCAAGAGTCCCCATTCACGAAGGTCACTTTGCCTGAGGGTCTAGGCTGTGGCTGCCGCTCAGCATGTTTGGCACAGAAGGTTGCACTATAGTTAACCACACAGGTATACTAAGTGTGGCACAGAATGGATGCAGCCCCTCTACACATCCAAATTTACATATGACAATGAGTTCTGTAGGGTGATTACACGCCGAGCAATGCAAATGAACTCTTGGAAGGTCTCAAGTGGTCCCAGGAGGTACAGAAGGGCAGCAAATGAAGACACAGTTATGCGCCCAGGCCTGAAGCCAGACCTAGATGTCAGTCCTGACTGTATCAGTTACTAGCTGTGGGATCCTGGCCAAGATGCTTACCCTCTTGCTTTCTCCATCTGTAAAATGGGAACAGCATGGTGCCTCCCTGGCAGGGTCGCTGGGCTGGTCAATATGAGGCTGCACAGTGGGGAAGGCTCTGATTATACCCAGACCTAGGTTCAGATCCTGTCTCTTCTACTGATACGTAAAGTGATTCTGTAAATCTTAGTTTCCTCATTTGTCAAACAGAGATAAAAATTAAATCAGACATGCTTGTAAAACACTATAGTTAGCCCTGTACTTGGAATACAGTAAACATCCAGCGGAAAAAATGATATGGCCAAGTGTAAGGAAAATTTGTAGGAAATAGTACCAGCTATAGATGAAGATGGGGGAAGCTGGATGATGCACTAGAGTGAGCACCGGACTGGCACCCCGGCCATACTCCACTTCTTGAGTGACCTCCAGAAGAGCTCCTCCTCTTTCTGGGCTACCGTCTCTCCATCTGTACAAGGAGGGTGTTGCACTCTACAATTGAATTCTAATATTCTCTGGGTTTATGGTGGACTTTCAGCTTCTAGTTACAGACCCTCAGAGTGATCTGGGAGTCAATGTCCAGGGTCCCAACTAAATGCCTTTAAGATCAGGTGCACATCAGGCATGAGTGAAGTTAGCCATCTTGAATTCTGTTGTTTTCAATACAGTCACAAAACTGACCTATTAAACATGAAGGAATATTCTTCATATCCACCAAGAAATGTGCTCACTCCCATTTCTCTTGAACCACTGACAAAGCCTCAAATTTGAAGAGACTAGAGGGAAAGGGGACTAAGTCAGGGCATTCAAGCCCCACCTAAAGGTGGCATCTGTTATTCAGCAACGGTTGATCGTTGCCAAACAGAATGAAGGTTCAATGCCACTAGAGCTTCCAGATTTTCAAAAGTTGGAAGTCGGTATTTTTTGTGTGAAATCTTCTGATCATTAAGGTTGGCAAACAATTCAAAATCTTTCAAGCACAATACTTCTACAATGTGTAGATTGAGCTCATGAGTGGCATTTTGCAATTTCAGGTGTAATCAGTTTCTAAAACATATCAGCAGGTATTGGCTGCTGCAGTTCAATGCTCCCCACCTCCAATCCCCCAACAGAACATGGGAACGTTACTCCAGAGAATGCACGCTGATCACATTTGGTAGAACCCGGGATGAGTATCTGATCCAAAAGCAGCTCTCCATGGCTATTGTTTTCAAACTTCAGGATCCATAAAAATCACTTGGGAACAAAAGCAGCCTAGGAGTTTTGGTACATGAATCCCTCAGGCACCACCCACAGAAATTCTGATTTAGCAAGTCTGAGGTGGGCCTCGGGAATCTGCCCAGATGATCACTAGGTCTGCCTTTGGGAAAATGATCTCAGGTCTAGCCAGGGACCAGTAAAATGGACGACCGTGGAAGTCCTGGCCGACGTGGGTGCCTGGCACTGGAGGGTGATCAGCCGAACTGACTGCTGTAACTGAAGGGACACAGACCGAGGACAGTTATCTGCCTCTTCCAGGGAGCATGGACAGGGACCCACTAATGTTACTCACTTACCAGGAATTTATTTTAAGAATTCACAGAGAAGAAAGATAAGAAACAATCTGAGCCGCAGAGCCAAACCACCCGGAGGCGAGAATATTGTTCAGCCACTGGACTGTTTTCACTCTTAGTGACTAGGTTATCTCATCTCTCCATTAGCAGTGGGCATCTGTCACTTCCTCCTCTGAGTAGGAGCATTGTTCTGTGCCTGACTCCTATCTTACTGCTCTCTAAGAATCAAGGTCTGATTGGTTCAGCCAGTCCCCAGCCAAGGCACAGTGCTCCTATTGGATAGAGCATACACACTATTATGTCTTTGGGTCAAGCTGCCATTCTGTATTGTGTCATCTGTAGTCAGGGTACCAAGGTCAGGTAATGCTAAGCATGCCAACCTATGTGTCAAGGGCCTCCCAGAGGAAGGTTAGGGGGCAGTAAGCTCCTTGCCTGGACCACCTGCTATGATAATGCAGGTGAGGAAAATATCCAAAATGGCCAAAGAGATAGAGGCTCTGTAAGTCTGAAGGTACAGATGCTCCAACACGGGAGCTTTCAGCCCTGGCTGGTGCCAGACGCTACACATGAACAGGAGACTAGCCTAGTGGGTGAGGGTACAGGCTCTGGAGTCACACTGCTTGGGTTCTTATTCTGGCTGCACTATTCTCCACCTGTGTGACCTTGGGTAAGTTACTCTCTCTAAACTTGAGTTTCCCAGTCTTCCAGTAAGAATGATTATAATAATACCTCACAAAGGGCTTGTGAGGGTTAAATGAACTCCTGGGTGTAAAGCCTTTAGCACAGAGCCTGGCATAGAGCAAAAGACAATATTTAGTTTAAAAGGGAAAAAAAGAAACCTACAGAGAGTTTCTCTTCTCAGAAAACTTTCTCAGAGAAGAACAGAACAACATTGCAAGAGGAAACCCAAGTTCTGGGGAAATATGAGCTAGCAGTGCTATTCTGCAAGTATAGAAAATAGATGTGGATTAGAGGGCATATGTCATGTGGTGCAGTGGGGGTGGAAGGGGAAAAAGCACTGGGACAGGAGGACACCTGGGTGTGTGTCCTCACTCTGCCATTCTGTACCTAACCCTGTGACCAACCAACCATAAGCAAGGCCCTTCCTATGCCTTGGCCTTACTTTCTCCATCTCTAAAATGAGGGGATTGGGCCCTCTGACCTCAAAGGGCACTTCCCACTCTAAAACACTGGAATCTTCTGAGGATCAAGAATGAAAGAAGAAGAAACAAAGACTTAGTCAAGTAACTTGAGATTCTGGAATAGATGTTTTTACAGGGAAATTTACTCTGAAAGGTTACTTTAGGCTGAAATAACAGCCAAATTTGCTGGGATAAGATGATTTAATTGGGATCTAAGAATTGTCTTCAAGAATGTAAAGGAGGACATCACCTGGAAACAGGATTAAGCTGGTCCTGTGCCATCCATGAGTGGATGGCAGACCCTGCCACATTTCCTGGGGACCATTCTGGCAAGTAGGCATCATCCCCCAGGTGGCTTTAGGGCACAGTCTCTCACTTCATTCAGATCTCTACTCAGATACCCCCTCCTCACTCTCTCCTCCTAACCCTGTTCCTGACTCTAAGCCTACCTCTAACTACCCAGTCTAAACTGTCATTTCTGTCACTTTCAAGGCCCTTAACCTACACTGTGCATCACTTTATATATCGTCTGACTCCCTCAAAGGGCCATCAGCTCTACCTCCACCAGGGCAGAGATGTCTGCCTTCATTGTTGAATCACCAGCTCTTAGAACAGGGCCTTGGACATAGCAAATTCTCAATAAATATTGGGGACAGAAAAGAAGAAGGAGAAGAAGGAAGAGAGGAAGGAGAGTGAGAGGGGAAGTCATCCTACAATAAAACATTCTCTTTTGTCCTGGTGAACAAAACCTGAAGTTAAAGAATTAATTTCTAATTGTTAAAATTCAGAACTCAGCCTGCTAATGAGGAAAGGAACGGGGGGGAACAGCAATCATCCCCCTTACTCCTGCAAAGGTTTCTCTACACGGAGCCCTGTGTAGAGGGCAGTGGAGGCACACTGCCCCAGGGCAGGGGGACCGCAGGAGGATGTGCACTTGAGAACAGACATTCTACCTGGAGCAGACCCTGACTCAGGAAGGCTCTCCCCCTTGATTGTGGAGGCTGTTTGCTGGCCTTGCATGGGGCTTTGAAGGCTTGGACATTCAGGAACTGTCCTGAAATTTCCCCCCTTCCACAGCCAGGAGGCCTGTAACTTTCAGGAACTTGATTGTCTAGGGAATATAAACAAAAGAACAAAGGCAAAATCCACACGTTGGAAGGAAAGGAATCTCAGAGCTAATGGAATATGAAACCTGCTTGGAATTGAAATACCACCCAGAGTGGCATGCAGAAAGAATACCAACACAAACCCCCTGGGGAGGGGTCCAGATAAACCAACAAAATTCTATCCTGGTTCTCAGTCTATGTTCACAAGAATTTCATAGAAGGGGCACGTGTTCCCCAGAGCTTGGGCTTCTCCTTGCAAAGCAACCTTGGCTGCCAGTTGTGCCTCCTCTGGTCTCAGAAAGCAGAAGGGAGATCCCAGCAGGCTTTCTTCCTTCCTTCCTTTCTTCCTCCCTTCCTTCCTTCCTCTCTCTCCTTCTCTCTCTCTCTCTCCCTCTCTCCCTCTCTCTCTCTCTCTCTCTCTCCCCCTCTCTCCCTTCCTTTCTTCCTTTCTTTCTTAACATCTTTACTGGAGTATAATTGCTTTAAAATGTTGTGTTAAGTTTCTGCTGTATAACAAAGGGAATCAGCTATACATATACATATATCCCCATATCTCCTCCCTCTTGCGTCTCCCTCCCACCCTCCCTATCCCACCCCTCTAGGTGGTGGCAAAGCACCGACCTGATCTCCCTGTGCTATGCAGCTGCTTCCCACTAGCTATCTATTTTACATTTGGTAGTGGATATATGTCCATGCCACTCTCTCACTTCATCCCAGCTTATCCTTCCCCCCTCCATGTCCTCAAGTCCATTCTCTACATCTGCGATATGGTCTCTTTTCAGGGAGTACTGTGAAGCAAGCATCAGGGACCTGCGGGCCAGCACAGCATTTTTACTTTATGGGCTGTATGACTTTTGGCAGATTCCCTCCCCACTGCAGGACTCAGTTCCTCCTTCCATAGAAAGAGATCTGGGCTGCATCTGGGCACCTTTTTCTCTGTTCTTTCAAACCTCCTTGTCAGCAGTCTCGAAGCCTTTGGTGTACTTTTCTGACCTGCTCTCTCCCCCCACCCCTCCACATCTCTTTTTTTTGTTGGCAGATAAACTGTTTCCTGCTTGATGGGGAATTTCATCTCCAGAATGGGGAACCACTTTGAGTCTCAGTCACAGACACCTGGGGTGAGGAGGGCTCCCATGGTTGCCAGACCTCGGTTCATTTTTCCTCTATGGCACCGGGGCTAATGGGCTTGCTCTTCCTTTCTCTTTCTCTCTCTAGAATCAGTGCCAACACCGCCTGCTTTGCCAAGTTCCCCACCATAACATGTGACAGCGGGACACCCCAAAGGGAAAAAGCTACCAAGAAGGGCCTTGAGTCCTTGGCTTTGGGTGAGAAGGTAGAACTCTCCCAGTATATGACTCTGGGCCTTTAAGGGGTTCCTTCTCTGCTAAGCAGCAGCAACTTCCTGAACTATGAGAGGGAAATTAGAACTGTGACCAGCCAACTCAGAGAGCTTTTGTGAGAATCAGTTGGAAAAATAGTTTCGGAGGAAACCTTTGAATTGTTACTTAGACCCTTGGGTCCAAGACTCTCAGCCACTGCTCTGACCTCCTGACCCTCTAATGGGCTATTCCCTCACTGTGCCCATCCTGTTAGCCTCTCTAGCAATAGCAATGCCGTTTGAGCATGGGCTCTGGAATCAGACTGCCTGGATATTCATACTGGCTCTCTTGCCTACCAGCTGTGTGATCTTCAGCAAGTTAATTTACCTCTCTGATCTTCAGTTTCCTCATCTGAAAGCGAGGATAAAATAGAACCTACCTCAAGTGTTGCTGTGAGATAGTATATAAAAAAGTATCTGACGCAGCACCTAAGATATGTTAGTTCCTATTGCTGTTAGTGTTCTCTCTTTAAAGACCCCCCGTTCTGCTGGTGACAGCCAAGCCATCACTGATGGGATCACTGTAAGACTCGACATAACTAATGAAACTACTATACAAGGCATCCTGTAAACAGTGAGTTCGCAAGGTATGGTCCACAGACCTTGGAGAATTCTCAAGACCCTTTCTAGGCATCCCTAAAGCCAAAACTATTTTCAAGAAAATACTACCTTGCCTTTTTCACTGCAGTGATATTTACACCAATGGTGCAAAAGCAATGGCAGGCAAAACTGCTGGTACCTTAGCATGAATCAAAATAGTGACTCCCAAGTACATTTCACCACTGTATTCTTTACTGCTAGGCACCAGAAAGAAAGAAAAAAGCCTGTTTCACTTAACACTGTGTTTTATTAAGCTATAAATGTTAATTTTATTAAATCCTGGCCCTTGAGTATACTTCTTGTTAATATTCTGTGTGACAAAATAAAGACAGGCATAAAGTACTTCTGCTGGACACTGTAATACAATAGTTTTCTGGAAGAAAAGCACTCCTGCAGATGTTTGATTTGCAACATGAATTAGCTGCTTTTGTCATGAAAGAACATTTTTACTTGAAAGGATTGACTGCCTAACAAACTTTATTATTCAGATAACAAAGGCGTTTCACAGACATTTTCTCAAAAATCAATGAAATGAGTCTGTCATGTCAAGGAAAATCACTACCAATGTTTGTTGCCAATGGTAAATTTCAAGATTTCAAGTGAATGTGGGAAGACTTATATTTGCTACCATAAACTCATCAGCTTCTCAATACTTAAAGATTTTTCTAATGAGATTGAAGTAATATTAACGAATGCGAGTTTTTTTTATATATTATAGAATGAAATGTGTTAACATTTGGAAGGCCAGCATAACTCAGTAATCCAATATTTTCCCACTGAGCAATGCATGATGTTACAAAATCATGCATGGGTAAAAACTCTGTTTAGTGTAAGTTAGACCAACGTAATAAAATATGAAAAGGTCACTGATATGCTTCTCTATTCCACATGTCAAGTTTTAGCGTAATATCAAAGAAGAATACCCATAATTATCTAAAAAGACCATTAAAATATTTCTCCATTTTCCAACTATGCCTCTGAGCAAAGCCAGACTTTATTTATACACTTCAACAAAACACTGCAACAGATTTAATCAGAACCAAATATGAGAATCAAGTTGTCTTCTATTAAGTCAGATGTTAAAGTTATGAAAAGATATAAAATGCCATTTTTCTCAATATTATTGTTTCTGAAAATTTTTCATAAAGATATGTTAATTATGTTAACATGTAATGGGTTTATTTTTGTTATTTCTGTTATTTTTAAATGAATTAATAAATCAACATTTTTTGAACTTATATGTTTTAATTCCTTATACGGTAAATACTAGTAGATATAATCTACATAAACAAAATTCATCTGTGGTCCTCAATCATTTTTTTTAAGAGAGTAAAATGATCTAAAACCAAGACGTTTAGAATCACTTCTATAAATGTTTGAAAAACAGCAAAAGAGTAAATTGAAGTTCCATGTACCAAGCACAGGAGGTAACTGTCCTGTTGTGCTCTCTGTACATCATCCCACACCAGGAACACTCAAGACTACCCTGTCCAACTCTGAGCACCACACTTTTAATAGGGAAGTTGACAAACTGAATACTACCCAGAAAGGATAACTGGACTATTGAGGAGTATGAAAACTGTGTCCCCAAAGGAATGGTGGAAATAATTAGGTAAATTTACCCCAGAGAAAAGCAAAAATAAAAGTAAAAATGAATCTTATGGAATTAGGATAGCTTCTTCAAATCTCTGAAATATTGTCAGGTAAAATTTAAATCAAAGGGATGTATAAGAATGGCCCCACAGGTATACTTTGCTACATCAGTATTTTTTTTTCCTGTTTTCTCCTCTCTCATTCTCTAATTATTCTTTCTATCCTAAAATGTTGTTTCTGGTCTCTTTTCATTCCGTTCTCTTTTTCTTTTTCTAGTTTTACTTCTTTTTCTCACTCTCTCTTTTCTTTCCTTCCCTTCTTTTCATTGTTTTTCTCCCTTAATTACCCACATTATATAACAAATATATTTTTGTTATTTTTTTCAAAGAGTTTTATCTTTCCTTCTTCAAAAAGGTGAGTGTGAGAAGAAGAAGAAAAAGAGGAAGAGGAGGAGGAAGAGGATGGGGGAGGTAAGACAAAGGAGAGCAGTAGGAAGAGGAAGAAGAATTAAAAAAATCTGCTTTTATTCCCTCTCTGTAACCTGATAGATTTAATAAGTCAAAGGTCTAAATGTTGGTAGCTTCCAGTGTAGGAGCAAGAACATCTACCCCTAGCATGGACAGCAGCAAGGTTGAGTAAGGCTCAGCCCTGGGCTTGGGGTACTAGTTATCCCAAAGCCATTAGAAAGAAAGAAAAATTCACAAAACATTAAGGGTAAATGTTTTATAGGCAATAAAAAAGGAAATAGAATAGAGAGCTCTGGAATATTTTCAAAAGAAGACATAACAAGAAGATTCCTCTTCTAGAAAAGTAACTTAAAGAAAGAATCTAAGATATAGACATAAGGGGACTTCCCTGGTGGTCCAGTGGTAAAGAATCCACCTTCCAATGCAGCGGATGCGAGTTCGCTCCCTGGTCAGGGAACTAAGATCCCACATGCCATGGGGCCACTAAGCCCGTGCACCACAACTACTGAGCTGTCGCACCTCAACAAGAGAGCCCACATGCCACAAACTACAGAGCCCACGCACTCTGGAACCCACACGCCACAACTAGTGAAGAGAAAACCCGCACACTGCAACGAAAGATCCCACAGGCCTCAACAAAGATCCTGCGTACCGCAACTAAGAGCCGATGTAGCCAAAAACGAATTAAATAAATAATAAATAAATCTTTTTAAAAAGGATATAGACATAAAATTATGCACAAGAATATTTGTCACAGTATTATTTAAAATAATGAAGAACTGAAATACCCTAAATGTCCAATAATAAGTGAAGAGCTACATCATTTCTGGGACATTTATGCAATAGGCTATTAAGCCACCAAGATAATGTTAAAATTTTTTTTAAATCAAAATATCAAGTTATGCTTAATAATTTATTCAATGTCTTTTTGTTGAGCTGCTACCTGCACTATAGTAGATACTGGGCATTCAGTGGTAGGTATAGCCCCTGCCCTTATAGAGCTTAAATTCAAATTAAAAATATAGATTTTAAACAATTAATTATACAAATAATGAATTAAGAGCCATTTAATCCCTATTTCAATAAACATGCAAACCTATAAAACAGTTTCTGTTATTAGACCCATTTTACAGATAAAAAAATGAAGCTCACTGGGTTAAACAGAAGCTAGTAGGTGGTAGAGCTGGAATTCAGATCCCAATGGTCTGATTCCAAAGCCCAAACTCTAAATAAATCACAAGGAAGAGAACAAAGTTACCAGGAGAGGGAGAAGACCTAGCCCAGACTTGAGTATGAGGAAAAACTTTCTGAAAGAAGCAACCTCAAGAATGGGATACAGGGGGCTTCGGGGGCTTCCCTGGTGGCGCAGCGGTTGAGAATCTGCCTGCCAATGCAGGGGACACGGGTTCGAGCCCTGGTCTGGGAAGATCCCACATGCCGCAGAGCAACTAGGCCCGTGAGCCACAACTACTGAGCCTGCGCGTCTGGAGCCTGTGCTCCGCAACAAGAGAGGCCACGATAGTGAGAGACCCGCGCACCGCGATGAAGAGTGGCCCCCGCTTGCCGCAACTAGAGAAAGCCCTCGCACAGAAACGAAGACCCAACACAGCCATAAATAAATAAATAAATAAATAAATAAATGAATGAATGAATGAATGGGCTACAGTTGTTTAAGAAGCTTCCAGATGAGGACCTGGGGACACGTTCTGAGAACTGAAAGATCAGGAGGACGGCGTGTGTATTGCTGACAGGGGCTGGGGGGAGGCAGCAATGAGGCCGGAAGGGTAACCAGGGAACTGGTTACCACAGGGCCTTGAAAGCTCAGTTAAGATATTTAAATTTATCCTTAAAACTACTGGAAGTGTTTTAAGCAGAAAAGCGTCAGGGTCAGTTTTCCATTTACAAAATATAATTCTGGCAGCTTGGTGGAGAATAATTCGAATGAGTCAAGAATGAAGGCCCGAACGGCAAAGCCCATTAACAATTCCCAGAAGAAAAAAAAAAAAAAAAGAATCTGGGTAAGAAAATAAAGTCTAACCTTTTTTCCTTTGTGCTTAGTCTAGTTTCACTCGCTCCTAGGGTGCTGCGAGCAGACATCTCGTGCCCAGCACCTCAGACCAGACTTCCTAGTGTGAAAATGGTGGCGGACGCCTCGGCTTGGCGGGCGTGTGCAGAAGCGCCGTGCACGGCACCTCAGCTCAAGATGGCCGCGGCAGACCGTGCACAGAAGGTCTGCGCGCAGCACCACAATTCAACGCGGCGGTGGCGCGCCGTGTGCAGAGACGCTGCACCCGGCCCTGCGACCACCTGGAGCCACGAGCAGCACAGCTGCACCCGACCTGTGAGAACTACAGAAACCCTATAAAGCAGCCCCGCCCTGTGGCCTTTGCGGAGAGGAGACCGTGTGCTCTAGAGCAGGAGCTCGCGCCTCTCCATTTTTTCATCAAAGAACGCAGATTTCCTCTGCTTCTGAAAAAAAAAAAGAAAAGAAAGAGTGAAGACCCAGACACCAATTAGGAGTCTATAGCAATCAGTCAGTAGACAGATGATGATGGTAAGAACCAGAATAAAAGAAACAGAGAGAAAAGATATCTGTTCCCAGAAAGTTGACAAATGTAGAGATTAATCAAGTATGAGGAGGTGAGAGAGAGGCAGAAATGGGATGCTGGGATGATTCTCAAGTATAGGCAGATAAAGTAACCTGCCAATTGAGGTGCCATCTGTTGACAGAGGGAACACAGGACGTGGGGGGAATGTCCCTTTGTGGGAGGAGATAATGAGTCGGCTTTAGGACAAGCTGAGTTTGAAGCACCTTTGTGACATTTAGCTGGCAATGAGGTTGAGTCTGAAGCTCAGGAGAAGGAGCTGGGCTACAGTTCTGTACATCTGATGACTGAGCCGTGGGAATGGATGAGATTCCCTTGGGAGGAGTAGATAGTGAGAGGACAGGAAGGGCTAGGAGAGAACCTGAAGAACACCAACATGTGAGGTCTGGACAAAAGAATAAGATTGAAAAGAATAAAAATGACTGGAGAATGAGCAGCACCCAGAAAGGAAGTAAGGAAAACGCCTACAGAGGAAAAGTGTGGTATCCTGGAATCCTGCAAGGAGAATAATTTCAGAAGGCAGAAGTAGTCTGCAGACAAAGAAATGTTAACTGGATTTAGAAACTAGAAAGTTGTTGGTCACCTTTGGGAAGCCAGCTTCAGTTGCAAGGTGGGGGAGGAAGCCAGTCTCTGTGGTAGCTGACCAGCAGGTGAGTAGGGGGAGAAGTAGAGACAGCACATGGAGACACATGGCTATAAAGACAAGGAGAAAGATGGAGTGGTACCTGGTGGAGAACCCACGCTATTCATTTGGCGTACCATCAGTGGTACCTGATGGGAGAACCCACCCATCTATTCATTTGAATAGATGAATTAGACCAATTTCTCCTCACATGTACTAGAATCGATAAGCAATGTTACTACTGGTCAGGAACCACTGAACTTCTAAGTCACTTGATTTCTCTAAGAAGAAAATGCCAGGAATAAAACTGTAGAAAATATAACATTTGATTTGGACACCAAGGAGGCTGCAATTGACCTTTTGATTCTATACTAATAATAAAAATTATTTTTAATATAATAATACCAGTTAACATTTGCTGATCACTCATTATGTGCTGTGTGTTGTTTTAAAGACTTGATACACATAAATAATTTAATCCTCACAACAACCCCATGAGATAAGTCATTATCCCCATTTTGCAGATGCAGAAACCGAGAGGCAGAGAACTGAAGTAAATTGTCCACATTCACACAACAAGCAAGTGTTGTAGTCAAGATTCCTTAGGGGTGTTTTTCCCTGACTTGTCCGAAGGACAGAGGAGAAATAATAAATTGAAAGAGTTCGAGGGCAGGAAAAGTGAAGTAATTCTGAGGTTACCAGTACACTTCCATTCCAGAAAAGTCCTGGCATGAAAGGAGAACAAACTGGTCTTTAGACACTCTCAGTTCCTTTTTCCTAGTGGCTCAGGAGCAGACAATGGTTTTCCCTGAGCCAACTGCTTTAGCCCCTGCCAGCTCTAACCACATAATTATGTTCTTTGATATTCCAGTTGTATGATGACTGGAGCACGTAGGTGAACTGAAGATCCCAGAGGACTATTAAAGAGCAGAAAACAAACTGGTTTTCTTTGAAATGGTCCTCCCAGTTTGTTGCCATATCTGCACATCTTTATACAATCTACAAGTGCCTTCATACTCACTATCTCATTTAATTTCCACAACAAGCCTAAGGTAGATGAGCAGCAGCTGTGATCTCTGGATCTTTGCACATCCTGTCCCCACTTCCTGGAACATGCTTTCTCCTCTCCCCTTTTGTTATGTTACTGCTTAGCCATTTAGTTTATCATTTCCTATGCCTTGGTCTACTGAGCTAAAGCAGGGGATAATAGTCTTTGTGTGGTTTTAGACTAAATAAGATTATGATCTATGCCTCTCCTTAAAGGCAAGAAATATTAATATCAGCCCATCCTTGGCTGCCTGGGTATGCCAGAAATACTCAAGGATAAGTGAAATCCAAGCTACTTAGAACTTTATGAGGCTTGTATCAGTCAGGGTTCAGTTGGGGGTATATTCATTATGAGCGTTATAGAATAAGAGAGTTACTATAAAAATTAGACCTTAGACAACTGTGGGTGATGCTGGGGCAGTGAAAGTCTTGAAAGCATATTTGAAGGATTAGAAAAGGGACCATAGTAAATCTGAAAAATCAAGCATGTCTAGCCACCAAAGTAGGCTCACAAAAAGGTAATACATGAAGAGGTTTGAAACACCATTACCTCTCAGAGGCTACTGCTTCTGCGGGTACCAAGAGGAGGTGGTGAGCCTGGAGCTACTGGTTGTCAAGAGGAAGAGCTGGATGACCTGAAACCTATGAGGTACCTCTGCGCCTGTCACCGCATCTGACCACAGTGACCTCCAGAGAGTCTTAATGGCTGCTGCTTCACTTCTGCCTTCCAAATTATACAAGTTCCTCTTTTGCACAGCTCTGGACTGGGACCATAAAGGGAAATATATGTAGTTCCCAACTGAACTAAGTTGACACAGCCAAATTCAGCACACTCTTGAAAAGTAAAAGGCAAACTAAGTTAAGGGTTCACCAACATGGGAAGGGTTGTCATATTAGAGTCACCCTTGACGCTTCTCTTATATCCCACATACCCAGTTTGTCATCATATTCTATAGCTTTTATCTCCACAATGACACGCTCATTTATCCCCTCTTCTCTATCACCTTGGTCATCACCCTAGTTCTGATTCTCCTTACTTTTGTTTTAAAGACTGAACGTCTTTCAAGTCCCCCACCCACCCTGCTCTCTCTGGCCTGTGCATCCTTTGCCCCTGATACTTCTTCTGCCTAGAATGCTCTTTCCCTCCTTAATACTTCAGGTCTCCGTTTAAATGTCACTTCCTTCTGGAAGAATTTTTGGATCCCTCTAGAATTCTGAGTCACGTACTTCTCTATTTTAGCACTTATTACATTTTATGTATTATTTAATTAATTATCTATCGTTCCCTGCATCCTCACTAGTGCCTAGCAGATAGGGGCTCAATAATTGTTAGATGATTGACAGAATGAATGAATAAATAAGTGAGTGAATGAATGATAAGTCTCTCCATTTCGAGTGTGTCTTCTCTTCACGATCTTTTATCTCCTACATTGACATTATCTTTTTGAAAGCCTGACCTTGTTCAGTGGCTTGTCATTGCCAGTGGAATAAAATCCAAAGCCTCACCTGTGCATTTAAGAACCACCACATATGATCCCAGCCTATCTTTCTTAAATATGTCCCTGTATTCCTCTACATGTTTCCCTGCATACCAACCAAACTGATCTACATATTATTCCCTAAAGAAGAGTAGTTATTTGTAATAATTTTTAAAAACAGCTTTTATTTACTGAGCATATACTATATACCAGGCACTGTGATAAACATTTTATATACTATATCTTATTGAATCATCGCAATAATCACATTACAATAGCAATCACAGTACGAGATGAGAACACTGAAATTCAAAAAGGATAAGTCACTTGACCAAGATCGCATAGCTAGTAAATGATGAAACCAGTATTTAAGCTCATGTATTATCTTACCCCAAAGTCAAGATTATAACCACTCCACTGCACCACATCCTCCTATAAGTGGTTCTCAATAACTTTGTTTTCCAGCAAACCATTGTCAAAATCAACCATCACTGTAGCTGGAACAGCCCCTAGTTACCTTCTGTGTAAGTGCCCTTGCTTTACAGGTAAGGAGGTAATTCCCAGGAAGACTAAGTGACAGCCCCTGGTGGTGGTAAACCAGAACTCTGGTTTGCTATGCAATTGTTTTCCGTTATAAGAACTGTCTCCTTCTCTGACTAGAAATTGATCCTAGGCTGTGGCATGATGAGAACCAAGTTCTCCCCACCGGAAGGCAGGGAGAACACCCAGCACACTTAGTCTTTGCTCATTCTGTACACTCTGCCTACTAAAATTCAACTCTACTCTGCTGGTCCTCAGGCCATCTGTTTCCTGTTTTCTAAGAATACAGAGAAGAGTGAATCAGAGAGATATCGTGCCTGCCTTCCAGGATCTTCAAACTAAATAGTGACAATACTGATAGGAATACTACGAGCAGTAGACCAAAGTTCCATAAAAACAAGCACTCAAGACTTTCCATTCATACAAGCAATGGAGTCAGTGAGTTCTGAAAGCTGTGTGTTTATCCTGGGTGGGAAATTATCACCTTCCCGGAGGAGATGGAATTTTAAGAAAAGTTGAAATGCTACAAGATATGGAGTCCATCCAACCAGAAACTGGACATTGGGTGGAGCAAGGGTGCATCATGAGAAGACATGGAGATGGGAAAGTGTTTCAGACTGAAGGGGCAGTGAATTTTCTCATTCATTCAACTGTTTTGTTTTCACAATGTACTTAAGATGTACCTACTGTGAGCCAGGAATTCTATGAGAGCTTAAAACAAAGGGGCTTAACCTAGAACAGTATTGGTTGAGGACGTTTATGCTAAGATCTGAAGCTAGGAGAGTGGGTAAAGACAGAGAAAGCATTCCAGGTGGGTGCAAATAGCAAATGCAATAACCCTGAGGTGAAAGAGAACCACATACATTGGAGGAACTAAAAGAAGGCCATAGTTCACAGAGAGATATTATCATGAAATGAGATAATGGATTGGTTAACAAGCACCAAATCATCGAAAGCTCTTTAGTTTACTTTATGGATTTTTAAAAAATTTATTTCTTTATTTTTGGCTGCACTGGGTCTTTGTTGCTGCACTCGGGCTTTCTTTTTAGTTGCGGTGAGCGGGGGCTACTCTTTGTTGCAGCGCACAGGCGTCACACTGCAGTGGCTTCTCTTGTTGCAGAGCATGGGCTCTAGGCACACAGGCTTCAGTAGTTGTGGCGCACGGGCTTAGTTGCTCCGCGGCATGTGGGATCTTCCCAGACCAGGGCTCGAACCCGTGTCCCCTGCATTGGTAGGTGGCTTCTCAACCACTGCGCCACCAGGGAAGCCCCTATTTTATGGATTGTTATAGTTAGGCTGTGGCAAGTTAAAACCTGACCCCAAAATTCTCTGATAATCCTCCCAGTGTGCTCTGCAATGCTGTGCCAGATTCTTGGCTCATGTCTTAAGAAATGGCAACTTCTACCTCCTGTCTTTTTGGACACTTTTGAAACCCAGCCACCATGTTGTAAGGAAGCCCAAGCAGATTATGGAGAGGCCCACATAGAGAGGCCACGAGGACATGAACTGAGGGTCCTGACCCTTGGCCCTGGTTGAGCTTATAGACAATAGCCAGCACTAACTTGCCAGCCATATGAGTGAGCCATCTTGGAAGTGGATTCTCCATCCCCTAGTCAGGCCACTTCAGCTGATGCTGCAAGGAAAAGAGACGAGCCTCTCTTGCTGAGCCCTGCCCACACTGTAGATTCTTAATGTAAACGAATGATTGTTATTGTTTTCAAGACAGTAAAGTTTGGAAGTACTTCCTTACATAATAATAGATGTCAGGAATGTAGGGAAATGGGAAGCCATTGAAGAAATCTGAGTGTTAAGAATTTTGCTTCTAATTAAAGTTTCCCCTTCTATCTGGTGGGGGAATATCACTGTTATTTACTTCGTAGAGTTGCTCTGAGAACTGAATGAGGTAGTGAAAGTAAAGTGCTTTGCACAGAGCTGGGTATTTAATAAACCCTCAACAAGTGTTAGGTTATTATTGTTGTTGTTATTTTTTTTATAAAGTTATTTATTTTATTTATTATTTTTGGCTGCATCGGGTCTTCATTGCTGCACACAGGCTTTCTCTAGCTGTGGAGAGTGGGGGCTATTCTTCGTTGCGGTGCGCGGGCTTCTCATTGCAGTGACTTCTCTTGTTGCAGAGCACAGGCTCTAGGCACGCGGGCTTCAGTAGGTGTGGCATGTGGGCTCAGTAGTTGTGGCTTGCAGGTTCTAGAGCACAGGCTCAGTGGTTGTGGCACACGGGCTTAGTTGCTCTGTGGCATGTGGGATCTTCCTGGACCAGGGATTGAACTCACGTCCCCTGCATTGGCAGGCGGATTCTTAAACGTTGTGCCACCAGGGAAGTCCCTGTTGTTGTTATTTTTTGAGTTTAGAGAAAAGAAAGAGAATGTAAGAAAAACTATTGCACAAGTCAAAAGATGAGTTAATGTTTTCTTGGCCTGGAATGGTGACAGGCAGGATAAAGTGGATAGATTAGAAAGCTATTTAGGATGTAGAATTGATGGGCAGTCATAATTAATGGAGGTAAAGGGTGAAGAAGAAAAAAAACTCAAGAATAATTCCAAGGTTTCTGGCCTTAGAACTGGGTCCACAAATGTAGTAGACAACTGCTGAATTTGCTTTTTGGAATCTTTTCACTGTCCAGGTAATTTTACCCCAACTTCCCTCTGAGGAATCAACCTGCCTCCACTCTCAATCCATTTGTTTTGAGCAGGGCCGATCCACTCCACCTCCTCCAGGTTATACCTATTACCCAGGCCTAAGCTCATCTCCCATGTTCCAGGATTGTCATATGGTCCAAACAGGCCATCAGAGCCAACAAAGACTCAATTTTAGGGCTCTTTGTTTCTTTGGCTTTGGAGAAGGAGTTGTATCTTTACTTTGGAAACTGAATCTGTAACTGTATAAACTGGAACTACTGCAGCCATCTCCCATCTGAACATAGAGCCAACACAGCGGTGGCAGAGCCAGAGATGACAGTATTTGAGTGTTAAATCAAGCTGTACCTGAGATATAAGACAATACCTTCCACTTATGGAACTAAAGAATTTCCTTTTTTTTTTTTTTCTTTCACATAAGCCACTTTGCTTTGGGTTTATGGATGCTGGCATCTGAAGGAGCCCAAACTCATACATGAGTGATGCTAGGGAAAACTGAAAGAGGGACAAGTATTGTGCTACAGCTGAGTGGGATGTTGGCAACTTTAGAGACAGCAACATTAGCGGAGAAGTTAGGGTTGGACAAAGTGAAGGGTAATTGGAAGGGGAAGAAATGGAGGTGAAAAACCTAGACTGGTCAAAAAGTACAGTCATCCCCAACTTTACTAGTCATCAGAGAAATGCAAATTAGAACACAATGTGATACCACCACACACACACACACACACACACCAGAATGACTAAAATGAAGAAATAGACAATTTCAAGTCTTGACAAGGATGTGGAATGATTGGAACACTCATACACTGCTGGTGGGGATGTAAATCTATGGAACCACTTTGGAAGCTAACAGAAATGCATGCTTATCACACCATAAGACATGTAAAGGAATGGTGATAACTCTCTATTTGTAACAGCTTCAAACTGGAAACTACTCAATCCCCTTTAACCATAGAAAAACTCATGGTGTATTTTCTCAATAAAATACTATAAAACAGGGAAAATACGTGAACTACCAAGCTCAAAACAAGGCAGAACAAATTTATGGTGCTATAAATCTGAATATTGATTAGATTCAGGAGCAAGAGGGGAGGAGCAAGAGGGGCCTTCTGGGATGCTGGCAATTTTCTATTTCTTAATCTGGATGCTGGTTACACAAGCATGTTCACTTTGTGAAAATTCACTTAACAATTTGGGCACTTTTCTGTATATTTGCTATGCTCCTCTTAAAAGTTAAAAAAATAAAAGTGTAGGTACAAGGAGTCATAAGCGATGGAATATATTTCCAGTAAACTTGGAAAGGAGGTTGGAGTTCTGAAAGTAGGTGAAGTAATTGGTTTCATGTCTAGTGTCTCCAAGTCTTAGAATCCCAGAAATGGGAGGGACTAAATTAACTCAGAAAAAGGTGGTCTTCAGTCTTCACTTATTAAGCAGTGCCAGTTCTTGGCCTTGGGGAGCTCAATGTTGAGCCTTCCCTGTCTAGGGCAAAGCCAGTCCAATCCAGTGGAGCAGCCCCCTGACCTCTCTAAAGGTCAGACCCAGTGCTCAGGTCTGTAGTTGGGGACTGTAGGAGCTGTAGTGATGTCACTGCAGCCTTGGTGGTCTGATCAGCTAGGATACCTGCTAGGATTGTAGATTGCCTTGTGGGAATTGTTTCAGTGAACTTAAGAAAGTCTTGCTGGGAAAAAGTCTAAGGCACTGGGGTCTCTAGACCTGAGGCTTAGAAACTTTCTCCTCAAGTTTCACTGCCTCTCAAGAATGAGAGGCTTCCTTTGATCTCCTAGAATTGACAGACTGAAGGAGCTGAGAGGGCCGTGCAGATTCCAAGTCTGAATTCCTAAATTCCAATTTTGTCGCACCATCATCAGCCTCACTGTCTCTCCTGTCGAGTTAGTTCAGGCTCCCTTTCCTTCTCTCCTGAAGCCCCAGGAGTCTCCCAGATTCATGCCTTACAACCCTCCATCCACAGGGTCTTCAGAAAGATCCTTCTAACGTGCAAATCCAACCATGACACCCCCCTGTCTATAGCCTTTAATGGATCCCCCCTTCTTGGGTTTCAACCCAAACTTCATCAGAAGGCTCAAGGCCCCATGACCTGTACTTGACCATCTGTCCAGTATCATCTCTGCCCACTTGTCCCCGCTTTACAGTCCAATCAGGATACTGAATGTGGAGGCTATTTCTCATCTCTGTGCCTTTAACCCAAACACCCTTTCTTCTCTGTTCCGTCTGTTAAATACTTATTTATCTTTTAAAACCATAGCCAGGCATCACTTCTTCTGGGAAGCTTTCCCTGACAACCCCTACTCCTTCCTCTCATTCTGATTTTGTACTTTCTTTCACTGCATATGTTACATGGTGCTGTGTTTATTCACTGTGGGTGTCTTCCCTATTAAAAGTCCAGATGCTGGGTGGCCAGGATTTTGTTTTATTCATCTCCATTCCCAGTTCTTGCAGTGGCATTTGGTATGTGGTATGGCATTTTTCAGTGAGGTTTTTGATAACTAGACCCTTCAAAGTACAGCTTTATTGCTTTCATTGAACCATAACTTTCAGGAGACTTTATCATTATTATTGCTTATGTGCATACATGGGTTAATGACAAGCAAACTAAAATCCTATAACTGCTTAATGAAGGAGGCTATTTCATTTGATCCTTGCAGCAGGGTGCTTGATAGAATGGTCTCTCTCAAGCCCCCAATCCCACCCACAGACCAGCACAAAAAACTCAAATATGGGAGGAAATATTAGAGTTTCCCTTGATATTTATTTTTATCTCGGTTTTAAAATTTTTTATTTTATATGTTTTATAATGTACTTGATAATATATTGGTATACAAGCAAATATGCACATATTATGGAAGAGTACTTAAAATTATTTTACTGATAGAGGGCGTGATCAAAAAAGTTTGAGACACTGTGTTAGGTACCATGGGCTTCATGTTAGAGCACCTGAGAAAGGAAGGTGATGTGATCTGCCAGCCAACTTGCAGGGTATCTATTTCATAGTTTGGCGACAAATTTCTGGCTGGGTTACATGTCTGAGCTCAATTCCCATCTCCCCATTTTTCCTATTCCTGTTTCCCAATTACTAATAGTGGCAGCAGTACCAATTAATATGCAGTAAGTGCTTGTTCTTTGCCAGACGCTGCATTAAACATTTTTACACATTATTTCATTTAAAACTCATAACAGCTCTGAGGTGGGCACTATTATCCCTGATTTACAAATGAGGAAACTAAAGTATAAGAACTTGCCCAAGATCTCAGAGCTACCAGTGGCAGAGCCAAGATTCAGTCCTAAGCCATGTAGGAGCTCCTTGAAAAAGTAGGTGGAGTTGAAGGGTAGTTCTGGATTCAAACACAAATTTTGTCGTTTATTAGGAGGGCTGTACAACAGTATCGTCTCTACTTAGAGGTACGTGACACATTGTTTTAATGTCTAGTCCAAACCCTGTGATGGCCCTCCCAGGCAGAGGCAAATAAAACATGATGCACACGGGATCCTGCACTTCTGAAGGGTGTTGTATGCCTCACAGTACCAAAGGGAAACTGCTCTTATAAACGGCGTAATTCTCTACCACCACTGCCCCACCACTAGCCTCATCATGGCAAGATGCCCAAAGTCCTAAGCAGTAAGTACATCAGTGTTTAAAGTGAGTCTCAAGTGAAAAGCAGAGCAAACCAGTGTGCCTTGTCTTCTGATGGCACAACCTCACCAAATTGTTTACGTGAAGCTGGCAACTGAGAGAGGGTAAAGAGGGTGAAAAATCTTCCAAGGCAGGTAGCAAAACAAGCACTAGAGCAGCTGACAATGGCTCTAACTGCCTGCTACTCCAGCAGCCCCTGGGCACAGGTCCTGGATTGCTCTCCACGTCCTAGCGTGCTCCCTTCATGCCTTGAGACTACCCTGTAGATCCCAGTCCCTCAAGGGTAACACCAAACAAAGCTCACCTTCCCCCGTAACATCTGTATCTGTATCATGCATTTTTTTAGCCAGTTTTCCCATCCCCCACTGCCTGTTGGCATATGACACCACTTCACTCCACCCAGGAAGTTCTTAGCAAGGAGAGAGGAGGTTTATGTATCCCTGTGATGATGAAACAACGACTTGGCCAAGGTCACCCTGTGACGGACTTAAAAATGAAACTGAAGCTTGGTGTCTGTCTACTGCCATCTGTGGAGGACCACATTGGGTTCAGAACCTGACCTGGATGCCTTAGGAGTCTCAGGTTCGCAGTGTACTTTAGGAGCTTAGCTGAGACAGAGTATTCTCTTCTCCTTCCCTCTTCTTGAAGAATGGGGTCTGGCTAGGAGTGTGGTAGCCATTTCCCAGACATTCAAGCTTGGCTTCGTTTATTTCTGGAGCCCAGGCTGGAACAGGCCAGGAGACCTAATTAGGAGGATGCCCCGTCCTACTGCTAGGAATAGAATTAGGAAGGGTTCTGTCTCCCGCTGAGCCCAGACTGTGATTGCAACAAAGCATAGAATGAACATAGATCATCAGAGCAGAAAGAGCCCTCTGCAAAAAATGATGAAGTTGATAATGATGATGACAAGGAAACTGATTACAGTAACAGCAGCTAGCATTAACTGAAGCTTGACTACGTCAGGCACTGCGATAATCATTTTACATGAATTAGCTCATATAATCTAACCTAGTGATATTACTGCTGGGCCTCAGTTTCCTTATCTATGAAATGGGTGTGTTCTCCAATTGCCCTCTGGCTCTAACATTCTGATTCTATGACAACTTTGAAGGTGGTCTCTGCTTACCTTCAAAACCAAGCCCAAAGGAACATGACAAAAGTAATGCTTCCTTCTTCACCTTGCTTTATAGTTATCTTACAGTGTTCTTTCTCCACTGAGTTGAGCCCCCAGATCGTCCTATGGAACCAATTAATGGGTACATAGAATAAACAATTCAATTTGTGTTTCTTATAAAACATTTGGCTCCCAAGCTTGTAAGACGGCACCAGAGAACATAAAACTGTATTTATAAGTACAATGTACTAAAAATATCCTCTACTGAGACATTGGGGAAAATTAAAAGGGCACCAGCTTAAGAATCGGGAGTTCCAGATGCTGATCCCTGCTCAGTCACAGCCTCAGTCGTGTGGCCTTGGGCAGACCCTTCAACTCGACCTCAGTTTTGCCATGCGTACAATGCTTTCTCTAAGTTCTTGACTCTGCCATTCCGGAATTCTGTTATGTAGAATAAGTCTTCTCAAAGCTGTGTGGGGCTTTCCCTGGTAAATGTGGGTGGTCTTTTATTTGTTTGTTCAGTTTGTGGTTTGCTGTTGTTATTGGTTTGCTTATCTTGCTGCTGCAAGTGTAGTCAATACCTCAAGCATATAGTAAGCCAGGAAACACTTCTCAACGGTTCAGATCAGACACTCACATCTCAGCAGGGGTGTCAGACACTCACTTCTATTAAAGTGTCCAATGCTGAGGAAGTCCCCCAGAGCTGTCTGAGACCCTGTTGCTCTACCCTAAGGTTGGAGCAGGTTCACACCCTGCTCACAGCTCCTGATCGACCACTAGTTCCATCTTCCAAACTGGAAATGGACCCCACAGATGGTCTGAGATATGAAATGCATCCCCCGGACACTTATCAGGAAAGCATCCTTTATCGTCCCATTTTCTAAATCCTCTGAGTGGAAAATAAGACCCAGAGATATGTGGGTCTTTGTAGGCCTGAGCAATTACACCTGTGCTCTGCACACCACTAATGAGGGTTCAGGGTCAAGGCTACTTGCAAGGGAGTTTTAACAAGAAGGGAGGCTGACTGGAGAAAAAGTAGGGAAGGAAGTAAGGAGGCAGAAAGAGGAACAGGAAAAACTAGAGGAAAAGGAGGTGTGTACCATTAAATGCTTAGGGCACAGAAGATGAGTCTCTGAATAAAGAACATGGAGGGTTCAATGTACAAATAATGATGCTGACTATTTTATCTCTGCTCTTGGAGATTTATAGCATGCCTTAGCATGTTAAAATCCTTGTAAAATTCTGCAATTTAAAAAAAGCTTTTAAAGTTTATCCTCGTCCCAACCAAACTTTTTGGCCACAGTTTTGGAATCCAGTTTCCTTGTAATGCTTATTAATATTCCTGGAATAGATACAAAAATTTATCTAAGGGAACCCAGGATGCTGGGGTGAAGAGGTATAAAGAGAGAACTGGTTCTTGTTTCCAAGGAGCTTACAAAATTGTGGGACAACACTTGCCTAAATGCGGAATTTTGCAAGATTGAAAACCAGTTTAAGGTAATGAGAGAGAATCGTTATTCCCTGGGGAAGTGGTACAGACAAAACAGGTTGGGAATTCATCCATTAATCCTCAAGTTTCTGGGGCGCCTAGTAGATAGCAGACACCGTGCTGGGCCCGAGGGATATACAGGTGAACAAGGCAGACATAACTTTCCTCTCTAGAGCTTAACTTCCAGTGGGGAGAGACAAAAAATAAGTGCACAAGTAAGTAAATGTAGAATTATAAGTCAGGAGGAGTGCTCTGAAGGAAATGAGCAGGGTCCTCTAATAAAGCAATGGGGACCTGCTTGAGCTGGGTTCAGCAGCGATGGCCTTTCCAAGGTAGAGGCATTTACGTTTCAACTTAAAAGATGCGAAGTAGTCAGGCATAAGGCAAGTGGGGGGGAAAGGATCAAAACACACTTCATGGGGCAAGTTGAGGGTGTGGGCTGGGCTTTAGAGCATGAGTAGATTTAGGGAGAGAGAAAAAGGTGTCCAGTTACTTGTTAATTTAAGCAATGTAGTACTGAGCCTCTAAGGTGCTTCACTGAGCTAGGGATGCAGCGGGGGGCAGCTGACAAGCCCTTGGATTTCCTAGAGCATTCCAGTGGGGAAGACACAGAAAAGCTACAAACAAGTAAAGGAATGAGTTCATTTCAGATAGTGAAGAAAATTCTATGAAGAAAATAAAGTAGGGTGATGGGGTGGGGTGAGGAAGAGGTAGTATTAGAAGACTTACTCAGAGAAGGACTTTCTGAGCATTTGATATTTGAAATGAGATCTGAATGACAGAAAGGAGAGGGCTGTTTGAAAAGCTTTCTGGAGGAAAACATCCCAGAGAGAGGAGATGCAAGAATGCTGAGGTGGGGAATGAGCCCAGGACATTCAAGGAACCCGAGGAAGGTTCTAAGTGAAGGAAACAACATGAGCGATGACAGAGAAGGAAAAAGATCTGTTTAAGGCCCTTTTGGGCTAAAATAGAGCTCTCAATATGGAACCAAAGGGTGAAATTTTTGGATAAGTAATCTGTGGCCACTTGAATATCAGGGTAAGGAGTTGAGAGGAATTCTCAACCTGTTTTCCAACACCACCTATAAGACATTGTTCCCAGGCACAAAGCACTACTACAGACATGCCCACACTTTTATTACCCACCAAAATGCTGTAGGGCATAAGAAACTGCAATCGTTTGAAAATAACTATTAATAATATTTCAATAATGGCCAAATGGCAGAAATTGCTTCTTGTCCCTCCGTATTACCTTTTCCCTTCTTTCTCAGTAATACAGCAACCCAGTTTTAGGTAGGAGCATTACTACACTTCCCAGGATTCCTTGTAGTGAGGCTTGGCCATGTGACTAAATTCTGGCCAATGGGATGTAAGCAAAAATAGCAAAGTCAAGCTCTGGAATGTGTCCCTAGGGGAGGAAGTGTGTCCTCGCCCTCCCCCCCACCTCTGTCTGGATTGTAGATATGACAGTTGGATTTCCATCCTGGATCATGAGGACTGGGACCACCCCTAGGGATGGTGAACTGGAAGAAGCCTGGGTCCCGAATGACTGTAGAGGTTCCATACCAGACATAGGCTGCCCCATCAGTGTTTTACAGGACTGAGAAATAGACTTCTCTCGGTTTAATTTAGCTGCTGTTTTTGTGGGTCTTTGTTATACACAACTCAGGCTGGATGCTAATACAGCCACTTACTACAAGATGTAGCAATGGATAAGCCTAGTAGAATGCAACTGAATGAAAATGTGTGTATTACAAAGATAACCTTGAACCCTACATATATTCTACATATACATAGATTCTATATATCATTATATTTCTTAGGCAAATCTTTCAAAAACATTGGTACTTTTAAATATGTTTTTATCACAGGTTACTATTTGCAACACAACTCACAGCAGATCATAACAGCATTAGTGTCATGACACTAAGAGAGAGAACTCCATGTGAAATTTGATTTGGTGAGTCCCTGGAGCAGGGCACAACTGACATCTTCCAGAGCAGCTGGAGCTGGGGTCTCATTAGAAATCATATGATCCCCATCAAAAGAGACAGGGACTATGGATTAATGTTGATTTCTCTCAAAGTTAAACATGGTCTCTACCACATGACCAGCAATCCCACTACTAGGTATTTGCCCAAGGGAAATGAAAACAATTGTCCCAACAAAGACTTGCACGTGAATGTTCAGAGAACTTACGCAAGTAGCCAAAAACTGGAAGTATCCCAGATATCCATTAACAAGAGAATAGATAAACAAATTGTGGTACATACAATGCAATGCTTCTCAGCAAGTAAAAGGGTTGAACTACGATACATACAACATCATAGGTGAATCTCAAAATCATTATGGTGAGTGAAAGTAGCCAGACATCAAAGAGCACATTCTGGATGATCCCATTTTATGTGATATTCTAGAAGAAGCCAAGCCAATCTATAGAAGAAGTAACAGCAAGCAGATCAGTTATTGCCTCTCACTGCAGGTGGAAGTGGGGATTGGCTGCAAAGGAATACAAGGGAACTTTCTAAGGTGATGAAATTGTTTTATATCTTAACTGGGTGGTGATCTAATAAGTATATTCATTGGTCAAAATTCATCAAACTGTACACTGAAAATAAGTGCACTTTATGGTATGGAACTTAACTTTCAATCAAGTTGATTTTAAAGTGTCTTTTTTTTTTTTTTTTAGTTACCATGCTAAACAGGAAAAAAGAAATGCTTTGGAGAAAGAAGGCAAATAGTGATTTGAAATGGAAGTCCCAGGGACTTCCCTGGTGGTCCAGTGGTTAAGACTCCATGCTACCAATTCAGGGGACCCAGGTTCGATCCCTGGTCAGGGAACTACAGGCCGCATGACGCAACTAAAAGATCCCGCATGCCGCAACTAAACATCCCACGTGCCGCAGCTAAGGCCCAGCGTAGCCAAATAAATAAATAAACAAATAAATGAAATGGAAATCCCAAATTTAACGTTAAAAGGGCAGATGTTCTGAATTGCTGGTATTTTTTTTTTTCTTTTTTTTTTGAAGAAAGCTGCTTCTTGCATGAAGACTCTGGACACCCGTGCTCCAAGAAGAGAAGCAGTAAGGATTGATTTCCGGAAAAAGCAACTCCGGGTCTGCCAGTGGGTAACAGGAAGCAAATGAGGGAATGCACAGAGGGGCCAGACTTACTTGTGTATGAGAATCCCCTAGGGCAGTGCTTCTCAAATCACCTATGGTGAAGGACCAGGTGTTTTTGTTGGGGCAGTGTCTTGTTTGTTTTGTAAAATAAAAAATCACATATACTAGAGGTCACAGCATGTAAGTCTCCAAACACTTCTTCTCGGTGTATGTCTGGCCTGTGTCCAGACTGTTAGCAAACATGCACAGACTGGCCTGGATGCTCAGAGCACTACCCCGGGGCTTCCCAGAACTGCTTGGGGTACAATTTGGAAGAGACAAGTCCAATGTCAGCAGAGAGGCAGGAGCCAAAGACAACTGGGTTGTGAATATGAAAGTGGCCTTGTTTGAACACAGTGGACGGTGAGGTCTGAGGAAATGTGCTTACAGAGATTTCAAAACAGGTGCATGAGGTCAACAAAACACTGTTTTGGAAAGATTCATCTGGCAGCACACACAGGACAGTAAGGAACCAAGAGGCTTGAATCACGGGATTGACGTAGACGTTGCAACCAACCAGGTGGGAGAGGACTGGGATTTGAACCTTGGTGGCAGCTGTGGAACTGGACAGGAGGGAGTGCAGGCCAGAGGGCTAGGATCGACAGTGACTGGCGACGGAGTGGAGAGGGGCCTGGGGGGTGAAGGCAGGGTCAGAGCTGGCCCTTTGATACAGGAGGACGCAGGTATTCCGAGGAACGAAAAGGAAAGGGAGGAAATTCACGTCTGCAGCCTCCATTTGCTCTGGGGAATAGGAAGAAGGCTCCTGGGTGTGCCAGGGCTCCCTGGGCCTGGCAGTCGCCTGAGGGCTGACTCTGCTTGCCTTGGCCTCTGGCCCAGCAATCCCTGACCCACTGCCGCCCACAGTGCCACCCACAGTGGGTGACAAAGGGAGATGGTCAGAGGGGGTGGGCGAGAGCTCCTGCCTTTGTGTGTGCCATTTTCCATGCCTGGCATGCCTGCTTTCTCCCACCCATAGCTCCTCCTCACCTTCTAGGCCCAGCCCAGATGTCACCCCGGGGGCAGAATGACTCATCCTCAGTTATGCTGGGATGGCTCTCCAATTGTTAGAGCACAAAAGCCACATCCCAGGACAGCTGCTCACGTCGGGCTGCCCTGCCACATTGCAGCGTCACCGTAGGGGTCATATCCAACTTCAGCTTCACCAACCTGTAGCACAATGCCTAATGCAAGTGACCACACTCAAGACACAACATAAACGGATGAGGGAGACAAGGAAGGAAGGACCAAAACAGGCAGGGAGGTCATGTGAAATGGGCTCAACAAGCATGGAGGTGAACGAGAGCCACAGGGCACATGAGTTTTCTTTCCTCTGCCCTTGATACATATATGGCAACCATTATTTGAAACTTTAAACTTCCTCAACCCCAAATAATTTAGGGGCTCCTCTCTGAATGAAAAAACAACTGGCAGCCCAGTTAGTTTCAGGGTAGAAACTAAACTCTGGATTTAGTCATCAGTGCCCAGAGCAGTCTTAACTTTAAAGGCTGTAAGAAGCTGGGCTGAACTATGGAGAACAGTACAGAGGTTCCTTAAAAAACTAAAAATAGAACTACCATATGACCCAGCAATCCCACTACTGGGCATATACCCTGAGAAAACCATAATTCAAAAAGAGTCATGTACCACAATGTTCACTGCAGCTCTATTTACAATAGCCAGGACATGGAAGCAACCTAAGAGTCCATCGACAGATGAATGGGTAAAGAAGATGTGGCACATATATACAATGGAATATTACTCAGCCATAAAAAGAAATGAAATTGAGTTATTTGTAGTGAGGTGGATGGACCTAGAGTCTGTCATACAGAGTGAAGTAAGTCAGAAAGAGAAAAACAAATACCGTATGCTAACACATATATATATGGAATATAAAAAAAAAATGGTTCTGAAGAACCTAGGGGCAGGACAGGAATAAAGATGCAGATGTAGAGAATGGACTTGAGGACAGGGGGAGGGGGAAGGATAAGCTGGGACGAAGTGAGAGAGTGGCATGGACATATATATACTACCAAATGTAAAATAGATAGCTACTGGGAAAGAGCTGCATCGCACAAGGAGATCAGCTCAGTGCTTTGTGACCACCTAGAGGGGTGGGATAGGGAGGGTGGGAGGGAGATACAAGAGGGAGGAGATATGGGGATATATGTATATGTATAGCTGATTCACTTTGTTGTAAAGCAGAAACTAACACACCATTGTAAAGCAATTATACTCCAATAAAGATTAAAAAAAAAAAAAAAAAAGCTGGGCTGAGGGTGGTCTGACCAGTAAACTGGGGAGTCACCACCTTTGGTCTGAGAACAAGGATCAAAAGAGAAGCTGGGTCACCCTTCAGCTCTACTGGTCCTGAAGTCACTAGTGTGACTACAAAAAGAGGTGGGATTATCACAGATCTGAAGATGGACGCCCACTTTCAATGTAGGGTTGTTCATGTCTGGGGGCGGGGAGTAGCCTGGGGTTTATGGCCTGGTC
The DNA here is from genome assembly GCF_028021215.1 of Eschrichtius robustus. Lineage (NCBI taxonomy): Eukaryota > Metazoa > Chordata > Mammalia > Artiodactyla > Eschrichtiidae > Eschrichtius > Eschrichtius robustus. The sequence continues at coordinate 125,424,297 of NC_090825.1, forward strand.
CTTTCTGATGGGTTGGTGCCCTGGTCACAGAGGATGTTACGTGCTTTGAATATCACCCCTGACACACCCCTTAGCAGAAGCAATCATCCCAGGGATTTTCTGATCCAATGAATCCAGGCTTCTACAGCACAGAGGAAAGGGATTGAGACCCCGGAAGGAAGATACTAGAACAATCAGGTAGGGGAATTTTCAGTTGGAAGCAGGGATTCCTGGATGCGAAACTTTCAGTAGTAAAGCCAGGGCAGTCCTGGGCAAACTGAGATGGTTGGTCAGCCTAGTTGGAAGGCATCTAAGAGATCACTGCCTTACTCTCTTTCATAAAATATAGTCCCAGAGAGGGCAAGTGACTCAGCCAAGTTCACGCAGAGGCCAATGGCAGGGCTGGGACAGGAGCCCAGGTCTCCAACTAGCTCTGCAGGCTTTTCCCTCAATGGTGTTTGCTTTCAGCATCCTCTGGACTCTTGCCTTTTTCACTTCGATGACTACAGCCCCTTCCTTGGTACCACCCCAAGCAGAGGATTTTCCAACAGCTGATTACCTGCTAATCGTTAGACAGGAGGGATGTTGATGTGCCCCAGGAGCTCTTTGGCTTGTTCTCTGGCAGCCTGTCTCCTCTGTCTAATTAAAGAAATGCTCTTATCCAAGCCTGGACCAGTGGATCTGCTTCTCTCTCTCCCCCTTGGGCCCCAAACTAGACACAAACAAAGTCTCAAAAGGGATAAAATCCTCTTCCTGTGTCACCCTTAGCACAGCCATGGCAGAGGGCAGAGAGTAAATGCACACACGGGAAAACTCAGCAACCAACAGTGCAGGGGGTCTTCAACCACCTGCAGATGGCACCTTCGGTTTTCATCTCCTCTCATTCCTTGGAGGGCTGAGTGGTTAACTCAGCAAGTGATTCCCCTGCCCAACCCTCCTGGAATCAGTGGTCCGAGAGCGTGAGGCCCTGGGTGAGGCAGTCTGCAGGTGTGTGGCAGTGCATGCTTCCCAAGGACATAAGATCCAGTGATGGGCAGATAGCTGTACCACCGCAGACTTTCAAAACAAGCGTGCAGAAAATGAGCTCCAGGCTGTCTGTTTACAAATGCTGTGTTTTCTTCTTCTCTCTTTTCATGCCTGAATCTGTTCAGGAATTTCACATTCCAGCCTTTCTGGGCTGGCCACATGTCACAGTGGCAGCCATTGTAATGCTGCACAGTCTAGAATGTGGTACTTCTGAATGAGTCAGGCAGGAATGCCAAGTGTAAACCTGCCTCATACTACTTCTTCATGGGACTCCAGGGCTTGGATCATTGGGTGGTGTATTTCAAGATTCTTGAAGACAACATGCAATTTGCTGTCCAGTACGGTGAGTGACAAAAACAGACAAGTATGACCACAATAATAATGAGTCAATTTTCATCACTGTCTAGTTTGTAAAGTCCTTTCATAGCCACGGTCTGGATTGATTCTTACAATATCTTTGTGAGGAAAGCAAGGCTGATAAAGTTCAGAGAGTGGAAATGCCTCAGATCAGATGACTAGTAAGGGCCAGGCAGGCCTGAGTTATTGGAGGCATACATGCTTCAGAGCTTTTCCCACTGCACCGTCCAATGTCTGCCTACTCAATCCTCCTCCAGAAGTGGATCTGCTCATTAATCCATTATGTGGACTGGCAAACTCACAGGGGCTTTTCTGAAGCACTGAGGTGGAAGTTTTACAATAAAGCAAATGAGGATTTAAATAAGGATTAAATAAAATAAGGTTTGGGAAACGGCAGAGGGTCATGGCTGACAGCCATCACTCTGGAGCTACTGGACCTGGATTCAAGCCCCAGGTTTGCCACTTACTAGCTGTATGACCTTGGATATGTCACATCACCTCTCTGAGTTTCAGTTTCCTCATCTGAAGTATAGATAAAATTAGTACCTGCTACACAGGGCCGTGAGGATTAAATGTGATAATGTATGCAAAATAGCTTAGCACAAAATTGGCACTTGATAAATACTTGCTGACTAATGAACTGAAATGATTGGCAAGGCTGGGATATGAAAAAAGAGCTGGCTGACTTTGAAGCCAGGGCTCTTAACTCTTACGAAATGCTGATGCCCAAACTTGCCAAACACCTCCCACCAGACAATGAGGGTAGGAGACATTCTTCAAACAGCTGGGTGATTCTCCTTAAAGCCCCTTCCAAGCCTCAAACATCCATGCCTCTCTCCTACTTCCTTGGATACATTACAAAGACCTTCAAAAAGGAGGAGCTTGGGAAGGCACTATAACCTCCGTACCAGAGATATGTCTTCACACGAGGGACAAGTAGACTAGCAAAAATAGTTGGGTAGATCTGGCCTCATTCCACACCCAAGACGGTACGTTTCTGCCTTTGGGGCTTAGCATCGTGGTGTGCCAAGGCTGGAAAGGACCATAGATAGATGTTGTTTGGTGAGAACACGGAGGCCTAGAGAGATGAAGCAGCTTGCTCAAGACTGCACAGCCATGCTGTGGCAAAGCCAAGACTGGAACCCAAGCTTCCATCCCTAGACTCCCTGCCACCACCTCCCTAAATACACAGGCTTTCAAAATCATTAGGGCACAGAATTAGTCCAGCATTAAGCTTTCGAAATCCCCACTGGCCCTCCCACATTTCCTCTTGAGGACAAAATCACACAGGGGTAAACTGTATTAAAAAGTCTTTTGAGATGACAGAGGAGGTGTTCCCTCAGACAGGAGCTCCGAAGAGAAACAGAGTTGAAATATTGATTTGATCCGCAGATCACCTGGGTTCCATGTCTTGTGCAATTTTTATCTTTCTCGGTATTTCAGATGGTGAAGTGTCAAGTTCACGAGCCCGATGTGCTCTAATAAGTGCATTCCAAATGTCTCTGCAACAATGCCAAAGGAGGGACATGCCTCGTTCAGCCCTCACTGGAGGATTGGAGAAACAGGTTGCTCCAATCCCCACTCAAGTTTATTAGGAGGTGCCCTACCCACCCCACCCATGAATTCCAAACAACGGCTTCATTCTCACTGTCTTTCACAACTAGGTCACTGGCCTGGCTGGGGGAAGGGTTTCTGGAACCCCAGAATATCAGAGCTCAGAAACACTCAAATGAAACTCCTTGTCTCTCAGCTGAGGGAACTGAGGCTCAGACAGAAGGGTCACACTTTGGGCTCAAGGTGAGAGTTTTAGTCATTTGGCCCACAACTTCCTTCCTGTGTGGTGGCCTGAGCAGTTCAGATAACAGAGCATCTAACCAAGAAGCCAGGGCTCCAGGGAAGCAAGGAGCAAGAAGAAGCACCCGGCCCTAGGAGCTTCTAGGAGCACTTGGCAGTCCAGAAGGCCTGTCCCCTGACAGCACAGGTATCCCAGTGCAAGCAGCCAGGTGCTTGCATAACGTAAAGCCACGCCTACTTCCGACACTCACCAAAGAAAAGTAAGCCTTTCCCATTTCATGTCTCCCTGCATCCCTAAAGCTGGATTTCCTGAACAGATATCACCTGGAAAAGAGACCCCTTCGTTTGTAATAAGAGATGTGTATGTAACATGCAAGGAAAGACAATCCCAAGTTTCAAAGCTAAGTCGCATTACTAAGGAATTTCCTCCTTTTCAGGTAATTTAATTAAAATAGTAGGCATGGTTCTCTGGGAACATATAGTTCTGAAATTGAATAATCTATCGATTAGGTCTAGAAAGCTTGCTTGTACTGAGTCATTCGCTTTTGTTGGGATTTGAGCTTGGGGTTGGGGATTTTCTTTTACGTTTGTTTTGGTTTTGGTTGCGGGGGGTAGGGTCTTTCTCAAATGTAATCCTTGTAAAAAACTGGTTAAGCCCAAACAAAATAACAACAACCTCTCTAAAAAATAAATACTTGGTAATGGGTAAGAACCATGCACGGAACCACAGAACAAATGTTGATTCCTAAAGTCATCTTTGAGACCTGCTGATATGAGAAAGCTTTCTGCCTCAAAGAACAAAGACAGCACAGGCATCTCTATGATTCAGACTCTAAAAACTATGTAACCATTCCTTCCTGCATCACGGTACAAAACCTTCAGACTTTCATGAGAAAATATTTTAAAACAAATCCTTGAAGTTTGAAAAGAAAAAGGTGTGTTTTCCAGAGAATCAAGTAATATTCTCAACAGTAAAAAGCAGGAAAATTTTATCCTCCCCTAGGCTGCTAGCCTGGGCAATGCTTATCCTCCCTACTGTAGATTGTAGACTCTCCCCAGCAGCTGAAGGACCAATCAGAAAGGAGTCTGATAAACAGAAGGCACTCAATAAATGTTTGTTTCACAAGTAAGAGCCAGAAAGAGAATTTTTGTAAATTGGAAGTAAAAATAAAAACAAACTCTCCTAGTCAAAGCTTTGGAGTGTGGTAAAAGAAATGAATGCTTGATCTATTTCACTTTGAGCAAAGACTGAGGGGGTTAATACTGGTCCTCATGACAATAGCACAACGAACATATATTGAGTGCCTTCTGTATGCCAGGCACTATGCTAAGTGTTTCCTATCAACTTCTTCATTTAATCCTCATGATAACCCAGTTAGCTCTAAGTAACTGTCATTAGCGCCAGCTCCATTTTACTAGCTGGGTAACTGAGGATTATGGAAATTGAACAACTTGCCTTTACATGGCAGAGCTGGGATCAGAACAGAGGTCAACTCATTTCAGGGCCTGTTTCTTAAATCATTATGTTCTACTGCCTGCCAATCGAAAGAGCTTCTTCTAATTTAGTTAATTAGGGCCCTGGGAGTAGGGTATTTTATTTTCATTAACTAGCAGGAAATAAACTTCAAGTTCAGCATGTGTTACTGAGTGCTGAAGTGTGACTCTTGACCTGGTTCAGGGAGTGTTAGAATTCTTCATCAGCAAACACAGGTTCTTTCATTCAAATCCATATCAGCACCTAAGATAAAACAGGTTCTGTACTCAATATGGGAAATGCAGAAAGAAGAGACACAGGGTCTGCCCTTAGGGAGTTCCCAGTCTAGTGAAGGGAAACAAACTTGTGAGTAAGTTATCACCATTCCATTTGGTAGGTGCTGCAGCCAGTGCTCGTGTGAGGTCCTGCGAGTAGCAGAGCAGAAGATGAAGTGTAATGTGGTGCTTATGTAAATTCACGGATTATACAGCAGGAGAAGCCTGAGATTGAATCCTGGCTCTTCCATTGAATGAGTCGAATGACCTGGACAAGTTCCTTAACTATCTGAGCTTCAGTTTTTAATCACCTTTAAATGCTGACAGCACTATAGTCTGTGCCTCATCCTACTGTTACAGGACGGAATGATATAACGTCTGCTCCAGCACGCAACCTACCACATAGTAAGTGCTACATAAAGGGAAGCCATTAGGGAGGATTAGTCTAGGGAATCAGGGATGATTCTACACAAGACTGGGGCAAGAAGAATGAGTTGGAAGTGGTCATTTCAGGAGAAGAGACTTTGGACAGAAGCCAGAAGGGGTGAACATGCATTGTGTGCTCAGGGAAAAGAGTGGTTTACAAGGGCAGAAGGGAAGCAAGACAGAAGCTGGAGATGCAACAAGTGTCAAAAAAGAAAGTGATTAGCAGTGTCCAGTACTCTGAGCACAAGTGTGCAAAGACATAAGGTACAAGGGATTCACTGCAGCATTGCTTGTAATGGGATCATGCATGAATGAATACATAAATATATAAGTAAACAAACAAACAAATAAATGGAAACAACTTCAGTAGCCATCAAAGGAAGACTGGCGAATGAACAAATGAATGAAGGAATAAATAAATAAATAAATAAATAAATAAATAAATGGTATTTCTAAACCTCAGTATTTATCAAAAGAAGATTGGCTAAATAAATCGTGATATAGTCATACAATGGAACACTGGTTGGACATTTTTTAAATGATATGTATCCATATACACTTACATGGAAAGACATCTGCAGCACAGTATTAAATGAAAATGCCAATTGTAGAAGCATATGTTAAAATGATCCCAAATTTGTAAATTCATAAGCAACAGCATAGAGGAATTTTTACCAAACTATTTTATAGTGGTTACTTCTGGGGAATGGCATAGAGTTGGGAGTGGGGGAGTGTTGGCTTGCAAGATCTTAGTTCCCCTACCAGGGATGGAACCCAGGCCTCCAGCAGTGAGAGTGCACAGTCCTAACCACTGGACTGTCAGGGAATTCCCAAGGTGATGTTTCATTTTCTACTCTACATACTTCTTCAATATTTGAATTCTTTATAAAAGTATTATTTTTTGGTATTTTTATAATAAATTTTTTAATTTAAATTTTAATACCCTGAAAGAGTTGAATAGGATAAAAAAAAAGAAAAAGAGCTATTGGGAGGTCATTGGTTACCCATAAAAAAGCAGGTTCAGTGGCAGAGTGGTGGTGCAGAGATGAACAAAGGAGTGGGGTGAAAAGTGGAGTCAGCAGTGGCCGCTCTTCTCTGCCCACATGTCAGATGGAGGACAGGAGCCAGAGAAAAGAAGAAAGTGGGGCAGTTGCAGAAGCCTTGAGGGGAGCTCCAGGGAGGGACCAGGGAAGAATAAGGTGAAACAAGTGACGGGAATACATTTAGTGGGGAAGGAAGGAAGGGAGGGAGGGAAGGGAAGGGAAGGGAAGGGAAGGGAAGGGAAGGGAGGGAGGGAGGGAGGGAAGGGAAGGGAAGGGAAGGGAAGGAGGGAGGGAGGGAAGGGAAGGGAAGGAGGGAGGGAGGGAGGAAAGGAGGGAGGAAGATGGTGGTTGACAATCCTAAGAGTTCTGAGAAAATGGTGGGTGGTCTCAGAGTTATCAGTAAGGTGGGTGGGAGGTGGTTTCCTGATTAGGCAGGTAGAGTGGGGAGGTGGTGACCTCAGGTTGAAGGCTTGAGGAGATTAGAGCACCTGATTTCTAACTACTCAGAAGGGATTGGAGGGAGTTCCTCCTCATTACCCCCAGCTAAGGCCCTCCCATTCCTGGACTCCCCAATCCAGGTTTCCAGGCTTCCTTGTGCCAGCCCACCTTTGGTTCTCTCCAGACACAACTCTTTGTTTGCTGCAGCGTCCCTGGGGATATGAAGGTGAGGAAGGGCAGAGGGTGGGTGGCTTGTGGCTACAACTACTAACAATGCTGCTTCCGGGTATTTTGTCCCTGGTGGAATAAAACTTTCTGTTGTTGTTGTTAAGGAAGGGAGAATGGTCCAAGCTCTCTAGAGTATACCAGAAGTGCCTGAAGGTGCTCAGAGCCAAAGTCTTTCCTCACACCCTGGGTCAGCTGAGGATTATCAGACCATGTGTCCTGATTTTTCTATTTGAAACTATAACCAGCAACTCATTAGCATTGACGATTTCATTATTGCTGAAATCGCCCTCGGACAATGGTATTTGGAAATGTGGAAGGAGAGAAGAAGGAAGAAAAATAGTAGGAGGAAAGAAATGAGAACAGGGAAGAAGGTGAGTCTCCAGGTCTCAGAAGGATGTAAAGAGGGTTAGATGAGAAATGGGTACCCTGCAGCCGAACTGAGAGGGTTTGTGGTCCTCTGTGAAGAATTTTAGTTGTTTTCTTTAGGCCGTGAGAAGTGTTTAGAACCTGAGGTTTCCACGTGGAAACCCATCCTCTCCCTCTCAAACTAGGAGGCTGGTCCAGGGGATGAATAAGACAGCACACAGGCTCCTGCTCCACTCCAGCCCAAACGTCTAAGGTAGACTGTGTTCAGGACGAGCGTGCACCCCTACTTGGGGGAGTGGGGCAGGATGGCCCTGCTGGCCTGGGCTGAGTCGAGGTCTATGCCAGGTGAAATTTAGTCAAGAGGAGATCAGCTGACAGTCATCTAGCACCCAATGACAGAGACCCTCAACCTTCTCTGCTGTGCTGAGCATCAGAAGGCTCTGGGCCAACTGCAACGAGAAGAAAATCCCCTGGAGGTATGGTATCTAAGAAAACCATAAGAGCTGGAAGGAACCTTAAAGATCATCCAGACAGAAGTGATCACTTCTTCCTCTCTGTCTCCACAGCACATTTTGCAGATAGCATGCTGTATTTTAATTTATTGTCATGCATCTATCCAAAAAACCCTATTTTATTCACTGTGCATTGCCAAAGCATGGCATCTAGCTTGAGGTAGATTCAGCAAATGTTTGTGAGTGCTTGTTGCATTTATTGATGAGAAAAAAATGAGTCCAAAAAAACTGGAAAGACATTCCAAGCTATTAACTTAATCAGGCTAATGACATGCTGGCCAAAGGATCAGCTCCAGCCTGTAACATTCAGGCCAAAACATGAAGGCTTTCCACAGTGTACAGCAAGATGGAGAGAAATCAGTTCCAACACACAGTGTGTCCTGTGCAGGGGCAGCCTGGCAGCTACATCTTGGAAGCAGCCTTGTAAGCAAAAGGGATTTACAAGAATATCTGACTAAGGAGGTCAGAGCCCCCAAAGATGCTCTAACCCTAAGGTAGAGTGTATGAGTTACCATCTTCCCTTTTTGCAGTAAGAACTGGTCTCATCTCCCCCCAAGGAGAGTGAGTAGCTCTTCAAACCTCCTGAGATGTGTTCAAAAAGTACCTTAAATAGAGTTAGGTGTCCAGGTGAGTGGCTGAGTTGTGTGTCGGGGACTACCAAGGGTCAATCTTTGAATTAACCCCTCCTATAACAGCCTTCAGACTTCACTCAGACAAAAAGAAAAAGAAGGTGAAATACTTCTGAAACAGTATCTGCCGAAGTGTTTCCTCAGGATACTAGTCCCCACATATGTCTTTGGAAAGAAAAACATGACTCTGTGACCAGAAAAGATGGATAAATGCTGCATTCTACACCTGCTCTGGGGGAGTCACCACATACATTAGCACATTAAAGGCACTGAGAAATCCTGCAGTGAGGAATCAGGTTGAATTTTGTTCAAACCAGTATTGCACAAAATTATGTCACCAGGGGACACTTTGTTCCATATCACCCTTAGGACAATGGCTCTCAGATTTTTTGTTCATAGTACATTTTCAAATTCTGGAATTGGGGCAGCACCCTTGAAATCAGGAATACGGGCAATGGGAACAGGCGGGTCTAGTGTTTAACAAGGTCTCTCCATGGGACAGCCAGAACTGCATGATTCACTCAGTGCTGAGTTGAACGTTGACTTGAATTTGGCTCTGCCCTGATCATAAACTTTCTTATAAACTCCCAAAACCAAGTTGCCACCTATTCCAGTAAAGTCTTCCTTGGAATGCCTCAGCTTCACACCACGCCTCTTTACAGCCAGTTGACCCAGCTCTGAAGGACATCACAGCATCCACTTAGCTCAGAGTTCTCCCCAGCAGGCAGCCTTGCAACAGTGTGATGCGCAGCTGAAGCAAAAATAAATTTTACACACATTGAAGAAAGTTTGGCAGCACATCTGTAAATAATTTAAACCACACAGGCTGAGAGCACCGGCCCTGGAACTGGTATTCCAAGAAGTAAACTAGGAGGGCTGTTGAGAAGAGGCATTCATGCGAGGTTATCTCAGGGATAACCCTTGCTCCTTAAAAGGCATGGAAGTCTGGGTGGGGTAGGGATGCAGGGCTGCTGGATCCCTGGGAGCCAATGTCCAAAGTCCTCCCAAATACAGAGATAGAAAGTAGTATATAAATCCCATTTTCCTGTTTCCAATTCTTTAAACAATAAATTTCCTTGGAAGGGTTTCAGTATTTATTTAGTTAGTTACATGCTTGTGATTTGTTATTTTCTTAAAGCAACCTACCAGAAAAATTCGGTAACCCTTAATTAATTCTCATTAGGGAATCGTGATGTGTGAAAAGGTGTCAGACAAGAACAAAGACCCCTGCACCCTCCTCCTGCCTCTGCCTCTAGATGAGCAAGTAGCTTCCCTCCTTTGAGGCTCAATTTCCTTAGCAGTAAAAAGATGGGTTGAATTTGGTAACTTCTGGAACCCTTTCAAAGCTGATATAGTCTGACCTCTAAAATGTGCAAGAAATAGTTCTAAAATTAATACGTAAATAGCAGATGAAGTGTAGTGAATGACATTATTATTGAATGATTATTTATTTACCATTAGCATTTACTGAAAACAATGTGCCAGCATTGTTCTAAGTTCTTTGCATGTTATTATCTGTTTAGTCTTACAGCATCTGTATGACCTAGATGTCATTATTACCTTGTCTTACAGGTATTAAGATATTAATATCTTAGAGAGATTAAAAGGCTTGGCCAGGACAACACTGATAGTAAGTAGTAGCGCTAGGATTTGAATTCAGCAACTTTAAAACTACTATGATGTTGATTTTCCAAAATATCAAACTTAAAAGTATAGTAACAGATGCCGGTATGTCTTTTTATATGAAATGTGTGTGAAATATAAATCTGGGAAAGAAAACCCACATACCTAAAGGGGGAAGATTTCTAAAAGGGGCTGATGTGATAACAAAACTAAATTTTTCAGCCAGAACACAGAGTGAAATCTATTTCACACATGCCCTGGTGGCCTGACATGTTGGACACGGGTTGTTAAGTTGCCATGGCAAGGTTCTGGAGCCAGGTTCAGGAAGGAGTGAGGTAAGCTGCAGGGTGAGCCCCAGAGGGAGGAAGCTGGCAGGCAGACAATGGAAACTTAGAATTCTTGCATCGAAGAGCTACTAGGAAGCCTAGAGGTCATCCCATCAAAGCCCCCACCCAAATCAGGCCTTCCCTTTACAACACCCTGATGGGTATTTATCCAGCCCTGCCTGAGCATTCCCAGAGATGGAGCTTGCTTTGCTTACCAGAGGGACTTTCCTAATTGCTGGACACCTGAAGATATTAGAAAGCTCCATTCCTTTTAATGAGACAAAATATGCCTTATGGTGATTTCTGCCATGGGCCCTGGTTCTGCCTCCGGGGGACCACAAAATAATATGTGACCCCTTTTCCTATGATAGGCTTCAGAAATTAGAAGGTTCACTGAGTCTTTCACCATCAAGCTAAAGAGACTGGCCCCTGCAGACATGCCTCATGGGGCAGGTCTTGTCCCATGACCATCTTAGTTGCCATCCTATGGTCACTATCGGACTGACAAAGGCCCACAACTTACTCACCTTGCAGTCCTTTGTAGGACCTAGCCCAGGGCCTGCCACATGGTAGTAAGCATGATGTGATTTTTAATTTGAACAAAACTGAACAAGGAAACTCCAAGGGGAAAATATGGCGAAAAGGGAGAGTCTAGGTCCTTGACAGCATCATTTAAATAGCACCTACACCCATTTCTAGATCTGGGGCCATTTTCCAGATCCTCCCTTGGTGGGGGGCGGGGGTCGGAGGGGAGCCATTTTCTTCACATGCTACAATTGGGCTTTGGAAACACTGATCCCTGCCCAAGACTTGAAAGAGGTATGTTGGGGATCAACATTATGGCTCCAGTACCTAGCCCAGGGCCTGACCCACAGTAGCTACCAGATAAACACTGAACAAATGATCAGCAATAGTAGCTTATTATGCACCTACTATGTGCCACTTTCTTATGTATATTATGCATATTGCCTGATTCAAACCTTGCAACTCCATGATTAAAATATTAACATACCCATTTTACTGATGAGGAAACTGAGAATCCAAGAGGTTAGGAAATGTGCCCAAAGTAACTCACCTAGTGAGTGGAAAAGCCACAAGTCAAACCCGGACTTGCCTATCTCTAAAGCCAATTGCTTTTAACTGCATCATACTGCCTCCTAAGGGGAAAAATGAAAGAGAGATGGGGAAGCAGATAGAAGAACAGAGAGACAGGAAAAGGAAAGAGCATTTAAAATAGCTTTTTGAACTGTAAAACTCTGTAACAGGAAGCATTGAGACCTGTATGAGAGAGGGGCCCTCTCTAGATCAGTCATATAACAGGTTTTCTAAACCGGAAATCAGGGGTGGAAAATTCCAGATTCTGATGTCCCTGCCTGGTGTGCAGAGACTACTGTGGGGCTGGGTTGTCAGAGCCCCGGAGCTCCCTGCATTCACAGGCACTTGAAGACATGCATCACTTTCTCTAACTGCAGGTTGGCAAGCACAGCTTTGTTCCCATCCAAGTCAAGAGACCTAGACCAGGCCAGCCATCAAAGTCCACCAGATTGCACCCTGCCCCTTGTCATCACATCCTCCACCCCAGGCATTTCCTTCAGGCCCTACAAACTTCCACTGTGTCCCTCGAACACCAGCAAAGACACCATTGTCTGGCTTTTGCCCCAATTCCGGCCACGAGGGTTTTACAGAGCATGTGTCCTGTGCCCAGTTTTGTGCTTGACACCTGCCCTAAAAGAAACCACAACTGGAATCCACTATCCTAGTGGTGCATACGCTAATGGGGGACTCTCAGGCATGAAGGCCACTTTGCAGAGGGGAAGGAGCCAGTCTCTATATCAATGTTCCCCAGCCCATTTCTTTCAGAGCAGCTGGAGGGGTGTGACTTAAAAATCAAACCAAACCTCATCACTTTCCTGTTCTTCTGCTTGAAACTCTCATGGCTCTCCACTCTGTTTAGAGTACAGACTAAATTCCCATGAGGCCCGCCAGATCCCCTGCCCCTCTCCCTAACCTTGCCTTGTGGCGCCTGGCTCCTGCCCTGGCCAACTTTCAGAGCCTCAGACTCATGCTTCTACCTGCCTTGGGTGCGTGCTGGTCCCTCTTCCCAGAACGAGGTCTCTCCTACTGCTCCGTGGACCAACTCTTCCTCCTCCTTCTGAAACTCATGCCCTCAACGCAGCCATCACTCAACCCTAGGCCAGGTTATGCCCCCTTGTTATAAGCCCTCAAAGCACCTCTACTCCTTCCCTGCGACACTTGTAATTATCTTGTTTTTTTTTTAATTGTAGTATAATTGACTTAAAATATTATATTAGTTCCAGGTGTACAATATAGAGATTCAATATCTTTATACATTATGAAATGATCACCACAATAAGTCTAGTTACCATCTGTCACCATACAAAGTTGTTACAATATTATTGACTATATTCCCTATATTACATCCCTGTGACTTTATTTTATAACTAGAAGTTTGTACCTCTTAACTCCCTTCACCACCTATTTCACCCATCCCCCTACCTTCCTCCCATCTGGCAACCACCAGTTTGTTCTCTGTATCTGGAAGTCTGTTTCTGTTTTATGTTTGTTCATTTGTTTTTGTTTTTAAAATTCCACATATAAGGGAAATCGTATGGTATTTGTCTTTCTGTGACTTATTTCACTTAGCATAATACTCTCTAGGTCCTTCCATGTTGTCACAAATGGCAGGATTTCATTCTTCTTTATGGCTGAGTAATATTCCATTGTACATATGTACCACATCTTCTTTATCCAGTCATCTATTGATGGACACTTAGGCTGCTTCCATATCTTGTCTATTGTAGATAATGCTGCAATGAACACTGAGTGCATACATCTTTTCGAGTTATTGTTTTGTTTTCTTCAGATAATACCCAGAAATAAAATTTCTAGGTCATATGGTACTTCTGTTTTTAATTTTTTGAGGAACCTCCATACTGTTTTCCGTAGTGGTTGCACCAATTTACATTCCCACCAACAGTGCACAAGGGTTCCCTTTTCTCCACACCCACTCCAACATTCATTTCTTGTGTTTTTGATAATAGCCATTCTGACAGGTGTGAAGTGATATCTCAAAGTGGTTTTTAATTACCTGTTAGGTCTATCTCCCCTAATAAAGTCTGAGCTCCATGAAGCAGTAGACTGTATCTGCTGTGCTCGCTTTTTTCCTCCCAGAGATATAGTAATCATGGAAGAAACATTTGAGGGTATATAGATGTTCTAGCCCAGCTGTTGGCTATAGCTGGCTGTATGCTTCAGGCAACTCCTTCCCCATCTCTAGGCCTCAGTTTCACCAACTATAAAATGAGACAGATGGGCTGGGTAACCTCTGAGGCCTCTCACCATCTTAAAGTTCTAGGTTCAACAACTTGAGAACACTTAACAGTATAGTATCAGCCCAAAGCAAAATAATTTTAGAACAATACCACTGGTGAAGGAAGACCCTGGGAATGTAACTCCCTCCTGTGGTATGACTGTGTTTACAAAACAAACCCAAGAAATCATCATAAATCATTCCAAGTGGAGCTGTCTGAGCTGAAACAACAAGTCAAAAATACCTCCAGGCACAGTTCCTCTGGGCTCCCACCCAGCTGAAGAGAAGCAGGGCCAGCCAACGCTGTACCCTCTGAAGAGTCACTTACCGGGTTTTTTTCCACATTGAGCCCCTCAGCAGAGCTTCTCTCCTGCCCTTAAGACTTCTAATCCCTTCTAGGACCTTCACCATTCTAGTGCCTGGCAAAGAGGAAATGACCTGAAAAGACGGGGGATTGAGTTCTTGGTCAATCACTTCTGAGATGTGTGTAACTCTCCATAATTTTTCCTTCGTTCTGATCTGATCTGTCAAGTAGGAGTTGTAACATCTGTCCTAATGACCTTGAAAAGAGGGGAAATACTTTGACAATCTTAAAAGGCTATAAAAGTGCAGGGATTGCTTTGGGCCATCGTTTCCAACTTGCTAATTGACTAAAACTCAGCCACCGAGAATCTCAGTATTTTATCTCTAACTGGGGAATGAATGGAAGCCTTGGTCCCCAGGTCAAAGAATCTCAGGCATCCAAGTAGCAGGTGGTTGAATCACCCTAGACTGGCTCAGCTTGCTGTAAAGGTAGATCTAATTCAGGCTTCTCATAGGGTCCCTGAGACAGGGTCAGGGGCCTTAGCTCTGAGGTAGACCTAGTCCCAAGAGCTGCCGCTGGGTACAAAAATGCCTAAGTCCCAGTGATTCTGGGGGTTTGAAGTCACAGTGTAGCTGAGGGATTCAGAGCATGCACTTTGATGCCAGACAGACATTGGTTTTCTCTCTGCCACTTACCAGCTCTATAAGCGTCTATTTCCTCTTCAAGGAAACAAGGAGAGCTGATTGACCTCAATATTAAAAGTGATGGTGCATGTAAAGCATTGAGCTTTGTGAACATGTCACATGTTAGGCATTCAAAAAAAAATGTTATTGTTATTGTTATTGCTGTTGTCATTTTTATTCCAGGGTCAGAAGCCTGCCCATTCTGTCATACACAGTACCCCCCCCACCAACACACACACCTCCACACACACAACCTGGGCTTCACCAAATGCCTTGAGTACTCTTTCTACTTCCTGCCTTGTCTAGCTTTGCCTTGTCTTTCCTGTTTTCCTCTAACAATTCTGCAAGACAAATACTTCTAAATTTACCTTGTAATTAACCTTATTTTACTCAGTATTGCTCAGAACATACATCTGGAAACAAAAGTTTGGACAAGGAAGTCATGGTCAATGAGTTATACCAAATTTAAGTGCCATTATGGAGATACCTGGGCACCCGAGTAACATGGCATAGGAAATAGATTCCTGGACTATTTGGAGTCGAGATTTTTAGACCTGGCTTAGCCACTGATGACAATTGCCAAGGGTTTTAACATCCTGAAATCTTTGTATCTTATCTGTAAAACTAAAATATCTGTCTTTTTTTCTAGCTAGATAAAACCCTGTTCCCCTAAGAAATATTTTTGCAGGAGCCTGATATGTAAAACATTTAACAGAATAGCAGCTCTGGATATAGGAGAGGAGGGCAGGTTCTTGCCTGATAGCCTTCCTTGCCTTCACATGGTCTTGCACTTTCCCTTCATCCCCAGAGCAGCCTAGAAGCTCCCCCACACACCCATAAGTCTTCAGAGAGTCCTGTTTATGTAGCTCTTTGTGCCTCAGTTTCCTCAGCTGTTGAATGGGAATAATAAACAGTCCTACCTCACAGGTTGGTTGTAAGAATTTAATGAGTTAATACAAACAAAACCCTTGGCACAGAGCCTGGACTAAAGTACTCGATAACTGTTAAACATCACTATTATCACTACTGCCACTCGATTGCTAAGGTCTCTGTCAACCAGAAGCATTAGGAATCTGTGATCATGCAAACGCACCATAAAAATGCACCCACTTATAGAGACTGTAAATTACCTCCACCACCCAACATCTCATCTCCACTCTCTTCAGGACACAGGAGAGATATGATGTTATTTCACAAGATGGATAAATTCTGTTTCTATTGAAAGCATGTTTTATAAAACAATATTTCAGTATTTCTTTCATTCCCTGATTCACTTGACAAACAGAGCTCCCATTCTGTGTGTCAGGGTTGTTGTTAGGAGTATAAATAGAAGAGACAAGTAAAGAAGGAGAGAACTCGAATTAATGCCAGCCAGGCTGTGTTTAGTAGCGGGTGACCCACGCATTCATTCATCCAACAAATATTTATTGTTCAACTACTATGAGCCAGGCAGCACGCTGAGGTCACAGTGACAGGGAAGAAAAACCAGGCCCCAGCCCCAGGGGGTTTGCTTTCTAAGGGGTATGGATAGGAAGGGCTAAGAAATTACACGGAAAGAAAGATCCATAGGAGCTGAGGGTGTGGGAGGTGGAGTGGAGGGAAGGAAAGGCAACCAGAGTGCAGAGAATAAGAGGACTTCAGCAGAGTTGATCCAAGAGAGGAACAAGGTGTAGCCCCAGGTAAGGTGGGGCTAAAGGGAACAGCGTGTACAAAATTATTTATCCAAGGGATTTCCAAGAACACTACTGTTTGCTTCTATTAATTTGTCCCTAGGAGGACACATATTACTTTTGGGGGAACCGACTTTTTGTATTTTAAATAAGCCCTTTTATAAATAATTATCGAAAGGACATTTGACAGGACTTCCCTGGTGGCGCAGTGGTTAAGAATCTGCCTGCCAATGCATGGGACGCGGGTTCAAGCCTTGGTCTGGGAAGATCCCACATGCCGCGGAGCAACTAAGCCCGTGCACCACAACTACTGAAGCCTGCACACCTAGAGCCCGTGCTCCGCAATGTGAAGCCACCGCAATGAGAAACCCGCGCACCGCCACGAAGAGTAGCCCCTGCTTGCCACAACTAGAGAAAGCCCGCGCAGCAACGAAGACCCAACACAACGAAAAATATTAATTAATTAATTAAAAGGACATTTGACATAAGCAATATGATTTTAAACAGATCCTAGCATTAATCTTCTCTTCATGAAAAATTGGCCAGGATCTTGTTTCAATAGAACTTTTCATTCTGGGAAGTTAGTTTGAAAAAAAAAAATAATAATAATTGCATTTAAGAGACACTGAGCATGACTTTCAATACGGTGCCCAAGATTTGTATTTAGGAAGAAGCTAAAGATTTGGAGAAGACCCAAATTTGGATCCTAGATTCTTACTAATTGAAGTTCCTCCCTCTGAACCTATTTCCTCTTTGGTGCAATGTGGAGCCTGACACCTAGTACAAACGAAAATATCACGCGAGATAACAGATGTGAAAATGACCGATAGATGTCAAAGCATATAGAAGCAATTTGTATTTATTTTAATATAACTTCCTTTCTTTGTTTGTTTTCCTTGCCCCCAGGCATAATAAGATTGGATTATTTTTGTGACTCCTGTTTGTGTTACGAAGGAAGAATCAGTATCTAACGATGGCATTGCAATTGTCTTGGGCTCACATGTCACAAAGGACTCTCCAATATAATCTGTCATTGAAGCCCATTCAAGCAAAGAACCTTCTCAGGCTGATTCTAAGATGCTAGATGAGTAGGACAGTTAAAGACAGACATTCATTAAGACTCTAAGCCATAGTTCAGTTTCCAGGACTCTGCTGTCTGCCCCCGACACACTATGGAACTTTGAGTTTATTCTCCACTCATCTACCATACCAACTCTTTCCTTCCCTCTTTCCCATCTGAATCCACCAACAACAACCCGTGTGTCCTTAGATTGGTTAAGGTCTCTGTGACTTGTGGGGTTTTTGTTGTTGTTGTTTTTATCCATAAAAAGGACATGATAAAAAGAATCTACACCATAGAATTATTTTCAGGATTAAAGGAAGAACACTCTTTGACATAAATCACAGCAAGATCTTTTTTGATCCACCTCCTAGAGTAATGGAAATAAAAACAAAAATAAACAAGTGGGACCTAATGAAACTTCAAAGCTTTTGCACAGCAAAGGAAACCATAAACAAGACGAAAAGACAACCCTCAGAATGGGAGAAAATATTTGCAAATGAATCAACGGACAAAGGATTAATTTCCAAAATATATAAACAGCTCATTCAGCTCAATATCAAAGAAACAAACACCCCAATCCAAAAATGGGCAGAAGACCTAAATAGACATTTCTCCAAAGAAGACATACAGACGGCCACGAAGCACATGAAAAGATGCTCAACATCACTAATTATTAGAGAAATGCAAATCAAAACTACAATGAGGTATCACCTCACTCCTGTTAGAATGGGCATCATCAGAAAATCTACAAACAACAAATGCTGGAGAGGGTGTGGAGAAAAGGGAACCCTCTTGCACTGTTGGTGGGAATGTAAATTGATACAGCCACTATGGAGAACAATATGGAGGTTCCTTAAAAAACTAAAAATAGAATTACCATATGACCCAGCAATCCCACTACTGGGCATATACCCAGAGAAAACCGTAATTCAAAAAGACACATGCACCCCAATGTTCATTGCAGCACTATTTACAATAGCCAGGTCATGGAAGCAACCTAAATGCCCATCAGCAGACGAATGGATAAAGAAGTTGTGGTACATATATACAATGGAATATTACTCAGCCATAAAAAGGAACGAAATTGAGTCATTTGTTGAGACGTGGATGGATCTAGAGACTGTCATACAGAGTGAAGTAAGTCAGAAAGAGAAAAACAAATATCGTATATTAATGCATGTATGTGGAACCTAGAAAAATGGTACAGATGAGCCAGTTTGCAGGGCAGAAGTTGAGACACAGATGTAGAGAATGGACATATGGACACCAAGGGGGGAAAACTGCGGTGAGGTGGGGATGGTGGTGTGCTGAATTGGGCGATTGGGATTGACATGTATACACTGATGTGTATAAAATTGATGCCTAATAAGAACCTGCAGTATAAAAAAACAAACAAAACAACTAATACTAAACTTTCATTGAGTTATTTGTATGGAAATATGTTAATATAAATGCTTCAGACATTACATGAAATTCCTAAAAATCTTATATTTGTATTTGTATGGAAATATGTATGGAAATATGTTAATATAAATGTTTCAGACATTAAAAAAAAAAAAGAATCTACACCATAGAATTATTTTCAGGATTAAAGGTGATTATGCATTGTAAGGACTTCACACAATTTGAGGCAATTGTCAATACTCCAAGTATTTGCTATCATTACTATTACTCATAGTATTGCTCTCCTTCCCTCCTTCTCTCCCTCTCTTGCTTGCTTCTTCCCTGTTCGGTCACTAACCTGGCTCCCACCTTCCCCTTCACTCCCCTTCCTTTTGCCTTCCCCTCTCTCGCTGCCCTTGCCCTCGTGTGCCCTTGCCTCCCCTCACCCTGACAGCTTCCCCAGCCATGAGTCATGGGAGTTTGCTCTCCCACTGGCTCCTGAAAGGCTGTCGCTGGCAGGCTGGCGGGCTGCAGAGGAGACACAAGCCCGGGGCAGGAGACAACTGCTGCCAGGGCCTCATTCACCTGATGGAGCCGGCCTGGAACTTGACTTTAGGGCGCTTCTAAGACTTGAACATGCCTCTGTGATGCCACCAGCCATTATTTTGGGGGAACTAAAAGAGGCCCAGAGTCCCTGAGGACTGGGAGAAGATAAATGTATTGCCCATCTTTGCTAAAAGGGGAGAAAGATTGATTCTGGTCATTCTAAGCCGTTTTTTTTTAATATCTGCGAAACTCTCCACTAAGTCCTCTCTCCACTTGTAAGTGCCAGGGTCCTTGGCTGAGCCCTGAGCCTCTTCCCATCTCCTTCCTTCCCTCATTTCGCTCCCAGTTTGAATTTGGCATCAGACCCTGACACGCACTGACTTTCTCTCTCCTCTGCGGGACTTGGAGCTCCTAGAGGACAATCCTCCGTCCCATGACACTAAATTGTCTTAGTCCTGTGCATGTGGGTCAGGAGCACATTTGGAATCAGACAGACCTAGGATTCAACACTATGTTTGCCAGTTTGTCCTTGTGACTTTGTACAGAGTGTTTAATTTCTCTGTTTATTTGCTCATTTACTCATTCAACAAATAGTCACAGAGCACCATCTATGTCCCAGGCAGTGTGCCAGGTGTTGGAGATACAGGACTGAAGGAGGAAGGCAGTCTTTGCCCTCAGGCAGCTTAGACTGAGGGAGACAGATAACAAAGGAAACCACAAACAAAAATAATACACTGTGATGAGCACCATAAATGAAACATTGAGGAACTAAGCTAAACATAATGGGGGGCTGGTGGAGACCTGTTTTAATGAAGTGGGCAGAGATGGCCTACAGCAGCAGTTCTCAACCTCAGCACCATCGACATTTCGGGCCCAATACGTCCTTGTTTGGGTGGGGTGGGGCTGACCTGAGCACCACAGGATGTCTGACAGCTCTGGTGGCCTCTACCCACTAGATGCTAATGGTCATCTCCCACGTTGTGACAACCAAAAATGCCTCCAAGACATTGCCAGTGTCCCCTGGGGAGTGGCGGGGAGGGACCAAGATCACTCCCCATTGAGAAACTGTGGCTTAGAGTATGAGTCACAAAGACTTGGGTTTGAGTCTTTCTTCTACCATCTATTTGCCATGGTGACTGAATAGGTAACTAAGCTCTTTGAGCCTGTTTCCTCGTGGGTGTAATGGAGAGTTGCTGTGAGTAATAACGTCTCTTGGTGCCGTTATGAGGAATAAATGAGATCACAACAGTCCACAGAAAGCCCTCAATAATGTAGCGGTTACTGCTGCCGTCATTAATGTTGCATGTCTGTCTCTCCTACTGGCCTCTGGTCCCTTGGGGGCAGGAACTGGCTCATAATCCTATCTGTGTCCCCAGTGCACAGGTCAGAAGCCAGGACTCCTTACAAACCTGGCTAACCTCTGCAGCATAAATCTCACAGTCCTCCCCACCAACCCCTCCACACAAACACACACACACACACACACACACACACACCACACAAACACACACACACACACACACACACACACACACACACACACTGCAGAGAGATAATCATCGCCAACCCAGTGATTGGCTTTGATTGGACCCCAAGTAGTTCCAGTTCTCACAGATTTGCTATCTGGTCAGAATCAGGCTTTTTTAGTGAAGAAAGAGGCGGCTTCTCCCTGCCCTGCTAAGAGGAGGCTGTAGTCTTTGGAAAGCTCATTGCCCCACAGGGAGTGGCTGATGAAAGATAATATTGCCTTTGGTCTTCCTCTTCTCCCTCAAACAATTGAAGGGGCCTTTCCTTTTCCCGTTTGGCTGGTTTGAAGCCCCGATACGCTTCTGCCCGTCAGATCTTGCCTCTGCGCAGGATTTGTGGCTCAGCCAGCAGACCAAAAAGCATTTGTTTTCAGATTTCCATGCCAATCCGGGGTGAGCGGGTTTGCATCTTGTGGCCTCTCCGGCTCTTCCTGAGCATTTCGTGAGACTAGTTTCCATCCCCACAGAACTGGACTTGAGGGGAGAGACAATGTCAAACTTTCTCCAGCTTCCTTATTCTTCCTCTTTCTTGGGGAATGTGTGATTGCGTGCACTCTGTGCAAACTCCATGCCCATCTCCACCTCATCACCCTGAAACTCTTTACAGATCTAACCATCTAGGATTCATTTATCTCCATAGAGCCCCGAGTAATTCCTCTTTGGCACAGATAAAAGCAAATCAAGAAGGGCAATTTACCTTAGCGGTTTCCTCCCCTAAGAAATTATTTCAAAGATTCTCCAATGCCTTGCTTGTCCCTGTGCCTGGCAATGCTTGCTCAAGTCCTTCACAGCTTCCAAATGCTGCGTTGAAGCAATTTTGGCAAGAGAAGATAGGCTCCGATTAAAAAAACAGTATTTCCCGAAAAACGATAGCATAAAAGATTCTACTCCGGGCACTGTCATGGCTACAGTAATGAAGGCGGCCCACTGCTCTGTGATGCCCTGTCATAGCTGCACAAAAGTGCTCAACGAATGTTCATTGGACAAGGACATGGCTCTCATAAGGGGCGGGGTGTGGAATAAGAGGACAGATGTCTGTTGAACACCTACCGTGTAACAGGACCTTATTGGGAACTCCAGGTCCAAAGGTGAACAAGAGACAATCTGTAGACAAACGTAGAACTGGCAGAGATAAGTCTGTCCACAGAAAATGTAGTATCATTTGGTAAGTGCTAGGAGAATGCTATGAGTACCAGTGGAGTGGTACTCAGCCCAGCCTGGGGGTCGGGGAAATCTTCCTAGAGGAAATGATACCCAAGTTGAGTCACAGACACGAGAATGAGAGAGCAGAAAGGATGATCTATCTAGACAACAACCAGAGGCATGAGGGCTTGTAGGAAGTAAAGCAATTGGGCTTCACTTAAGTGTCAAGAAAAAGGTAGGCAGTAGCAAAGAAAGAGACAGCAGGCACAGTCAGGGACCTGGAAATGAAAGGCCTTTGCGGCAGACATGCACACAAGCTGCCCAGATCCTGCTGCCCAGCCGTCAGCTCCACAGGGTCTGCCTCAGCTACAGAGAGCCATCGGGCCTGAGTCCCCGCCAGCAACAGAGGGAGGCGGGGCATTTTGGCTCACTGTGGGGTGATGCTGAAGGTGAACATTTACTCCCAAGCTCCCCACCTGGTTATCTGAGGCTTTGTCGGGCCTGCTTTGACTCCTTCCTCTGCCCACTCCTGTGTCCTCCCCTTTCTTTTCTCAGATGTTGATCCTATATCAACATCTAACACCCCAAAGTCCATCCCCGTGTCTGCTTCCAGTGAACACAGCCTGCTCTCGCCTGAGATGCCAAACTAGACACTGGACTCTGTTCCATCACCAGCAGAGTTCAATCATTTTTCCTTTGAAACACAGACAATCCAGATGCAAGTTTACCCAGATTCTAACATTCTTCAATGTATATAGGCTACCTCGTCTATAACTTGTGAAGAATTCCCAGAGCACTGGCTGGAACTAATAAATTCCTCCACTCCTTTCTCACCGTTAATAGGGAAATCTTCCTCACCACCCATATTTCCATGTAAAAGAACTTCATCTTGAAAACACTCCTGCCGTCTTTCTTCCCACAGTGCCCCTCACAGGAGGAAGAGGGGATTTCTCTGACTGGTCAGTGTAGAAGAGATTCGAGGTTCTGGGTGCACCCTCACTTCTCCTGGAATGGGCTCCGGCAGAAAGGAGACCACTGTAGACTTGTGCTCGAGGCCATGCAGGAAGCTTGGGGCCAGTTCTGTACCTGCTGGGAAGCCTTTGGTGGCCCTGCCCTGCCAGGCACTGGTGAGAAGCATGAGCACACCCATTCGGCTCCACAGCTAGGCAGCAGCCCCTCAACCCAGCTTCAGTCAGTAATAATGCTGACATCTTAATCTTCATTGTCCTGATGCTCAGTTAGTTCTCAACTTGGGCAGGGAAGAGGGATGCTATTTTCCAAGCCCTCTAAAATACCCCAACACTCGCAATCCAACAGCTCAAAATATCTTGATGTATCAGTTTCTCAGCACTCAGAGAATATCAGTAACTGTTGTGGAATATAAATAAATGGTCAAATAAATGCGTGTTACTCCACCAAAAAGATACAATCCCACCAAGAGGAATTATGACTGTATAACTCAGTGGAGGGCTCCACCCACACACACTGGGGTTGATGGACAGAAGCTTCAATTTAATTACTGCTTCAGACTGCCTAATATTGCCTTAGTGGTGAGCCACAGCATGTTTACACAAGGGAGAAGCCGGTGAAAACCTCAGAGTATGTTCATTAGGAATTCAGCCGAATATTTTGAGTGTGAGGCCCACAGGACTTTCTAAAAAGGTTAAAGGGTCTTTTCCTCTAATGTACGTGAAAAAACAAACAAAAAAACCAGACAAGCATCTTTCTTTGATCATTGACTAGAAGGGAAGCAGAGCGGTAGGGTATCAGCTTAAAGAGCATAGGATGGGAAGTCCATAGACCTTGTTCCTGACCCTAGTTACCATCACAGATTTGCTAAAGAACCTCACTCTAGTCATTTTAACTCTCTCAGCTTCAGTTTCCATGTCTGTAAAACGGCTGTGAGAGTATCTGATACGCTCTGCTCACAAGGGTCTTATGAGGATCAAGTGTGATGTTGTATTATAAATCATGCTAAGGGATAACATTTACTGGGTGCTGTATGCTAAGAACGGTGCTTCCGTCCTCACACCTTTAGTCCCTGCAAAGCTGCCTCATTGGTGCTGCTTGACAGACATCAGTCCAAAGTGACCACTTATTTGAAAATATGAAAAATGAGAAGAAATATGAAGAATTGAGAGTGAGAAGCAGGGATTTTCCCACCACCACGACCCCACCTCTCCCACCCCCTACCCTCCCACCCTCCACTTTCTCTCTCTCACCTCCCCTCCCCTTGCAGCTGTTCCACATTCTAGCTGCATTCCCAAACTTCTTGAAACAGAACCCTGCCAAAACAACCCACAATCGTCCTCAGAGCATGGTCCCGTATGGTATTTTCAGGAGCCGTAGGAGATTTAGGTGGGAAGGAGTCAGCACGTGTTGGGGGGATGCTGGTGACTAGCAAGAGGCCACTACCTGGGGCCAAGGTCTCCAGGCATTTTAGGGAGGGGCTCTGGGTCTTAAGCTGGATAACTGGAGGAGGACTGCAGGGAGGGGGTTGGGTTACTGAAGTTTCTGAGCAGAGAGGGAAAGGGACATGAGGTCAGCATCTTTCCAGGCTGGACATCCTGGAAAGCTTGGGTGGGGGCACCTGGCAGCAGCAGTGGGCTTGAAGAGCTCTGCAGGATGATGCCTGTAGGCTTTGTCACTAAATCTGACAGTTCCATAAGAGCACAGGATGACACACCTTCCAGGCTGCAAAGTCCACTCTCATACCACCTCCTCTATTTTTGCTGTAAGTCTATGCCTATAGACTGCTATACCCTTCTTTAATTTTTTTTTTTAATGACTTCACTTTTTCCTTCAGGAAATTTATTTTTCAAAGGACATTTTAAACATCACTGTCTGTGGTAGAACCCTCTAGTACTCACCCTTTTCAGTCCTCTTCTTTCCAGGCAAAAGGGAAGATGATAATCCCGGCACGTCCCACCACCTCTGCGCACACTGCCTTGAGCTGGGTGGAGCCTCCTGTTGGTTCTGACCAATGGACTGTGGAGGCATGAGTCAATCATCCAGTGAGACCAATTCAATAAATTGTTCTATTTATTAAAAACACAGAACTATTCTATACATTTTCTACGTGTTGATATACTCGCTAGAGGTAACCATAAATCTATAGATTTTAGAAATGTCTGAAAGGACTCACAGCAAACTGCATGCAGTATCACCTCTGGGGAGGCCACCTGAGCTAAAGATGGGGAAGGGGAGACAGTGGTAAAAGGAACTTGAAATTTACCTGTATCATTTTAAATTTTCGCAAGGAAAATGTGTTTACTTATGTAAGTAGAAAGGGCAAGGTGAACAGCAAAATGAAAAAAGGAAATAAAACTGGAAAGTTATGTTGGGGCTATGTTTTGAAGCATCTGAAATGCCAAACTAAGAGTTTGTGCTTAACGCTGCAGGCACCAGAAGCCAAGGAGGATGTGTGGATTGTCATGGGCAGGTCCTGATCCGGGCTGTGACAGCACCTCCTCCTCCTCAGGTGAGCACGGGGGCTAGATGGCTAAACATACGTGAAGTGCCCCGGAGCGTCTATCATAGAGCGAGTGCTCTGTCAGCGTTCGCTGCCGTTCTTTTCTCCTCTTTTTACTCTGGCCATGCTGACCTTTCCCTTTCTCATGAACACGCCAAGTTCTTTCTGCCTCGAGGCTTTCATACGTGCTCTTCCTTATTCCTACGGTTCCTTTCTTCCCTCTCCTTCTCATCCTTCGAGTTCAGCCTAACTAGTAGCAGCTCAGTGACACCTTCCATTACCTGCCTCTCTAAGTTGTTTCCCCCAGCCCACTCAGTGTCTGTCAAAGCATCCTGTTGGTTTTCTTTAGGACACTTATCACAATTTGTAATCACATCTGTGTGTGGGGGGGGGGTGGTTTGTTGGTTTGTTTGTTTGACCTGTTTATTCTTTTTCTCCCCTACTCACAAGTATATAAACTTCACAAAGGTAGGGACAGAATGTGTTGTGTTCACTGCTGTTCCCACGACACCCAGTAGAGTTGTTGGCACAAAGTAGAGTTAGAAGTAGCAGTAGTAATAATAATAATAGTAATAGCTACTATTTGTTGAGCACTTACTATGTATCAGGCATGTATTTACATGTCTTACATACTCATTTAAATGTCCTAATAACCTTTCTGAGTAGGCATTCATATTGTCCTCATTTTACAGATGAAGAAACTGAGACATAAGAGAGATTAAGAAATTTTACTAAGATCACACAGCTGGTAAATATCAGAGTTGGGATTCCAGTCTTTAGTGCACTACAATATTTTATTGAATGATGAATGCATTAGTTAACACAATGCTGGTTTGTGGTGTTCCTGATGTCCTTATACTCCAAGTGCAAATAGTGCAATTTGCCTTAGAATAAATGAGAACGATTAGCCTAATCGATAGAATGAATGTCTGCAGGGAGGTCATAGCCGTTAGGAGGAGAAGGCAGCTATTTTCCATTGAGAGGCAGTAAATCGAGCTTTGTGTGACAGGGCTGATGGCCGGGCTACAAACAAGGAGCAGGGTGTGCTGGCAGAGATGTGGGAAGCTCATCCGGCTCCAGACCACACTGCCTGGAGAACACTCCCTGCCAAACCCAGTCACAGCCAGAGCTCCAAGAAAGGAGTTCTGGGAGCAGCGGAGAACTGACCGGCCCCAAGGACTATGCCAAGTAAGAGAAACCAGCCTCTGAGTCAGGCGAGGGAGATTTCTGTTCTGTTCTGGCCTGGCCTTTAGCGGCAAGACCTTCCTGGACCCACAACTTACAAGTCCTGTTAGGTGGATCCCAACAGCTGCCAGCCATGACTCTGTGTATGCAGAAGTCAAGAGGAAAAATAATCATAGTATAAGGAAGCTAAATTCATTGTGTTCTCACCATGTGCCAGGTACTACATGAAGAGCTTTAGATAAATTATCTCCTTTAATTCTCATAATAACCCTGGAGGTTATTTCAACCTTCATTTTGTTGATAACTGTTTATCAAGTCCCTGCTATGTTGATGAAGTAAGTACTATTTTTTTTTTAAATAAATTTATTTATTTATTTATTTTTGACTGCGGGCAGGCTTTTCTCTAGTTGCGGCGAGTGGGGGCTACTGTTCGTTACGGTGCACGGGCGTCTCATTGTGGTGGCTTCTGTTGTTGCGGAGCATGGACTCTAGGCACGTGGGCTTCAGTAGTTGTGGCACACGGGCTCAGTAGTTGTGGTGCACAGGCTTAGTTGCTCCGCAGCACGTGGGATCTTCCTGGACCAGGGCTCGAACCCGTGTCGCCTGCATTGGCAGGCAGACTCTTAACCACTGCACCACCAGGGAGATCCCAAGTAAGTACTATTTTTAATTCTCTTTTCAGATGAGGAAAAAGAGACTTGGAAAGATTAAGTAATTTGCCCAAGTTAGATGCTGGCAGAATTAGAACTTGAACTCAGGTCTGCCCAGTGCCAAAACCCTCCTTCTTAACCTCTACTCTGAATTGCCTTCTGATTTTTAAAACCACCATTTATTTCTATCTATGTGTAAGGTACTGTGCTATAATCATTAGGAGGAATTATTCAATGAGATAATGTTGCCTGGCTCATAATAAATGGTTAGTAAATATTAGCTTATGTTATCCCACATATTATATGTTTATATACTGTGATGGTTAATTTTATGTGTCAACTTGGCTAAGCCACAGTGCCCGGATATTTGGCCAGACACAGCTGGATATTGCCATGAAGGTAATTTTTAGATTAAATTAACATTTTAATCAGTTGACTTTGAATAAAGCAAATTACGCCCCATAATGTGGTGGGCCTCATCTAATCACTTGAAGAACTTAATAGAAAAAGACTGTCCTCCCCCAAGGAAGAGAGAATTCTACCTCCAGACAGCCTTGGGATTCAAGCTGCAACATCAACTCTTCCCTGGGTCTTCATCCTGCTGAACTGTCCTGCAGATTTTGGACTTGGCAACCTCCACAATCACATGAGCTAATTCCTTAAAATCAATCAACCAATCAATCAATCAATCAATCAATCAATCTATACATATACACATTCTCTCTATACATATATATACCCATCATATATATATTACACACACATCCTACTGCTTCCATTTCTCTGGAGAAGCTTGACTACTAGAGATATATATAATAATGACAATAATCGGATGAGCAGATAAAAGCTGGAAAGGTCTATATTAGAGGCAAAGAATTCAAACTGCCCAAATTCTTCTAGAAATCTAGCTCCTAATGAAGAATACAGCCTACAACTGTCACAATCATCTCCACTTATGTGAAAAGCTGATTTTCCTAATTTGGTTAGAAATCAATTAGAGATGAATGGTAGTTCTTCTCATTCTCTCCTCCCTCTAGGCCTGTTTCCCATCCATAAAATAAGGACCATGTGACACTTCATGACAACTGCAGAAACAAATGGGCAAGTCCGCTGAAGGTCAGGTCCTGCCTTTGCCACCCTCCCAGCTCAGTGCAGAACGGGTGGTGGCAGTGGAGGTACTGAGGAAAGAGCCCCTGTCTGGCAGCCAGAAATTCCGTGGGCTGGTCCCAAGGTCACCACTCACCAGCCTGGTCACCCTGGGACAGATCTGTTTCACAGGTCCCGGCTTTAGCGTCCTCCTTACCAAAACAGTCATGATAATGATTACTCTGGGGGTGACTGTAAAAATCAACATGAAATCTTATTTGTGACACTATTTTATGAGCGGTAGGTTTTCCCTCTCAGAAAGCAGTCTGACTTTTGAGTAAATGCAAGCACGTCAGAGCAGGGTCAGCCCTGGGTCAGCCCGTGCTCTGGAGTCAGCTGGCCAGCATGGTTGATGGTCCCTGTTGATGTGCCTCATTGCTTCTGCTGACAGGGAGGGCACGAATGGTCATAACAGCCCCTTCAGTGGCAGGCATTTCAGCTCCAAATACTTGGTCTCATTTTCTCTTCCTAACAGCCCCATGAGGTAGGCAGCCCAGGGAGGAAGAGGTTAAGCTCATGGCCACACCCCAAGGTAGAGGTCTAGCTTGGCTGCAGCCCCATCCAGGCCTGAAATCCCGGGTCTGTCCCTCCCCATCTCCAGGTAAGGTCAGCTGAGAGTCAGAACTTAACCTAATGATTCAGGGGCCAGAAGAGCAAATTGATTCGATCACAAATCCTCCTTCGAAAGCCAAGGCCCGCTCATCACTGCAGAGGATCCAGGAGATAAAGACTGGAAAAAGAATTTAACTTGAAAAACGACAACAACAACAATAGGGAAAGCATCCGCCAGATTCTAATCAGAGCATCGGCTGCCCAGAGAACTGAGAATCCTTTGTCAAATGTCTCCTGAATCTCAAACTTGATCTATCACTTTTCCTATTATTTTAGGATTTGGGGGAAATGAAGCACATTTTCATATGACTAAGCTCAGTCACCAACTCGCTCTGTGACATTAAGCAAGTTGTTTAGTATCTCTGAGTCTCAGTTTTTCTCTTCTAAAAAAAACAAGGTGGTACAAAATTAGTTTCCCAAACTTCAGACGTTAGACTATTGGGATCATGATTTTTGCCATATATGTGCACCACAGCTAATGTTTACCTAGGATTGTTCTTTACACATATTTATGTATTTCAAAAGGAAATCCGCTATCACTTCATAAGTGTAAAAACAGAGCCTCGCATCAATAATTTATAGTGAATACATAATTATTACAATTTTTTAAATTCTCACATTCCAGATCCCTGAAAGCATTCCTCATACTACCTCTGGGAATCGCTGGCCTCCAGCGCTGGCATTCCGCCAGTGAAAAACCTTGATCCCTTGCGGCACTTCTAACTCCCAGGGAAGCCTTCCTGATCCCCTGCATTAGGCTAGTTCCCTCTGCACATCCCTGTCGAGGCACTGATTGTGCTTCTCTGTGATTCATAGGAAAGTCCGTCTTCCCTGCTAAGAGGCAACGGCTGAGGGTATTGGTAGTGCACACTGCTACATGTATCAGCTTGGTCACCTTACTTAACAGTGTTACCTTATGTCTCCAAGACTCAGTTTCTTCATCCACAGAATGAGGTTAATTTTTTCTTCAGTGAATGGAATCTGAAAAAAAAAAAGTTAAAAATAATTCGGGTGAGAAAGGCAGAAGAGACTTAAGAAGGTAGCCCAGAAGGGTTGAAATCAAGGGAAGAGTCTATCAACTGGAGGAGATAGAAGCATGTTTACGTTATTCAATATAATCTACGTTATTCAACATAATTCACTCCATTCACATTATTCATTACAACTATTATGACCACAACTGACCTTTATTTAGTGGTTACTATTGTGTTAAGTGCTTCTTAAGCATGATTTCATCTAATCTCCACAACCATTATTATTCCCACTTTACAAATGAAGAAATTAAGGGTCAGAGAGATTATGTGTGTGGTCCAAGGACACATCTAGAAAGTGGCAGAGCAGGGACTGAACTTGAGTCTTCTGACTCCAGGGCCTATGCTCTCATCCCCGGTGGCAAGGTTCTTGAACCATGGCACCATGGTCACTCCTCCTTCAGGCCCTGAGCTGACCACCTACTCCCCTCCACAGACTCTGCTGCTCATCCCATGACCAACTGAATGTGAATTCCCGATAAGACACTGCAGCACGTGTCTTATCTCTTTTGCAACTGTCAGTTTACTTCTGAGCCATCCCTCTTCCTATCTTTCCCTTTCTGATCCTTCCTTCGAGCATCACCAGATTAAAGTACGCGGCCCTCATTGTGTAACGGGACGCCAGTGCCCCTCCCCCGCCAAGGAGCCCCAGTGGTTCTGGGTGACCTATGCCACTAAGCACCAGCGAACCTGGTGGCTTCTAAACAGAGTTCCATGGTGGGAACTCAAGGACAGAGCATCTGAGGGAGTGGGTCAGCTTCATCCTTATTGCAAAATTGCTCCCTGCATTGTACCATTTGATCAAGGCTCAACTCGGGAAACTACTAACAGAATGGCATTCGGCAAAGAGTGCAAAGACCCAGGCTTTCTTCTGGCCAGGCCACTAAGTATCTGTCTCCAGGCCTCAGTGTCCTCATTAGTAATATGGAAATGACCAGCCTGTCTTACAGCACTAGTGGGGGAGCCAAGGAGAGACAGTGGACAATATTCATGTACACATGAAGTATGCATGAAGTGTAGAGGTCAACAAACCCATGTGAAGAATTATGATTAAAAGCAGTGCCTCTCTCTAGCATTTGAAACAATCTCTTTTCCCTTCTTCCTTTCCATGGGTCCTGGCTTCCATTAATCTACTCCCATTCATGCTGTTTTCATTTCGTCTTCCCAGGCCCTCCAGATGCCATCTCCTCCCTCTGCATAAATGGAAATTATAGGAGGTCTTTGGGCCCTAAATCCAATTGATTGCTGTCTCTGATCCAACATCCTGGGATGCTGATTCAGCGTGACCTAGAGTAGCCACCAGCCTAAACAGACCTGCCCCCTTGTGCTCATTTACATTGTCTTGGCCCTCATCACCTCCCTATCTCTTCCTTAGCGATCTCTGGCCATTGTGGGACAGGCAAAACTGACTCGGTCACCAACTCCATTATTAATCCTCTATGCTCACAAGCTCTCAGATGAGGCAGCCACATGAGAGTGGCCCCATCTCTGAGAACCACTGCCCTCAACTCTGCTCAGGGCCAGCCTAGCCACCTGCTGCAACGGCCCCACAAATTCCAGAAATTTGATGGACAAGCCAGGAACTGAAGCAACAAGTCAAAGAGATAAAGATTCTGATTAAAATATTCCTTATCAAGAGCCAAGACATTTGCATGATGCAAGACATCTCTGCATGAGCCCTTCTTCAGCCCAGAGTGAGAGGATCAGAGCATTCCCTAATCCCACAGATGGTTGTTCTAGGCGGGAGCCATGGGACTGTAGCCTCCTCAGCAATAGCGAATTCAAGGGCATCGAGTTCTTAGCTGTATTCAGAGGACCCCGGGCCAGGGCCCACCTGTCCCAGGTGGGCAGTGATTATAAATTTGACAAAAAATAAGTGCTTTAACCTGGAGGAGCTTAACTCTAGGCTTTGAAATTTAATTATTTTTGCCTCCTGCTACAAATCTTCCCCACCTCCCCACCTTTTGGAAATTAAGACTGCAAATCTTCTACAAAGCTAAATTCTTCGTGTTTTTAATTAGTCTGTGAAGCATAAATAGGTGTGATCCTCACAGAAATTAACACACATGAAAGACTCCATTGGAGTGAAAATTCACATCACAGATGGTTGACTCTTTAAAGTGAGATGCCTATGTGTATTGAGGATATAATCTGAACAACAAAAATTCAGTTTAGCCACAACTTTTCTGGAATACACATAATAGAACATAAATCAAAGCCAATTGGAAGACTGAGTGTCATAAATCCTTTCTACAGAAAGATCCAGGGTAATGATTCCCAGACAGAATCACCTGGAGAGTTCATTAACATGCAGATTCTGGGGCCTTCCTCTACACCTGCCTTATCACCATCTCTGGGGGTGAGGCCCAAGAATCTGGATATGTAGCCAGCTCCTCGGGTGACTGGAAGCAGGCAGTCTGAGCCACAGTGGGAGCCCCTGTGCTAGGTCTTAAGGCAGCAGTCTTCCTATGCCTGAACAAAGCTTCCCCAGAGCTTGTAGAGCTTGGCTGTTCAGCCCCTGGCCCACTGCTCAATGGGAGGCCACCATGCAGACGCCCCTTTTCACCCAAGAGTTGGACCCCAGGCTCCTGGACTGAGAACAATGCACACGAGCACCCCAAATATCTAAGGTACAAGCCCCTCCTAATCAAAAGCTTAGGCTTGAAACGCTTCTGTAATTATACAGGTGGGAGAACAGAAGACAGAGAGGGGAAAGGACTTGCCCAACAGCACCTGGCAGCCTGGATGGGCCTGTGGGCAAAAGCCTGGTCTTCCGATCCCTCTGCCGGTGGCCGCTCAACCTCTGGGTTTCTGCTAAATGGCCCTTCCTCCAAGAATGAGCTCAAGAAACAATCGGGGGTCCCTAACAGGCTCCGACTTTCTCCTTCACACTAATCACCGTTTGTAACAATATATGATTTCTCAGTGTTGCTCTTCGCAGCTTGACAGTGGATTGATTCCATGAGACAGGGACCTGTTTTGTACACCAGAATTTCTAGCACCTAACACAGTGCCCAGCACATAGTGGAAAGTCAGTAAATATTTATTGGATGGTTGGACAGACAGGAGTTACAATGGTCTCTCCTACATAATAGAAAATAGGAATATTGCAAAAGAGAGGGGTTTGCCCACAGCCAGGAACAAATCTGTGCCATAGGACCAGTGAAGGCAGGGGGACCTCAATGTCCCTCAGGCCTTAGTGTCCAGGATTGGACCAAACAGGCTCTGGCATGCCTTCCGACTCATAATGGTCGATACACATTTTGAGTTTTATTTAATGAGTCCAGGGTATGGATAGAACACAAAGTGACTGAATGTTATAACAACTTATAAAGGGGCCGGGGTCCCTGAGGGCCCCCCCAACCCTCCCATACCCCAGCTTTATGGTTTCACATCGCCCTCTAGTGGCTAGGACATGTCACTACACTTGGTGATTTCTGAAAAACTGAGTTTAAATAAGTTTGTACTCCTGGCTTGAGTATAATTAATAACTTACATATGTACGAAATGTATTAAATCCATTAAGATATTCATTTATCCACTCAACAACTCATCACCCAGGGCCTAATATACACCCAGGAAAGGTGTCAGATATATCCCCTGCCCCTCCTTATATCTTAGAAGGGGAGTGGGGTATGCAGCAATCACACACAACTGAGGGAAGTACCACTATGATGAGTGTTAAGAAGGAAGTATACCGAGTGTTAAAATGGAATACAGCAAGCGATGGAACCCCATGAGGAAGGCTTCTCTGAAGGTATCAAGTTTAAGCTTGGATATGAAAGAGAAGGAAGACTTAGCATGAAAAGTGAGGAGGGGAAGGAGGGGAGGAAGAGGCAAAGAATTCTAGGCAAGAAATAGCTCTGTGAGCTGGAGAGAGAAGGCCAGGTGGCCTGTGCCTGAAGGGCACAAGATGAGGAGGAAAAATAGGTGGTATTATCACCCCCATCACTTCCCCATCAGTGTGGAAACTGAGGCCCAGAGATGTGACATGAGTTGCTGGTATGACACAGCGTCTGAGCAGTGATAGAGGAAACGAGGTCCAGGTGGCCAGGGTGGACACCGAAGGATAGAAAGAGCTGTGGGGATGGGAGGTGAGGCAGAGAGTGGCTATGGGAGGGGGGACAGCACGCAGCTCATCCAGCCTGACGAGAGCTTAGGTAGCAGCTTCTGGAAGGTACCTGAAGGTCACCTAGGCCTCCCTGTCCACGTGACAGGTGAGAAACAGGCCCAGAGGACGGAGGGTCATGTAGCCAGTGAATGGCAAAGCTCCTTCTTCCACATCCCGCATCCTCAGGTCTGCCGGAGCTCACTGCTCCCAGATGCTCCAGCCTCCTTTGATGGACTCCACTTCTCCCCAGAGCGGTCCTCTCCCAGCCTATGAGTACCTCAGTCCTAGGATCCATCTGCCACCACCCTGGGGCAGGGGCTTCAGAATCCACACGGACAAACTATGCATTCCATGGGACCCTGCCCCCAGGCCCCCCCACCAGGACCCACCGGCTACTGCCACACTGAATTCCTGCCCTGTCTCTTGGTGTACTGTGCCCTCTCTCCCTTTGGGGCCTGTCCACAAACACTTCTCTCCACTCACACCACTCCCTCCCCTTCTCCTAGCCTAGCCAACCGTACTGATTCTCTAGGTCTTAGCTCAGAGATCTTCCTCTCAGAAGCCATCCCCATCCTCCCCGGAGCCCCTTTTCTGAACTTCTCCAGTAGAGCACCGATCGCACTGCATTTTGATTGCCTGTTTCCTTGTCCATCTCTCCAGCAGACGTTGAGTACCCAGAGGTCAAAAACCACATACATCTCATTTTCTCCTGTATCTCCAGCAGCTAGCACAGTGCCTGGCACTTAGAAGGTGCCCAGAACTATTCCTTTAATCAAAAAAGAAAGGAAAATAAATTACTCTAACCTCCCAGCACTGCATTTCTCATTTCCATCAGTCCATCATCCTCTGCCCTCTTTATGTATAAAGGGGCCTGCTTACTGCTATCATCGGGCCTGAGAAAAAGAAAACAGTTCTGTCCCAGCCCCAGCAGTGATTCATCAACGTTATTACTTGTGGCAACTGCTGGAGTCCCCTCACCTTCCAGGGGAAAACAGAGAGAGAAGCAACAAGGAGCCGTCTGCCTTTCAGATTTCTTAACAGTCCATCCACCACTGACACTTGTTTTCCTGTTGACTAGGAATGCATTTGAAAGTTGAGTTTTCTTTCTTACCAGCTTCCACAGCATTCTGAGGCTTGGATCTCTCTGGGTGAGCCTACAAACCATCATAGACCCACGGCAAAAAATCCATACAAGGTGGCCCACGATGAATCAGCTATTCCCCGGCCTGCATGCAAAAGGGACTCTGGTGGTTCCGTTCAATCAATGGCATGTATCTGTCAAAAGCCTACCACGTGCCAGGCTGTGTTAGGAGCTTCCATCAGTGGAGAACAGTCAGACTTTGTCCCTGCCCTCTGCAGAGCTAACTTCTAGCAGGAAATCCAGAATTAAGCAACTTATTACACAATTGTTGAATGACAATTAAGACGCAAACTGAAAAGGAAAAATGCATGGTACCCAGAGAGCACAGCCTGAGCGGCCCGGCCTCACCTGGGAGGTCAGGGCAGCTGCCCCAAGGCTGTGACTTTTGGGTTGAGAGCTAAAGGAGTAGGTGTTAGCTAGGTAAAGAAGCGGAGGGATTGTGTGTACGTGTGATGTGTGTGTATGCACATGTACACAAGTGTGTGCACATATATGCCACAAGGGTATGTGTCCAGATGTGCAGGTATGCAGGTGCATATGTGTGCGTGTGTCCCAACCGCATGTGTATCTCTTATAGACTCAGACACTCTTCAGCTTCTGGGCCTCCTTCCCACCATAATGTCATCATTGTGAAGCAGATTTCAGGGCTTCTCCATGTGGAACAGCGGTTCTCAAACCTTCTTTCAGCTTGTGGATCATTTCAGTGACAATAAAAACAGCTACTCCACGTTAACTGTGTGGCGGTCATTGTGCCAGATACTCTAGGTGCCTTCTCGCATTTATTCCTCTAGCAACCCCAGAAGGCAGGCCTGGTTATTGTTCCATTTTGCAGAAGAGGAAACAGAGGCTCAGAGAGCTCAGAAAGGGTCTTTCCCGAGGTCACCCAGCAAGACAGTTTGGGAGCTATGATTTGAACATAGGTCTGTTTGACTCCAAAGCATATGATCTAATCCACTGAGCTCTCTTTCCTGTCATTAAGGCAAGGGACATGGTGGATCGGCCATATGGCAGGTCCCCTCCCACTGTTACTGCAACAACACCCTCCCAGCCGTGAATGGAAAGTCTTCAATGAAACCCTGTCCCAGGCCAACCACTGACTCATGGTGTGACTTTAGTAAAGTCTCTCCCCCAGAGTTTCCTGAACTCTGCCATTGTATAGGGATAGCTTGGCTCCACCACACACAGATTACAGGCAGGTTACATAATCTCTCAAAAGCTCTGCTTCCTCATCTCTAAAACGGAGCTAATACTGGTACACTGCAGACAGCACTACTGTAGGGATTAATGGAGCACATGCGTGCAAAATGCTCGGCCCTGGGACCGCCTCATAACATATGCTCATTAAATGTACTGTCATGATGCTGAGGAATCCAGTGGACCTGGGTTCAAGTGTCCACCATGCCTTCTAATAGCCATGCGACCTTGGCAAAAGTTACTTAGCTGTCGAACTCTCCTCACTTGTAAAAGAAGAATAAAAATAGTACCTACTTTATAGGTTTGTTTGAGGACTAAATGAGATAACGCACTTAGCACAAATTGCCCTGCAACTGTTAGCTAACATTATTATTATTTGAATATATTGTGCAATAATATAAACAAGGATTCTCTGGTACCTAATTTTGTTCCAGTTTAGGGGTTTAGAAGAAAATGCAAGGAAGCATCTGGTTTGACAGGGTTTGCTCAATATTGGATTGTTTGTAAAATTTTTTTTTGCAAAATCAGACCTGGCTCATGGGTCAATGGAAAGTCAGTTTCCCTTTGGCTCTGAGGCCGGCAGTTGAATGCAGTTTATTCTGGTGCTGGCTCACAGTTTGGTTCGGTTCAAGGCCATGACCATGAGTAAGTGATTAACCCTTGCCAAAAACCATAATAATGATCATATTCTAAATATTTATATTACAAGAAACCAAATGGCCCAACCTTCAGGGGCCACAGGTGCCACTCACTCACTCAATGGAGTTCATTCACTCATCCAACTCAGAAGTGTTGACCATGTACCTCGTGCCAGGCACTGAGCACTGGTCATGCTAGTGGCTGATGGGTTGGAAACCCATAGGGAACTTTGGCTGATTTTCAAGAAAAGTGAATCAGGACTCTCAGGGACGGTAACTGCTCCTGAGCTATGCAGAGTCTTGGAGAGAATGCAGGCCCTTGTGTTTGGTGCATCTCACAGTGTGCCCTGTCTGAGCTGGGAAAGGCCCTGTCAATACACGCATTTGACAGGTGGGGAAGCATAAACCCAGAGAGAGAAAGGGAGTCCCTGAGATCACAATACTGGGCTAGCATCCTGCTCTCCTGACTTCTACGTCATCACCACAGTGAGCCCCCTCCCTTACTCCCAGGATTTCAGGCCCACCTCATACAGACACGTTGGCCCACAAACGGCCTCAAACATAATGACAATAAGAATAAAAAAGCAACCTTACTAATAATAGTATCTACCATTAATTGGGTAATTACTTGGTGCCAGGTATTTTGTTACACATTTTTTTTTTTAATTTATTTATTTTTGGTTGTGCTGGGTCTTCGTTGCTGCGCACGGGCCTTCTCTAGTTGCATAGAGCTAGGGCTACTCTTCGTTGCTGTGCGCTGGCTTCTCACTGCGGTGGCTTCTCTTGTTGCGGAGCCCGGGCTCTAGGCGCGAGGGCTTCAGTAGTTGTGGCACACGGGCTTAGCTGCTCCGCAGCATGTGGGATCTTCCCGGACCAGGGCTCAAACCCGTGTCCCCTGCATTGGCAGGCGGATTCTTAACCACTGCACCACCAGGGAAGCCCCTGTTAAGCATTTTATACCCCTATCATTTTAATACTCAAAACAACCTCATTGGATAGGTCATTGTTACTCCATTTTACAGAAAGGACACCGAGGCTCAGAGAGGGGAAGGGACTTTCCTGTGGTAACACAGCTAGAAGTTGCAGAGCCATAACTGAACTTAACTCTGCCTGACTTCAAACCCAGTATCCATGGCCACCGTGTAACGTCCCTCATTAGGATATAGGGCACAGGGTACCCTCCTGCACTTATCTGGGCTGGCAATGGTTTGATGCCTGCAGCTGACAGGAGGGAAGAAAGAGCAGCAGGTGATCAGCAAAGAGGCTTGAAATCCAGTCCTAGGATTGAGCACCCACTGAGATCCAGGCTGTGACAAGCTCATGGGTGATGAAGTTGGAGAGTAATAAGGATAGACGGGTATAAGGTCTGTTCCAGTGCCTGTCCCAAGCTAAGGGTTGCACCAGATGCTGTGAGATAACTTGTCACGTGACATGGAACAAACCATTTCCTTTCCTCTAGAGAGAGAGAGCGCAGAATAGTGATTAAGCCCATGGGCTCCAGAGCCAGACTGGGTTAATTCCCCGCTCTGCCTCTTACCAGGTATGTGACCTCATGCAGTATTAGCATTTATTGAGGGTCATTTTTTGCTTCTATAAAATTGGGATAATAATACCTATTTTCTAGTGTCATTATAAGGATTAAATGAGCCACGATTTAGAACTCAAAACAGTACATAACACATAGTAATAACTATATACATTTTTGCTAGTTTTTAAAAATTATGTAAACAGGAGGTAACAGTTGATCATTCAAATTAAGATACTTTGGGCTGTATAATAACAGAATATCTGACCCAAAGTGGCTTTAACAAGAAAGTTTTATTACTATCTCTCATAATGAGAACCATCTGGAAGACAATGATTCCAGGCTCGAGGATGTCCCAGGAACTCAGGATCTTCTCATTCTTCCTCCCAACACCCTCCACATATCACTGATGCTGCCCCTCATGTCCCAAGATGGCTACAGCAGCTCCAAGCATCACATCTTCACAAAGCCACACCCAGAAACAGAAAGGAAGGGACATGGAAATCTCTCTTGCACATGTCACTTTCTTATGAGGAAGGAAAATGTTCCCTAGATGCCTCCAGGAAGACTTCCCTTATCTGTCATTAGCCAGAATAGGATCGTGTGATCATCCCAGCCACTGTAGAAGGCTAGAAAATCAAGATTCTGGCATTTTCAGTCAGTACCTAGGGCTGGGCTCCATAGCAAGGAGGATGAGAGGAAGAAGAGCTGCTGAGTGAGCAACTGACCTGCCTTGCAGGTTAGTCTTGAGAAGTAAATGTGAGAAAAAGTGCAGGAATACTGTGGAAGAGTTAAATCCCTTCCACTACACACGTGTAAGCTATCATTCTCATAAATAATAATGGCAATAGCAACGCTATTTAGAGTCTACAGAAAAGCAGGATGCCAGTAATTCTAGGTAGTCCTGTTCTTTTTCCATGGCCATGGCAGGTGAGGGGCAAATGAAAGGAAGCCAACTGCCTCATGGCCCAGCCACTAAAACTGACATTGCATGACCTCCTAATAACCCAGACCCAGGGAACAACTGGTCATCAATTTCCCCTCTCAGTTTGGTAGGTTATAAATAAAGTCTGGAAAGAAAGAAAATGAAGTTAGTTTAGAACCCTGGTAGAATTCCTCTGAGGGGTGAAAACTTTTGTTTAGAAAACACCTGATGGGCCATTTTGTAGTGAAAAGTCAACCTTCCAACCATGGTCTAGATCAGGGTTCAGCTAGGTTTTCTGTCGGGCCAGATAGAAAGTGTTTTAGGATTTGCAGACAGTATGGTCTCTCTAGCAACTGCTGCACTCTGAGTACTGTGTCCAATATGTCCCAATAAAACTTTATTTATAAAAACATGTGGAGGGCCAGATTTGGCTCACAGGCCATAGTTTGCTAACCCCTGTTCTACATTGCAAGTTACATAAGACAAAAACCTAGGCCAAGGGTCTCAAACTCGAATGTGTATGGGGCTACATGGGGCACATAAAGAAGCAAGCAGGCTGGGTGGGGTCTCTGGAAGTGTGGAGAACACATGACTCATGGAAAGAGGGCAGTTGTAAAAACCAATTTAGTCAGATCCTCCAGTTTTTCAAGAAAACCAGAAATGCCGATATTTATATCTTCTAATTTTTTAGTGTTGCCAACCAATTCAAAAATTTAAATCTGATGCAGACCAAACAAAACCCATCTGGGGGCCAACACAGATTGGGGAGAGTCAGTGTGTGACCTTTGGCTTAGAAGATCATCCTTCTTGAGCAACGTGCTATGACAACCAAGTACACATGACACATTTGAGTGACACGATCCAGGAAACTTAGCCCAAAGCCATTCTGACCTATTGGGAATGGAATGTATAACCACTACCATCCTGCCCACTGGCCAAGCATATGTGGAAGGCCGCACACAGGAAAGATGGCAATTAGCCTGTCTGTACTGTATTCCTCTTCCTAGCTCATTAATGCTCTGCTTTCTCATGGTGGTGGCATCTGCAGTGTTCTGTGACATCAGGTGCTGTGTAGCATTCCTCATACAGACCTTCCTTACATACCTCAGAGGAGCAACGAGGTCATGTATAGAAAGGTACTTTGCAAACCATAAAATCATAGCTACGTCAGCTTGGCCAGTTTCTGACTTTCACTGCCCCAAACACTAACTCAGAGGCTCCGATAACGAGTATATTCTTTAGAGAGAGGACAAAAACCCCTAACAGCATGGCGAATAGGACAGACGCAAAGCAAAAGAAACCAGCCACATTTCCTGCTGGTACAAAGGCCCTTATGCTGTGTCTGACCCTGCTCTGAGGAAGCCTGGGCATCACCTAAATACTCCAGGCTGCAGACAGCTCAGCGTGTGACACCCTGTCCTCGGCTGTCTTTTAGCTGCTACCCTCACCTATTCTTAACATCTTTGCCTTTCTCGCCAGTTTCTGTAAACCTGCGGCATCCTGAGTATTTGCCGGAAGCTTCCTCTTGCCCAGCTCAGCACTCCATCTTCCCGCCTTCTGCCTGGAGCCTCAGCTTTAAAGGATACACTGGCCTGCCTTTCTAGTCTCCCTAAACCACTCTCTTGATTCCCTCAGCCTTATTGGGACGAGGAAAGGAAGACAGGGAGGACAAGACAGAGACAGAGAGACACAGAGAGAAAGAACAATGCAAACTTTCTAGCCCAGATCTTGTTCAGCCCCGTGCCCACTTCAGTTCAAATTAGGTGCTGGGCCAGTAGTTTTCCAATGCTTCCTCAACTCCTGTGATTCTTCAGAGCTGCCTTAGGGACCCAGGTAGGAAAAGTAAAGAGGATGCCAACAGGTCAGGGGTCACTTCAAGAGAGAAGCTCCATCTTATCTGTTTCATATATTACAATCCTGCATAAAACTATGACTGAAAAAAAATATTCCATTCCAAAAAAAAGTCTGAAAACTCCCATGCTAGCCACTGCACCTAGATCAGATGGAGGAAGGCACACTCCTACACTGAAGAAGCCTGTAGGATACCCTAAGGTAAGCAATATTTTTTGGCAAAGGGCAACTCAGGAAAAATTGGGTTAAATTTTTGTCCAAAATTAAAATAGATTTATTGAGTCTCATATGGGAAAAATGTATCTGTTCACACAATTCAAATTGTCTACTTCGTTGAATGAAGAATACATTGAGGAAATGAGTAGCCACTTAAATATGAATACCTGTTAATATCTACTTAGTGGTGATTCAGGAGAACATTTCTAATCTTTCATTCTGCAAATAGATTGTGAAGTCTTTCTCGAAGCTGCCGTGAGGCCCTGCTCAACACTGCTTAGTTGATAGACCACCCCTGGGGACACCCAGGGGATTGTCAACAGGGCAAAAACTTTTTTAATATTTCAATTTAATTTTATTTTATTTTTCTTATATATCAGGTTCTTGTTAGTTATCAATTTTACACATATTGGTGTATATATGTCAATGCCAATCTCCCAATTCATCCCACCAGGGCAAAAACTCTTAAAGAAGCATCCTAGCTCCTGCTTTCTTCCCCTTGTTGCTCAAGTTCAGATTTTTCCTGTGTGGTCTGCAGATTTATCCTAAGGGATCGTAAACCCCTGGTCTGTGGACAAGTGAGCAGACCAGGCAGGCAGGGCCAACTATAGAGAGCCTGCTGGAGAGGCCGGCATGAGTAAAGGGATGTGTTCTATCAGCTGAACTAGAGTCTAAAAGCCCTCACACACCCACCCTGCTGCTGACTCAGCCGACAGCTCAGACCGACAGCTAATTTGGGAGGAGGACCTACAGGTATGAACACTGATCAGCTCTGAAAGCACAGAAAAGGCATTAACCATGTCATTTTAGAATCGTACATTCTCAGACTTTCAGAATCAGAGCCCCTTAGAACTTCTGGCCTGCAAGGAAACAGAGAGGTTCCATCCAATATTGTATAATGGTTCAGTTCCTGGGCTCTGGAGGTAAACAGACCTGGACTCAAGACAACTCAAATTCACTGGAGGGCGTGGGGCAGCTCACAAGAGGGAAAAGAAGAGAAGGCTTAGGACAAACTCGGAACAGGAGCAGAAGTTACCTGGTAATCTGGCCCAGGAACTGGAGCTGTAATCCAGTCCTGAGGATTTCTTCTGCTCTCAAATGGTAAACTCAGGATTCCAAGTTCTGGAAGAGA
This sequence comes from Eschrichtius robustus, assembly GCF_028021215.1. NCBI lineage: Eukaryota > Metazoa > Chordata > Mammalia > Artiodactyla > Eschrichtiidae > Eschrichtius > Eschrichtius robustus. The sequence continues at coordinate 125,467,271 of NC_090825.1, forward strand.
GAAATTCCAACTGGACTCTCCCCTGCCTTCACAGTGTGATTTGAAGAAACCTCAGGCACCATAGTGAGAGAGGGAGATAGCTGATGTACCATTCCAACAAGACCAGAAACACTGACACTAACTCCCAAAGGGAAATCAGGGTTCTTGGGCAGTAGGCGTGCTGCCTGGACGACAAACAATGAGCATCTACCATCACATACCTGCTTCAGGGCCGCTCAGAGGATTGACAGCGACAATCCACTTAAAGGGCCGAGCACGCTGCCTGGCACACAGTAAGCTGTCCATTAACCGTTAGCGTCTTTCATGATAACTTATGCTTCTTGTGGAGCTAGAGGCCCTCCACAACATGCCCATCGAACAACTGCCTCTAACTGAGACCTTTTTCCCTTCAGAATCATGGCTCCTGGGCAACCTTTTGAATGTGGAGACCATTTGGCTTGGGAACTTTAAAAGATTTTACTGACCACAAGGACAGCCCATACCATTGGGAGTCCAACAATATCTAGTATGGGACCAACTGTGGCTCAGAAAGAAACTTTCACATGGATTTTATTCTCTTTGTTATTTCAGTAATGTCCTGCATGCCATCCCCCTCAAATCCAGTCAACCAGAGTCAAGTGTTGAGTTCTGGCAGCTTAGTTTCATCACACTGTTAGGGCAGAAAAAGAGAAACAGAAACTCCTACCAGAAGACATGACTCTGAGACCTTATCTCCTCCTTAATATTCCACTAAATCAGGAGCAGGCTCCCTGGATCTTCACACCAAACCTCAAAAACTCTAAAAGCACGTGCCAGAAAGGGGATGCCCACTTGCTTCACTGCCCCCAACTACTGCCCTTTAAAAGGGCTGCTGCAAAACTCTGGTGTCTGAAGACATATTGGCTTCATTTGAGGCACGTGCTAACTTTAACATCAGTTATACGGAAAGGGGAGAGTACATGGAAAGTCATCCTGCAGTTGTCTGGCCGGTCAAAGCCACTTTGCCTTGAAGGACATCAACTGGGCTGATGGGTGACAGATCTAAAGCACTGGAGCTCACTTCCATTTCTATTTTGATACTTGATGGAAGTATCAATACCATAACTTGGTAATATATATCTTCAGCTTGGACACCTCTAGTTTCCTCCCTCTGAGGCAGCCAGTTCCATCATTTGTTGATTCAACAAACATCTACTGAGACCCACTAGCAGCCAGTTACTGTGGAAGAAGTTAAATAATAATCATAACTGTTATTTATGGAGTGCATCCAATGGGCGGGACACAGCTGCCATGCTTCATTCACATCGTTTCAATTCATCATAACAGCCCTGTGGAGTATATCACTTTGTTCTTTTTGTAATAACTATTTGTGCTGCTTAAGTAACTAGAAAGTTTTTCATTACATTTCAATAATTCTGCTTCCATTTACCTCACCCTTTATGTTCCTTTGCCCTCAGAAGAGGCTAAAAAATGAAACCAGATGGCTGAAGCTGGGCTGAGAGAGCAGGGATGGCCCTATCTGAAAGATGATCTCAGACCCCCTTTCCTTCCCCCGTGTAGGGACAAGTCTTCACCTGAAACATGAGGTGGGGCTGATGAGAAAGTCCAATCTCTGCTCTCTGTTCCACTAACTCTGGTTCAAGAGGCAGTAGTTCTCAACAACTACTGAAAGTCAGAACCATCTACAGCTCAAAGGGGAGAAGGAAAGAGAAAAGAGAGATGGATGAGGGTAAGTGATGGCTTCCCTGAATCCAGTGGTCTCCCTTGGACCACTCAGATGCCCCTGCAGGGGCAGGGATATCCAGACCAATGCATGTTTCTGTGGAATCTTCTCACCATTGACTCTCCTGGCAGGACCAGCTGTTTGGCTGTGTTTAAACTGTCATCCAGCCAAAGCAGCTTGGTGGCACGCCCAAACGCTAACCCAGCAAACACACCAGGTCTATAGCCCGCTCCAAAACTTTTTTAAAGCATAATCTGAACCAGCCAGTCAATTTAAAAATACTCCAAGCAGACAGCCAATGAGATTTGAAAACAAGGAAAACCAAAAATAAAAGGTAAATATATATATTTACTTATTCACTCACTCATTATTTAAACCTTGCCTTTTTTGAGAGAGGATCTAAGATGTCAAGAGCCAAATTATTTAAAAAACAAAAATAGCATTACCTATGTTCTGCAAATGTCAATGATATCACAAAAATTCAACTTAGGTTAACATTCAAAGCATAAAGCATGTTTGTGTGTGTGCCCACCTGTGACTCTTCACTACTCCACAGGGTCTGAAATGCAGAGGGTTCCTTCTCTTTTGCTCCTAAACATGAAAAGATATCACAGTGCAGTATTTTCCACCTGAGACATGCATTCATTCCTTCAGAATCATTTAGTGAAGTCCAACCATGTGCCACCCATTGAATGGATACAGTGGTTATAGATGTTTTGGATACAGTGGCCAAAAAGCCACATACCACACAAAGCTTACATTTAAGACAGTTGGAGGCCAGCAAAGTATGCTCTGTGCTGAAACTGGGGCATTCACATCCACTGGCCCAAAGAGCTGGAAAGGCACTTAGAGGCCATCTAGATGGGTTTTCCCATGTGCAATCATTCAAGAGCCAACCTCACGGTTTTTGCCATATGTCAACATCACCTTCATAGATTTCTTTAGATGTTCTCATCTACGTAAACACTTTTATTTTAGGAGAAAACTATATATCATTGCTGTAAATGGAAAACCAGGATCACTTGTCTTAAAAACAAAGGTAACCATAAAAATAAATGAAACAAAAATAAAGCAATGTGATTAGATTCTCATCTAGAAACATACATGCAGTCTTAGGAAGACTCTGAGCCTGAAGTCAGCTCTCACTTTGTAAAAGAGTAAGATCAGGAAGTATTCAAAAGGTGTTAAAGCTATATTAACACTACTCTGGGATGTTCTCCTTTCCTTAATCAGGAGGATTAAAGGAGAATTAAATTCTGCACAATTGTCTACTATGTGATTTGTTTTTAATATTATAATAATCAGTCACAGGATTTAGGAAATCATGTCTAATCCAGCCCTCTTATTTTGCAGAGGGAGCTGGGGCCCAGAGACGGGTGGCGACTAGACCAAGGGTAAACAGCACTTTAATGGCAGAGCTGATACCAAACCCCAACTCCCTATGTTTCTGCACAGACCGGTATGTTCTGCTACAGTGGGCTGCAGATCACCAAACAACTAAATAAATTCTTACATTTGCTCTTCATCACGATTGAAGACCAGTCTTGATCCACCTTACTTTTGGATGGGAAGAAACCAAAATCCATCTCAAACTGGCAGACATGGTGATCCCTCTCGTTACCAAAAATCAAGTTTTTCTTTTTCTTTTTTCTCCATGCACTTATTTTCCATGTGTTATAGAAGTTCTTTTAGTAGAAATATCTACCAAGATCCCAAATAAAACCTAGAAAGTTTGTAGGAACTTCTGAACATCCTACGTCCTTAGATAACCTGCTATGATAAGGTATTCGGTGGGGAAAAAATACCCAGCCCCACCCCTTAAGGACATTTTGTCCTATAAAACTCTCAGTGTGCGCATCCTGTACTCAGTAGCCCTCACCACATATTGACTGTAACACTTTAAATTAGGTCTAGGAGATAGAGGAGGCGGAAATCCTCTCTCGTCCACTGAGAAGGTCACTTGCAATTTGCCTGCCCCCAACCCACCTCAAAGAGCAGCTCTCGGCAATGGTCCCAGGGAAAATCATCAATGTCAGAGACACAGTAGCCATCTGCTTGTCAAGGAGGGTGCATTCCAGCATCCCTACTCTCTTCTGGGAAGATGAGGCCAGGGTTTCAAAGCACCTCTCACAGGACAGGAGAGAGGGAAAGGGGGATATGACAGTTCTCTTTCCTTGGAAGCTGGCACAGGAATATTTTAAGGCTCCTCAGAGGGACTGAAATCCATGCTTTTTGGGGACAACTCTGAAGTTCAGCTCTTCCTTGCCTGCCTAACCTCCCAGGGCCGACTGTACCTATTATCTCTTTTATGTGAGCAGCACAATAGCCTTGTGCCCGCTAGGACCAGTGTTGTGTGAGCATCCAAAAGCAAAGAGAAGTGACTCTTGTTCCTAATGTGGAAAGAGCAGGACTTCCTATGATACAGCTGATGTTTCCTGAAATAGAACAGGATTTGAGCAAATGGTTTTCACTAGGCGGGCAGGGAAAGCAGAGTGTGGCTTAATGTTTCATTAGTGGTGACTCAGACCCTCACTCCTGGGCGCCTGCTCATCCTGGTTGGGTCTGACTTTTTTCCAGTTACCAGGCTCAGCTGCCAGATTCCCTCTTTGCTAATGCTTGCTGTCCTGCCAGCCTATCTGATTTCCTGGGGAGGCCATGCCCCTGTCCTTCTTCTCATGTCATTTACACTCAGTTCCAGTTTCTATTTTGAAATTGATTAGGTCTTGACCAACCACTTATCTCGGTCTGCAGAACACCTCCTGTGCAGCTCTGCCTCCATCTGGGAGAGATGGTGATTTATGTTTATCTCAACCAGAGCCAGGGCTTTTTCCGGAGCTGTTTTCAAATTTGGGGCATATGCCCAGTTGCTACCGGAATTAGTTGGAATAAAGTGTATTGAGGGTGCCGATTCGGCAAAGATTGCATCGGACGTGCTGCATCAGCCAGACTCAGTTTCTCAGACTTTCCATCCTATCTCAAATCAGCCCTCATTCAATCTACGTTTAGTGCGTCCTGACTATGAACCAGACACTGTGCTGGGGCTACAGACATGAAAAAAAACCAGGTCCCTGATGCCTGGATTATGCTCCAACATGGAAAGGACTTCACAGAGTTACTCTCAAAACACTGTGGGAGATGTAGAGAGAGGCAGCATGATCTAGCCCGTCTGCCTCTCCAGCTTGGCTCACAGCACTCTTGCCCTCCTCACCCGGCTTTGGCCTCCCTGCCCTTCACTCGCTTCATGCGAAGCTCTGTGCTCCTTAGAACAACAGCATCAGCATCACCTTAAAGCTTGAGAGACACACAGGATGTGGGGTCCCATTCCAAAACTACTGAATCAGAATCTGCATTTTAACAACATTCCCAGGTGATGTGCATGCACTTTTAAAGTTTTGAGATGCACTGATGTAAGAGTTTAGTAGCTATGAATTGTTAAGCTGGCATCTGACTCATTACCATCCTCTCAGTTTGGTTAGTAAGAGTCTATTACTCCATACCTTGATTGGATTGAGTCCTCCTCAAACTTTAATGTAAGCACAAATCGATGAGGGATACAGATTCTGAGTCAGTGGGTCTAGGTGGGCCCCTGCAGTCTGTATTTCTAACACACTCCTGGGTAATGGCAGCAGGGGCTCATGTACCATACTCTCAATAACAAGAACAAGAGGGAACCTGACAGATCAAGTACCTGAATCAGCAAAGCAGAAAACCAAAAACCAGACCCTGAGCTTAAGGTGACTTGACTCAGGGGAGGCCCCTCTGTTCCGCCTGCACAACTAGAGGGCAGGCAGCATCTCTGGTCCCTGTGTTCTCAGCACCTCCTCCTGTGTCATCACAAGAGAGGCAATTGTCATCACTGAATGAATGAATGGACATCAGTCAGTTCTCACCTCTCCCCTGCTTACCATTGTCCAGTGGTTCCTTATATTTAACAAACCCCATGAGGCCCAAGCTGACCCAGGTCCTGCCCTGACGCCTCCTTACTTCTCTCATCCCACTCATTGCCACCACACTAGGCTTTTCCCTGTCTTTCAAACCCGCCAAGCTTTTGCCTGCCTCAGGGTCTTGGCACATGCTCTCCCCTCGACCTGGAATGCCCTTCCTCCAGCTCTTTCCATAGCTGGCTGCTTCTTGTCATTCATTGCTCAGCTCAAATTTCACCTCCTCAGCAAGGCCGTCCCTGACTGACCTGTCTAACCCAGTATACACACACCCCACCACCAACTCTCTGTCCTGCATTTTTTTCTTAGCCCTTATCAACCTGAAAATATTTCATTTGTTTGTTCACTTTTTTGTCCTGATTCTCCTAAAAGAAAGCAAACTTTATGAAAGCAGGGACCTTGTCTACAACCCCCAGTCCATAGTAGATGCTCAGTAAACAGTTGTGGAATAAATGGATAAATGATCTAATACACACCATAATTTGCTTCTGTCACTGCAACAAGAGAGAGAGACTGGGCACTATGTGAGGCCAGAAGAGGGAGTGATCACTTCCTCCTGAGTAAGGAAGAAGTGGGGGTGGTAATCAGGGCAGGCTCCCCGAAGGAGGTGGTATTTCAACTTCACCTTGAAGTGTGGAAAGGATTTTCATGGGCAATGAGGGGTAGAAGCAGCCACCCCAGGCAGAAAGAACAGCTTGGGAAGATGGTGTGGGAGGGCTTAGGGAACAGAGCGTACAGCTGATGGGTGGAGACTCAGTATCTGCCCAGCTCAGGGCTCTAGGCAGAGACAGCCCTCACTGTAGTTGTGACAGAGTTTGGCAGGGCTCCTGCAGCTGAGCAGCTGAGGTCACTGCCTTCCCTTAGGCAGGCCTCAGCCACACCCTTAGCCAAGATGATGAAGGCCAGCTCTCTGAGGCAAAACAAGGTATGAGAAAGAGACAGGTGGGCCTGGGGGTCAGGACCCACCTTCACCCCCCTTCCCCACTTCACTCCAGTGGGCCATTCTGAGGTCTGCCTGGCTTCTGTCCTCTTGCCTGTAAAGGCCAGACAGTTGCAATTATTTCATTAACCCCCTGTGATCATCGGTTTCAGGTTCAAGTCCCTGTTTAACTCTGAGCTCCATAAGAGAAGGAACCATGCTGGTCAGCCTTATTCACAGCTCTATTCTGAGAGCTAAGGGTTGGGAGCACATAAAAGCTCCCTGGTAAGACTCATTCATTCCTTCACCACTACTGATGAAGTACCCAAGTCAAGCCAGGCATTTGCACTTATACACAGAGGATGCAGGAGTAACACAGGGCAGCAAACGTCTCTACTCTCGCAACCGTAGAATTCACATTCTGTTTGGGGGCAACACATTCTAGAATCTGGATTTGGCGGGTCTCACTGTGTGACCCTACCAAGCCACTGAATTTTGTAGGCTGCCTACAAAGTAGAAGGGGATAGACTAGATCACCTAGTTCAGAATTTTGAGCTAAATTTTGAAGGATTCTAGGGTCCTTTGGTGCTTGCTGGGTTCAGCAAACAATGATGTGCTTCTCTTAAGAAAATTTAATTAGCCTAAGCAAGTTTTTGTTTTGTTTTGTTTTCTGTTTGGGGGTTCCACTTAAAAGTTGATGTGTAATACAGCCACTATGGAGAACAGTATGGAGGGTCCTTAAAAACTAAAAATAGAATTACCATAGGACCCAGCAATCCCACTACTGGGCATATACCCAGAGAAAACTATAATTCAAAAAGACATATGCACCCCAATGTTCATTGCAGCACTATTCACAATAGCTAGGTCATGAAAAATTAAATAAATAAAAGTTGATATGTAAAGTAAGTTCTACTGCTAATGAAAAAGTTGGGTGGAAGCCACTACTTTAGTCCAACGTCTCACTCTGGCCATGGTATGAGCCAGAGGGGAAGAAGGTAGAAACCAGACATGCTTTCAGGTTGAGGGCAGCTGAAGGTGGTGGGAAAACACTCCGGGAAGGCAGTGTGTGACAAAATGCAGAGATGGAGGCTAGCCAGGGACAGAGCAACCTGATAGAGGTCCAGCAAGATGAGGTGGAGACAGGCACTCCCCAGCTCTCAGGGACATGGAACTACATGCCTGGTAGCTGGTAATGGCCAGAGAATTTTCTGGGAGGTCTAAGAGCAGGTCACAGGGCCAGGGCCTTGGGGAGAGAGAAGTGGGGGCTAAACAAGGTCCCCACCTGGGAGAAGCTGGGACTTAAATACAGACAAGACTTATGCCAGACTGAAGTCCAAGGTGGGGATCTGGCTGGTTTCTGAAGGGGGAACCATGACTCACGGCAAAGGTCAGAGTCAGAACTGCAGCAAGCGACTCTGCTTCGAATCAAGCTACCTGCCCAGAAGTCTTCAAGTCTCCCGCTAAGGCTTGTCCAAAGTCACACGTCCAGCAAGGGGTAGGAATCAGTAACACAGCTCCCTGTACCTGATCCTCTGAGCAGGGCTCTTTCCACTACCTAATCCACGTGATGAACGCTGGGCTAGACTCCAAATCCAAATGGGATTTTCTAAACCTGCAGTAGACAATGAGTTGTTTATTGTTCAGTGAAAGGGAAGATCATTTTCTTTTAACTGAGTTCTGGCTCATGTCCTTGGGAATTAGACTGACCTTTGTGTTTTTAGCACCAGCCCATTAGAGGAACTGGAAAGGCTTTTTCTGTCTCTAGCTCAGCACCTCCGGAGCAGTCTTAATGCTGATCTAAAAGTTCTGTCTACGTAATACAAAAGCAACAGGTCAGTTCAGGCCAAAACTAATAAACAAGAAATCACTACTATCAGTAATATGTTTGTGAGAGCATTTCGCTCCTTCAGTAGCTGTTTTCTTATTTGTTCTTAATGATATTAGGGGCAGAGGGTGGGTCAGGCTGTGTCCCCACGTTAGCCCCTCTACCAAGTCACCCTGTGTATTCTTCAGGGCACTTAACATTCTCTTAAGTAATAGTCTATTTGTTTATCCATTTTCACATGTCTTCCCAACCAGAATACAAGCCCCACATGACAGGGAATGTATTTGTCTTGTTTAGGGCTTTATCTCCAGGGCCTAAAACCTGATAAATGCTCAGGAAATAACTGTTGTATGAATGAATGAGGCAGATCTGTACATTTTGAATAATACTTATGATGTATTTTGAGTAAAAAAAAAAAGTTACCTAATGAGATCCTATCATCAAAGTGATCAGAGAAAGTATCCTGGAAAAGGGATTCAGAAGAAATGAGAAAGGGAGATTCAGTTATTAATGTTTATATTTCTATAGCTTGACTTTTAAAATGTTGAGATACCATCTTACTACTATCAAATATGCAAAGATACAAATTTTGGTAACAGGCTGTGTCGGAGAGGACCTGGAGAAAGAGGCACTCTCAAAAATGATAGGAGTCTACATTATAGGATACTATTATTGGGGGCAATTTGGCAACATCTATCACAACAACAAATGCACGTACCCTTAAGATTCTGCTATTTCATTTTTGTGGAATTTATCTTACATGTATAATGACAAACACATGAAATGACATGTGTAAAAGTTATTTGTTGCATTGTTGTTCATAATAGTCAAATGGTGAAAACCATCAAAATTGACATCATTAGAGAATAAGCTATATAAACTAGGATCCCCATTGTGCAATGGAAAACTTTGTAGCTGTAAAGATGAATGAGGATGCTCTCTATATACTCATATGGAAAGTTTTCCAAGATAAAAACTTGAGTGTAAAAAGCAAAATCAAAGCAGAGTATATAGCATGCTATAATTTGTGTTTAAAAAATGGAGAGTTGGAAAAAAAAAAAAAAGAAAAAATGGAGAGTTGGGCTTCCCTGGCGGCATAGTGGATAAGAATCTGCCTGCCAATGCAGGGGACACAGGTTCGATCACTGGTCCGGGAAGATCCTACATGCTGCGGAGCAACTAAGCTCGTGCACCACAGCTACTGAGCCTGCACTCTAGGGACCCGCGAGCCACGACTACTGAGCCCACGTGCCACAACTACTGAAGCCCACGCGCCTAGAACCCATGCTCCGCAACAACGAGAAGCCACTGCAATGAGAAGCCCGCACACTGCAGTGAAGAGTAGCCCCCGCTCGCCACAACTAGAGAAAGCCCGCGTGCAGCCACGAAGACCCAACACAGCCAAAAAAAAAAAAAAAAAAAATGGAGAGTATGTCACTAAATTGCTTATATATGCACAAAATATTCCTGGAAGAATACACAAGGAACTAATAAAAAGCATTGCCTATAGATAGGGGGAAACCAGGGCAGGGGAAAGGGAGAGGCTTTTTTTGCCATTCCCTGTTAATTTTTTATTTGGGAACCGTGAGAACGTATTATATGTTCATATAGATTGCTTTAAAAATATTTGCTAGCATAGAGATTGCTAAAAAAAAAAAGAAATGAGCTGTTTCAACATATCTGGGCCTTATGAAAGATCATTTTAGGAGGTTGGAGCAGCAGAAGCATCATGTCTGCAAAAAGAACTGGACCAGAAAAAGATGTTGGGTCCTGGGCCAGCTCTGACATTGACATTGACATTGATGCTGATGTTAACTTTGGGGAAGTTGTTCCCTCCCAAGGCTTCAGTAACCCCATCTATAAGATAATGAGGGTGAACTGGAAACTTTTTTTTTTTTTAATAAATTTCTGTATTTCTTTATTTATTTTTTGGCTGCCTTGTGTTTTCGTTGCTGGAAGCGGGCTTTCTCTAGTTATGGCGAGCAGGGGCTACTCTTCGTTGAGATGCGAAGGCTTCTCACTGCAGTGGCTTCTCTTGTTGCAGAGCATGGGCTCTAGGCGTGCAGGCTTCAGCAGTTGTGGCACATGGGCTCAATAGTTGTGGCTCGCGGGCTCTATAGCACAGGCTCAGTGGGCGTGGCGCACGGGCCTAGTTGCTCCGCGGCATGTGGGATCTTCCTGGACCAGGGCTTGAACCCGTGTCCCCTGCATTGGCAGGCAGATTCATAACCACTGCACCACCAGGGAAGTCCCAAACTGGAAACTTTTTAAAGGTCCCTTACTGCTCTGACATTCTGGGATCTATTCGATGGCAAGGCTTTACTTAATTTGAATTAAACTACATGCTCTATATAATAAGTCCTATTAAGGCATTTTGAATACTGTATTTTCTTTCACTTTGCTTCACTGGTTTCCTTTTTTTTGATTGCCTTTTTAAAGTGATTTTTGAGAAACTCCCATCTTGTCTCAGCCGAAGGTTACCTGGCCATGAAGATGACTATGGCCTGAGATGTGGCAGTAGACAGGACAGGCCAGGTCCTGAGTAGAAGATGACCCAGAAAGAGGCAGAGAGCAAGGAGCACCAAGAAACCAAAAATTCAGTGGGGTGGGAGCAGCCCCACAAATGCATACTGAACCACGGGACTCAGTTTACCCAGATGGATGTTCTAGGAAACCAAATGCAGCTCCCTTCTTCCTGCTCTGCATACCTGGGAGCCGAAGTGCTCCAAGTAATCAGATTTTAAATGAGGTAAGACACAGTGGTTTCATCTCACCAAACTGAACTTTCCCCTTCCAGTAACAATACTCTACTTTCCTACTTGGGGGGTTTCTGCCCCTTCCCACGTGCTTCATCCATAGGCCCAGGTGTCCCTAGATGGCCAAACAGTGGAATTCTACCCTGCCACAGTGACCATCAGACCCAGGGCTTTTGTCCAAAGCGTTGTGAAATAAGATGCTTTACTTTGCTGTTACTATCAAAACTTGGGGAGGAGGGATATAAGATGTGGAGCTGCTGGTCACCATGATGAAATTGCATGATGCTTGGGAATAGAGGAAAGCAGAAATAAGAGATGGCAACAGCTTTGAGGTACTGTCAACCTGCTCCTGGAACCTGGTTGGTTTTTAAGTCTCATGAACAAATACATTTCTTTCTTTTTTTTTTTTTTTTAAATAATTTAAGCCAGTTTACTTCACCTTCTGTTTCTTGCAGTCAAAAGGACCTGCATATAAACACCAGCTCCAGCAGATTGATAGTGACTGCCTGAAGAACTATATTGAGAAGAACCTTGAGGGCCCTATTTGGGCTCATGACTCATGAGGAAGGTATGGCAGAAGAGAGAGAAGAAAGAGATGTGTAAAACAGTGTATCCTTTTGACTAAGATGAAACCCCTGACTCGGTCCTCTGCCTCACCCTGGACTGGGCAGTGTTTCATTTTTTTTTTCCCAAGCCTTTGTCTTTCAGGTTGGGATATGGGCAGGAATTTGTCAGCATGTGTTCCCAGAAGGGTAGATGTCCACATCTGCCTAGAGGTTTAGTGGGTGTTCCTGCCCTCAAAGAACTGTACTTGGTGCCATAAGTAAATCTCTTCCTAGTACGTGTCCTCAAAACACACTCTGAAGAGAAAACCTTCTTCCTGCGTGACCTGGCATGGCTTGTGCTCCACTCACTTCTCTGACCTCAAACAGTTTGCAATCTGTATCTGGTCAAAATGAGCAATGATGCTAAAAGCACAATGGATTACAGAGGTAGCATTTGAAAAGTTTGCAAAACAGAGGATAAGAAGTGAGTCTGGAGATTGAAGCAATGAAAGGTTACTAATTGATCATTTCTAAACTGGCTTTCATGGTTCCCCCAACTTGGGGAAGCTGATATGTTTAACTGAGATTCTTCTTGATGGACCTTTTATTAATTCTGACCCCATCTGACATCCTCAAAAAATAGACACTGCGTAAGAATGGGGTGCTTTTCTGACAGAAAGTTATTCACTCAAAACATTTTAAAATCAAAACACACAAAATACATATTGCTACTTTTCTGAGGCAATCAGGTTTTGAAGGCATAATTTACATACAATCAAATTCATCCTTTTTAGTTATGTAGTTCTATGAGTTTGGACAAATGCATTCAGTTGTGTTACCACTACCCCAATCAAGATACTAAACTGTCCCATCACTTCAAACAATTCCCTTGTGTCCCTCTTGATAATCAATCCCTGCCCCCATTCCCAGCTCCTACAACCATAGATCTGTTTTCTGAACTGACATATAGTTTCTCAAAATGTCGTATCAATGCAGTCATACACTAAGTAGCCTTTGGAATCTGACTCCCTTCAATTAGCATAATGCTTTTGAGATTCATCCAAGTTGTTGCGTCTATCAGGAATCTGCTCCTTTTTATTACTGAGTAGTACTCCATTGTGTCTATGTACCACAGTTTGTTTATCCATTCACCAGTGGAAGGATATTTGGGTGTTCCTGTTTCGGCAACTATGAATAAAGCCACTATAAACATTTTTTTCACACGTTTTTGTCCGCACAAGTTTTCATTTCTCTAGTACAAATACCTTGGAGTAGAAATGTGTCCTAAGTGTATGTTTAACTTATAAGAAACTGTCAAAGCATTTTCCAAAGTGGCTATTCCATTTTGCATTCCCCAGCAGCAATGCAGCCACCTTCCTTTTTAAGTGGAATGTCATTTTATTTAGGTTTAGCTACATTGTCATATCTCCATCAAGGCTTAAGGGACTTCATGTCCTTGGTAAGAGCAGAGTAACCTAAAGATATCACTCAATCATTTTTGTGGCATGAGACTCAGAGTCTTAGCTCTAGTGTGGTTTTAGAAAAACACACAAATGCAGAACCTTGATGTCGGAAAGGAAATTAAAGGTCACTGCTTCAACGTCTTTGAGTAGGGCTGAGTTTTTTTGTTCCTTTTTTTTTTTTTAGCTTTCTTGCGGTATGATTGACAAATAAAAACTCTATGTACAATTTTGTGCAACATGATTATCATATGTATATATATATATACACACACACACACACACATTGTGAACTATTTACAATCAAGCTAATTAACATATCAGTCACCTCACATAGTTTTCTTTGTATACGTGTGTGTGGGGAGGGTGACAATTAAGATCTATTCTCTTAGCAAATTTCAAGTATACAATACAGCATTGTTAACTATAGTCACCATGCTGTACATTAGATTTCCAGAACTTACCCATCCCGCATATATGAAACTTTGACCAACATTTCCCCATTTCCCACACTTCCATCCCCTAGTAACCACTGTCCTCTCTGCCCCTAAGAGTTTGACTTTTTTAGATTGCATACATGAGCGACATCATGCAGTATTTGTCTTTCTGTGTCTGGCTTATCTTACTTAACACCCTCCAGGTTCATCCACGTTGTGACAATGGCAGGATTTTCTTTATGTCGTTGCAGCATTAGTCACAAGAGCCAAGGTATGGAAACAACCTAAGTGTCCGTCACCAACTGAATAGATAGAGAAAATGTGAGATTATACATGTGTAAACACACAATGGAATATTATCCAGCCTTATAAAAGAAGGAAATCTTGTCATTTGAGTAGGGCTGTTTTGAGCCAATCATAATCAACTGTCTCTCATTTAGACCCTGTTCAGTAGACCCCATGTTTACTGCCCATGTGAAATAGCATAGTTAGCTACTTTAAACTCATTTCTTCATCTCTAAAGGGTTTTTGTGAGGATCAAGAGAAAAATTTATGGGAAAGAGCTCTGGAATCAGAAAGCAGTTAAACACTAAGCATTAATAAGAAAACAGACATTGCTAGTAAGTTTAGCTTTCTATGGGCAATCTTACCAAGCCCAGGTATTCTTAAAACCTACTAGCATGGATCATATGATTATCAAATGTTAGCACAGATAATGTGATTTTTAAAGGTTAGGATTAAAAGAACCTTTGAGATCTTCCACCAAGTCCTAACTCAACGATAGTCAGTGAAGAAACGGAGGCCCTAAAAAGCTGAGATCACACAAAGTTACTAAGTGCAAAGCTAGTTAGAGAATTCAGAAATTCTGACCCTGTGTCCAGTGCCCTCATTATCCTGCACAACCTTCTTCTAAAGGCTGGTTTGAACAGCAATTAGACACAACCAATTTTTAGGCTAGTCCCCACCGCAATGGAATAACCACCCAACTTATGCTAACCCCCAATCACTCCCTATAACATGTCTTACTTTCCCCTGGTACTAATTCCCAGCTTCACCCATTTGTTGTACTCTCTCTCTGCCCCAGTGGAAGTTAAATTCTGCCACGGTAGGAACCTCTGTTAGCTACATTGCCCGGCACATAGTAGATCCTGAATAAGTTTGTTGGATGATGATTAGAAAAATGGACATTAATCAAATCATTCACGCTCACAACAGGTTTGACGAAATGACAGATATCTTCTCCGACAAATTTTTAAGCCATTTGTTTGGGTGACTTGTAGGCATCGCAAGCCAAATGGGAGAACGAGAGTTGCTCAGGCAACCAGACTCAAGGGGCCTAAATCCCATTCCCATGCCGTCATTGCCCAGTCCTGCTCCGTCTTGCTCCTGTAAGGGACGCATTGTCTAAACAGCATCGAGTGTTAACTTGTTAAATCAGTTACACCCAAAAGGGTTGAGATTATTTAACAATGCAACAAGATGAGGTCATATCAAGAATTCTGAGGAGAGGCAGAGTTTTCAAAGACTCCAGTTCCACACCAGGGAGCTATTGTTTATGAAATGATTTTGGAAAATGAAGAATTAACTCAGTAACTAATCTCTTTCATGGGAATTCTTTGTGCTTAATTCTCAGATTTGAAATTCTTTATTTTATATCCATTCCACAATCATCTTACTAGTCTAACTTTTTAAAAGATGTAACTCATCTGTGTGGAGGAAAAAAATACATAATTGCCAACCATATTTGTTCTGAACAAAGATTGGTTCCATTTGCCACCACTGGGAATGTTCAGGAATATTCTCCCTGGAGGTCAGGGACTTTGTGAATTTTGCCCACTGGTCTATTTCTAGAGCCTGGGAAGGTGCTAGGCTCATAGAAGGAATCTAATAACTATTTGCTGAGTGCATGAATAAACCTGGAGTTATTTACCCGAGTTGAAACCCTCCCATAGCTTGAAGGAGAGATAAGACTGGACCTCCAGCTCCCAGCACCACCCCAGAGGAAAACTGTGTGGTCTTTACATCCATGGTCTCAGGCATATTTCATATGAACCCCATGTATTTGGCTGGGTTTCCCACTCAAGCTAACTTATGGTACTTTTCTGAGAGCCTCACTACATACAAACTCTGAAAAAAGCTAGGTTCCAGGAACCCTACAGAAACAAAGGAAAACCTTCCAAGGAAGGCGGTGGAGTGATTCAGTGAGGATCATCAGATTAAGACTTAGAACAAAGTCCTGGTCACTCCCATACCACTTAACTAGTA
Organism: Eschrichtius robustus; assembly: GCF_028021215.1. NCBI lineage: Eukaryota > Metazoa > Chordata > Mammalia > Artiodactyla > Eschrichtiidae > Eschrichtius > Eschrichtius robustus. The sequence goes on from NC_090825.1 coordinate 125,483,124, forward strand.
TGTAAGAGTCACCAAGTCACATCTTCATTCTAGACCTCATCCCAAAACTGAGGGGGTTCTTTAGAACATGGGTTTTCTCATCTAAAAATCACTCTGTGGCCCAAGTAAGTCTTTATACTGAGTGCACTTAAAGGTGAACCCATCTCCACTTCCACCACTCCTCGAGATGCCCACAAAAAAAGCCTGAAGTTGCTTTTGAACCTGCCTCTGGCCAGGGGCAGAGTCATGCCTGCCCAATATGGGGGCAGAGAAGGTGACTTGTCTATTATCATCTCTGCATCTCTTAGAGATAAGGTTGATTTCTCCCAGCCTCACTAGATAATAAAAACCTGTGCATGTGTGCTAGGAGCTCCATGGTGGAAGATTCAGGGAAATCGGCTGGATTTTATGAAAAGCAGGCAACAAAGCATCTTTTACTTTTTTCCATGGAAATGAAAGTAATTTTCAAAAATCCTCCCCTAGATGGGAATGCCATCTGGTCTCATAAAGCCCCTTTAGTATCTCGTCTTCAAAGATGTCCGCCAATGAACCACACACCCCAGTATTCATGCCAGCGAGTAGTACTGTCCCATACCAAATCTAAGCCAGACCTATACAACCAACAGAATGCAGCAGAAGTGACACTGTGTAACTTATAAAGCTAAGTCATAAGAGGTCTTGTGGCTACCACTTTAGTCTACTGGAATGCTAGTTCCTGGAATGCCCTCTTTTGGATCCCAGCCACCATGCTGTAAGAAGCCCAAGACCCATGGAAAGGCCAAGTCTCAGCACTCCAGTTGACCACAGCTACAGCTGAGCTCCCAGCTAACATCTGGCATCCACCACCAGCTTGCAAGGCAGCCGTCGTGGATACCCAGCCCAGTCGGGTCTTTGGATTCCTCCAGCCACAGCCACCATCTGACTGCAACCACATGACAGACCTCAAGAGAGAACTTCCCAGGTGAACCCAGTAAACCCACTGGGCCAAGAGAAATAATAAGGTGTTGTCTGAAGTCACAAAGTTTTGGTGTGGTTTGTTATACAACAATAAGTAACTGAAACACTGCCTTAAATTCCTTTACCAGTTTCTATGACCCTGAGTTGCTCTCACAAGTCATTGATGATCATTTACGCAAGACTCTGCCCCTTCCTAGCAGTTTACAAATAGCTGAGTTCATTTTAAATACTTCAAAATTAAATTTTGAAGCTAGGACTTTTTTTTTCCTATTGAATTTGAAAAGGTTTGCACTGGATGTGAAACAATGAAGTTGAGTTTTAAAAATATATTACAAAACTAGTTTTATAAACTTGGCTCCAAATACATGTCTGCAATTATGGGTCTATAGCTCTTATAATTATGTTTTACAAGATCATCCCAATTTCAAATAATCTTTCCATTAAATCACAGAAATTTGGGGGAAGTTACAATACTGTATCAAATCTGCACCTTGCAAGCTGCCTCTCACACCAAAGAAGAGCATAAAAACCCTAGGTCAGGTCACGTCTTCCCTCTTACGGTTCAAAAAACATAATCCCTGTAACTCATTTTCAAGGGTAGTAACTTTGCTTTCTTCTTTGGATTTGGGGTGCTGATTTATCTGGTCCAGTTGTGCCCTACTGAACCCAAACATGATGGAAATATAAAAAACTTTAACCACACATTCATAGAAATACACACAACACACAGAAAACAAATGTCTTGGGTCATGGAAAAATTTGCTGTTGTCATTGTTTTGTTACTTATTTTCTTTAAATTTCACTGGGTTCCTTTTGGAGTCATTGAATTCCATTTATGAGTCTTTTTTTAAGTTATAGGCTTAAACATACCCATAATGTAGTTTCTCCTATATTCCAGGCACTGTGCTAAATGCTTTAGACACATTAACTCATTAATTGCAGAACCTTGTGATATAGGTTATTTATTATCCCCACTTTACAGTTGAAAGAACCATGGCTCAGAAAAGTTAAGTGATTTGCTAAAGCCTCACAGATAGTAAGTACCCTGAGCTGAGATCTGAACTTAGGTCCAGCTCTCAAGCAAGAGAAACATAGCTGGGAACCTCTCTGAATTCCCACACGTCCAGAAATCGCATCTCAGTTTTTGAATCATTGAACAGGAACCATAGCTTGGCCAAAAGAACTATGTATTCTTGGGGATCACCCTGAGGGAAGGACTTGAATCTGAGTTTGGGAGATTGCAAAGTGTTGACATTTTCAGACTGCTTATTTATATTAGTACAGTTGTTGGCAGAATTCTATATTGTCCAGATTGCACTGGTAGTTTCCCTGTCTGATAAGATTTTGTCCCATCCTTCAAGTGCATGGATGCTGGGGATTATCCATTCAGGGGACTTTGGGCAGGGACACAACAGGCAGTCACAGAGACCCAAGAGATTCAACAATCTGAAACTCAGAGGCATCTGGCACGCACCAAGTAGCAACCAGGATATTTAGGATCTGTCCCTATGGCTCAATCCATGTGCACTGGGGAGAGAATGGGATACAAAACAGGAAAGAATGTGTTTTTGGAGGGGAGGGGAGTGGTATACATGTGTGCACACGTTTGTGCATGTGTGTGTGTGTGTCTGCGTGCGCATGCATGTTGAATAGGGTGGGGGCTGCTTTTCCTCCATGAGTCATTTCCAAACAACCTTTCCTCTCATTCCATCTGTGTCCCCTTCAAACCAGTTTTCTCTGCATTCTCTCATAGGCAAATCATCCTGGGGAAACCGAGACAGCCTCAAACGAGATTTCATGGTGGAATGTGCAGGGGTGGAGTGGGTTGCTCTGTTTGTTCTTTTTCTCTAACTTATTCCTATCTCTAGTCACACTTGCAGTCCCTCTTTCCCTCTAGGACATTTGCCATTTAAAATATATTCAAAAAATAAGTAAATAAAATATATTCATATTAAGATGATCAACAGTTCCTCTTTGGAAATGCAAACATGTGTGACTGAGCCTCAGTTTCCTCATGAGTAAATGGTCATACTTCTCCTCGCAGGTGAGTTGGCCTTTGTCAAAACACACACACACACTATGGCGTACTGTCAATCAGTTGAAAAGATACGTGAGTGGATGACTAGGTTTACCTGTAGACAAGACTGCAAAGGAGCCAAGTCAGGAGCAAAAGCGATCAGGACAGCCTGGTGGCAAAGCACATGGGCTCTGAGGTCAGACCAGCCGAGTCCAAATCCCACCCCTCTGACTCACAAAGTATGAGATCTTAAGCAAATTATTGAAATTCTCCAAGCCCTGGCTTCGTATCAGTAAAATGGAGATGTTAATAGTACCTACCCTCGAGGCTGTTTTGAGCATGAAATGAGACAATGCATGCCAAATGCTTAACCCAATGCCTGATACACAGCAAGTGCTCAGTAAATATTAGTTGTTGTTATTTATTATACAGTACCCAGGGTAAAATTTATAATAGCTATTATTTATTGAATATTTTCTATGTACGAGGCTATGGGCAATTTTAAATACACTATCTCTTTCAATCTTCAGAGCAACCCTGTAAGGCACGTTCTAGAATACCCCCTTTTCCAGATAAGAAAACTGAGATGCAACTAAGTTAAGTCATGTTTGCAAGGTCCCAAAGTTACCAAGTATCAGATCACAGTTGGTCTGACTCCAAGCCTGAGTTCCTACCCAAGTCTCACACAAAATTAACTTTCTAAAACCCAGATTAGAGTTACTTGGTGAATATCTGTCAACAGTTTCCATAGGCCTTTCAGGACCTCAATCCCTCTAACCTCCTTTTATGGCCCATTAAAACACCAGGGGCATTCACTGTGAAAGCCAGATAACTTCACGTGGGATAAAAATGAGCACGTATAGAGGACTCTTTCTCCTCTGTGAGCTTTCACACTCACATACCGTGTTTGGTGTGAGGATAAATGTATTTATTATAAGTGCCTTTAAGATGCTGCAAGGCTTGACACAGAGTGAACGTGGCAGAGAACATGTGAGGCAGTGAGAAAGCGTGATGGACACATGCTCAGAGTTAGGAGTCGGACTACCCTGAGTTCAAGCGCCCTGTCTGTCCTTCATCAGCTGTGGGCAACTCATTTAACCTCTGTGAGCCTGTTTCATCACCTCTAGAGGTGACAGGCCACACCTCTCCCCAGAGCAGGTTCTGAAGATTAAATGAGGTCATCCCTGTGAAGCACATGACACAGTGCAAGACACATGGGAAGCCCTTGGTAAATACTCTTATTAATAATACTGCGGTTATTAAGTGTTCAAAATGTTATCTATAATTATTATTAATATTCAATTCTCAAAACAGTTATACCATAGAGGAGACGAGGATACCAAGGCTTGGAGAGGCCGGGTGCCCTGACCCCAAAGGGCTGGCAGTGGGCCCAGTGTTCTTACAACCGCCTACCAGCTGCTGAAACCAGCAGGGCAGTGAAGTACTTATGGCTGGGTAATGTACACCCCTTGCTGGGCTCTGAGGAAGGAGTCCACTTCTTTTGAGAGAGTAGCAACACAAGCCATTACCAGTTCTATAATCCACAGTTCCTTCAATAGCAAAGCTAACCCCGGTCTTCATGGGATCATCCTGTATCGCCCAGTGCCCAGCAGAACTAAGAAGTGTCTTGGGTGGGCTTCCACCTTAGTTTTTGGCTTGAGTTGGATACTCAGGTGATTAGGTCAGAAAGGTTTCCCCCAGAAGCTCCAGTTCTTTGAGTGGTGGTGACATTAAGCAACCCCCAGATGTTGCACATGGGTGGTTGAAATGCCTGCACTAGGAGGGGCGGCCAGTCACAGAAGCCGGGGTCATAAAAGTCTTGTAATTAGAATTGGGGTGACTAATTTCCAGGTAGAATCAGAGGCTCTTACAAATTGCTTTTGCAGAAATCATACCCAGGCTGGAGCTTCAAGATGGCAGAGGAGTAAGACGTGAAGATCACCTTCCTCCCCACAGATACATCAAAAATACATCTACATGAGGAACAGTTCCTACAGAACACCTACTGAACACTGGCAGAAGATCTCAGACTTCCCAAAAGGCAAGAAACTCCCCCACGTACCTGGGTAGCGTAAAAGAAAAAAGAAAAAACAGAGACGAAAGGATAGAGATGGGACCTGCACCTCTGGGTGGGAGCTGTGAAGGAGGAAAAGTTTCCACACACTAGGAAGCCCCTTCACTGGCGGAGACAGGGGGTGAGTGGGGGGGAAGTGTCGGAGCCATGGAGAAGAGCACAGCAACAGGGGTGCGGAGGGCAAAACAGAGAGATTCCCGCACAGAGGATCGGTGCTGACCAGCACTCACCAGCCCAAGAGACTTGTCTGCTCACCCGCTGGGGCGGGCGGGAGCTGGGAGCTGAGGCTCGGGCTTCGGAGGTCGGATCCCAGGGAGAGGACTGGGGTTGGCTGCGTGAACACAGCCTAAAGGGGCTAGTGCGCCACAGTTAGCCGGGAGGGAGTCCGGGAAAAAGTCTGGAGCTGCCGAAGAGGCAAGAGACCATTGTCTCGGGATGCGTGAGGAAAGGGGATTCAGAGCACCACTTAAACGAGCTCCAGAGAATGGCGCAAGCCACGGCTATCAGTGTAGACACCAGAAACGGGCATAAAATGCTAAGGCTGCTACTGCAGCCACCAAGAAGCCTGTGTGCAAGCACAGGTCACTATCCGCACCTCCCCTCCCAGGAGCCTGTGCAGCCTGCCACTCCCAGGGTCCCGTGATCCAGGGACAACTTCCCAGGGAGAACATGGCATGCCTCAGGCTGTTGCAACGTCACACTGGCCTCAGCTACCGCAGTCTCGCCCCACATTCCGTACCCCTCCCTCCCCCTGGCCTGAGTGAGCCAGGGCCCCCCAATCAGCTGCTACTTTAACCCCGTCCTGTCTGGGGGGGGAACAGATGCCCTCAGGTAACCTACATGCAGAGGCGGGGCCAAATCCAAAGCTGAACCCCAGGAGCTGTGCGAACAAAGAAGAGAAAGGGAAATCTCTCCCAGCAGCCTCAGGAGCAGCGGATTAAATCTCCACAATCAACTTGATGTACCCTGCATCTGTGGAACACCTGAACAGACAACAAATCATCCCAAAACTGAGGCGGTGGACTTTCAGAGCAACTGTAGTATTGAGGTTTCCTTTCTGCATCTAATTTGTTTCTGGTTTTATGTTTATCTTAGTTTAGTATTTAGAGCTTATTATCACTGGTAGATTGTTTATTGATTTGGTTGCTCTCTTCCGCTTTATATATATATATATATATATATATATATATATATATATATATATACACACACATATATATTATTTTTTCATTTTGCTCCTTTTGTGAGTGTGTATGTGTATGCTTCTTTGTGTGATTTTGTCTGTATAGCTTTGCTTTTACCATTTGTCCTAGGGTTCTGTCTGTCCATTATTTTTCTTTTTTTAGTATAGTTTTTAGCACTTCTTATCATTGGTGGATTTGTTTTTTGGTTTGGTTGCTCTCTTCTTTCTTTCTTTCTTTTCTTTATTACCTTTTAAAAAAATTTTAACAACATATTTTTTATTTTAATAACTTTATTTCATTTTATTTTATTTTATTTTTCTTTCTTTCTTTTCTCCCTTTTCTTCTGAGCCATGTGGCTGACAGGGTCTTGGTGCTCCGGCCAGGTGTCAGGTCTTAGCCGCTGAGATGGGAGAGCTGAGTTCAGGACTTTGGTCCACCAGAGACCTCCTGGCCCCAGGTAATATCAAATGGCAAAAGCTCTCTCAGAGATCTCCATCTCAACGCAAAGACCCAGCTCCACTCAATGACCAGCAAGCTACAGTGCTGGACATCCTATGCCAAACAACTAGCAAGACAGGAACACAACCTCACCCATTAGCAGAGAGGCTGCCTAAAATCATAATAAGGTCACAGACACCCCAAAACACACCACTGGACGCGGTCCTGCCCACCAGAAAGACAAGATCTGGCCCCATCCACCAGAACTCAGGCACCAGTCCCCTCCACCAGGAAGCCTACACAACCCACTGAACCAACTTTAGCCACTGCGGGCAGACACCAAAAACAATGGGAAGTATGAACGTGCAGCCTGTGAAAAGGAGACCCCAAATACAGTAAGTTAAGCAAAATGAGAAGACACAGAAATACACAGCAGATGAAGGAGCACGGTAAAAACCCACCAGACCAAACAAGTGAAGAGGAAATAGGCAGTCTACCTGAAAAAGAATTCAGAGTAATGATAGTAAAGATGATCCAAAATCGTGGAAATAGAATGGAGAAAATACAAGAAATGTTTAACAATGAACTAGAAGAACTAAAGAGCAGCAGGGGGCGGGGGGGGGATGAATTGGGAGATTGGGATTGACATATATACACTAATACGTATAAAATGGATAACTAATAAGAACCTGCTGTATAAAAAAATAAATAAAATTCCAAAAAGAACTAAAGAGCAAACAAACAATGATGAACAACACAATAAATGAAATTAAAAATTCTCTAGAAGGAATCAGTAGCAGAATAAGTGAGGCAGAAGAATGGATAAGTGACCTGGAAGATAAAATAGTGGAAATAACTACCACAGAGCAGAATAAAGAAAAAAGAATGAAAAGAATTGAGGACAGTCTCAGAGACCTCTGGAACAACATTAAGCACACCAACATTTGAATTATAGGGGTCCCAGAAGAAGAAGAGAAAACAAAAGGGACTGAGGAAATATTTGAAGACATTATAGTTGAAAACTTCCCTAATATAGGAAAGGAAATAGTCAGTCAAGTCCAGGAAGCACAGAGAGTTCCATACAGGATAAATCCAAGGAGAAACACGCCAAGACACATATTAATCAAACCATCAAAAAATAAATACAAAGAAAAAAATATTAAAAGCAGAAAGGGAAAAGCAACAAATAACATACAAGGGAATCCTCATAAGGTTAACAGCTGATCTTTCAGCAGAAACTGTGCAAGCCAGAAGGGAGTGGCAGGACATATTTAAAGTGAGGAAACAGAAAAACCTACAACCAAGATTACTCTACCCAGCAAGGATCTCATTCAGATTCGACAGAGAAATTAAAACCTTTACAGACAAGCAAAAGCTAAGAGAATTCAGAACCACCAAACCAGCTTTACAACAAATGCTAAAGGAACTTCTCTAGGCAGGAAACACAAGAGAAGGAAAAGACCTACAACAACAAATCCAAAACAATTAAGAAAACGGTAATAGGAACACACATATCAATAACTACCTTAAACGTAAATGGATTAAATCCCCCAACCAAAAGACATAGACTGGTTGAATGGATACAAAAACAAGACCCATATATATGCTGTCTACAAGAGATCCACTTCAGACCTAGGGACACATACAGACTGAAAGTGAGGGGATGGAAAAAGATATTCCATGCAAATGGATATCAAAAGAAAGCTGGAGTAGCAATTCTCATATCAGACAAAATAGACTTTAAAATAAAGACTATTACAAGAGAAAAAGAAGGACACTACAGGGCTTTCCTGGTGGTGCAGTGGTTGAGAATCTGCCTGCCAATGCAGGGGACACGGGTTCGAGCCCTGGTCTGGGAAGATCCCACATGCCGCGGAGCGACTAGGCCCGTGAGCCACAGTTGCTGAGCCTGCGCGTCTGGAGCCTGTGCTCCGCAACAAGAGAGGCCACGATAGTGAGAGGCCCGTGCACCACGATGAAGAGTGGCCCCCACGTGCCGCAACTAGAGAAAGCCCTCGCACAGCAACGAAGACCCAACACAGCCATAAATAAAAAAAAAAAAAGAAGGACACTACATAATGACCAAGGGATCAATCCAAGAAGAAGATATAACAATTGTAAATATTTATGCGCCCAACATAGGAGCACCTCAGTACATAAGGCAAATGCTAACAGCCATAAAAGGGGAAATCGACAGTAATACAATCATATTAGGGGACTTTAACACCCCACTTTCACCAACGGACAGATCATCCAAAATGAAAATAAATAAGGAAACACAAGCTTTAAATGACACATTAAACAAGATGGACTTAATTGATATTTATAGGACATTCCATCCAAAAACAACAGAATACACTTTCTTCTCAAGTGCTCATGGAACATTCTCCAGGATAGATGATATCTTGGGCCACAAATCAAGCCTTGGTAAATTTAAGAAAATTGAGATCGTATCAAGTATCTTTTCTGACCACAATGCTATGAGACTAGATATCAATTACAGGAAAAATCTGTGTAAAATACAAACAGGTGGAGGCTAAACAATACACTACTAAATAACCAAGAGATCACTGAAGAAATCAAGGAGGAAATCAAAAAATACCTAGAAACAAATGACAATGAATACACAATGACCCAAAACCTATGGGTTGCAGCAAAAGCAGATCTAAGAGGGAAGTTTATAGGAATACAATCCTACTTCAAGAAACAAGAAGCATCTCAAATAAACAACCTAACCTTACACCTAAAGCAATTAGAGAAAGAAGAACAAAAAAACCCAAAGTCAGCAGAAGGAAGGAAATCATAAAGATCAGAGCAGAAATAAATGAAAAAGAAATGAAGGAAACAATAGCTAAGATCAATAAAACTAAAAGCTGGTTCTTTGAGAAGATAAACAAAATTGATAAACCACTAGCCAGACTCATCAAGAAAAAAAGGGAGAAGACTCAAATCCACAGAATTAGAAACGAAAAAGAAGTAACAACTGACATTGCAGAGATACAAAGGATCAAGAGAGATAACTACAAGCAACTATATGCCAATAAAATGGACAACCTGGAAGAAATGGACAGATTCTTAGAAAAGCACAACCTTCTGAGACTGAACCAGGAAGAAACAGAAAATATAAACAGACCAATCACAAGCACTGTTTGAAACCGTGACTAAAAATCTTCCAACAAACAAAAGCCCAGGACCAGATGGCTTCACAGGTGAATTCTATCAAACATTTAGAGAAGAGCTAACACCTTCTCAAACTCTTCCAAAATATAGCAGAGGGAGGAACATTCCCAAACTCCTTCTATGAGGCCACCATCACCCAGATACCAAAACCAGACAAAGATGTCACAAAAAAGGAAAACTACAGACCAATATAACTGATGAACATAGATGCAAAAAACGTCAACAAAATACTAACAAACACATTCCAACAGCACATTAAAAGGATCACACACCATGATCAAGTGGGGTTTATCCCAGGAGTGCAAGGATTTTTCAATATATGCAAATCAATCAATGTGATAAACCATATTAACAAATCGAAGGAGAAAAACCATATGACCATCTCAATAGGTGCAGAAAAAGCTTTTGACAAAATTCAACACCCAGTTATGATAAAAACTCTCCAGAAAGTAGGCAGAGAGGGAACTTACCTCAACATAATAAAGTCCATATATGACAAACCCACAGCCAACATTGTTCTCAGTGGTGAAAAACTGAAACCATTTCCACTAAGATCAGGAACAAGACAAGGTTGCCCACTCTCACCACTATTATTCAACATAGTTTTAGAAGTTTTGGCCACAGCAGTTACAGAAGAAAAAGAAATAAACGGAATCCAAATCGGAAAAGAAGAAGTAAAATTGTCACTGTTTGCAGATGACATGATACTATACATAGAGAATCTCAAAGATGCTACCAGAAAACTACTAGAGCTAATCAATGAATTTGGTAAAGTAGCAAGATATAAAATTAATGCACAGAAATCTCTTGCATTCCTATACACTAATGATGAAAAATCTGAAAGAGAAATTAAGAAACACTCCCATCTACCACTGCAACAAAAAGAATAAAATACCTAGGAATAAACCTACCTAAGGAGACAAAAGACCTCTACGCAGAAAACTATAAGACACTGATGAAAGAAATTAAAGATGACACAAGCAGATGGAGAGACATACCATGTTCCTGGACTGGAAGAATCAACATTGTGAAAATGACTATACTACCCAAAGCAATCTACAGATTCAATGCAATCCCTATCAAACTACCAATGGCATTTTTCACAGAACGAGAGCAAAATATTGCACAATTTGTATGGAAACACAAAAGACCCCGAATAGCCAAAGCAATCTTGAGAAAGAAAAACAGAGCTGGAGGACTCAGGCTCCCTGACTTCAGACTATACTACAAAGCTACAGTAATCAAGACAGTGTGGTACCGGCACAAAAACAGAACTACAGATCAATGGAACAGGATGGAAAGCCAAGAGATAAATCCATGCACATATGGGCACCTTATCTTTGACAAAGGAGGCAAGAATATACAATGGAGAAGAGACAGCCTCTTCAATAAGTGGTGCTGGGAAAACTGGACAGCTACATGTAAAAGAATGAAACTGGAACACTTCCTAACACCATACACAAAAATAAAATGGATTAAAGACCTAAGTGTAAGGCCAGACACTATCAAACTCTTAGAGGAAAACATAGGCAGAACACTCTATGACATAAATCACAGCAAGATACTTTTTGACCCACCTCCTAGAGAAATGGAAATAAAAACAAAAATAAACAGTTGGGACCTAATGAAACTCAAATGCTTTTGCACAACAAAGGAAACCATAAGCAAGACGAAAAGACAACCCTCAGAATGGGAGAAAATATTTGCAAATGAAGCAACTGACAAAGGATTAATCTCCAAAATATACAAACAGCTCATGCAGCTCAATATCAAAAAAACAAACAACCCAATCCCAAAATGGGCATACGACCTAAAGAGACATTTCTCCAAAGAAGATACACAGATTGCTAACAAACACATGAAAGGATGCACAACATCGCTAATCATTAGAGAAATGCAAATCAAAACTACAAGGAGGTATCATCATACCTCACACCAGTCAGAATGGCCATCATCAAAGAATCTACAAACAATACATGCTGGAGAGGGTGTGGAGAAAAGAGAACCCTCTTGCACTGTTGGTGGGAATGTAAATTGGTACAGCCACTATGGAGAACAGTATGGAGGTTCCTTAAAAAACTAAAAATAGAACTACCATATGACCCAGCTATCCCATTACTGGGCATATACCCTGAGAAAACCATAATTTAAATAGAGTCATGTACCACAATGTTCATTGCAGCTCTATTTACAATAGCCAGGACATGGCAGCAACCTAAGTGTCCATCAACAGATGAATGGATAAAGAAGATGTGGCACATATATACAATGGAATATTACTCAGCCATAAAAAGAAGCAAAACTGAGTTATTTGTAGCGAGTTGGATGGACCTAGAGACTGTCATACAGAGTGAAGTAAGTCAGAAAGAGAAAAACAAATACTGTATGCTAACACATATATATGGAATCTAAAAAAAAAAAAAAAAGGTTCTGAAGAACCTAGGGGCAGGGCAAGAATAAAGACGCAGACGTAGAGAATGGACTTGAGGACACAGGGAAGGGTAAGGGTAAGCTGGGACGAAGTGAGAGAGTGGCATGGACATATATACACTACCAAATGTAAAACAGATAGCTAGTGGGAAGCAGCTGCATACCACAGGGAGATCAGCTCGGTGCTTTGTGACCACCCAGAGGGGTGGGATAGGGAGGGTGGGAGGGAGACGCAAGAGGGAGGAGATATGGGGATATATGTATATGTATAGCTGATTCACTTTGTTATACAGCAGAGACTAACACACCACTGTAAAGCAATTATACTCCAATAAAAATGTTAAAAAAAAAAATCATACCCACTGATGTCCAAACTGTCCTGAATCACTCTACACTCACAAGCAGAAACAGCTGGCATCAGAGTACTCTACAAATACAGCACAGAATCACATGGGACCTGGTCCGAGGAGACGGGCCTCCTCTTGCCTTGAAAAGTGGCGTGCCGATGATCATCATGTTAGTTTACATTTTCCCAGTGTCTAAGGGTAGTTTCAGGGAGCAACACTGACTCCAGTGAGTTGGGTGACCTCGGGGAAGGCTCTTCCCTTTTCTGATCCTCCCTTGGTAAAATGAAAGAGTTGAACTAGATGGTCTCTGAAGCCCACGGACTGTAACAATTACCACTTGTTATGATATAAAATTCTCTGAGCATTGGTTCATTTAAGACGTAGTAAGAAGTAACAATTTAATATCTAGCTGTTTCATATACAACAGTCCTATGAAGTTATTAATATTCCCATATTACAGATGCAGAAATTGAGGCCCAGACTAGTTAAGTGTTTTGCCCAAGAACTTGCACAGAGCTGAGATTTTAACCCAAGCAGCTCAACCCACAGGTCTATGCTCTTAAACTTTAATAATATTAATGAAAATACTAATGAACCAGTCATGTATACTAAGGGTTCCAGATCCTTCTTTTCAGGATTTCTCCATTTTTATTCCATCAACAGTGTGTGTGTCAGCTCTCAGGCATCACCTGGCAGATGTATACATACATCGCCTACCTAGGTCCTGGCATGTCAACCCCAGACAGGATCCTAGGTCCTGACAGATAACCTGGGCTGGGTTTTCTTAACTCATTATCCTTGGGCAGCCATTAAAGGGTACATGAACTCTCTGAAGTTATGTGCAAAATGAGGGTGTGTGTAATTCTGAAGGCAGATGTCATAGATTTCTTCAGATTTTCAAGAAGGTCTATGAACCTTTAGAGACCAGCCCATGTTTTGATAGTTGATAAAATTGACACCTAGGGATGAAAATGGACTTGCCCAAGTACACACAGCAAGGAGTGACAGAGCTGGGTTCAGACCCCAGATCACCTGGCCCAGAGCCCAGGCTCTTCGGCTACATCATGCCGATTCAACTCGATTCCCTCCAACATGCACCAAGTGCCTGCCACGGTCGAGATGCCTTAGTGGGGATTATACGCACAGCTCACAAGCTTTGGGTAGTTTTAGAAAATCGTCGTGCTTCGTGTTTAATGCAAAATGGCATTGCGCCATTTCTCTAAAGTTCTTGTCATTGATAACTACCATTGATCTGCCTGTCTGCTTGTCTGCTATGGATGAAAACTTAGCTCATGGCATTTCATTCATATCTAGTCCAGTCTGCCTATACTGGCCCCACTCCTGGCCTCCACAGATACTGAAAGTGGTTGGGCATTTGTATCTCATTATTTTGTTTAAAATAATCAGTTCAAAATAAAACTGACAACAGCTAAACTATACAAAGCAAAATGTGTTAATGACTGAACACTGGCAGAGGAATCACATTGTCCTGACAAAGTTCAGATCAACCAAATGTGTACCCGGAAAACTGGACTTAGTAGAAATAAAGCCACAATAGAAAATTCACTCTGGCAGAAGCTAAAATTTGATATGATTACATTTGATACAGATAAATCACAATTGATAAATAAAGCCTGCCTTGTAAAAATTCACATAAAGGAATGAATCCCTATAAAATTGATTTTGATAAAATAAGAAATGACAAAAAGTAGAAATGGTTTCACTGCACTATATTGAACATTGATATTGAAATTAAAATGGCTTAATGACTGGAGAAAGCCCTCACACAGAAACGAAGACCCAACACAGCCAAAAATAAAAATAATAAATAAATAATAAATTAAAAAATTTAAAAAAAAATGGCTTAATGAGACAATTAAGAAAAATACTTTCTTGACAAAAATTCAACCATGCTGGTGCTTTAAATGCTTGTAGTTATAAGCATGGAATCAAAGCATCTTCAGTGCCAAAGGACAGAGGTCAAAATGTCTGCCACGTTAAACACAGGTCAAAAGGAAAGTGCCAATATAGGGAGGTCAAAAATTCCTACAGCTGTGTTTTGTAAGTGAAGATGCAATCATTTGCAGGCAATGCTCTGATGAGGCAGACAAACTGACATGACCACTGCCTTTGCAAAGCTCACTTGAAAAGCCAAGCAACTAGCACAGACTATATTATTCTAGGCATGCTTTACCCCTACCAGGTCCATGAAGATGCGAAACACCAAGGAGTAGATGTTATGAGTGGGGTGAGTGAAGAATTTCTCAAACCTGCAAGGGGGCTCCAGGAGAATTTACTTTTCTTCCTGAACAAGAGGGGGTCTCTTTCCTCTCTGTCGTCCTTTTCTGGTGGTCCCAGGAGTTACTTGTCCCAGCTCATCTCCAATGCTAGGCAGACCTCTGGGCCTCATGCCCGCCCACTCTGTTGACCTTATCTTCTTGGACAAGGCTGGGGTCAGTGGTATGCTAGAGCTGGTTCAACCCACTCCTGAGAGCCAATTATTAAATTTCAGGAATTTGGTGAGCTGGTTGTTAAACATAGCCTTTATTAAAAGTTAAATTATATAAAGAATATAAACTTATGATCAAATATATCACCTTAAAAGAGGTAATAAATACTCAAAACTCATCACTTCCTAATTAGTTTAGTAGAATTTGCTACTAAGGCTGTTCACATCTATCATATGTGTATGGTAGATACTATATGGTGATGTGCACATCTTTCCCAGCCCCATATTCAGTAACATCACATTAGCAGCTTGAAATCAGCCAAGGTAGGAGTATTTATATCACAGAAATTTGAAAATGCTACAAATCAAGACTTAATTTATGGATCTGTTGATTGTCTAGATTTAAGAAAGCAATGCTAATAATGCAGATTATACTTAAAGCTGTCAAGTCTATATCTGTTCCATGGTGATGAGCACAAAAAACTGAGGCAATACTCTTTCAAATTCAGCAAAAAAGTCATTCACACTATTGACAAATGAGTGATTTCCAACCTCTTTGTTGTTTCACTTCCGTCTTAACTTGTTAATGAAAATCTCAATGAACATTCATGTCAAAACTGTTCTTGTTATCCAATTGCAACCATGGTTGACTCTAGATACAAGAGTTCCGAATAAATCAACGAATGCATTTTCTGAGAATCAACTGGCTATATGAAATTTACAATAAAAGCATTTATATTTTATTATTTGTAAATTGGGTACTGTACATCCTTTATAAAAGTAAAATGTATCATAACCTTGAGTATGCATATACACACATTTTCAGAGTTGTCACTTAGCTCTGACTTCCCTCAGAAGCCCCTCATTCTCTTACCACAAGACCACCAGGACCTGCTGCAGCCACCAGGCCGTTAGGCCAAGTGAGGTCATGATGGGCCCAGGGAAGTACCTGGAAGCTTCAGGCTAGAGGAAGGGAAGGCCAGCGTTTACAGTGAAGGCTGTCTGCAGAATGGCCTTTGTCTGCTCAGGGCCTTTATTTATTTTTACACCAGCCTAAGGCCTTTGACCCCAGTTTGAAGTCAAAGGACAGGAAGAAAGATCCTTTACTTTCATGAGGATTGGCAACATAGTTTGGCTGGCAGAGAACTCCAGGGCAACGGGAAGCCCTGGCCCACGACATCTCAGGGCCCTGGAATGACAGCTCGTGTAAGAACTGGAAAGAGAATGACCCTACTTCTTCCTGGAGGCCATACATCATTTGGAGTCTCTGCAGGAAGACCACACTCACTCACATACCTCTCTCTCTCACGTCTGCTGGTGTCCTTCGTGCCGGGGGGCAGAGGGGGTACTTATTTATTTCATTATTTTATCCATGTATAACTTATATCCTAAATAATGCCTACCATGCATTCACATATTCATTCATTCATTTATCCAATAAATCAATATCAAGTACCTTCTGTGGGTCAGGCACTGTTCTCATGCTGTGGGTACAGGGGTGACCCAGACAATCTCTGACCTCATGGCGCATAACGTCAAGTGGACAATATGGACATTAAACTGGTTTCACATCCAGTTGGATGAAAACTCTAAGTGTTTGCTCTACGTGTTCCAAGCTGAATTCATTATCTTCTTCACACAAACAAACACTCTTCTCAAATACCTGTCAAGAGAACCACAACAATCATAGCCACCACTTATATAACATGAGCCAGGCACTAGTCTAAACACTTACATATATTAACTCACTTAATCCTCACAAGAATCCCACAAGAGAAGTACTATCATGACCTTCATTTTACCAAGAGCTTGAAAGCTTCTCTGAGATCACACATTTGATAAGCAGTGGAATTGTTCAATGGTACCACCATTCATCCTGGGCAGGATGTTCAGGTGAGCAAGATCAATCTAGCTGAAGTTCCATGAAATTTAGCAAACGTCTAGCTTCAGTTTTATGCAATACTTGCAGTACAGATGAGGCTTAGATTGGTATCCTGACTGCCACTTTCCACCTGCAGGACTTTGAGTAAGAGTTAATTTCTTACTTAACCTCTCTGAACTTGTTTCCTCATGTGTTCTATATGAACAATTATACTATGCAGTTACTTCCTGGGTGGGGTGAGACCATTAAGAGGAGTCAGTGATATAATGGGACCACACATCTGGGACCCTGGCCCACCCAAGAGCCCATAGGCTCCTTGAGGTCACGGACCATGATTACCTTGCTCACTGGAGTGTGAACCTAGCACATAAGAGGTGTTGAATATCGGATGGTTGGTCGGTTGGTTGGTTGGATGGATAGATAGATGGATGGCTCTGTTTCCATTGTCCCACAGGAGCTATCCCTGACTCAGACTCTCCTTCCTAGAGCTTCTCACATGTGTATCCAGTCTCCCCCAAGAAGACCAACAGATACTCAAAGGCAGGGACTAGGTCTTTTGTCCTACATCTCACCACAGCCTCAACTTATGATTCACCAAGGAAGGAGCCTTGGGATTCTGAAAAAACACTCTGCCCACTCAGGTCCCAAAATATCCTAAAATTATCACCTGCCCCCTGGCGCCCTTACTTCCAAAGAACTTTCAGGACTGAAGGGATTTCCTGTAATGCTTGGTGGATTAATGCTTGCATAAATCGAGTTTCCTGGTCATTCCCCTCCTTAAGACAAAGGGGAACCATCAAATGTTCACAAGGAAAATTGTTCTCTTCAAGATCCTAAGTTCTAAAAAGAAAATGTGAAACCAGAATTACATAGTTATTGAAAGCACTGATTTTCAGATCAGATAGAACTGATTTTGAATCTCTGCAAGTGTCTTAACTACTTTGAGCCTAGATTCTTTCATCTGGAAAGTGGGGATAATAACACGTTCTTTGTAGGGTCATTTGGAGGATCAAGTCAAATACTATAGGTGTATTACTTAGCACCATGCCTAGCACAGGGCAGGGACTCAGTAAAAGACTGTGATTATCCCTTATCATAATTGGTACTTCACTGAAAATTAGGAAGAGACCAGCACATCTACAGCAATTCATCCTCAACAAATGAAAATTATGCTTATTATTCTCAATAAACTTTTACTGAGCACCTGCTAGCAGTGTGAGCAGCCTTATCACCTAATTCCCTATGTCTCTCATGAGCAAAAAGCAGGTAGATTATGGTCTTAATACTTTCTCCCTCTCATAAGTGATGAGAAGTGGTCACAACCTGAATCAGAAGTTTCATTCATTCATTTTTTCTTTATTAACCCATTCATCAAACCTTTATTGAGCTTCTACCATGTGTCAGACACTGGGAACAACTCTGGGAATATAGAGGTGAGTGACACAGGCAAGGTCCCTGCTCTCATGGAGCTTCCAATCTAGGTGGTGCACAGGAATATTTTTAAAAAGCCAAACAGACAGTATAATTATAAACTGTGATGAGTGCCCTGCTGCAAAAGTACAGGGATCTACAAGCACATGAAAGAGGGAGAGTCTAATCTAAGGATACAAGAAGAAAGAAAGACACAGACTTTAACTGGAAAGAAAACAAAGGAATGCCACAGGACTTGGAAGAGGGTCAGATTATAAATCTAAATAATCCCTTAGGACTTTAAAACAACCAAAAATGCAGATCCTCCAAGTCATCTCTCTGTTTGGCTATCCTTCCCTCCACCCACTAGAGACCCAAAGCTACATGTTCTAGGACAGACAAAAGTCTGTTTTGTTTATCTCATGAATAAGTAGCTGTTTGGTCACCGGGATTACCATGCAGCTGTTATTTCAGCCTGGCCCTTGGCAGTTGCCCTGGGGAGGAAAGCAGATGTAACTAGTGTCACTGCTGTCTGGGGCAATGTGCAGACGTCAGGGGCGTTCCTATGAGCATCTCTATGAAGCAGATGTCCAAAATATCCCCAGATGAACAAACATCAAAGTTCTCAATTTACAAGAAAGTTCAAGAACAAAAATGTCACCTTCACACATAATATTTGGCCCATGCAAGGAAGGTAAAGTAGTTGAGAGTCATATACATTAGGTTTAAATATCATAGTCTACATCTAATATGTTAGAATCAAAGACAGAAGAGATCACTTACTTAAAACTTCTTTCCAGAGATAAAGAATTTGCAATAGGTAAAAATTTGCATAGGCAAAAATTTGCAATCCCAAATAAAAATAAAATAGAAGGTTAAGAAAATAGATAAGCATTCCTACATATTGTGAGTCAGTTAAAAAACCTGTTCCTAACACAGTTTACGCATAAGAATTAAAACATCTTAACATGAGCATGGGCTTCTCCCTGGTTATTTGTTTCACAAGACACATTTGGAGGATGATGGTATCCCCACCAGCTTTCCCATGATATCAAAAGTAGGTAATTCTCTCACGTCTGTGACCTCCCTTCTGCTGCTGCCATTCAAGCCCCACAAAGCTCCATTCACCTGGCTGCCTCACTTGCTCAGGTATCCACAGTCTTCTACTATTGGCTTAGGGGTCTCTTGCAAATTCACCCCACTCCTCACCTGGAATCTTTAAAATCTAATTTATAATTTGTTCTGATCTATCACCATTGTGACATTATAAACTTTCTATTCCTCCTTTCATTTTCCATTTGGGAAAGATGGTTTATCATTTCTTCCGGACTGTTACCTGTCTGTGGTCAGTGATAACCTTCATATTTTTTTTCAAGATCTCCTAGAAAATCAGTTCTCTCCAATCCTGTTCTAGAGTAATTAATTTTTTGACTCACCAGAATCACCATATTGATTTCAGCCTAACATTCCAGGCTGCTGAAACAAGTTTTAACCTTGCTTCTACTCATGATCACATTAGTGATGGTACCTGTCCCAGTGATGTGTCACCTTATATAGACGCACAGTATAATGTAATGGGTTCGCACCCTAGTTCCAGCATCAGGGAGACATGAGTTCAACTCTCACCTCGACCACTTACTAACTGTGGACTTAAGCAAGCCACTTCCATTTTCTAAACCTCAGTGGAGATAAAAACAATAGTATCTTCCTCAAAATGTTGTTGGATTACATGAGAGAGTTCTCAAAAAGGTTTTGCATAGGGACTAGTGCATAACGTTCATTCAAAAATCTCAACCGTTATTTTTGTTTTGATATGTACACATTCTCTGGTCTCAATTAAGTTGTTCCATCAAATGATATATATGAAAGAACAAAAGCCAGAGCCCTCCAGGTCAGTGCTTTTCAAACTGCAGATTAGTGAATCTAGAAATCAATTTAGCAGATCATAAACTGGGTATTTTTTAATTAGAATAGAATGTTTTTAAAAATGAATAGAATAGATCAAAGTGCATTTCATATTGTAAGCACAAATGGTGTTTTGTCAAACAGATACTATAGGTATATTTGTGCATATGCATACTGAGATATAATGTAAAAGGCATTTCTTACTGTGTGTCATAGTAAAAACCAAACCAAACAAACAAACAAAAAATTTGAAAGGCATTGCTGTAGGCTGATCCAGAGCTCCTAAACACACTCTTTGGTAATGATATACTACTTAGGAGAGACATTACTGCCCCCTGCTGGAACTCTTGATTTCTCATGGAGAAGGAAGACCTCAGCCATCCACCCCATACCCTGTCTGGAAGCTTACCTGGGGGGGAATGCACCCCTTGAGCTAGCCTGATGCCCTGTGCAATGAGTCCAAGGCAGCACTAGAAGTGGCAGCTGGCGTTCTCACCTTTAAAATAATTCTGAAAGCACAGTGTCCTTCCCTCCCACCTGCCTCCACAGTCTCTCCTGAAAACAAAGCTGAGCAGCCCAGTGACTGAGTTATCCTTGGTCTCACCTCTGCCCTATCACACATCACAGCTGGGCAGAGCCTCCCCAGCCCCTAAGCAGCCACATGTCTCTGCTTCACTGGGCAGACTACACCCCTTGGAGGAAGGTGAACCGACTGCATGTTCTCAGAGCTGGGACCGCCAGCAGCCTCCATCCTCTAATGCCCCTGAGTTCTAAAATAACTGACTAGGGCTGGGGGACCAGAGGAGTACAGACTTGGAATGATGTGCTGTCCCATCCAAGAGATAGGCCTCCACCAAGAGGTCTCACCAAGAGGTAAAGGTCCCAAGAGACCAGCAACCCTAACACACACCCCTGTCTTAAGATAATGGAGCCCAGAACCAGATACATTTACTAAGAATCTGCTTAGTCCTGCTTCAGTATGAGAGCTACCATGAATTGAGGGCTCATACCTAGTCATCCATACTTGAGGTCTCAAGTAAAACTCGAAGCAGAGCTAAAATTGAGGCTGAAGAGTATACAGTAACTTGCCCAGTCACTCAGCCAACTTCAGACCCAGGTGCCCTTGAATGCAGGACAGCGTTCCCAGCCACTGCTCTAAGTCTGGCTGCACTTCCAAACTTCAGGACTTACACCAAGAAAGAAACAAAATATGATTGAATTGTAAAGTGGCAAATAAAACCTAGTATAGAAAAGAGTAAATCTTAACTTTAAAATAAATAAACTTTAAACTTTAAATAAACTTTAAAATAAATAGTGGTTGGGTCATAGTAGGCGTCTTTTAGAACATAAACCATTTTATTAATTTGCTTTAAAAATAGCCTCATTTGTTTTAAGTCTTGGATCAGGCTTCTTTCTTCCTTAGGTAAAGGCCTGCTCCCAAAGATAGATGTGCCTCAGCCATTTCCTCATCTATGAAATAAAGAAGGTAAACAAATCTATCAGATCACCTAGTGTTTACACTATGTGCCAGGCATTGAGTGTGTTCAGTACTTTTACGTGTGCTGATACAATTCTTACAACACTGGGCTCAGAGAAGTTAATTAATTTGCTGAAGGTCACACAGCTAGTAAGAGACAGATTCTAACCCACGTATGCCTGACTCCCTTGCCCCCACTAGGAACTGCTACCTTGGTGAGGGCATGACTCATCCTCTTTAATTTTTCCTTCCTCCCTTTCCCTTGTCCACACATCCCAATGGGAGCAATTATCAAAAGGGAAGGAGGTCAAGATCATGCAAAACAAGTAAAGACTGAGAGACTATCACAGGTCAGAGATGACTAGGGAAACGTGACAGCTAAATGCAATGTGGTACCCTGGACCCTGGATCATAAAAAGGACTTGGGGGAAAAACTGGTGAAATCCAAATAAAAGCTGGAGTGTGTTGTTGCAATATCCAGCTAATGGGTCTCCCACCTTCCCTCCTGCTGCTCTGTAATCTGTTCTCAGGCTGCTTCCAGATTCATCTTTCCAAAGCACAAATCTGAGCATGGCTCGCTTACCTGCTTAGAACCTTTTTGTGGCTCACCCTCATACTCAGGATCTGTCTCCAGCTCCCTTCTCCAGAGTCTTCTCTCACTTCCCTTCCCTACCTCCCTGACTCTGCTCCAGCTTTGTTCAACTCATTGCTGTTCTCAGAAAACACCAGGCCCTCTCCACCCTCTGGACCTTTCTTGACACATACCCTGTCTGTGAACCCCACCCAGGCTGCAGGTAGAATTAAATAGATCTCTCTCTCTCAGGATTCAGTTTAGATGTCACTTCCTCCAGGGAGCCCTCCCTGATACTCTTGCTCCCATGCCTGGGTTAAATCCTCTCCCCTGAATTCTCATTGCACCCTGTAATTAGCTCCCATCACAGTGCTTCCCATCCTGGACCATATTCATATCTGCCCCTTCCCTCTTATACAACTGAGTCCCAGCGTCCCTGAAGTGGGAAGTGTGCAGCCAGACATGGCACTGAATAGCATTGACTCCCATTGTGAGGAGGTCAGTCGTTTGCACTGCTTGCTCTGTTTCCCTGATTGCTCAAGGAGAACTGTGTTAGTTTGTCTTCAACACTCCCTGCCAAATGTTAATCTCTTTATTTTCAAGTAATGTCAGATCAAGCCTAGGCTGGGCACTTGCCATAAGCAACAGGATCTAGCTTGAATTTAGTGCATTGTTTGTTTTCACTGTATTTGTTTTTATTTATGTAATTCTTTTTCTAGAAAGCAATACGTTTTTCTTCTGCATAGACCAGTCATCCTTTATAAAATTAATATTGAGTAAAGGAAGTAAATCAATTTAGAAAAAAACTGGTAAGTGGTTGTTCAGGTGGCACATACGGTGATAAATGCAAGTGTGCATATGCATGTGCACATACGTGCACACATATGTGCACGTATGCACGCATGCATAAAACTGAAAATCGCCCCGAAGGAATCATTTGTGCAGCTAAGTCCTTGGACCCAGGGTACTGCTGGCTTTGCCACAACTACCTGTGTGGCAGGGAGAAAATTACTTTTCTGTTTTTCAGTTTACTCACCTGTAAAAAAGAAGAGAAAATAACTGGGCCATAAAAACATGCTTTCATCTTCCAGATACAAGTCTCTCTTCCTGTTCATATGGCTTGGAAATAACCAGCTTGGAAATTTCTGAAAAGGAACCTGGAGGAGGTCATACTTTTTATATTAGAGATCAGAGATCTGAAGTTTATAGAGGTTAAGTGACATGCCCAAGGGTCACATCATAATTTAATGTCAAATTCAAGACCAAGATCCAGGTCTTCCCACCCCCTGGTGAACTGTTTCTCCCTTCATTTCTGAAACCGTCCACCCCTATATACTTCCTTCCCCAGATAAACTTCTGTCAAAGAGTTACATTCAGCTCAATATCAAAAAAACAAACAACCCAATCCAAAAATGGGCAGAAGACCTAAATAGACATTTCTCCAAAGAAGATATACAGATGGCCAACAAACACATGAAAGATGCTCAACATCACTAATCATTAGAGACATGCAAGTCGAAACTACAATGAGGTATCACCTCACACCAGTCAGAATGGCCATCATCAAAAAATCTGCAAACAATAAATGCTGGAGAGGGTGTGGAGAAAAGGGAACCTTCTTGCACTGTTGGTGGGAATGTAAATTGATACAGCCACTATGGAGAACAGTATGGAGGTTCCTTAAAAAACTAAAAATAGAACTACATACGACCCAGCAATCCCACTACTGGGCATATACCCTGAGAAAACCATAATTCAAAAAGAGTCATGTACCACAATGTTCACTGCAGCTCTATTTACAATAGCCAGGACATGGAAGCAACCTAAGTGTCCATCGACAGATGAACGGATAAAGAAGATGTGGCACATATATACAATGGAATATTACTCAGCCATATAAAGAAACGGAACTGAGTTATTTGTAGTGAGGTGGATAGACCTAGAGTCTGTCATACAGAGTGAAGTAAGTCAGAAAGAGAAATACAAATACCGTATGCTAACACATATATATGGAATCTAAAAAAAAAAAAAAAAAGGTTCTGATGAACCTAGGGGCAGGACAGGAATAAAGACGCAGACATAGAGAATGGACTTGAGGACACGGGGAGGGGGAAGGGTAAGCTGGGACGAAGTGAGAGAGTAGCATTGACATATATACACTACCAAATGTAAAATAGATAGCTAGTGGGAAGCAGCTGCATGGCACAGGGAGATCAGCTCGGTGCTTTGCGACCACCTAGAGGGGTGGGATAAGGAGGGTGGGAAGGAGATGCAAGAAGGAGGGGATATGGGGATATATGTATACGTATAGCTGATTCACTTTGTTATACAGCAGAAACTAACACAACACTGTAAAGCAATTATACTCCAGTAAAAATGTTAAAAAAAGTTACATTTTACTTACAAAGCACAAGCAAACACACACACAATATAAAGACATCTTAAATAATGGAAAAGCAAATAAGAAAAGGATAAAAGCAATATTAGATTTCAAAGCATTAGCACGGTTGAATAGGGAAGTAATGTAACTGAAAGCTGAGAAAACGTTACAAGTTTTCGGCAAGGTTGTAACTCCCTCCTTGTTCTTTATTTAGATTAGATGCAAGGAGCCAGAAGCCAGGCAGGCCACTAAGTTTTGGGGGAGGATTAGGATCAAAGAGGGTAACTGATTCATCTTTGGCTACTACCTATGAGTAATAAAACCTGTTTAAATAGAAACCAGTCCCAAACACCACTTCACTCACTCTCTGTGGATCATGAAAAACAGCATCAACATGATTCCAGGATGAACAGTTCACCACATTTTTAAAATGGAATTTTCAGACACTTTTAAAGAATATTTCAGCAGAGTAATTTGCATACAGGATGTAGTCATTTCAATGATACAGCACAATGTTTTTCCCATTTTAAACAATAGCCTTATCCTTGTCTTTGGAAATGTGCTGAACATTTTTATAACTGACCTGGTCAAGGGCAAATTTACCAGATTTACAGGTAAACCAAAGTGCACAGAATCACACAGAAATGGAAAGATATCCCACGCTCTTGGATTGGAAGAATTAATATTGTTAAAATGGCCATACTACCCAAAGCAACCTACAGATTTCATGAGATCCCTATCAGATTACCCATGACATTTTTCACATAACTAGAACAAACAATCCTAAAATTTATATGGAACCATAAAGGACCCAGAATTACCAAAGCAATCCTGAGAAAAAAGAACAAAAGCAAGGGGACTTCCCTGGTGGCGCAGTGGTTGGGACTCTGCACTCCCAGTGCAGGGAGCCCGGGTTCGATCCCTGGGCGGGGAGCTGGATCCCACGTGCATGCCATGGGTAGGAGTTTGCATGCCCAGCTAGGGAGCCCGCCTGCTGCAACTGAAGAGCCTGAGCGCCACAACTAGGACCCGGCACAACCAAATAAATAAATAAAAATTAAAAAAAAAAAAAAAGAACAAAAGCAGGAGACATAATCCTCCCAGACTTCAGACAATACTAGAAAGCTACAGTAATCGAAACAGTGTGGTACTGGCACAAAAACAGACACGGATCAACGGAACAGAAGAGACAGCCCAGAAATAAACCCACACACTTACAGTCAATTAATCTTTTACAAAGGAGGCAAGAATACACAATAGAAAAAAATACAGTCTCTTCAGTAAGTGTTGTTGGGAAAGTTGGACAGCTGCATGGAAATCAATGAAGTTAGAACACACCTTTGGACCATACACAAAAACAAACTCAAGATGCCTTAAAGACTTAAACATAAGACATGACACCATATAACTCCTAGACGAAAACATAGGCAAAACATTCTCTGACATAAATCGTACCAATGTTTTCTCAGTCAGTCTCCCAAGGCAACAGAAATAAAAGCAAAAATAAACAAAATGGGACCTAATCAAACTGACAAGCTTTTGTACAGCAAAGGCAATGAGAAACAAAACAAAAAACAACCTACAGACTGGGAGAAAATATTTTCAAATGATGCGACTGACAAGGGCTTAATTTCCAAAATATACAAATAGCTCATACAACTCAACAACAAAAAAACAGCCAACCCAATCGAAAAATGGGCCGAAGACCTAAATAGACATTTCTCCAAAGAAGACATACAGGTGCCAAGAGGCACCTGAAAAGATGCTCATCATAGCTAATTATTAGAGAAATGCAAATCAAAACGACAATGAGGTACCACCTCATACCAGGCAGAATGGCCATCATTAAAAAGTCTACAAATAACAAATGCTAGAGAGGGTGTGGAGAAAAGGGAACCCTCCTACACCATTGGTAGGAATGTACATTGGTGTAGCTACCATGGAAAACAGTACGGAGGTTCCTTAAAAAACTAAAAATAGAGTTCCCATATGATCCAGCAATCCCATTCTTGGGCATACATCGAAACGAAACTACAATTCAAAAAGATACCTGCACCCCTATGTTCATAGCAGCACTATTCACAATAGCCAAGATATGGAAGCAACTTAAATGTGCAGCAACAGATGAATGGATAAAGAAGATGTGGTATATATACACAGTGGAATACTACTCAGCCATAAAAAGGAATGAAATAATGTCATTTGCAGCAACATGGATGGACTCAGAGAAAGAGAAATACCATATGATATCATCGCTTCTATGTGGAATCTAAAATATGACACAAATGAA
The DNA here is from genome assembly GCF_028021215.1 of Eschrichtius robustus. Taxonomy (NCBI): domain Eukaryota; kingdom Metazoa; phylum Chordata; class Mammalia; order Artiodactyla; family Eschrichtiidae; genus Eschrichtius; species Eschrichtius robustus. Next base: position 125,510,094 of record NC_090825.1, read on the forward strand.
CCTACCTAGGAAACAGAAAACGACTCACAGACATAGAGAACAGACTTGTGGTTGCCAAGGGGGAGAGGTTCGGAGAGGGGTGGATTGAGAGTTCGGAGTTAGCAGAAGCAAACCACTATATACAGAATGGATAAACAATAAGGTACTACTGTGCAGCACAGGGAACTATATTCAATATCCTGTGATAAACCATAATGGAAAAGAGTTTTTAAAAGAATATGTATGTGTAACTGAATCACTTTGCTGTACAGCAGAAATTAACACAACATTGTAAATCAACTATAGTTCAATTTTAAAAAGTACACAGAATCAGAAAAGTTTAGCCAAATTTCCCAATGAAGTATAAAATGGGTAGATATAATGCCCTTCACCTAAATATATATACATGTATAGATATATGTGTGTGTAGGTATTTATGTGTGTGTGTGTATATATATATGTATACTTGTAAAAATTGAGAAATATCTGGCCAAACAGAAACTCATGCGAGAAGAGACTTCACATGATAAGCTCAATGTGAGCCAACGGTAAGATGTAGCTGCTGAGGAGAGGAAAAGTCTTAATGTAATGTTAAAATAAAACATTAAATCACATTAAGTATGGTAATGACCCTCTTTACTCTCCACCCACCAGCCAATACCAGTTATAGGAACCACAGTATCAGAGGGACAGAAATTGGCATCTGGCCAGGGAAGAGTAATAGGTCAGTGGGGAAAAGAGAGAGGGTCTGTAACCTGAGACAAGTGGGGAATGGTTCATGGCATGGGTCCCAGAGCCAAGCAAGCCTTCTGCAAACACGAGATTCGTAGCCATTCTGGCATGCATGTGCCCTGTCAGTCTCCCAGGAATGTTGCTGAAAGGACTCTGCATGGGAGGTTAGACTCATCTTCAACATCCCTCCCTTGGGGATTTTATGGTTTGTGGTGGGAGCAAAACCACATCTATCTTACGTGGTAGTGGACTAAGTCACTTCATTTCCTTTCTGGTGAAGACTACTCTAGAGTAGAGAGCATTTTAACAAGCAACCAAGCTCCTAAGAGAAAATAAGATGTACCGATGTGTATACAACATCGGTGACTAGAAGGTGCACTACTGACTCAACTCACCACCCCCATCCCACCCCACCACACCACCAATCACCTGGTTGCTCCAAGAAGCTAGAAAGTAAGGGCAGAGGGCCTTCCAGTAAATCTAAGCTGTTGGGGGTCAGATGGTGATCCCTATAGCTAGATCTTATATGTTTCCACATTTCCGAGCAAGAGTGAACCACCAGCATCAGGGTCAATCGAGATGCTCGTTAATAATGCATGTTCCTGGGGTGTCTCCCAGGCCTACTGAATCAGAATTATTGGGGTAAGAACCAGAAAGTTCATTTTCTGCAAGTTCCCCAGGTGATTCCTTTTCACATTCTCTGAGAACCATGGTTCCAGAGTAGTGCTTCTTGTGCTTTAGTGTGCATTAGAATCACCTGGAAAACAGGGTAAAGCCAGGGATCCTTGGCCCCAGAGACTGCTTCAGAGGTCTTAGGTGGAGCCTGAAATTTGCAATTCAAACAATCTCAGAGGTGACGCTGATGTTGCTGGCCAAGCCAGTCAGTGGACCATACTTGGAGCTCACTGCCTTAGCAAATTCCTGATTCCGTCATCAAGGGACTCATATACTGTGGTAGGCAGCTTCTCCCCACCTGCTGGTATCCACACCCTGGGTAATTCCCTCGCTATCTGTGTGGGCCGGACCTAGTGGCTCATACATAATGAATAAAATATGCAAAACTAACTAGTTTTCATCTTCCCTCTTATTAAGGAGACAAATGTGTGAATAAATGTAAGTGAGCAATATTTAATAGTATACACTATTTACATGTAGTTTATGTCATAACTTTCTTAGTCCTCAATTTTTAGGCTTTGACCCTTGGGAGCCTCCTCCTGGGTTTATGGGAGGTTATGAGGGAGCAGGGCCTCGGGGCAGGATGGAGGTGGTGCATCCACATCAGACCTCACCTCCTGTGCATTCCACCTGGCCATTCTGAGGCTGTGCCTTTTGAGCTAATAGCATGGTGAATTCCCGCCTGCCAGTGCCCGTGACAGGAGGAGTGGCACCTCCTCTGGTTGAAGAGAGAAAAAAAACAAATGACTAGTTTCTCTGCTGGCAAGGGGAGGGGTCTTTCCCTGAGAAAAGTCAGTGAAGGGAACAAAGTCCAATGGGCTGGTCTTCTCTCCAGTGCAACGCCTGATTTCTTCACTGAGGGAAGGAGACAGCTTTTCTAGGGGCAGGGGTCTCATTTTCTCTAGAACTGTGTGTCTAGAAAGTGCATTTCAGGGTCTGTATGTGTGGAAGGGCCACAGTCTATTGGAAAGGTTCTAGACACAAAGCCAGGACCCCTAATCCCTGCTCCACCGTCCATGTCTTGTGTGACCTGGAATGAGCCCTCTCCCTCTGGACTATGCTCTTCCCATTCTGAGATGAGAGGCTGGGCCAGGTGATGACTTGAACCCCGCCCCCAGATTAAGAGCCTAGAGCAGAGAGGTAGCTTCTGACCACGGCAACTGGTCGGAGATGGGACAGCTGTCCTCAGAGGGCCAGGCCCCCGCCACTCAGCCACCGCGCCCTTTCTGAGGAACGCCCAGAGGGGCTGCTATGCCAGAGGGGGCTCTGGCAGATGTTGTCCAGCCTGGTCTTAATGATGTCCTGCAGCTCCTCGTCACCCAGCAGGACTGCTGCAGCCAGGGCCAGCCAGAAGTATTCAGTGGCATCGTGGGCATCCTAACCCCCGGCATGGGGGCAGAGAAGAGATAGCATTAGCAGACATTTCCAGGAAAGGCGAGGAGGAAGTGCAGGGAAAACTAAGAACGCTAGCTTTTGTCTGCCTGACATCCTTTCCCACCCCCTCCTCCTGGTTCCTTGGGGGAATTCCTCCTACCAGCTCCACTGCAGTTCTGTGACAGTGCTAACCCTGGCGGCCCTCCTCCTCAGGCACAGGGATGGCACCTTACCCAAAGCTCAGACAATCACGAAGCAGCATCGCCCTGGGCACAGAGCTTCAGGTATGTGAAAATGACTCAAGCTGACCTGTCCCAAGTCACTCCCTGGGACCTTTCAAGTGTGACCTAACAGAGAAAATGGTTGCCTTTTACACCTTTCAAGTGTGACCTAACAGAGAAAAGGGTGACCTTTTACATGGGTGCTTGAGCCTGTCAATAACTGGAGGAGAAGAGGCCGAGAAAAAGAGAGAAGCAGAAACATTCAGAGCCAAGAGATACAGAGAGAGGTGGGGAAATCCATGATGACATTTGAGCTCCAGCGTCCAGAACTACCTGAAATTAAACTTATACCTGAACTTCCTCATTCCTTGAGCCAACAAAATCTCCTTCTTTGCTTAAGCTAGTTTGAGTTGAGCTCTTTCCCTTGAAATCCCCAGAGCCCTTGGTTGATACAATCAGATCACACGTACTTGTCCCACTTCCTGGGAGCTGTGGGACAAAGGCAAGATCACTGTGGGGTAGTCCTTCCCTACCCCATCATCCCTCCCTAATGGTTGGGATGCAGAACAGGTGGTTCCTCCAGTGAGACTCAAAAAGGGATGACTGGTTCCCATTAACCCTCATCAGTCAATAATAAATTTAGGCCAGAAACACTCTGGCAAATAAGAAAAAGACAACAGAGCTGCCCTAAGGGTCCCCTGGGGGCCAAACACAGGAGTGACTCAGAAGCCACTGTATGGAGAGATTAAGCGTTGTACCGGAGCAGACAGAGACCTCTGGTAAGGGAAGCCAGTGTCCAGGGACAAGGTTCAAGGGCCAGAACTGTAACTCAGAATTACAGACCACACACACAGTTCTAGAAGTGGCTGGAAAAATAAGAAGTTCTGGATTCAACTCCAGCAGAGCAAACAGGAGAGTCAGGGCTACGGTCTTCTTAGGACCTAGGCTTGCTTATATTCTAAGACCCTGCGTGTTATTATCTCAAACATGTTAACACGTACCTAGATTTCTCCTAAAATAGTTCATACAACTTTATAAGAAGTGAGTTGCAATTGACTAATCAATCTATAACATTTTTAGACATACAGTTAAGAATTAATTTTGATTTTAATTTTGGAGCTTATAGTTCTTTTGTTTGGGGGTCTCATGTATTGTTTTGGGTCTCATATTTTTTCATAGGCCCTGGAGGAGCTCACAGGCACTAGACCAATGTGCCCATAGTACCTGAAAGATAGAGTGGGCCCAGAAGTCACATCAGGGCAAGGAAAGAGAAGAACTAGGACTTGTCTCCTCAGCAGAGATGGGAGCCTCTTTGAGGTCTCCAAGGGGGCCAAGTGAAAAGAGTCATTGCGTTCCCAGAGGAGCCACTCCCCACCCTATGAGACAGCACTCCCCATCTTACCCCTCTCAACTTTACCCTGAAGGCTCAGGGTGAGGAAAGAATATAGTTGGACAGTAGCTCTCAGATGACCTTGGAAGCCTGGCTCTTACCTTCAGCTGGTAGAAGGTGAGTCGGCCCAGACGATAATACACCTTGGCATAGTATAAGGCCTCTTTGGGGCTCTGCAACCAGGGTGGACAGAGGGACAGAGTCTTCAGGTAGCAGTCCTCAGCCATCTCGTACATGTGCAGGGAATAGTACACAGTCGCCAGACGGTGGAAGGCCACCAGCTCCTGCCTCTGATCTCCTAGAAATTGGAAGACTGAGAGAGATATCCTGAAGCCAACACTTTGCATCATTAGTTCACTCATTCATTCTGTACAATTCTTTGAAGATCTACTAGGTATCAGGGACTGAGCTTGGGACATAGCAAACAAAGCAGAAGTCCTGCCCACATGAGGCTTACTGTCTCATAGGACACAGACATTCCTTAAATAATCCCACAAAGGTAAGATTACACCTGTGATAAGTGCTACAAAGAAAACACAGGGATCTATGAGAGGGACTAAGTGGAGTATGTGTCCTGGACAAGGTTTTCTGGGACAATTCCTGAGGAAAATTTTCTCATTGTGGATGTCACTGTAACTCAGAATTCTGGGAAATAATTATTTCCAAATCTCTGTGATGGGAATGGTGACAAGACTAGCCTGATGGAGTAGCTAAGAATTTCTGACAATGAATAACTTCATATAACAAATGTTTTCTCCACATGGAAGTCTCTCTCTTCAGAGTTCTTCTCTGGGGCTGCCATCAGCAGCAGTCACCCTCTGACCCTTCACCAGCTTTCAGTCTCAAATAAGCTACAGAGACCCATTCACTTTTAACTCATGCTTTAGAATCTTGGTGTCTAAGGGATCTTTGACTTGTTTTGGTTTTGGGTGGATTTCTTGTTTCAATAACTAACAACTCCTTTAACACAAAGTAGCGTTTAAAGAGAACAAAGGCTTCCAATTGTGTTTTTGGAGCATTTGCAAGGTGGCTATTTGATGCAATCTAAAAACATCGCTTTTAGGCTTCAAAGAGCCAAAAGCCAAAGCTAAAAGAGAAAATCCAACTCTGATATGGAAAAATCCAGTCACAGGGAATCACATGAAATGGTGGATATAGCCTCCTTTCAGCTTCTGTCCAAGGAAGGAAAAAGAATGCTCCAGAGGGAGCTACCTGGGCCCCCAAGGTCTTCCTGAGATTAGCAGACAGTTGCACAAATAAGGTTTTCTGCAGTAAAGGGAGAGGTAGGAAAAGAGAGATAGCTCTGAAGTGCAATTAAATACAATAAAGTCCAGTACCATCCACATCTCATGCCCTTGAGAATGCCCAGAGATCCCTTCTAGAATTATTACAGAAGACTCCATTTGCCTTTACATCTAATCAATCCTCCTCTAATAAAACCTGCTTTTCCTCAAGCACCAACATTCAAGATGAGTTTATCTTTTTTCATTCTGCCTTTTTTTTTTTTTCTGTTTTAATGACTTACATTGTTTCTCATCAGCTTTTGTTGTAAATGCAAGCTATTTCAGCTACTGAGGGAGTTAGGTTAACGGGAATCTGACCTTCATTTACATTTCAATTCCATGAGAAAATGTGTACTTGACTAATAATTAACTAATTAAAAAGTTAAGGCACAGTGCTTTTGTAATGGGGCATTGCCTGTGCATAGGATAAAATACCATTTACCCTGGACTCAGAATAATACCAATAATACCAACTATAATATAATAATTAGTGTGTACAGGTAACACTTATCAAGGACTTATTATGTACCAAGCACTGTGCTATGGGTTTTACCTGTATTATCATCGGTCTTCATAACAACGGCATGCTGTGGGTGCCATTTTTAATCCTGATTTGCCAATGACAAACTTGAGGTTTATAGATGTTAAGTAGCTTGCTTAATTGGGGGCTCCCTGACACTTCAAACTGGAATTTGAACCCACGGAGTCTGACTCCAGAGCCTATGCTCTTACAACTTTGTTGTCCCTCCTTAGGGAGTGTTACCCCTTCCCATTCAATACCCTGGACAATTAGGACCACCAACCTGCGACTGTGCTGAGTCTGGCTGCCAAGGTGGCAAATTCCAAAGCCTTCTCATAGCCTTCCAGGCTGATCTGCAGCTCTGTCAGCTTGTTGAAAATCCGGAGCTCGGTTCTCACTGCCTTCATCCTCCTTGCTAAGGGAACAGCCCCAGCCTGAGAACAGAGGCACAAGGAACCTCAGTCTAGCTGAGAATCATTGGCACATACCATGCTCTAGGAGGCTGTATTGCATCCTACTGCCAGGGGTTGAGGGATGGCAGTGACTAAACCCAAGGGGGAGATGGCACCTTCCATGCATGGTTTTTCTCAACTCGCTCTCCTGGTCCTTGCTCTTGGTTGTTCTGCCCAGACCTCAGAGGTGGAAGAACTAGAGGTCAACAGGCTCCCTGAAACTGACAGCAGGAAAGGGATGATGACTTTCCTCAAGGTCACATGAGAAGTTACTCACCCCCCAGCTACACACTCCCTTAGCGCCCACAGTGCTAACCTACAAAGTACATACGTGCAGTATGTGCATAGTGTCTGAGAGTCCCCAGTAAATAGTCATTTCTATTATTTTTATTATGATAGAACTTTGGGCAGGTCACTTCATCTCTCCGAGCCTTAGTTTTCTCATCTATAAAATGCGTATGACCAAGAGCACCTCAATAGTCAGGGACATGTTTCTTGTTCACCCCTAGCTCAGTGCCTGGCACATACTGGCTCTTGATGAATGTTTGATGACTTAATAAACAATTGAACAAGCAAATGAATAAGTATCTGAATAAGTGAAATTTTAAGATCAAATAAGATAATGAGTTTTCCCAAACTTCAGTCAGTGACGAACAACAATTATGATTCTTCACATATCTGCTTAACATCTGGACATTTATTTAATTAGTATTATTTCTTAAATCAACTGTCTTCTATTTTCTTGACTCATTCTTTGCAATAATATCTGTGATATCATAGGTTTGATGAACTGGTATTATACATTTTTAATTTTTTAAATATATCTTAATGCATACTTAATGAAAACATAGTAAAGCAAAAGTGTTCACCCATGGACCAATCATCTCCCACCATACCATGTACATAGGAACATTCTGGTCAATATAAAAGTGTGCTACAAACTGTAAAGTACTATGCACCCAAAAGTTGTAATTATTATGGTATGTTCTCTCAGGAAAGATACTTTATTTATCAAGCCTGAGAATGACAGAGTTTATCAGCTCCTTCTTTGAGAGCCTACTAGACTGAAGACAGGGAGAGCCTGTGGGCACTGGATGAGGAAGGGAAGACAAAGAAATACCAGCAAGACAGGGGAAGGGGATGCCGGGCGAAGTCCAAGTGGCCCTGCCCACGTTTGTGCCAGAACCTAGCTAGGGATACTGCTAACTGTACAGCCCACAACTTACTCGGTAATACTCCACCGCACGATGCCTGTGGCGGGTCCCATTGAAGAACACATCACCTGCTTCCTCGTAGAGCCTGAGAGCCAGGGAGGGCTCCTCTGACTTCAGGGCTTTCTGGATGGCTGCCTGAGTGGGACAGAAACTGCTGTCAAAGGCAGAGAGAAGGACTTTCCAAATGTCCACAGGACTGGCAAGAATGAGATCCTGACCTTCTAGCTTAACCCTCTGCTAAAGTCCCCTGAACCTTAAATTGTCTTCACACTCATAAGGCTAGTAAGACGCCTTCAAGATTCCCTAGTCCAGCATTTCCCCACCATGCTATGAGAGATTACTTTGGTGGCCCTAGAAATGGTTTTCAGCAGCACACAAACATCTCGTAATAGTTAAGTATTTATTTTAATGTGTTTCAGAAAAAAAGATTAATCATATATCAAAACCTCTGCTTTTAGATAGCATTGTTTAGTGTAAAAAGCTAAATTGATTTGAAGTTGAGTCAAAGAAAAATAAGTAAATAATGGTACAGAGGTACCTGGATATGGCAAAACTATAAACTTGATGTATAAATGACTGAAATTTGGAAAGAGTGATCTCATCCAACACCTACAGTTCCTAGACGGAGAAACTGAGGCTGAGAATAAGGAGCTTTCAAGTTTACATCAATAGTTAGTGGCAAACAAATGCTAGTGTCTTTCAGCCCATAACCCTTCTCCTGGCCCCTATGACCCCTTTACCTTGAACAAGCTACTTCACATTTGCACCTAAACAAAATGTGATGAGAAAGTAGAAAATGTACCACAACATATGCAGCACAGCCAAAGGACCTCAAATATCCTTAGGTAGGAATTATTCACCTCAGTGGGAATAACTGCAGAACATCAAGTCAGGTGGCAGTCTAGGGTTGTGGGTGCCTGGGACCAGTTCTGGACAGTGAATTACTGGGGCAAGACCCCTCAGTTATTTTTATTGCATATGCAGCTACACAAAAGATAGAAGCAGTGAGATGGAATCCTGGAGTCAGGAGTTCTGTCACCAAGCAATGAACAACCCCAATAGCTCCCTCTGGACCTTTGTCTCCTGGAGACAGAAAGGCAAGACTGAATTGTCTGCTCTCTGGTAATTCTTCCAGCTCTAAAATCCCAAGGCAGAATAGAGTCTGCAAGTAAAAGCTTTAAGTCACACTGCTGGTGTGCAGTTTTAACCACTTACTAGTTGTATCACTTTAGGCAAGTTACTCAGCCTCACTGAGTGTCATCTGTAAAATGGGAATTTCAGTAGAGACTCCTGCTGCATTTGTAATGAGGATTAAACTATATCAAGCACGTGAAGCGTTTAGCAAAGCCTCCCACGCATAGTAAGGCTTCAACCAATGCTATACAACCATGATTAAGTCTCGGTGGAAGTGAATTTGTGCGATTGTAAGTAATAGAGTAAGGGGGAGTAAAAGGGGAGAAAATGAGAAATGGGAAGGAAAAAAAGATAACAGGCATATTTTTGATGGAGCAAATCTTACATACCATCATGTCAGTATTGTGCAGATAATGATGATGATGAAATACCATTTATTAAGCATTCACTAGGTCCCAAGCACTTAGTTAATGTTTATATGCATATGTTTACTATGTAGATGTTATACCTAATCTTTATTAGGGACAGGTCCAGCCATGAAGAAACTGAGGCCCAGAGAGCTCAGGTAGCAAGCCCAAAGTCACACGGTTCATAATCAATGGCGCTGTGATTTGATTCCACACCTGTCTTTGTTAAAGCCCAGGTACTTAATCACTATACTATGTTATATCTCAGATATTAAAGGTATGCAAACTAAAAAATCATAAAAGAACAATAATGTTGATACCACACACACATCAACCTTCCCTCAAACTGCAGCAAAACCCTGAAGTCAAGGTGTGTCAAGTTTTGGAAAAATGGATAAAACTGACATGACAGATGAGCGAGTCTCCCACCATGTTCTTTGAGAGCTCACACGTGCATATGGGACTCGGGGACTGGCCCTTTGCTGCTTGTATTCAGCCTGCCAGACCACCTTCGTTTCCATCTTGGGTCCACGGAGCAGCCCAGAGTTGACCATCGCTCCAAGGGTTTGACGAGGACATCATCTCTCCCTAGTTCTAGCTGATCACTTTGGAGGGTACAGCTGCCTCCCCGCATGGCCCAGGTCAGCAGATAAGCTCTGCAGGAGGCCTACCTGCAGGTACAGCTCCACCAGCTCGTCTTCCTGCATGAGGTAGTGGAGTCGCCCAGCCCCAAGCCAGGCCTCAGCAGCCTTGTCTCTCTTCCCCAGGTCAACGAAGATACGCAGGCTCTCCTTGATGCAGGTGAGGGACCTCCTAAGGGACCTGGGGGTGGACATGGACTCATAAGGCGTGAGGGTTCAAAGGGGCCCAGAGTCACTCTGCACAGGAGGAAACTGAAGCTCTAGCAGGGGAACAACATTGTTTCAGATCACACAGAGAGATCGAGGACTGATCTGAATCTTGGATCTGCCTAAACCAGCTGTGAGAACTTGAGAAAGTACAGAATCTGTGACTTGGTTTTCCCATCTGTAAGATGGGGATATAATTGTACCTGCCTCAGAGGATAGTTGTGAGGATTAAATGAGATACAGTGCTTAGAACAGTGCCTACCATAGAGTAAGTACTTGATGAACGTTTAAATGTTAGTTATCATTTTTATTATTACCGGCCCATGGTCCACCCAACTTTTGACTACTCCATAACATTTTTTCATAAGAACCTAACACAGTGGATGCCAAATGCATATTTATTGAATAAATCACAAAAGAATGACCATAGTGGTAACTTTATTACTTTTTTTAAAATTTTACTTTATTTTTGGCCGCATTGGGTCTTCATTGCTGCTCGCGGGCTTTCTCTGGTTGTGGCGAGCTGGGACTACTCTTCGTTGTGGTGCACGGGCTTCTCATTGCGGTGGCTTCTCTTGTTGCAGAGCACGGGCTCTAGGCACACAGGCTTCAGTAGCTGCAGCACGCAGGCTTCAGTAGTTGCAGCATGTGGGCTCAGGAGCTGCTGCACGCAGGCCCTAGAGCACGCGGGCTTCAGTAGTTGCAATGCGTGGGCCCTAGGGAGCGCAGGTTTCAGTAGTTGTGGCTCACGGGCTCTAGAGCACAGGCTCAGTAGGTGTGGCGCAGGGGCTTAGCTGCTCCACGGCATGTGGGATCTTCCCGGACCAGGGATCGAACCCGTGTCCCCTCCATTGGCAGGCGGATTCCTAACCACTGCGCCAGCAGGGAAGTCCCGTAGTGGTAACTTTAAATCATCAAAAAGATTTTGATGTTTGTATAAGAAGAAAAATCAAAGAAGGGTGAAAGTTTTGCTGCTTAACAGAGTACTCTTTAATTATCTGGAAATTGTTTATGTAGAAAACTCTTGCTCCATGTCAGGGATTAATGAAGAAATGAGGCATAAGTAACACAGTGTTGAACAGGTTCAGAATTCCAGAACAAGAATCAGCACTGGGCATCACCTAGATAGTAGTTCTCAACTCCAGCAGTAATTAGAATCATCTGGAAACTCTTTAAACATGCATCCACAGGCAAAGTCACCCCAATGTGTTGACATGTCATGCTAGCCTGGGACACTCTAGCTCAGGTACCAGCATTTTGTCAAAGCTCCTTATCAGTTACTATTGTGACTCTATTGTGCAACTTGGGTTGAGACTCCCTTCTTTTTCTATAGAGAAAACAGGCCTGGAGATGGGAGTTGACTTGCACAAGGTTGCACACCACACTTGGGGACAATCAAAGGCCAGAACTCTGTTCTCCTGAGTCCCAGTCCAGGACTCGTCCCACAATACCCATATTCCTCACACTGTGAATCATGGCCCACCTGCACCAGCATTACCTGTGGAGCTTATTAAAAACACAAACTCCCAGAGCTCCCTCAGACTGACTGAATCAGAATCATCATGGTAGCAAGCCAGGAATCTGAATTTCTTAGACACACCCAGGTTATGCTTCTGTGCATTGAAGTTTGAGAACCACTGCACCAAACCATGCAAATCCTTCTAGAAACACTGACCATCACCCACCAAGTCTGTAAACAGTTAGGAGGTCCTCATCAAACATGGCTACCATCTCATGATGGGCAACCCAGCCCCCAGGCCCCCTTGTGCACAGTGATGGAAACAAGCATTGCTTGTGACTAATGAGGCCCTGATTCATCTTGGCAATGAGGCAGCTATTAGCCTTCTGCAGAAAGTGCCAGGCATTTGGCCCTTGTAAGTCCTGAGAAGAAAGAACTCTAGTGTTCGCTATTGCCCTGCTCTTGACATGATATTTATTGACATCAACGATGGGCACTGGCCACCCTCTGTCAAGAATCAGAATGTCAGACTTGCTGCTCAGACTGTGCTGTGAGCTGAGAAGCTGCATACTCTGCTGAGGTGGTCACCAACCTCCTTGGCCTGATAACCACAGGCCTCCTTTACTATAGGAAGCCCTGTCCTTCTCTCACCCACTCCGTACCCACCAAATGCCAAGCAGGGCTAACAGGTTCTGCAGGCCTGGCCTCTACTGCTCTCCCTACTCCCACCGGAACAGTTAATGAAGAGAGGATCCATACATCTCATCCTGATCCTATTTCCTGCTCTGTTTTTGTTTATTACCATTTGCTGTCCTGGGAGACCCCTGGGCTATGGTTGTTTTCTCCAGACCCCCAGGGAGCAAGATTTGGGTTATCACAGAGAAGCCAACTCACAGAGCAGGCATTACGATCTCAGAATTTTTCTCTCTGAGCTCACTATGACTGTGGAAGAGAGGAGGTCAGTATTCCTCTCCAGGAAACACCCCATGGGGGAAGGCAGGACTTACACAGACCCAGATGCTCACATAGCACTATCAAGACTCTATGTGCGGGCTTCCCTGGTGGCGCAGTGGTTAAGAATCCACCTGCCAATGCAGGGGACACAGGTTCGTGCCCTGGTCTGGGAAGATCCCACATGCCATGGAGCAACTAAGCCCGTGCACCACAACTACTGAGCCTGTGCTCTAGAGCCCGCCGGCCACAACTACTGAGCCCACGTGCTACAACTACTGAAGCCCGTGTGCCTAGAGCCCGTGCTCCGCAACAAGAGACGCCACTGCAATGAGAAGCCTGCGCACCGCAACCTAGAGTAACCCCTGCTCGCCACAGCTAGAGAAAGCCCGTGCGCAGCAACAAAGACCCAATGCAGCCAAAAATAATAAAATAAATAAAATAAATAAATATATTAAAAAAAAAAAAGACTCTATGTGCATGGGTTTTCCAAAGATCACTGCCTCCACTAAGTGTTATACCTGATCCATGACTCCAGTAAAAGACAAGTGTCTTATGGTCTAGAATTGGGAAGTGGTCTCCAGCTTCCTTGGTTCTTTCCTATCACCATTCACCACCCCATGTGTTTATATCTGTCAGTGGCTGTGCTATATCACCCACCAGATAAGCCACTAGCTTGGCCTGGCATGTCCCAGCACCCCAACTCCTCCAGCCACCACCTGCAGGCTCTAGGTGTGGCTCAGCTCCCAAATCAAAGAAGTAAGGAGCACGGCTGGTGGAACAGCATGAATTCAGTCTTGATCTCAAGTTTCATGCACTCCCGGCCAGCTATGCCTGGGCCCTGGCATGGTATCTCCTCTCCTCTCAAACCCTCAGTTTTCTCTTCTTCTCATTTTTCCTGCCCCCAAAGTTCAATCTCTGTGGCTGAGTCCCTGTTTCTTCCTTCCTGTGTGGACATCAGCCATGAGCCTGTGGTGAGGTGACCTCAATACACCTGCATTCCCAGACTTCCTCTTACCAACCCCTGCTGGGGTTTTCCAGATCCCTGCCCTGCCTGGATGAATGTCTGACCTCTGGCCAGAGCCCAGCCTCCACTAACTGGTCTTATCCTGTTTCCATAATGAGAATTGCCACTCACAAGGGGCTGACCCTGGGCCAGGTGTTGCGATACAAACTTTCAGTACACATTCTCTCATTTACTCCTCACAGAAACCCCAAGCCATGAGAGTTCTTAACTCATTTTGTACATAAAGAAACCCAGCGGGGTTTTAAAAACTTGTCCATGTTTGCACTGCTCGTTTCTAAAGTTTTATGTTGAGCTCTCTGCTGTTTTGTCTTGTAATAACAGCAATGACAGCAAATGTTACTTAACATTTATTGAGCACTTAGCATGTGCTAGGGGCTTTACGTGCATGATTTCATTTAATCATCACAACACCACTAAGAGGGCACTACTATTATCATATCTATTTACAAATGGGAAAAATAAGGCTTTGAAGCGTAAGTAACACAGACCAGGTAATAAACCCTGAGATCTAAATCCCAGGATCTAACCCTGAGAATCGGACTCCAGAGCCCCCTACAAACCCTCAAGCAGTGCTCAATTTCTGGCTCAGAAATCAGCTTGTGGGAAGGTTTTGCTTATTTTACCACTTTAACAACTTCAAAATTTTGAAGGACATAAGCTACCTCAAACCCTGAACAAAGCGCCCCCATCGGCAAAAGTTGGGTGGTGCTGTACATCCTAGCCTTGTGATCAAACGAGAAGGTGTCAGCAAAAGCAATTCTTTCCTTGTTTATGATTCTAAAAATCTTAGGGATTAGTCATATTAACTATACTGAAAACCAAACATTGAAGCATTTTTTTTTCAGTTCCACGGAAGATGCACAGGATAAGAATAAAAGCCAGGAATAATGACTTATAGGCTACTATTGTATTCACATGCAAAGAATCATTATTTTGCAAAGACCTGTTGCATGCAAGGCATTTCTTTCTAAAAAATAATATGCACATCCTTTGTGGCACTTAGCAACATTTATGTGATACCTCTGGCGATTATAATATCTACTTCCTGAACTAGATGATAAGCATTGTGAGCTCAGGGACTATATCTCATTTGTCCAGTTTTTAGCACAGTGCCTGGGCCATAGTAGACGTTCAGCAAGTATTTGTTGAATCTATCCAATAGAGCCACAAAGTTCTCATGGACCCCACCTGGTTCAGCTCTAGAACTGAGTCTATAGACAGTCTAGAGTACAGTCTGTATTGTGTCACCTGGAGACAGAAGACAAGACCCCCTAAAGACCTTTCGCATTGAGAGACTGAAAAACTTCATCAAACTAAATTCTGTAGCTATCACCCTGAAGGGAGAGAAAGCAAGACTCAGAAGGTACTGAACAAAGGGACAGCAAAGTGTCCCAAGACAAAATCCTGAAGGCTGAGCCAAAGTTTTCACCATCTACTTGCTCTCCCTTACTACCCACCATCACTAAACCCTAGAGAAAGCCTTTCAAATAGGAGGAATATAAATAAGTAAAAAAGCAGTAATGGGTAGTGAAAACCACCTTAAATTAAGGATTCAGGGATCTGCGCTAACACCAGTGAGGCAGGTAGTATAAGCAGTCTGGACTCTCCATAGCAGGCAGAGGTCCGAGCAAATGACAAATGAGGCCGTTCTCATCCATACAATTCAGAGAGGTTTCACCATACAGTCATCTGCACCTACTGCTTATTGAGGGTGAAAATTATTGGCTGAGCAGGCAGAATACATACAGAGGAGTTAAGAACAAGCACTCTAGGCCAAGGGTTGGCAAACTATGGCCCATGAGCCAAATCCAGCTTTCCACCTGCTTTTGTAAACAAAGTCTTATGGGGACACAGCCACATTCATTTATATATTATCTATGGCTGTTTTCACACTACAACTGCAGAATAGAGTAGTGAGAGAGACTACATGGACAGAAAGCCTAAAACATTTACTATCTGAGTTTTTATTAGTGTGCTGACTCTTGTTCTAGACACAGATTGGATATCAATCTCTGCTGTGTGGCTTCATGAAAGTTACTTCTTTAGTTCTCAATTTCTACGACTCTTTCTCCTTCATATGGTCATCCTGAGATTGCACACTGCTTGGTAATCAGTGCATGCTCACTGAATGCCTTCTGTTACTATTATGACCATCATTTTCAATACGGATGCTGACTGTGCCAGTCCAGAGGCCCACTGCAACCCCCTACCCCCATCCAACCTCCACATCCCCTCCTGGGGGACAGGCTGTAGTCCTCTCTCTCCTTTAGTACGTATACCTAGAGAAACATCAAACTCAGTCTGTTAAACCTACGGAATATCTTTCAAATGTATCCTCACCTTTCCATTGCTATGGCTATTTCCTTGGCCCAAAATGGTATTCTCTTACCCTTTCCCACTTTTCAGAATCTTTCCTATCCCTCCAGGGCATCTTTAAATGCTATCACCTTTATGAAGTTTTCCCTGACAGATGCGCCAACCCTCAGCTGAAAGTGTTCTTTCCTCTCCCTCCAAACCCGCCCCTGCAGATGCCTGTCATCTCGCCCATGAACGCTTCCTGCCTTTGCCTGCTATGGCTTTGAGCTTTCTGAGAATGGAAATCCCATGGGGGTAGTTTAGTTGAAAAAATGTGTCCATTACATCAAAACCCACTTAATAAATTCCTCCTAGAAATCAGTGCCAGGAACAAATTTGCTCCAACAGATACATTTGTTTATATTCTTTTATCAGACAGTGGGAGCCTCCTATGGTTTTTCCCCTTTTACCTCAGCTACCAGGAAGCTTAGAGCAAAATTACAGTAACCACCTCCAGGTGCATGGAAACACCTGTTAATCTACCTCTGTTAGCTGGTCTTTGTTCTTTTCTTTTTTTTCAGGAAGGCTTTGTAGGAGTAGGTGATTTATACATGCTAAATAAATACAGCATTAATAGGAGTTCTCCTTGATGAACTAAGAATCCTGAAAAGGGATAACCACCTTATGTTTGCAGAGGTTTCCTCTGACACCTAAGGTACTTCCCATCTTCCTCTTAGTATCGCTCATATTAGTGGGAAGGAGGAAAGGTGGATGTTTATTTCCTCCCAATTATACAAATAAGAATCTCAGATATCAGAATTATAGAATACTAGGATTAAAAAATCCTAATCTGGATCAACTTCCAGAACGATGAACTAAGGACCTCCAAAAATCAATCCCCCACAAGAGCAATGAGAACATGAGCAAAAATTGTCACAACCAACTTCTCAGAACTCTGGAAATTAACAAAAGGCTTGCAACTATTCAAGGAGTGGTTACTCAAGAACAACAGCTGAATCTCCTTAAGAATAGTGACTTCTGTTGCTTTTTAAGTTGCTCTAGAGGCATCTTCTCTCCCCAGCTCTGTGACAGCCTTAAAAACTAAAAGCCTCTCAACCATGGTAGCTGGGAAAACAAGCAGCCTAGCAGCCACTGAAAAGAGCACAATGAGTGTGGAATTCCCCAGCGTTCTATCCCCAGGGAATTGTCACTATTTTACCTGCTTGGAAGTTCACTGAAAGCCTCCACTCACAGGGCCTGATTTATATAAACTAACTCAGAGATCGCTCAGTATAAAACAATCTTTTCCCCTGAGGTGTTTGTCCAAAAAGATCAGCAGCAATTGTTTAACATTGCTGCTCTCTGAGGTGGTGAAAACATTTGGAGCAAACAATAAGCTGACAAAAAAAAAAAAAACCCAAAAAAACAAAAGGAAAAGCTGGGAAATGAAATGTCCATTGGAGGCTTTGAAAAGTTCCAATGTAGTCCCAGGAATCTAAAAGACCACACAAGTATAAAACTGTGTGCATGCCAAGGAAACCCCTGAGGTTGTTATAAATTAAGATGTTAATTATAATCCCCAGGGTAACCACTAAGAAAAGAGCTGAAAGAAACATAGTAAAAGAAATGACAAAGTTAAAATGGAACAGCAGAAAATATCTATTTAACACAAAAGAAAGAAGAAAAGGAGGAATTTTCAAAAGATATAAGATACATAGAAAACAAATAGCAAAACGGGCAGACATGAATCTCACCTTACCAGTAATTACATCAAATGTAAATGGATTGACCACTCCACTCAAAAGACAGAGATTGGCAGAATGGATTTTTAAAAACAAACAACAAAACAACAATAACAAAAAATATGACTCAACTGTATGCTGTCTACAAGAGATACACTTTAGTTTCAAAGACACAAATAGATTAAAAGTAAAAGTATGGAAAACTTTTGGATACACCATCCAAAAAGACCTTGAGTGGCTATACTAATATCAGATAAAAATAACAAAATTGCCACGAAAGACAATAAAGAAAAGTTTATAATGATAAAAGAGTCATTCCATTAGGAAGACATAACAGTTAGAAAAATAATGCATCTAAAAATAGAGCCTCAAAGTACATGAGGAAAAAGCTGACACACTTGAAGGGAGAAATAGACAATTCAACCACAATAATTGGAGATTTAAATACCCCACTTTCAATAATGGATAGAGCAACTAGACATAAGAACAAAAGGAAATAGAAGACTTTAGCTATAAATCAATTAGACCTAACAGACATCTCTAAAAACAATGCAATGAATGGCAGATACACATTCCTCTCAAGTGCACATGGAACATCCTCCAGAATAGACCATATGGTAGGTCTTTCTCAATAAATTTAAAAGGAAATCATACAAAGTATGTTCTCCCACCACAATTGAATGATATAAGAAATTGATAACAAAAGGAAATTTGGGAAATTCACAAGTATGTGAAATTTAAACAACACACTCCTAAATAACCAAGGGGTCAAAGAAGAAATCACAAGGGCTATTAGAAAATACTTTGAGATGAATGAAAACAAAAATACAACACACCAAAACTGGAGTAAATGGAGTGAAAGCAGTGATCAGAGAGAAACTTGTAGCTGTAAATATTTACATTAAAGAAGAAGAAAGATCTCAAATCAATAACCTAACATTCCACCTTAAGACACTTGAAAAAAAAAGAGCAAAGTAAAACCAAAGCAAGCACAATTAAGAAAAATAATAAATATTAAATCAGAAAAAAAGACATAGAGAATAGAAAAACAGTAGAGAAAATCAATAAAATCAAAGGTTGGTTCTTTTAAAAGCTTTCTTAAAAGGCAAATCTTTTGTTAGTCTGATCAAGAAAAATAAGATAAAAGACTAGGAACTAAAGTGGTGACATTACTACTAACAGAAATAATTACAGAAATAAAAAGAATACATACAAAAATCAGCTGTATTTCTATACACTGTCAATGAACAATCTGAAAGTGAAATTCAGAAGACAATTCCATTTACAATAGCATCAAAAACTACTTCAGAATATTTAACAAAAGGAGTGCAAAAATAATATTCTAAAACTACAACACACTGTTGAAAGGGGTTAAAGCATACCTAAGTAAATGAAAAGACATTCCAGGTTCATGAATTAGAAGGCATGATGCTGTTAAGATGGCAATATTACCCAAATTGATCTACAGAGTCAACATTATCCCTATCAAAATCCCAGCTGGCTTCTTTGCAGAAATTGAAAGCTGTTGCTAAATTTCATATGGAAAGGCAAGGGACCCAAAATAGCCAAAACAACCTTGAAAAAGAATAACAAGTTTGGGAGACTCACACTTCCCAATTTAAAACTTACCATGAAGCAATAATAAACACAATAGTGTAGTCTGGCATAGGCCAGACATATAGATATATATGGAATAGAATTTAGCACCCAGAAATAAACCCTTACATTTATGGTCAATTGATTTCAAACAAGGGTGCTGAAAACATTCAATGGGGAAAAATAATTTTTTCAACAAGTGGTACTTGGGCAACTGGATATTCACACAAAAGAATCAAACTGGACCCCTATCTCACACCATAATCAAAAATTAACTCAAAACAGCTGATTGACCCAAATGTAAGGGCTAAAATGACAAAACTCTTAGAGGGAAACAAAGAGGTAAATTTTTGTGACCTTGGATTAGGCAACGATTAAAAAAATAGATAAACTGAACTTCATCAAAATTAAAACACTTGTGCTTCAAAAGATGCCATCTAGGAAGTGAAAAGCAAACACATGAATTGGGAGAAAATATTTGCAAATCATGTATCTGATAAGAGATTTTTACCAGAATACATAAAGAACTCTTACAGCTCAAAAATTAAACGACAAACAACACAAAAACGGGGCAAAGAATTTAAAGAGACATTTCTCCAAAGATATACAAAAGACCAGTAAGCACATGAAACGAAGGTCAACATCTTAGTATTAGGGAAAGCAAATCAAACCCACAATGAGATATCACTTCATACCTAACAGGATGGCTAAAATAAAAAAGACACACAATAACAAGTATTAGCAAGAATGTGGAGACATTGGAGACCTCATACGTTGCTCAAAGGAATGCAAAATGGTGCAGCTACTTTGGCAGTTCTCCAAGAGTTCAACTATAGAGTTACCATACGACCCTGAAATTCCGCTCCTAGGTACACACACAAGAGAAGTGGAAAAATATATTCACACAAAAACTTGTTCAGGAATGTACACAGCAGCATTAATCATAATAGCCACAAAGTTGCAACAACTCAAATGTCTTTCAACTTATGACTAGATAAGTAAATGTGATATATCCACACAGCAGACTAATACTCAGCAATAAAAAGGAATGAAGTACTGATACATGTGACAACATGGATAAACCTTGAAAACATTACCCAAAGTGAAAGAAGCCAGTCACAAAAGGCCGTATCTTGTATGATTCCATTTACATGAAATGTTCAGAATTGGCACATCCATAGAGACAGAAAGTAGATTAGTGGTTGCCAGGCTAGGTAGGGGTGGGTAAATGAGAAGTGACTACTAATGGGTATAGGGTTTCTTTTGGGAGCCATAAAAATGTTCTGAAATTAGACAGTGGTAATGGTTACAAAACTCTGTGAATATGCTAAAGATCACTGAACTGTATATTTAAAAGACAATTTTATGGTATATGATTACATCTCAATAAAGCTATTATAAAAAGCTCAATTCAGGGCATTCTTCTACAAGAGTCCTGAGTAACCAGCCTCTACTTGAATACTTGTAATGGTAACACACTCTCTCCCACATAGGGTAGACTGCTCCATTTTTGGACAGTTCTTTTGAAAATTGTTTTCCTAACCATTAAATTCCCCACCATCTACCACAGTACCCAGTACATCAGAAGGGCTCCTGTAGTGGGATAAAATTCTGGATCAACATTTCATAGTGATATTTTTAAATGAAAAAAGTAGCATGAGAGTATATTATGTAACAGAGCTTCTATCATAATCCCATTTAAGTAACTAAAAATGTGCAAATTATATATACCTAACATATATTTAATATAGAGAATATGTATCATATATAATCTTTCATATGTATAGAATATTTCTTGACGGATTAAAAATCTTTAAGTAGTTACTTCTGAAGAGTCTTAGGGAAAGGGAGGTTGCAATAAGACCTTTATTTTTCAACTATAACCTTCAGTACTGGTTTAATTTTTTTTTTTTTTACCATAAGCAAATATTGTAATAGAATTTTAAACAATTTAAATTTTAGGAAAAATATTTATTTTTGATTTGGGTGGTAATCCCTGATATTCCAGTTCACTATCTGTTATTTGGGTCCTTATCAGTGCAAACTCCCTGAGAAAAGACCCACTCTGTTCTGTAGCTAATGCTCTGTAGGCCAGGTTTGAAACAGGCGGCTGGAAAGGGCATCTGAGGTTCCACTGACAGCCGTCTGACGACTGTAATTGTCACTGAAGACCAGAAAGTCTGCCTCCAAGTTGCAAGCACCGTTTTTCCCTGACCTGAATCCTGAGCAAAGAAACCAAGGGCTTCCTCGGGCAAACTCCCTCATTCTCCATCTTAATCTCCTCCCCAGCAGCCAAGTCAGCCAAGTCAGTGTGCAGCCTGCAGCTCAGGGCTGTAAGCTAGTGGACTAAATAAATAATTTACTAACTACTTGGCTGCCCACACAAACATGTATGTCTCCCTGTTCTATGCTAGACACGAGGTCTGCCCAGATGGAGTTTATAGTCACCTACATCAAGACCTTCTGAAGCTACTGCAGAGTCTTTCAAAACCCCAAAAAGTTTAGGTCTCTGATCTTGAAGCCCCACATCTTTAAGAATCTGCCTCCAAACTTCAAGACTCTCTGGAGGAATTCTTATACTAATAGGGCTATTGCCGGTGTCAGCATAGCACAGCTGGCTGGTCCTAGACCTAACATTTTAGAACTAGAAGGCACCTCATTCAATTTAACCTTATAAATGGGGCAACCAAGAGACTTATTTAAGGACATGTTATTAGCTCATGGCAGGCTCAGGTTTCCTGACTCCTAATCCAGTTTTGGTCACTCCTCTCCCTGCTCTGTGGCCTGTGACTTCCTCCTTCCTTCCTTGCTTTCTTGGAGCAAGCGCAGCCCCACTCCTTCTCTCCTCTCTATCACTCCCATCACCTAAGAAGTCCAGTGGTCCTTCACACTGCCTTAAGAAAGGCCTCTGCACTCTGTGTTGAGAGCATCCAGGGCTTACTCTTTGGCTTCCCCCTTAGGATTTCAGTGGGTTTTGACAACTGGAGGTGGGAAGAAGGCTGTGAACAAAGGATGGCAGTTGGGTAGGTGGACTGGACAGTGATTAATCAGAGACTGAACTTGTACACAGGGAGGGGTGGCAATAAACCTGACACATATTTGCCCCCCATACTCCAGTCCCTTAAAAGTCAGCTTTCCTAAAGCCCATTCTCACTATTCCTCACCATGAATATATGACTATTTCATCTCTAAGGTTAATTCAAGCCTACCTTCTGGATCTGCTCCAAAACCATACAAACTCCTAGGGTGCTCTGAACAGAAGCATGGTACGGCTGGGGCCAGACTTCCTGTCCCCTCACAGGCTGCAAGGATCCAAAACTCCCTTCCTGGGACTAAAGGCAACGGGATATTTGGAGGATACCTGATTCTTATAAGAGAGGGATGAGATGAGGGAGAGGGAGACAGAATGGGAGAGAGAAAGAGAAAGAGAGAATTCGTTATCTGATTATTAGTGATCTGATTGACCAGGTGCCCAAGTTACCACATTGCCTAGAAAAGCAAAAATTGTCATTTAAATAGCTTCTCCTCAATCACCTCTCTCTGCTCAACACTAGCAATTATCCCTGCTCTATATTAGAAGTCATTCATAATTATGAGTACAACGTTACAATGCTAATCTGTCACAAAGTGAAATTAAATATCTTGCAAACCATGCAGAATTTAATGGAATAAATTAAAGGCTTGTTAGAAAGCAGAACTGCAGGCCATGTCACTGGCAAATGATGATCAGGCAGATTTGACCAGTAAACAGATAGAAAAGGGAAAATCAGCAAGAGATGGCAGGATAATCCACTTGAGAATAATTTAAATATCAAAGGGTGAAAAAAAAGGCTTGGATAAAAAGTTAAGTTTTGGAATATTTTTGCAAAAATGAGTCTTTCTAAGAGAGTGCTAAAAGTCAATCACAAAACAAAGGAGGTTTAATTGTGCTATTATACAGTTTTGTCAACACAATTAAGCTGAAAAGTTAACAGTTCTTTTGTTGTGTATTTATTCTACAACTTAGTGCATAGTTGCGATTATAACCTAAGCTTCTTAACTAAAGAGTGAAAATAAACTTAGTTTCATCGTTTCCAGTTTCATTTTAAAGGTAAGTTTCCAATCAAAAATTTTTACTGTGAAATTTTACACCCCTGCTTTCTGTGCATTTATTTACGTTGGTCCTTCCTCTAATACCAACTTCCTCAGGTAACGAAGACCTCCTGAGGGTTCCACGGTCCTCAGTGTAACTGCCACCTCTCTGAATTATGCACCCTCAGCCACATTCACTTGATGGGTTGTTATAGAAACACACGGGTAATTGTAACATAACCAACATGACTGAGCCCTGTCTACCAGGCACTGTTCCAAGTGCCCCATGTGCATTAACTGGTGAGGAAGCGGAGGCACAGAGAAGTGTAAAAACTTGCCCCAAGTCACACAGCTAATAAGTGATGGATGGCACTGAGTTTGCAATGTGGCTGCAGAGACCACGTTCTTTTCCACGATGCCATAAACATATCATGTGCATTTGGACTTGACTTCGTGAGGGAAAGAACACTAATTCTCCTTAAGGAAGAAAAGATGTTCTAGAATTATCCCTGAGCCTGGACTCACCTGGCCGTATTTAGGTTCCGATAGAGCTGCCCAAGGGACTCCAGCAGCCTCCCCTCCATCTCCCGGTCCCTGAGTTGCTGAGCCAGGGCCAGCCAGTGCTCGTGGTAGGTGATACATGCCTCGGGGCTTGGGGACACAGAGCTGTAGAAATGGCAGAGGGATTTGGTGACCTGAAGCTGACCTGAACATAAAGCAGGAACATGGATGAGATGACTGGAGATAGGACAAAGGAAAAAACAACTTCTAACACTCTTCTCTGAAGCATCCCAGCAGCATGGGATATACTCACTCTTTAGGTGTTGATGCCTTAATCCGAACAGCAATGCCATTTCATAACAAAAGCGGCCACTGGCCAGCTGGCGTCGATAGACCTCAACTTGGGCCAACCAGAGAAGCACCTGTACTAATTCCATGTCTGTCTCCATGCTGGCCTGGAGTTTAGAATAGAGTTGCACAGCCTGCAGAAGATAGTCCCTGGCTGGCTGCTGAGTCCAGGATTTAAGGGTCAGATGGCCAAGATTGGCCAAAGCCACCGCCTGGTTGCGCACATCCCTTGCCTCCTGAGCTCTGTTCAAGGCCCGAAGGTAGCTGTTGGCTGCCCTGTTCACCCGGCCTTCACCTTGAAGCGCGAGTCCCAGGAGGTTATGGACCACTCCCTTTCGGGTAACACTCTCTGTCTCCTTCAGGGAGTATAAGAGTGGCTCGAGGATGTCCAAAGCCTTCTTTGCCTGGCTGGCTAAGAGATAGGCCCACGCCAAGCAGAGGGAAGACTCAAAAGCTTCCTGCTCACTCAGCAGCTGGCCTAGCATCAAGGCTTGGCTCAGGTAGTGGATGGCACCGTCAGGAGACCTATGCTGGAGGTACACTTTGGACAGGATGAGACACAGGGTCCTCCGGGTCCGCTCATCCACCTGCTCCTCACAGGCAGCCAGGGCCTGCCTGAGTGCTGGGCACGCCAGGGCAGAAACTTCACCCCAGCTTGGGGAGGGGATGCCAAGGAGCTTGGTGGTATTCTGGAGGACCAGGCGGACCTGCCAAATTGGAAGGGCCATCCCTTGGGTGCTCTGAGTGCCCCGTTGCCGGACAGAAGCCACTGCAAGGTGTGGCAGATATTTCTTGTCATAGAGAAAACTCAAGATAGTGGCTGCAGCATCCGAGGTGGGAGGGTGTCCAGAGAGGAGCTGCAGGCGCTCAGCGAAGGGCAGGACCTCGTCGTGCCGGCCGAGGCTTAGGAGCAATCGGACGGCCAGGAAGCAGGCTCTGGCCTCCAGGGGGCAGCTGCCCGACACGATGCCCTGTCTCAGCACATAGGCCACCACATCCAGCTCGCTCTTGGCGCTATACTCCCGGTCAGGCAGGCAGACCAACATGGCACCTGCCTTTTCCAACAGGCCCGAGCCTTTATGCCTCAGCCTCTGCCTCAGGTAGATGGCCGCCAAATTGATGTACAGGGCAGCCACCAAGGATAGGTCCTTAAATGCCCCGTTGAGAATGTGGATGGCCTCCTCAAAGTACACCCTGGCCTGAGAGAGTTTGACCTTCCTAACACTTAGCCGGCCCAGGAGGAAGCAGAGCCGGGCATGGGCCCAGGTCATGTGGCTCCGCTTGGCCCACTTCCTCGAGGCCTCCAGGTAGGCCACGAGCTCATCCTCCTCAGAGTAGCTGTAAAAGGATGTCGTGAGGAAAGAGAAGGAAAAATCATAGAGGCTCTTAAAGTGGTCAGCATAACCCTCGTGATCCAGAAAAGCCAATATGGGGGTGAAGTTCTCAGCCTCCTCCTCCTCCTGACCGGTGTTCAGGTCCATGAGCAGTTCCGGGTCATCGAGGTCATCAGGCTCTGGCAGGTGATAGGTGTCTGAGGCGGCTGAAAGGAGCTCCTCCTCTAGGCTGGAGTCCTCGGAGCTGCTGGACTGTCTGGAGCCCACGGCCTGATGCTCCTCCCAGGCTCCACCAGGCCGGGTCTCCTTGAAGCCTTCGGGCTGGGACGCTGTAAAGGACAGGCAGAATTGAGCAACCCTAAGTACCTGCAACTATGGTGGCCAGCTCTTGGCAAGAGGACAGGACGCTATCCTGCAGGACTGGAGGTCAGGTTCAGCATGATCTCTACTCACCGCTCAGATCGTTTGGAAGACTCTGGATGGATTCAAACCCACCTGGATAGAGATGAAGGACGAACCTATGTTAGGTCAGAATGGCCCAGTATGCTTATGCCTACAGGTGCTCCCTGACCAGTGGACCCTTAGGACACTTTGTGTCTCAGTTTCAGACCATCTGCCATCCCTAAGGTACTAGGCAGCATCTTCCCTTCACCATCAATGCTGCAGGGACCTGAAGATCATCTTGTTTAACCCACTCACCTTACAGTTGGGAACTGAGGTAGAAATGAGAACAGAGTCAGAGAAGAAAAGCCAGAAACATGAGCTCTATGACAAGAGGTGTGGGTATGGGTCGGGGGGCAGGAGGTGGAATCTGAAGGCCCAAATGTCTCAGCAAGTTTATGACAAAGCCATGAACAGAACTCCAAGGGCAGTGCACTTTGTGGCACGTGGCACTGCCTCCCATTTATGTGTGTACAGCCTTCCTTCTTCCTTCCTCCATTCATTCATCATCCATCCACTCAACAGACAGATTCAGTGTGCACAATGTGCTTTGTAAATTTGACAGGATGAGGTGACCAAATGTAAATAATGAAGAAAATAAGGTAAAGAATCATCTGCGGTTCCTAAGTTTTGTTCCCTGAAGTACCTTGGTGGGATGAGGTGGGAGAAGGGACAATCTTGAGCGGTTTTAGACGTTTTGAGTTTGTGGTACTTGCAGGAGCTCTAGCAGAGAATGAAATAGATCTGCGGCCAAGGAGAAAAGTGGAGACTTGCAAATATGGATCTGTGACTGACAACAGGTCACAAAGAGTGGGTCAAAGTCCCAGAAGAAGGATTTGGAAGGAAACACAAAGCAGGTGGGGGAGGAGTGGGGAGAGGGGATTTGTGAATGAGCCAGAAAAACTTCAGCATTTACTTGCAGATGGGAGCCAATGAAGGAGACTGAAAAGGCAGTCTGTAAAGAGAAAAGAGGAGTCACAGAGACCAAGGTGGCTTATGGTGCAGCCACCTAACATAACAAAAGTGAAATAAGACAAGGTGAGAACCAAGAAGACAACCTGGGGTTTGGCAGCAAAGAAGGTGACCCCCTTGGCTAAAGCAGCCACAGTGGAGCTTGTGGAGGCGAAGGCCAGGTTCATGCTCCATAGGACAGGGGCTGCTAGAAAGAAGATTCTACCTCTTCCTGGCAAAGAAGCAATAGCCAGCCACCTGTGCCTGCACTCTGAGCTCTCCGGTGTACTTTGAGGGTAGCAGGCCCCTCACCAAGTCAAGCCTCCACTTGCTATTCTCTATGGAAGGCTTCTTCTGTAAGTGTCATTGCACATACTTAAGATCTGCAACCCCCAAAGGTCCCGCAGCCAAACACAGCAGAGCTAGAGAGCTGGGCTCTGGAGAGCTGTTCATGCACCTGGCCCTCCCTGATGTTGCG
Source organism: Eschrichtius robustus (assembly GCF_028021215.1). Lineage (NCBI taxonomy): Eukaryota > Metazoa > Chordata > Mammalia > Artiodactyla > Eschrichtiidae > Eschrichtius > Eschrichtius robustus. Next base: position 125,537,517 of record NC_090825.1, read on the forward strand.
GAACACGTGCCAGTCTTATGCAGTCATTTCTCTGCAGGCCAGGACCACCGAGAGCACAATGATGCATGAGTTACCAAAAAAATGCTTCCTCTGGGAAGAAGAATTACAGGGCATAGGCCTTGGGGGAATTGGAATTTACCAATAGGATGCACCCTCTGCTGGTTGCCTTGGTGCCAGGGATAGCCTGTGCAGTCATAAAGCATAGCCCTGCACCCAGCAGAGCTGCACTCCTGGTCTGTAGATAAGAGCTAATGGGCTGCCTGAGACCTGCCCCTGGACCTCTCTCAACCACTGGATCAACGATTGGCAGATACCCTGGATCCAAGCCTGTAGCCACCCTGCCTTCAAGGCAGACCCCAAGTAGTCCTTGATTTTTAGACTTTTCAGACCTCCTGCCTACCGGGCTGCATTCATAGCTTCAGCTTCCTGGCTCAGCCTGGTGGGGCAGTGTGATCGGCTTGTGGCAAGAAAGTGTTGCCAGGGCTGGTGCTGATGCCTGGGTGAGGTGCTCTTCACAAATGTTCCTGTGCCTGGGAGAAACTCTCCAATTCCCACCTCTGCTCTGGGAGCTGGCCTGAGGGTCCCTTCTGCAGAATCTCTGGCTGCACCCATGAAATGCGTGCCATCTAATCTGGCCATACAGGAGTAGACACAACATCACCATCACTGAAGAGATAGGAGAAACAGGAATCCTTCCTCAAACCCTGTCAGAGAATGCACTTCCTGACACAGAGCAGTGGGCCCCTCCCAAAGTAAAAGAAAAGAGTATCATTCATTCACTCAGTCAGTCATTCAGACACTGCTGAAAACTGTGCTAGGCACTGAGGTCCCTCACCCACCCAAAGCTAACACACCCAACAGTCCAATGTCATTTTGTGTCAGGGGCAGTGTGGTGAAGTAGGGATTGTCCTGATGAGAAGATAGGGGAGGGCAGTTTTTATCCTGGCTCAGGCACTAATTCACTTGGGCCTCAGTTTCCTAATCTGTAAAATAAGACAAGTCATCTCTTAGGGTCCTTCTAGCTATGACATTCTATGCCTCCACCTTTATTACTGGGAAGCCAGACATACTTCAGCCCTAGAAGGAAAACCCTCAGCCACAATTCAGGAAGTTTTCTTCTCCAGGATTAGAATGGGAGGCTCAGTATGGCCAGCCTCCCATGCTATAGCGGAGTTGATTTCATCACATCTCAGAGTTTCTAGGCAGCAAGTCCCCCTCAACCCCAGAACTGTCTGAAATGCAAAGTGAAAATGCTGCTAATCAAATATGACCCAGGTCATCAACTCAACTGTGGTCATAGCCTCACATTCGTGCATAGGATTATACTTTAGAGATATTCTGTTTCTAGTTAGGAACACTCCCTTAATCTTGAGGAGCTTGGGCTTTCACAGGGTCTGAGGAGCGATCACTCACTAAGCCGGTAGACAGATGTTATGTCAGTCTGAGCAAGCATGTGGAGGAAGCTGGCACACTCAGCTTTCCTGTCACTTCCCGGGACCCCCAGAGAGCATCTTTCCTCATCACTGAAAAAGGTGGAGTTCTTGCTCCTGTATTGAAGCAAAAGACATGGACACAGATCAGTGCAAGGTTCCAGACACGACCCCTTCTCTTTTCGCCCTAGGATGTAGTGAAGGACACAGAGAAGCCATCAACCCACGTGCCCAGAGCTGAACTCAGACTCCTCATCTCACTGTTGTATAATGTATTTATCTATACTGCCAAGGAAGAAGAGCTGGTAGCACCTCACCTGTGCAGAACTGACCTACGCCGTTGCTGAATTGATCAAAGTGGCAATGAAAACACCCCTCCTGTCAAAACTGCACCTCCCAAGAAAAACAAAGCTCTTTCCTTCGACTCCTACCCATTCTTTGAGACCACATGGTGACCATTTTTAAGGGAAGAAATAGGAACTGGCTGCCCTAAATGTAAGAGTTGGAAAAGGACCATTAAAAGATGTTTCTTTGACAGGTTATTTCAAGAAAACACTCGGGACTAATGACACAATCTAGAGGAACAATGGAGAAAACTTGACTATGGTCAGAACGAACCTTTCACATTGGATGTTGACATCTGATTCCATGACACAGAACAGTGTTATGTAGCATTAAGATAGAGAAAGAAGGCTAAGGTGTGGGAAGGGGGTAGAAGGAGGGCCAGGGGGCTGGAAGAAATGATTATAGAGTTCTGTATACTCACTCTATTGCATAAACTAATTGTTAAAACTAATTTGCTCACTAGAGGTCTGTCATAGAATCAAAGAATATGAAAATTAGAAGTGCCTTGGTAAGTATTCAGTCCAGTACCTATCTGGACAACACTTAATATCTCTTTCAGTTCTAAATATTCTTTAAACTTCAGAATCCAGTTTTAAAACAAAAATAACTTAGAAGCCCAAGAGTTAATAACAGCTAACACTTGGGGGGGGCTTATTATGAATCACACACTATTAACTCATTTAATCTATGCAGTTGCCCTATGATACAGGTACTATTCTTATCCCCTTTTTACAGAGGAAGAGACTGAGGCACAGAAAAATAAAGTTGGTGGTTAGGGAGCCGTAGAGCAGGATGTAAGCAGGATGTAAGAAGAGGTTCTCTCTTTCAAGCAGGGTTAAGGGAGGGTCTGGGACGGAGTGCCGTGGTCTGCCACTTACCCATTGTCCCCACAGCTCAGATAAATGCAATTTGAAAGTCAGTGATGAGAAAGCTAGCCATTAATGTGAACTGCTCAAGGTCATACCTCTAATTAGTGGCAGAACTGGCACTAAAGCTGTGTCCTGACATCTATGGCTCTTGACACCACACTTACTGAACCCCCATCTCTCTGGCTTGACCTCCAGATTCTCCCCAGCACTCTAAGAGCTTCCATCCTCAAAAGAGCATGTAATTGAATTCTACATCTAAACTCATTTGAGATAAAAAGAATATGATCCCAAATTTCTGTAGAACACTTGCATTTTACAAAGCATTCCTGAATTTACTATTTCATTTACTCTTCATAATAACCCTATGATGTAGGTATTTTTATCCATATTTATAGATGAAGATGCAGAAAGTAATTTAGTGACACGCTCAGGATTACACAGCTAGAAAGTGGTAAAGCTGACACTGAAGCTGAGGTCTTCTGCCTCTGTGTCCACTGCCTCATGGCTGATCTGCTAACGTCCTGAGTCCCAGATACTTAGAGTCTAAGAAGCTTGACAAATTACATTAGGACTTTCCCAGCATGGAGACAGGCTTAGAAGGAGTGTGGCAGAGCTTCTAGAAATACGGCAGGCTGACGTGCTCCACACAGGGCTACTGAGAGTCTTCAAAGTCACTCTGGCCAAATACAAACACTTTGTCTATTCGGATAGAAGGTCTGCCTGAGGTTTAAGAATGGGTTTTCCAGCTGCTGTTGCTGTGAAATTAGGTAGCTGATGTTGAAATCTGGGCTGTAAAAAAGGAAACCCACAAAAATTTGCTTCCGCGGATAAGCAGGATCCCTTTCCCATGTGTCAGAGGCAAAGACTAAATCTGACTCAGAAAACAGCTTCTGAGAAATTTCATTCTCAGTACACTGCCAATTTGGTTAAATCAATAAATCAAAGAATACATGCATGCATACATATATACATTCATACATGCATACATATGTACAAACAGGGTACAAACACTTCAGGGAGTAATACACCAGCACAGGGAGGGAAGCTGGGGGAAGAGGATGGAGATTTCAGCAAATGCTGGACCGTCTTCAGAAACCTGACCCTAAACGAACACAGACTAAGAGTGACACCCAGTGGCCTGATCACAGGGACAGCACAGCACACAGGGCTGGTTCCCAGGACTTCCACACCCTGGCTGCTGCTGGCAGGTTGTTTGTGGGGTTTTCCTCCAATTGCTGTGTTTCAGGGGTATCTGTAATCTAGAGAGTGATTTCTAGAGTGTGCAATCAGCCATTTCTCCTCTTCTCTCCCTCTCCCACCCCTCTGTCTCCTGTCCACTTTCCCCTTCCCTACCGAATGCGCAATCTCTGGTGCATGGGGTCCCACAGGTGACCAGGTAGAGGCCAACAGGCAACTCTGTGCAAGTAAGGAGAAGGTTTCCTGCCACCACTTGGATACAGGGGATGATATTCTGCAGGGTGAGTGTGTCCTGTACAACTAAGCCAGCTAAAATGTGATGATCAGATTAATTTAGTAGTACTGGGTTATTGTCATTTGAGGCATGATATGAGGTACAGAAGTTCAATATAACTGATTAAATCTGACACCTGCCCCCAGTATCCTGTTAAAACTGCCTCTTAGAGATTACCACCCACAACAGTAACAGCACTAAGAGTTAATGCATATTGATCATACACACACACAAACACACACACACAAACACACACACACAATGTGCCAGGCACCATTCTAAGTGTTTTACATGTATCAGCTCATTTCAACGCAAGACAATCTTATGGGCAAATACTAATACTGTCTGCATTTTACAGAAGAGAAAACTGAAGCTTAGAGAAACAAATTAACATATCCAAAGTCACCCAGCTGGTAAGCTAATGGAAACACACGATGTGCTCACATGGCCATAAATGTCTTCCAGGAAGTCTGGCTCTGGAATTCTTTATTACTGACCTATGCTGCCGCCCAATGACCAGTGACCTCCCCAGGGCTAGTGACTTCTCAATGGTCAATTTCAAAGGCCTTCCACAGTGTTAAGCATCCCCCACCTCCCACATGGCTGGTTCCTCCCGCTCAGCCGTCCTTCTTTCTTCCTCTGATACATTCTTTCTTCCTCTGCTCTATAAATGGTTCTTCCCAACGGAGTCTGTTCTCTTTATTCTTCCTTCCTTTCACTAGGACCTCAGCTGCAGGACTCTGTTTTTGAAAAAGAACCCTAGATTTAACATCAGCAATCTGTGATTCCAGACCCAAGCCATGGTTCAGCTGTTTCACTCCTGGGGTCCTCACCTACTCCTGCAGTAAATTGAGGGGGTAGTTTTAGCAGTTCTCACCTGGGCTGCACACTAGCCCCACCTGGGGAGCTTTTTTTTTTTTTTTAACGATTTTTTTTGATGTGGACCATTTTTAAAGTCTTTATTGAATTTGTTACAGTATTGCTTCTGTTTTATGTTTTGGTTTTTTGGCCACAAGGCATGTGGGATCTTAGCTCCCCGACCAGGGATTGAACCCACACCCCCTGCACTGGAAGGCAAAGTCTTAACCACTGGACCACCAGGGAAGTCCCCACCTGGGGAGCTTTTATAACCATGGGTGCCCAGGCCCCACGCAGACCAATGAGAATGAACGGCTGGGGGCAGAACACAGGTATCCATATTTGTAAGCTCCCAGAATCTCTGAAGTCTGTTGACTGGTCCTAGCAGTGCCCTCTCCTCTGCATTCCCCTTGCCCCTTCCCAAATGCCCCTAACCTCAGCCTTCTCATTGGTCCCCTACATCCAGGCTCTCCCCTGACCATGCACACCTCACCCAAAGCCAGGGTTGGCTTCCTAAACAGAAGTCCCAGTCACATCATGTCACCCTTGCTCAGATACATTCAGTGGCTCCTCATGCCCTGCCAGGTGAAGGACAGGCCCACGGCATAGGCGTTTCCTGTCTTTCACATCATGGCCCTGCTGAGCCTTTGCCACACTAGCACCCTCCTGGTGACCCGCCCCCAACAACATGAATCGTTCCTCAACATCCCCCTTACTTTCCTACCTGTGACCTCCTTTCCCTATTGACGTCTGTTGAAATGTCTTACACCATGCAAAGCTGAACTCACATGTTACCTTTTTGAGGAAAGTTCTCTTGACACCCTTTATCTCCTTCTAAACTCCCATCGCTCTCCATACCTCCCCAGGAGCATAGTGAGTGATCTTCTTCTTATAGAGGTACCTGGGTTCCCACATTTCTGTGTAGGGAAAATGACCTTCTCTCCCCTCTCCCTAAAAAGGACAGGGCTCAGAGGGAGCTTCTGCCCTTGGTCCACTCTCCTTAGTGGCTCTTTCCACAAGGGAAGGAGTTCCAGTCGGAGTGTTCAGAGCCTTAGGCATTGCTTGGGCCGTGTTTTCCCCATGTGGTGGGCTACAGTGTCTCAAGGTTAGCCACCAACTCTGTGTTCCCTCTTGTACTTCCTGGGCCCAGGCTTTCTACTGTTTGCTATCCCTGTGCAGGATGCCCACCCAGAGAGACCGGGCAGTACTCCAGCACTCCACGACAGGGTGGAGGGAGCAGGCTGGCCACCTGCTGCTGACTGGTCATGTGGTGGCTCTGCTCCTCAGAACCAGCCCTTCTGTACTTAAGGCAGGAAAGAGTAAAAGAGGCACTCCGCCATCCTGGCCAACACTGCCTTCCCATACATTAAGCTTTCAGCAGACAGACCTACGTGGGAGGGTCTCTCCATTCACTAAGCTGGAGTCTATAGGTCCCTGTGTGTGTACTCCCCTGATGGGGCCCCTTGATTGGGTGGGAAGGGCTAAGAGCAGGCCCTGGGTTTGGGGGGGTGTGCTTCTCTCCTTGCACAGAGGAAGGCCTCAATGACCATCTGCTGAAATGAACTGAACTGACTCCTTCCCTGATCACTCATATTTTCTTTCCTATCACTCCTCATGTCGCCTTGATTGTCAGAATGTGCTCCTCTGCGTTCATGATACCAGGAAACCCTGAAGCTCATCTTCAAACCTGCTCAGAATGCGGCAGGACCACTGGGGAAGGTAGCCCTGCTCCAGCACATCCCAGAGGGTCTGTGTGTCATACTCACATTGGGGAATAAGAATCAGGATCTATGTTCCTGGTGGGGACAAAGCCCACTTCTCCTGAGAGCGCTGACTTCCCAATGAACCACTGAAGCCCAGGAATGACAAAGCCGATGATCTCAATGCTTTCTCCCTGGTGTAAATTGAGTTCATCCTTTTCTTCCCTCTCATATTCCTTCCAGGCCTTACATTTTCCTCTTCCTGTGGGAAAACAGCACACAGGTCAACCAAATAAGACAGGAACAGCTGAGCCTTCCACTAGCTTCCAATGTAATATGAAATGAAGAGTTCCCAGACTTTAGAACTTTAAGGACCAGTAAAATTTCTCCCCCCCTCAAAAAAAGAAATTGGCAGGAATGATATAGGGTAACTGGCTTTTCATTTGGCCAAGCTAGGAAATTCAAAAAAGGAACTCCCATCCACTTTTACTACCATTTTATAAAAGAAATTTTAACAAACGTAGTAAATATAATCTCAGAATACTAGGTATACCTTAAAACAGAATAAAGGTAGCTTATGTCAAACTGAAAAGCTCACTATATTGCCTTACTTTGTCTGATTTGCCATTATCATGTAAACACTTTGTCATGGTTGGCACAGATCCACAGACCAGGGTGAGGACTACTGTAGGATCTCTCCATTTCCTTCTGGCTCTTTTGGCCACTACGACCTTCAGTCTCCCCAGCTGTAAAATGGGGATAATGAGAATACCTGTCTCTTACAAATATCAGGAAGAGTTAAAGAGATAAAGTGCACAATGCCTGGTACCTAGGCAACCCTCAATACATGTTAGCCTCATATCACTGGCGAACAGAAAACAGCTGGTTACCCAGAGGGTTCTGGCAGACTCCTCTTCTGACTATGGTCACTACCCAGCTTGATCAGCTGCCAAGCTAGGATCTAGTAATGATATATTTATGAGAATTGTACTCTCCAGTTTACAGAGTACACTTACGTCCCTTTTCTCAGATCCTTCTAGGAGCCCCAAAGGGTAAGTAGAGCAACTATCAGAATCTCCTTTTTGTAGATTAGAAGGTGGAAGCACAGAGAGGGTACGTGATTTGTCCAAGGAGTTTGTGTGTGAACTAGAACTTAAGTCTCTCCACTGCTGTTAACCCTTCTTTCCACTGATCCAGCTCTAGTTGAGGTAGCAGTTTTTATATGCCCCAGTTTCCATATTTGCTTTAGCTCCCCTGCTAAAGCTACTGGATTTTTTTTTCCTGACATTTTTGGTCAAGTTTCTGTTGATTGTGTCTTCAGAATCAGAAGTTCCCACTGCTTTGGTAGTATCTACCATGTGTTAAACACTTACAATGTGAGAAAACTGTACTAAGTGATTTACAGATGTCATTTAGTTTAGTTTCTCATGACAACATTTAAAGTTGGTTTTACAGTAACATTTTACTAATGAGGAAGTTGTGGCATTGTGAGAGCACATCATGAAGTGGCCGAGGTCACACTGGTTTTAAGTTGTGGGGTTAGAATTTGAACCCAGAACAGGACTTCACAGCCCCATGTTCCTAACGACAAGGCCATACTGCCTCAGATAGCTAAAAGTCTTGTTTGTGGTTTATTATTAATTAGATCTAATGTCTGGGTCTCATAATTCCCTCTGTTCCCTTTTTTTTAAAGTGGTACTTGGGCTTAGAACTTTAAAAATTGCACTTTGTGCTAGGTGTGGGAAGGCAGCTCCAAGGATGAAGATGAAAGGAATGTATATTCTAGATACACAGAAAACATTAAATTTCCTTATCCAGCAGATACAAATATAGATATATGTGCATGTGTATATATTTATGTGTGTATGTGTATATATATACATACATACATACACATGTGTATAGAGCTTACATAAAATGTATGCATGTATTTATACATATATATGTATGTATGTATTTCATCTATTCAACAAATATTTACTGAGCACCCACTATGTGCCAAGTATTCTTAATCTTCCTAAATTCAAGATTAACTTCACAAAACTCTGAAGGAAATTAGAAAATGTTTTGACTAGAGATTGAAAGCAGGCAGCCTGCAGGCCACATCTGGCCCACACAGGGCTTTTTTTTCCCACATATCTTTAAATCCCTATGGTCCCTACCATTCCCTAACATCTTCCCTCCAGGCCCTCCACGCATCTGTGTGTTCTGCCTGTCCCTGGAGGTATTTATATCTACAGTTCAGCCCTCATCTGAGACCTCTCATTTCACAGGCAAGGAAACCCATGGGAACAGATGGTATAACTGGCTTCCCCAAATTCAGTCAGCAGCAGAGGTGAGACAGGAATTCACATGCACTGACTCCAAATCTGCTGATAAAAGGAGGAGGCAGAGCAATATTATCTCCCTAATAATACTGCCTTCAACTCAGCCGTACCGATCTGATAGGAGCCTGTCCAATCCTTCTTCCTGGAAAGGCCACAGCTTCCTGGATAATTCTTTAGGAACCATCTGCCAATGGAAACATGGGGTTTGAAAACATGGATTTCGCAAACATGGATTTCAAAAAATTTGAACAGTGAGCAGAATAATCCATTAAAATGATGCTGCTGATGATAAGTATTATTGTGATTTTGGTTACTCTTATTATAATAGTGGGAAACATTTACTGAGAACTTACTTTTTATCAAGCACTGTGAAAAATAAAGAAGCTCAGTAGGCCTGGGATATTTTCTGGCTCAGCAATTAGTTTGTCAGTTAAATATCTAACAAAGGATCCCATTCCATTCTCACTCTCAGATTCTCTGCCACACACAGAACCCACAGCCTGGAATCATGCTTACTGTCACTCTCTCTGTTTGAGTTTACAATATCTTCCAGCAAGGATTCTGGAACTTTAGTGTGAAAAACATCCCCTGATGTTTAAGGGGAGCTTATATAAAATGCAGATTTTTGGATCCAACCCCAAGAAAGTCTGAGGACGGCCAGAGGGTATAAACTTCCAGTGAAATCCCCAGGTGACTCTGGTACAAATGGTCCCCAGTCCCTACAGTGAGAAACACTGCATTGGAGACCAGGCAGTGTATTTCTTCTTTGGTACAATGTCCATCTGAAATTTTGAGTTGTCTCCATTTCATCTAATTGTGCACATCTTGACTTAAAAAAATAACAAAAGATAAAAAGCCACCCAGGTTTGTTCCCTCCCTGGCACCATGGATGTCCACATCTGCAAATGTGCCTACTCTGTTCTGCAGACCTCGGTGCGCTCTGAGACCCTCTCCCAGGAGGTGAGTGGCTACTCACTGGTGGAAAGGGAGAGGCAGGGGTTCCAAGGCTGACACCGGCACCAAGCCCCGCTGACCCGTCACCAAGGACACGCCTTCCCACTCGAACTCGCCTTCAGCTGTCTTCACCGAGATTAACTCATTCTTGCAAAGTGTCAAATACTCCCCTTCCTTCTCAGCTGGCTGAGCCATGGAGCACGTGGCTCTGCAGAAGAAGTGACCTGCAGAGAATGAGAAAAGCTCTTTCCAAGGAGCAGCAGGAGGTGAAAATGGAGTATCCCGCTATGTATATTTCCATCAGAGCCCAAATACTTTTCTTTCTGAAAGTAAAGTACACAGTCCAGGGGGAGGTACTACAAGAGGTCTTTGTGACCCCAGGAAAACTGGTACCAGGGAAAAAAGCCACTGAGAGGGAATTCACTTAAAATAGACACCAAAAATTCCAAATAATTCTCAAGAATGAGGCTTAATTGGGACTTCACCTTGAGAAAAAAATGAAACATGAGTTCATGAAAATATATTTAACAGGACTTCAGTTATAATTGCAACCTCATGCTTAATCTTAGGACCAAAAAAGAATAAATTAAGTTGATTTGGGTGAATATAATTTCTCCAACTAAATTTCACAGTCGTACAGTATGAAAGTTTTTCCTTCATATATGATTCGTGCAAAACAATCAGAAAGGGAATCATTCTGCAAAATATTCTATGCAAATCTGGCTCTTTCACTGTGTCTATGATGTCATCAGTCATTAACCGGTTGGTTGCAGCTGTGATTGGATCCTTCCTTGTAAACAGACTGGTGGGTGCTCCAAGCAGTTCCCCAGTATCACTTTCCTCGATCTCATGAAATCATGAGGGTTTTGTAAGATCTGCAATTTTATTTTACAATCAAATTATATCATATGTTTGGAATAGTGGTTCTCAATCTTGGATGCATATTAGAATAACCTGGGCAACTTTCAAAAAATACCAAAGCCTGACCCCCATCTCTAGAGATTAATTGGCCCCAGCTGAGCCCTGATATGGGCAGCTTCTTAAAAATTCCCAGGTGGTTCTAACATCAGACAATCAGTGAGACTGGCCTACATAGCTGTTCATGTGATATTGATGTTAAATTGAGAGAGATGTTTGAAGTAATATTATAACAGGTGGGTTCATTTGTGACTATTTTCATGTTTGAATCGTTTTTGCCTCCCTTTGTATCCTAATTATTTCAAGGACTCTGATAACATATGTCCAGATAAGACCCCCATCCCCAACCCTATACCATGCTCACCTTCCTGGATCAGAAGTCCCAGGTATATTGTTTCCAGGTGTTTATCATCTACTGACACGTGGATCTCTGTATCCTCCACCAGTCGGCAGTTGAGCCAGTACTTGTGGTCAAAGAGGAGATGCTCCAGACACATGGATACGTAGCCTAATAAGTCAAACCAACAAGATTCCTCTAGGGCATGATTCCTGCCATTAGCTGATCATTAGGGTGAGCAATTTCCCTCCTGAATTTCTCCCCCAGACCTCCATCCCTAATCTGACTCCACTTAACTGGAATTAGAAGTGCATAAGAGGGGTAGCTAGAAAATTTCTAAAATGAATTGATTCTTCTCAGCATCTGTTGGGAAGTACAAATCATTTTTAAATGATATTTATTTTCAACATATTATGGGTCTCCATAAATGCATAATGAGATTATCAAACCAAGTTACTTTTTTATAATACATCCATGGAGGAATCTCCAAGATTACAATGTTGACACTGGGAGTTCCTGGTTCCCCCTTAAAGTTCTCCCGACCAAATTCGAATTCTTGTACCCCTGATGATGCAGTGGTTGGGGAGGTTCTCCATGGCCCACAAATGAGTCAGGATTTACTTCAACATCCCACTGACCCTGCCCCTCACCCCATGCCCAGTAAGATCTCACTTGTTACAACCAGACTAAAAACTGTGCAAACTGCAAAACTGTAACAATTATGGATAGTATTTTACACATTCCTATAAATTTAAATTATTTGTATGAAAATTTTGCTTCTTTCTAGACTTCCTCACTCTCTTAAGATGCAGAACCTGTCTCTTTCCACTCTCCGTTGTGCTGATGTAGGCCCTGTGTATCTTCTATAATGGTGCTTCTCATACTTTAATGTGCACACAGATCACCTGGGGACCTTATTAAAATACAAATGCTGGCTCAGCAGGTCTAGGGTGCGGCCTAGGATTCCATTTTTCTAACAAAAGCCCCAAGTGACGCTGACGCTGCTGGTCCATGCAGCACACTTTGAATAACGAGGATCTCTAATGGTCACAGAAGGAGACGTGTTGAATGGAGAGCAGAAAAATCACCATGACTACAAGAGGAGAACTTATACCTTCTAGCCAAGAGCCATCTTGACCCTCCACCCCTACACAGAATCGCTTCCTGTGTAAGTCTGCATGGAGCCCAGCATTTTCTAAGAGATGTAAAACATGCGTCAATTCAAAGGGCCTCCTCTTGCTTTGCTTGGTTTTGCTTTGCAATTGTAACTTTCCTATCATGAGTTATTCTCCATGGAGAGGGTAGGTAAACTATTTCCCACCACATCGGTACTGGTGCTGTGCCCCAGTATCCTTCTTTACCTTCTAGAAAACCCTGCATCCTGAGGCCCCTCTAGCAGATAAGTCCCCCATATCTTCTTTGACTTTCCCAAAAACATGGAACATGGATCTGGAACTTTTGAACAGTTACTTAGATCCTACTAGAGGCTGGTTTTTTTTTTTTTGTTTTTTTTTTTAACCATCAATTTCTAATCTAGCTCTACTTTGAATCTAGTAGATGATCAATAACTGTTTGCCAGTTTTAGTTGATTATCTAATACTCTCTTCCGGAAACAAAGAAGTACTGCATGCGACATTTTAGAGCAATATTTGCTTTAGATTTAGTTCCAGGCAGTTTGTGATATTTCAAAGGTTAACCATCCATGTTAGACTCTACCACTTTTAATTATCAGAGCCAGACCAATTCCTTAATGTCAAGCTCTGCAAATTGGCTGAACTGAGAAGCAGGTGCTCCTTTACCTGCCTGCTCCATGTCATACCTAAGTTCAGGTAGGTAGAGAACTTCCAGATTTCCTCCATGGTCTTGAAGGTAATGAGGAACTGGGCCTTCTGGGACTGGATACACACCAACCTGGCTGAGAGGTCCTGAGTAAAAAGAACAGTGAGTCAGCCTGGGATGACAAAAGCGTCCTGTGAACAAGCTCACATATACACAACATGCTGTGTATGAACTTCTTTTTTTGAGATATAATTGACATATAACATTGTATTAATTTTTAGTGTATAACATAATGATTCAACATATGTATAAATGTTGACATGATGGCCACAATAAGTTTAGTTAACATCCACCACATCACATAATTACAGATTCTTTTTTTCTTGTGATGAGAACTTTTAAGATCTATTCTCTTAGCAACTTTCAAATATATAACATAGTATTGTTAACTACAGTCACCATGCTGTATGTTACATCCCCAGGACTTTTTTATCTTATAACTGGAAGTTTGTACCTTTTGACCACTTTCACCAATTTTGGCATAGATTTTTTACATCACCAAAAAAAAAAAAAGGAAATAACCTAAATGTTCATCAATAGGAGACTGGTTAAAATGAATTATGGTTCATCCATACAGTGGAATATTATGATATTATGCATCCATAAAAAAGAATAAAGAAGCTCTTTGTGTGTTGATACAGGCTCCAAATATATACTGCTGAATGAAACAACAGCAGAAACAAAAAGGAACCAGAGTATAGAACTGTGTGCAGAGAATGTTATCTTTTGCGTTAAAAAAAAAAAAAAAGTATGTGTGAGAGGGTGGAGAATAAATCACAGAAGGCACCTTGGAAGCAAATATGATTGTGAATCTATGTTTAATAATTATTTTTCGAAGCTAGCACACAGAAAAACCAAACGACACAAAAATAAAAAGTATCCATAATCCCTCCTCCTAGAGATCATCAATGTTAACAACTTTGTGTATTAACTTTTGAATCTTTTTTCTGTACATGAGTTTCTATGTAACTATTTTTATATAAATAGAATCACATTACTAAGTTGTTTATCCCTAAACAATGTTTTGTGAACCATCTCCCATGTCATTAAATAATCTACATTATTTTTAATGGTTACATATGCTGTTGTCACATTAACATAATTAATTCTTAATGTTTTCTTATGGCTAGACATTTGAGTTGTTTTAATTTTTTAACATCCTAAACAGTACTGTGATAAACATCCCATATCTAAATCTTTGTATGCACCCTTGATTGTTTTGACACAAGTGATTCCAAGAAGTGTAATTGGGAATGCACATTTTCAATCCTAAAATGCAGGAGCCAAACTACCCTCCAGAAAGGTTGTACCAGTTTACACACTCACAAGCAGAGCAAGAAGAGACCTGTAACACCCACCCCCACCCCCTTTTTATTAAATACCTGAATAAAAAGGCCTGAATCATTGCCTAGACTTGGTTTTCCCCTAAAATCTTTTCTGCTTGTCCAAGCATCTCGACTTGACTATAACAAGTGATGATCAGAATGTCCCTCTCCCTCCAGGCCGGTCCTACCACCAGTGATCAACCCCTGGATCCCTGTCCTGAGGGAACCCTGGAGAAAGAAGAAGAGGATAGAAGGATCCAAGGAAAAGCCCCTACTTCAGCAAAGTCAGAACTCTGGGGTTCTCCCATACCAGGCCCCAGGAGGCCCCGGATCCTTGGAGGATGTAGATGCTGGTAGTCAGGGGAGAGGGTCCTAAGTAAAAACTGATTTACAAGGAATTTACTACATGCCAGGCTCTTCAGCTAGAGTTTGATGAGCAATGCCTCATTTAACTTTTACAATAACCCTATGAAAGAGTGTAATTATAGGAGTTAACCCATTCTAAGATGCACTTTTATCACATTTCACCATTTCTGAAATAAAAGAAGAGGAAGTGTGGCATCATAAATAATTGGCAGCATTTATTTTCTTTCTTAAAATAGTGTGTTTATAATCAAACAGCACCTCACATTTAATAGAAAATGGCATTGTCCCTGTTCTATACTCAAGGATGCCAGGGTGCAGACAGGGTAAGTCAAGGGAGCTGTGACACCCAAACTGGATCTCAGATCCAACTGACTCCAGGCCTCAGCTTTGGCCCACAAGCCTGCCCACTCAAGACTCAGCCCTGCAGGCCAGTTTGCACAACCAAACCCAGCTCTTGCCTGTGTCAAAAGCGACTCAAATTAAAAGAAACTCTATGGTGCCCGTTAGTAGCTAATGCCTCCAAGTTCCTGAATTCTGGAGATTTAAAAACAAAACGACTCTGCTATTTATAACATATCTACTATTTCTGGAGCACATCCCACCACCCAAGCACAACACCAAGCTCTCTACAGATACTATCTCATTTACTCCTCCCAACAAACCAAACACTGTATTTTTTGTTACATGACAGATTAATAGAGTATGTTTCTCTTTTTAATTTGTATCAATTCATACAGAAACTGTAAAATAACTAGAACATACTAGTTTATTATGTAAAGCAATGTTCTCTCTCCCCCACCTCTAGTTGCAACAAATTTTAACCATTTCTGGCTTTAGTTCTCCTAGTAAGTACCTCCTAAAGTATAAATAATTTAGTCATACCCTTCTTCCTTGGTTTAGCACTTGAAGATATTATCTACCTACTACGAAAGATGAGAAATTGGTTTACTTTATTGCCTTTTCCTCCTCTCATTCTAATATTTATAGCTATTAATTTTTGATTAGCAATTTTGGTACTTAAAAAAAGTACACTTACCAGTGGTTACCAGTGGTTACCAGTGGCTGAGGAAAGGGGATAGAGGGGAGTTGTTTAGTGAGTACAGTGTTTTAGTTTGGTATGATGAGAAATTCTGGAATGGACAGTGGTGATGGTTACACAATAATGTGAATGCATTTCATATCACTGACTTGTTCAGTAAAAATTATTAAAACTGAAAATGTTATGTATATTTTATCACAATTTTAAAAAGTCAAATTCACCACATTTTTAAAAAAGTATACTTTATGAGGTAGGTATTATAACGATTCCCATTCTACAGAGGTTAAGTAACTTGCTGAAGGTCAAAAAAATTAAGAGTGGCAGATTTTAAATGAAGTTTTCTCTGACTCTGACTCCAAGGCTTGACCCATTCCTGCTGAGCAGAGTACGTGTACATTTTTGTTCATTCAGTCAGTCAGATGTTTTCTTGAGGGCCGACTTTGCTCCTAGCACTGTCCTAGGTGTTGGAGAGTCTGTTGTGGACAGACATAAGGTGGACACAAGGTTGCACTGCTCTGCGAAGCTCACCTTAAACAATGCACGCACCTCCTGGTCCTCATTCTCCAGCGCCCAGAGCCGCCTCCTGGCTGCTTCTTGCAAGGGGCCATTTACACACCTCCTGGAGCGGCTCTTCACACTGAAGGAGAGCGTCAGATCTTAAAGAGAACAGAGTGAGAAAGATCAGGATGGAAATGCAGAAATAGGGAAGAAAGAATTAGATTATCTATAACCCCCAATGTCTCCCACACCCAACCCCTAAATTGATGTTCTCATCAGAGATTACAAGTGATCTTAACAATTCTCTGAGCACATTCTTTAAACTTTCTCCCCCAGAAGAAAAAAATGCTGAGGCCCAGAATGTTCTGGAATCACAGGAGTTGCTGCAGTTGGGTTGGTTATTTCTGTTTACTTCTGTTTGTACAGACTATATTCTGGCTCTGCCTGGCACTGAGAGAACAGTGCCACACAGAACCAGCTAGAATGTATATTTCCTCCTGTAGATGATTTGTGAAAGTTTCCAAAGAATACTAATTTATCCATATTTATGGACGTATATTTATATGTCAAATTTATTATATGTAATAGATATTATATACTACATGCATTATACATATACACATGCATTTCCTCTAACCTGCCTCTTTCTGATAATGCATTTGTTGTTTGTCAGGGTAAGCGGCTAATATATTAAAGTCTATCTTTAATATCTTCAAAATGCACATTCATTCAATACTGTGAACAGAGGCTGTTTTAGGTGCTGAGATACAGCAGGAAACAAAATAGACAAGGTCCTGTTCTCATGGAGCTTGTATTCTTGGTAAGTAACCAATTCCATGAACACAGTAATTGCAGATGGAGAAAAGTGCTATGAATAAAAAAAAAATGTTAATAGGGTAAAGAGACAGAGTGATGGAGCTGTTGGAGAGTGGATAGTGTTGCTGGGAAAGGCCACACTGAGGAGGTTCATCTTATAACTGCACTTTGCCATGTGTCTTCTTCAGACAATAAGTAGCAATCGCATTAATAATTATCAAACACAATGAACCTTCAAGGCAGCAACTAGGTAAGCACAGAGGTCTGTCTTCTAGCCCTAACTTGCCAGGGCTTTTGCAAATTCCTGAGCACATTAGAGACGGCCCCTATCATGCTGGCCTGAGAACACAGGCAGCCTGCATTTCTGTCTTCCTGTCTTTAACCAAGAAGTCGTGGAAATGCTGTGGCTGCAGGCCAGCTCAGATACGACATGCCCAGCTGACCTGACATCGGTGAGAGCTTCGGGTGGATGTTTGTTCCACTCCATTCCTCCCTGGCCTGTGTTCTAATCTCATGCAAGCCCTCCATCTTCGGCAGTCCAGGTCCAACGTCCGTCTGGTAGCCTCACTGACCACTAATCTCTAGGAGGAGGTAAAACCCAGGGAGGAGGAGCCACACAGACCTGGACTCGAGGCTCGGCTCTGCCTTTGTTAACTGCACCACCCTCAGCAGTTAATTACCTCTCTATGCTTGACTTTTCTAATTAGTAAGATGGCTTTTAGAGTACTATCCCACAGGGTTTTTAAGAGGCTTACTAAATGAGATTATGTGCATAAAGCATTTTGTTCAGTGCTGGGTGCATACTAAATGTTCAATACACACATGAGCATTAGCTTTTGCCCCTTTCAACCCCCCACGCTAGTGCTCCAGCAGTTACTGCTAGTGGCCCCCATCATGTTACAATGTAATTAACCTTGACGCTAATTGATTCTGTGATTTCTGTTCACCAAACCTCCTGTCCTTTCAAAGCCTGATCTAAACTCCCTTCCAGAATCTGCCCAGGAAAAGCTCCTGATAAGTGACAGCCCCTTCAATGTGACTCTCCTTGCCATGTACTTGAATCCATGGTTATGGAACTCAAAAGACCTGGATTTAAATAAGCAAACTGCTTGTGGATCTCAACCAGTGAGAGCTGATACTCAGAGCAGCATCTCTGGGCCACTGTGTGATCCTACAGTGCCCTCTTTGGACAGGGAAATAAATCAAGTTCACTCTAGTCTTAGTATGAAGTGCATTTTGTCATTTTTTTAATCCTTCTGAAAACCGGTGGTTTAGTCATGATAATGTAACTGATTGATTCTGTCTGGGACTCTTCCTCATAAAGAAGAGGTTGGCAGTTGGAGTTGAGTCTCCCCTTCTCACACTATGACCTTCCTGGAAACAGCATCATGGCAGAAAATGCTGAAAGACGGACAAGTTCAGGTTCAGGTGGTTAAGTTTCACCTACATGTACCCTTTGTTCACTTGCCTTCATGCACTGATAAGACAAAATGCTGACTCCACTGTGTTCATGAGACAACAGATGGTGAGTGATTCAGCTTTTTCAGGGATGGCCCAAGCTGACAGACAGATAAGCAGACTGATGCAACACCAGAAAACAGAGGGCAAGGTTTTTCTCATTGTCAACCAAGAAGTCTGACAGAATTTGAAATTGGGAAAAGAAAGAATCTTGCATGACATTACAGTGTTTACATAGTGTATATCCTTCAAAACATTCATAATGCAAATCTTTTTTCACAAATCTCGATTTTGTATGCTGGATAAAAGTACATGTTTGGGAGGCAACGAAACACCCTGGTTACAAACAAGGACCAGGGATTGAATGCCTTTCTCATCACGTATTAACTGTGCAGCACTAGGGAAGTCACCTCCCTCTCTGAGTCCCTGTTTGCCATCTTTGAAATGCAAAGTGTGGTGCCACCTTCTAGAGGTGAGCATGTGAGGATGAGAAGTAGATGCAGGGATGACTTAGCATGTGCTTGGCATGTGATTTGCCCTCAAAAGTGGTCCCTGTTACTGGATAACAGAAACTGTATCTTCTACAGGTTTATCCTCAGAGTTTCCAGCACAAGGTTCAGCCCAGGTGTAGCTCTATCTCTGAGGATGGTTCTCTCTTTGCCAGCTTCACTGAAGTCTCTTAAGGGGAACACTGTGAAAGATATGTATTGAGAAAAAGATTTTTTCCACTTTAATTTCAAAATCTTTTTCTCCTTCTGAAAGATTCAGACAGACATCCTTCTGCTCAGCCAATCTCACCCCCACATACTCAACCCTTTATTCACTTATTTATTTCACCAACTCTGTATAAGGTATTATTTTTGGTAGTATACAGAATACAAACATGACCTCCATGGACCTATTCAATTATTGATGTATTTATTTACCAAACATTTTCTGAGCACCAATTATGTACAAAAAACTCTTTTAGGTACTATGTAGAATACTTAATAATTCAAAATATTACCCCTGCCCTTCAGCACCTTAAAAGCTATTTGATGATATACTTTATTTAACACAGCAAATACGTATGGAGCTCCTGATATGTGCCAGATTGTGAAGAACTCTGAGTGTTAGCTTGAGACGGCTTAGCTTAATCTTACAGGCAATGGAGAGCATTGGAAGATTTGTGAGCAAGTGAATATTATAGTCAAGGTCATGCTTACAAAGATGTATTTGATGGTGGTGCCTAGAAAGGATCAGAGGGAGGGAGTTTGCAGATGGGACTGATAAGGGGATTACTGTAATATTCTACATGGAAAATATTTTTTAAATAGGTTTTGTCTTTGGGGTTTAGATACCTGGAGTCATATTCTGTGGCAGGAAACATTTTTCCTTGTTTTCAGATGAGGATATAATCTCACTGGATATGGTTGGATCCTTGGAAGAAGTTCCTTTACCTGGAGGAGATCAAATGAAAGATCATTTGAGAGAATATAAGAAAGCTATAAGCAAGGATTGCAAGTTTTTATCAAGTGATCATTTTTTTCTCCAGGGCTGGTGGCCTAGAAGAACTCTAATTGTTATCACCATTGCCTAATAATTATTTAGTATTCAACTAAAGCATACTATCTCAATCCTACAGCAGCCTGGGTGTCCCCACTTTATTTAAAAAAAAAATTTCCCACCTACAGCTCAGACTGAGTCCCATGGCCTAGTATACTGAAGGTGTTCAATATATGCTGAGCCTACAAGGTCATTATAGATCTGACTACAGCAAGATGGATAATGGAAGTGCTGGAGCAGAGCAAGTGAGAATAGCATCATAAGGGAGGTGGCTGGGGCATGATTGTAATGGCCCTGAAATGTATGATTGTCCCCAGACTGCCCTTCTGTCTACCCACTATACAGAGTCCTGTATGGGACTTCTTTCCTCCCCAGCTCTCTAAAGTGTTCCTGTCTTTGCAGCTGTAAAATTGGAGTGAAAAGGAGAGGAAAGAAAATCATAGCATAGACTAGTGTTAAGGAGGAGGCTATTTTGATGGCATGGGGTTGAAAAGAGAAGAAGAGTACAGCAATAAAGCACGAGGCAGCAGGTAAAAATGAATAGAAGGGAAATTCACAAGTATTGATATGGGATGTGGGCGTCCTTCATGGTATCCTCAAAATACAACAAGAGAACTCAAGTCCTTAACACATTACTGTTGGTTACTCTGTTCTTTTGAACATGACACTGCTCAAGGACTCCACCATGGGGTCAGAAGATTATAAGCATTACCTGATACTGGAAATAGGGATTAGGAATCTTGGCTCAACCACCATTTGTCAGTCATTCATCTAACCATCCAGCTTCTTCAATTGTAAAATGTTGGTGGATCAAACTCAAGCAGACCTACCACGTTTGCATTCTGGACTTGTGTTTCTGTTGATGCAGCCCAAGAGTGATAACAGATGAAGTAATCACACTCCATCCAATCACTGCTGGTTAATGCTGACCCCAAATCCTCAAATTGCTGCCAGAAGTCTTTGCCTTCTTCTGTGCCTATACAGTGGGACTTTGAGACCCAAGCTGAGGATCTTCCATGTCTTCATAGCAGGAACAGTTAGCACTTTTTTGGGTAATGAACAGGGAATGAAATGGATTTTGGCTTGAATGGGCTGAAGGACAGGCCCATTAGCTCACAGCTCTTCATCTAGCAAATCTTGTTAGGGGTCAGTGCTGAAAGTTAGGCAGCTTAGCTAGAAAGCTGGCAGCAATGAGGCACAGTCTACCAGGATCATTTTGTCGTTCTGCCTCTAGGAACCAGAAGTAACTACAGCAAAAAGGCTCTGGCTTGGGAATCATGAGATATGAGTTTGCACAAATCAGATTCTCCTATAACATTAGTTAGGTAACATTGGTCAAGATATTTCATCCGTCCATTTTTTGAGATTTCACATTTCCCAGTCATAAGTGAGGGCTTGATGTAAATTAGTGTTTCTCAACCCTGGCTGCCTATTCAAATCCCCCAGGATGCTTTTTAAAAATATCAGTGCCTAGGCCTCATCTCCAGAAATGCTGATTTACATCGTTCATAGTGCTGCCCAGTCATGGGTATTTTTCTTTTTTCCTTCCCCCCTCCCCTGAGGAGCGGCGCGTGGCCTCACGGCGGGGCCAGCCCACCACTCACCGGAAGGCGAGGGGTTCTGCCCACACACGCTGCGGGGGCTACTGCGCACTTTGGAGAGGCGGCGGCAGGGAGGTCCGGCGCCCCAACGCTCCCTCTCGGATCGCTAGAGAAGGCTTTCCCACCCAGGGCGCGTCGTCCCCCAGTCCCCCACCCATCGTCTCCCTATCAGGCCCACGGACGCACTTCGGGAGATGCCAGTTCTCTGCTGGGGGCGGGGGGGACTCTTCCCGACCGGTCACGATAGCTCACACTCCCGCGTGCCACCCCGGCGAAGAGGGAACACAACGGCCAAGTCAGTCCCCCTGCACATATGAGGGTGACCCCCACAAGGCACCTGCCCCTACGAGGGACACCAGCGTGCCTCCCTTATCACCTGGACTCCCCGACAGAGCTGCTCACCAGACTCACCACCAGACGGGGGAACCCGAGGGGCTCACTGAGAACCGGAAGTGACGCCACCTGAGGGACGCCTGGAGCCAGCCAGGGGCACCGCAGGGAGTAGGCGGGACGCTCACGCACTGACGGGGGGCGCGTGGTGAACTCTGGGACGCCTCGCGAGACCCTGCGAGAAGGAGAGGCTAGAGTGTCGGCTGCGTAAGTGTACCCGGTCCGCCTGACGCCCGCCGTGAGGCATGGGGCAGGAGACCGAGGTCCAGCGGGGTTCCGCACCACTGCCTTAAAAAAGAGCGGTCCTGTTCGCCATGAACGTCCGTCCCTCGTCAGGCGCGACTTGGGCCCGGCCGGGAAGAGCTAGACAACACCACATCGATACAGGTATTTTTCTTAAGTTCCCCAAATGATTCTGATTTGAGCCAGTATTAAGAACCATACATCTGGTGGGATGAATTGGGAGATTGGGATTGACATGTATACACTGATGTGTATACAAATGGATGACTAATCAGAACCTGCTGTATAAAAAAATAAAATTAAATTAAAAAAAAAAAACCATACATCTACATAAAGTTTTCACACTTTAATGAGTGTATGAATCACCTGGGGCTATTGATAAATTGCAGATTCTGCCTCAGTAGATGGAAGCCTGAGGTTCTTCATTTCTAATGTGCTCCCAGGTGACCATCCTGCTGGTCCCAGGATCACACTTGGAGTGGCAGCCTGCTTCCTTACACTAGGACAGAGTTTGAAAACTGGTATACCAGAGGCCACAGGCCACAGAAAACCCACAAACATTTTTCTTTTTTCTTTTCTTTTTTTCCCCCTGCACAGTGAATTTTTTTTTTTAAACAGGAGAAAAACATAGAGATTTTATTTAACATATGTCTTATATAATGTGAAAGTCCACATGAGGAAATGAAGATCTAAAGAAGGGGGAAAACCTAAAGGATTTTATACTAGGTTGAAGAAACACAAGCAATTGAGGAAAAGTAAAATATTGGGAGAGGCTAAAGGAATTTAAGAATTATTTTAACAAGCTGTTGGGGGTTTTTTTGGTTTTTTTTTAACATCTTTATAGGAGTATAATTGCTTTACAATGGTGTGTTAGTTTCTGCTACCGCACAGTGAATTTTTAAGGTTTAAATTGCTCTACATCATTTAGAAATCAGGATGTTTTACATAACCCAGATGCTTGGCTTTGCTTTGAAAACTGGAAAAACTATAGTCTGGGACCCTCATGCTTATCTGGCAACAGTCAGCTGGGACTGAGTGCTCGCTGCCACCACTATGGGGCATTTGTCCTCTGGCTATCACGGTCCCCAAACTGCCAGCTCACGTATTTACACCCAGCCCTGGCAAACTTTGTGAGTCTGTCCCTGTTGTAAGGCTGCATGAGAAGAGACAATGGCCTGAAGACCATGAGGGCCTGTGGCATGAGCCTACCTTGAAGAAGGAAGTTCATGATGGTGACCCTGGTTTGCGGGAGAGGGTAGGGCGCACAGCTCTTAAAGGACACGTGAGGTTTAGAGCAGAAAATCGCAGTTTTGCAGAATGTGATTTGTGGATAGTCTGCATCAGAATTATTTAGTTGCTTGTTTTTTAAAAGATACCTGTACCAAAAAAAACTTGGAGTAAAAGAAGAGTATTTGCATGACTTGGGGTAGCCAGCAATTTCCTAAACAGAATGGAAAAAGTACTACCCACAAAAGAAATAATGGATAGATTGGAATACGGTAAATGCCCTACATATGAATCTTCAAGTTGTGAACTTTCAAACATGCGAACGTGCCCAGAGAAAGTACAAAGAGAGACAAGAGGAAAAAGAAGTAACTGAAGAACCAAAGAGTTTCACAATGCAGGAAATGGCAAGGGGCTTTTCTTTATTTGAGGAGGCACTGTTAGTTTTTGAGGCACAGGACCCGAACGTAGAACAGTACACGAAGGTTGCAGCAGCTGTTTAGAATGCAATCCAGTGGTACTGTGTCATCTAGGATGAGAAAAGAGGAGCTACTACCCAGACATCACTGGATCATTTTTTCAAGAGGGTAGACAGAATTGAATCCAGCAAGGAACCAGAAGCTGTGCCATCAATGTCAGGTGTGAGTGAAATTGCAGCTTGCTTTCTGTCTCCTATTGCTGACGATCCTTCAGCTCTACCATCTCCCACCTCCTCCCTCTCCTCCAGTCAGTAACTCTTCTTGCCTGTTCACTCGAATGCAGCCCCTGTATGCCAGCTGTTGTACTGTACTACTGTACTTTTCAAGGTACTGTACTGTAAGATTAAAAATGGTTTCTTTATTTTTTGTGTTTGTTTTTTATGTATTATTTTTGTGAAAAGTATTATTAACCTATAACAGTACAGTACTATATAGCTGATTGTGTTAGTTGGGTACCTAGGCTAACTTTGTTGGACTTACGAACAAATTAGACTTACAAACTTGCTTTCAGGACAGAACTCATTCGTATGTAGGGGACTTACTGTACATTAAAAGCAAATCTTCTGTTAGTCAAAAGATGTAATTAAGAGAGCGAAAAAGGAGACAGAATAGAAGAAACTATAGACAATATGTGTATTCATCAGAGAATTTAAATCCAGAATATATAAAGAATGCTAAAAATATTTAAGAAATAGATGGGTAACCCACTAGAAAAATGGGCAAAAGCCTTGAATAGGCATTTCACCAAAGATAATATCCAAACAGCCAGTAGATTTATGAAAATTTTCTCAAGTTCATCAGGGAAATGAAAATTAAAACCACAGTGGAACACCTCTACACAGATTGGCAAAAATGAAAAAAACAGGTAAAGCCAAGTGTTTGTAAGGATACACAGCAACCAGAACTCTCATATACTGCAAGTGTGAGAATAAATTTTGAAAATTTTCACTTTGGAAAACTGTTTGACAGTATCACTTCAAGCTGAACATATGCATAGGTACATATGCATAAGATTCAGCAGTTCCACTCCACTATTATCCCAAATAATACATACATGTGGTCACAAGAATATATCTACTAAAATACTCAGAGCAGTAGTAATTCATAACAGCCCAAACCTGGCAACGACTCAAATGTCCATCTACACTAGAATGGATAAATAAATGATGACATATACAATTAAATACAATATACCAATGAGAAGTAATGAATTACAGCCACAGGAAGCAGCATAGTTGGATGTATTCACCTTATGAAAATTCACCAGCTGTGTACATATAATTTCATGTACAATTCTGTATGAATGATAAATTTCAATAAAAAGATGAATTTTAAAATATTCCTGGAGCCTTCTCACTTACTCCCCTGAGAATATCTAGGGGTAGAGTCTGGAGACATGTATTTTCACCTAGCACTTTGAGGATTTCTGATGTTCTCTATAGTGTGAGAATCTCTAGAGTAGAAAGAGCTAATTCACCAATTGTTCTGGGACCCATGAGCCAGAAGACACCTTCTTGAGAAACAGTGAAGAATCTGGAAAATCAGAGGGAGCTCTATAATGTGAAGAACAGTTAATAGTTGCACAGGGATTTACAGTTTACAGAGCTCTTTTAAACATGGAATTATATTTCAGCATGAAAGATTTGAAGACTTGAGCTGGGCCTTGAAAAAGAACCAGAGACCACAACACGGAACTATCATATCAGGGAGTGGCCAAGATGGTGGAGTAGGAAGACCCTGAGCTCACCTCCTCTCACAGGCACACCAAAATTACAACTATTTACAGAGCAACTATTGATGAGAAAGACCAGAAGACTAGCAAAAAAATCTTCTACAACTAAAGATATAAAGAAGAAACAAGACACAGTAAGACAGGTAGGAGGAGCAGAGGCATGGTCTCATCAAGTTCCATACCCCAAGGTGGGCAACCCACAAACAGGAGGATAATTGCAATTGCAGAGGTTCTCCCCAAGGAGTAAGGGGTCCAAGCTCACACTGGACTCCCCAGCCCAGGGGTCCTGCACCAGAAAGCAAACCCCCAGAACATTTGGCTTTGAAGGCCAGTGGGGCTTATTTTCAGGAGTCCCAGAGGTCTGAAGGAAATAGAGACTCCACTCTTAAAGGGCACACACAAAATCTCACATTCTCTGGGACCCAGGAAAGAGGCTACCGCTTGGAAGGAGCCTGAATCAGACCTACCTGATTATCTTGGAGAGCCTCCCGGAGAGGTAGGAGGCAACTGGAACTCACCATGGGGACATGGACAATGGGGACAGCCATTTTTGGGATCTTGTTCTATCATGAGGACACTGGTACTGGCAAGCACCATTTTGGAATTTCCCTCTAGCTTATTAGTGCTGGACCTGGCCCCACCAGCAGCCTGTCAGTACCAGTACTGTGATGTCTCAGGCCATGCAACAGGCCAGGCAAGGACACAGCCCCACCCATTGGCAGGCTGGCGGCCGTAAGACCCCTTGAGCTCATAGCCACCCCAGGACCTGGCCCTGTCTACCACAGGGCTGACTCCAGCTGCAGGATCCCCAGGCCCTGCAGCCAGAGACCCCAGGACCCAGCTCTGCCCACCAGTGGTCCAGCACTAGCCCCAGTACCCAGCCTTACCAACCCATGGGCAAGTACCAGCCCTGGGATCCCCTGGGCTCCGACCATACCCACCATCTGGCAGACATCAACCACAGCACCACTATAGCCCTGCAGCCTGCCATGTCAGGACCCAGCCCACGCACTAGCAGGTCAGCACCAGGCCCAGGACCCCATGGGACCCAGCCTTGCCCACCAGAAAGTCAGCACCAGCACTGGGACCCTCCAGGCCATGGCCCCACCATCTAGCAGGCTGACACCAGCTCTGAAATACCTTGGGCCCCTCAGCCAGCCATCAGAGGACCGAGCCCTTCTCACCAGTGGGCCAACACTAGCTTAGGGACACCCCAGATCCTGCAGTCAGCAATGTAAGGAACCAACCCTGCTCAACAGCAGGCTAACAATAGATCCAAGACCCCTGACCCTGCAATCACCCACCCAGAACCCAGCTCCACCCACCAGCACTAGCCCCAGCACCACTGGGGCTCCACAGCCAGCGGCCTCAGATTACCCAGCTGTGCCTACCAGTGACCTGGCAACCAACCAGACTGGGGCCAGCCATACCTACCAGACTACCCCAGTAGTCAGCCTGCCACAACAGAAGAACCCATGCAACCCACATAGGGGGCACCCCTAGATCATATAGCTCTGGTGACCAGAGAGGAGTGCACTGCTGGGACACATAGGACATCTCCTACAGAAGGCCACTACTCCAAGGTTGGGAAATGTAGTTAACCTATCAAATGCATAGAATTTCTTTTAAAAAAGCAAATTGGGCAAAATGAGGCAACAGAAGAATATATTCCAAATGAAGGAACAAGATAAAACCCCAGAAGACGAACTAAGTGAAGTGGAGATAAGCAATCTACTAATAAAGAGTTCAAGGTAAGGATCATAAAGATGTTCAAGAACTCAGGAGAAAATTGGATGAACAGAGTGAGAAGTTAGAAGTTTTTAACAAAGGGTTAGAAAATATAAAGAACCAAACAGAGATGAAGAATACAATAACTGATATAAAAAATACACTAGAAGGAATCAACAGTGGATTATATGACATAGAGGAAGAGATCAGTGAGCTGGAAGGCAGAGTAGTGGAAATCACTCAAGCTGAAAACAAAAAGAAAAAGGAATGAAAATTAATGAAGACAGTTTAAGAGACCTCTAGGACAACAGCAAGCATGCTAACATTCACGTTAAAGGGGTCCCAGAAGGAGAAGAGAGAGAGAGAAGGGAGCAGGGAACATAATAGCTGAAACCTTTTTAACCTGGGAAAGCAAACAGACATCTAGGTCCAGGAATCACAGAGAGTCCCAAACAGAATCAACCCAAAGAGAACCACACCAAGACACATTGTAATTAAAATGTTGGAAATCACAGATAAAGGGAGAATATTAAAAGGGCAAGAGAAAAACAACAAATTACATACAAGGAAAGTCCCATAAGGCTATCAACTGACTTTTCAGCAGAAACTCTGCAGGTCAGAAGGGGCTGGCACAATACATTTAAAGTGATGAAAAGGAAAAACCTACAACCAAGAATACTCAACCTGGAAAGGCTTTCATTCAGATTTGATGGAGAGATCAAAAGTTTTACAGACAGGCTTCCCTGGTGGCGCAGTGGTTAAGAATCTGCCTGCCAATGCAGGGGACACGGGTTCGAGCCCTGGTCTGGGAAGATCCCACATGCTGCAGAGCAACTAAGCCCGTGAGCCACAACTACTGAGCCTGCACGTCTGGAGCCTGTGCTCCGCAACGGGAGAGGCCACGACAGTGAGAGGCCCGCACACCGCAATGAAGAGTGGCCCCCGCTTGCCGCAACTAGAGAAAGCCCTCACACAGAAATGAAGACCCAACACAGCCAAAAATAAGTAAATAAATTTAAAAAAAAAAAGGAAAAAACTCAACTATATAAAAAAAAAAATGTTTTACAGACAAAAGCTAAAAGAGTTCAGCACCACCAAGCTTTACAAGAAATTTTAAAGGGACTTCTCCAAGCAAACAAGAAAAGGCCACAACTAGAAACATGAAAATTACGAAAGAAAAAAGCTCATTAGTAAAGGCAAACATGCAATAAAAGTAGTAACTCAACTACATATAGAGCTAGTAGGAAGGTTAAAAGAAAAAAGTAGTAAAATCATCTGTAGCCACAATAAGTAAAGAATACACAGTACAAAAGTTATATGTGTGTGTGTGTGTGTGTGTGTGTGTATAAATGCCTCATGGTAACCATAAACCAAAAATCTACAATAGATACACACACAAAAAAGAGATACAAACACAAATATAGTACTAAAGATAGTCATCAAATCACAAGAGAAAGGAACAAAAGAAGAAGAAAGAAACAAAAAAGAACTCCAAAAACAATTAACAAAATGGCAATAAGTATATACCTATCAATAATTACTTTAAATGTAAATAGACTGAATGTTCCAATCAAAAGACATAGAGTGGCTGAATGGATACAAAAACAAGACCCATACATATATGCTGCCTACAGGAGATTCACTTCAGATCTAAAAACACAAACAGACTGAAAATGAGGGAATGGAAAAAGATATTCCATACAAATGGAAATGAAAAGGAAGCCGCAGTAGCAAAACTTATATCAGACAAAATAACTTTAAAAAACAAACACAGTAACAAGAGACAAAGAAAGGCACTACATAATTAACAAGGGATCAATCCAACAGGAGATATAAAAATTGTAAATATATATGCATCTGACAGTGGAGCACTTAAATACATAAAGCAAGTATTAACAGACATAAAGGGAGAAATGACAGTAACCCAATATTACTAGGGGGCTTTGACACCCCACTTATTTCAATAATAGACAAATCATCTAGACAAAATCAATACAGAAATACTGGGCTTAAATGATACATTAGACCAGATGAACTTAGTAGGTTTATATAGAACAGTCCATCCAAAATCAGCAGAATACACATTCTCTTCAAGTACACATGGAACATTCTCTAGGATAGATCACACGCTAGGCCAAAAAACAAGTCTCAGGAAATTTATGAAAATTGAAATTCTATCAAGCATCTTCTCTGACCACAACACTGTAAGACTAGAAATCAACTACAAGAAATAAAAACCTGCAAAGAGCACAAACACATGGAGGCTAAACAGTATGCTACTAAACAACCAGTGGATCACTGAAGAAATCAAAGAAGAAATCAAAAAATATCTGGAGACAAATGAAAACTAAAACACAATGATCCAAAATCTATGGGACACAGCTAAAGCAGTTCTAAGAGGCAAGTTTATAGCAATACAAGCCTACCTTGAGAAACAAGAAAAATCACAAATAACCTAGCCTTATACCTAAAGGAACTAGAAAAAGAAGAACAAACACAACCCAAAATTAGTAGAAGGAAAGAAATCATAAAGATCAAAGCAGAAATTAATGAAATAGAAACTGAAAAAACAATAAACTAAGAGCTTGTTCTTTGAAAAAATAAACAAAATTGATAAACCTTTAGCCAGATTCATCAAGAAAAAAAGAGAGAGGGCCCAAATCACAAGGAAAAAAATTTTTTCCTTTTCTTTAATTTTATATCTGTAGGAAATGATGGATGTCCACTAAACTTACTGTGGTAATCAGTAGTTCAAATCATCATGCTGTACACCTTAAATTTGTACAGTGCTGAATGTCAATTACATCTCAATAAAACTGGAAATAAACTATCATAGAATAAAGTACTTTAGGAAAAATATATGATTTTTTTAAAATGACAAAGGAAATAAACCAAAAGGTCCATGATAGATATTGCTGGGTCACTTTTAACCATTTTTTCTATACTTTTGTCTACTTTCCAAATATTCTGTAATGGACATGCTTTGTTTTCTAAAAATGGAGGCAGGTAGAAAAGTGGCTAGGAAAAAAATCTGCAATCAGGTAGTTCTGGACTCAATCCCTGGCTTCCTCATTAGCCATGTGACCCACGTAAACCTAGTCTATGTCATTCAGATGGGGCTGACTCCATCCCTAGCTCCAAAAGTGGACACATGACTCAAGCGTAAGCCAGTCAGGTTATGCTGTATCGTGGCCAGATGACCAAAGTTAAGCCGATGAGAACTGGTCCTAGGACTCCCCTTAGACCTCTTCAGGAAAAGATTCCTTTCCACTGCACTTGAAGCTGTGAATATGACAGTCTGGAGCTGTGGGGCCCACCACAGGGAGAAAGTTTGCCTGAGGTTGAGGCCAACCCAGTACAAACAGAGCTTAGGAAAGATAACTTCCAGATAATATCATTTGAATATTTTGACCCAGGCATACCTGAAACAAACAACCCCTGAACTTTTCATTTATGAATCAATAAATTACTTTCTGGAAGCTAGTTTTATTTTTATTATTATTATTGGTCAGAGAAAGATAGTAACACTCAATTCAAAAAAACACAGAGATTTATTTAAAAACTGCCAAACTAGACCTAAATAGACCTTTCTCCAAAGAAGACATACAGATTGCCAACAAACACATGAAAGGATGCTCAACATCACTAATCATTAGAGAAATGCAAATCAAAACCACAATGAGATAGCACCTCACACCGGTCAGAATGGCCATCATCAAAAAATCTACAAACAATGAATGCTGGAGAGGGTGTGGAGAAAAGGGAACCCTGTTGCACTGTTGGTGGGAATGTAAATTGATACAGCCACTATGGAGAACAGTATGGAGGTTCCTTAAAAAACTACAAATAGAACTACCATACGACCCAGCAATCCCACTACTGGGCATATACCCTGAGAAAATCATAATTCAAAAAGAGACATGTACCACAATGTTCATTGCAGCCCTATTACAATAGCCAGGACATGGAAGCAACCTAAGTGTCCATCGACAGACGAATGGATAAAGAAGATGTGGCACATATATACAATGGAATATTACTCAGCCATAAAAAGAAACGAAATTGAGTTATTTTTAGTGAGGTGGATGAAGCTAGAGTCTGTCATACAGAGTGAAGTAACTCAGAAAGAGAAAAACAAACACCGTATGCTAACACATATATATGGAATCTAAAAAAAAAAAAAAAAGGTTCTGATGAACCTAGGGGCAGGACAGGAATAAAGATGCAGATGTAGAGAATGGACTTGAGGACACAGGGAGGGAGAAGAGTAAGCTGGGACAAAATGAGAGAGTAGCATTGACATATACACCCTACCAAATGGAAAATAGATAGCTAGTGAGAAGAAGCTGCATAGCACAGTGAGATCAGCTCAGTGCTTTGTGACCACCTAGAGGGGTGGGATAGGGAGGGTGGGAGGGAGATGCAAGAGGGAGGGGATATGGGGATATATGTATACATATATCTGATTCACTTTGTTATACAACAGAAACTAAGACAACATTGTAAAGTAATTATACTCCAATAAAGATACTAAAAAAATAATATAAAATTGACTTTGGCACAGAAAAAAAAAAAAAACAACTGCCAAACTGCTTTCCAAAATGGCTGTACCATTTTGCATTTTCATCAGCAATGTGTGAAGGTTCCTGTTGCTCCACATCCACATCAACACTTGATAGTATCAGTCTTCTTAACTGTAGCCATTCTAGTAGGTTTGCAGTTTTATCTCATTGTTTCAATTTATACTTCCCTAATAACTAATGATGTTGAATATTTTTTCACATGCTTATTTTCCATCCCTGTATTTTCTGAATGAAAGTGTCTGTACATTTTAATTGGGTTGTTTACCTTCTCATTACTGAGTTATAAGATTTTTTAAAATATTCTGGATACAAGTGTCAGATATGTGGTTTACAAATATTATCCCCCAGTCTATGGCTTCCTCTTTATTTTGTTGGTCGATTTATATAGGTGATAGAAAAGCAGGATTACTGGTAAAGAGCTCAGCAGGATAGGGGTGAATTAACTTCACATGCACATGAGCTGACAGAGGACATACTGGAGAGGTGAGTGGTCATGGGGCTAAAATGGATAAATATGGTAGAGTCAGGATAGGGAGAGTATTTTAAGGAAGGCAGAGGAATTTAGATTGGATATAGCAAGCAATAAATATGGAGCTATGAAACATTCTTGCGCATAGGCGTGGCAAAACAAAAGTGGAAATTCTACCTGGGATAGCACAGGAAGGACAGAGAGAGGCAAGGAGGAGAAGCAAGGAGAATAGCTGAAAAATTGTATGGCAGTCCACGGGTGTGAGTGTGAGAATATGGACTGTGATCTTGGCAAATGAGAAGTCAGGGAATAAAGTGAATGACACTATATTTTAAAGTTAGAAAAGGGAAGGCATCTTGACATTTTAAATATGAGAGATAAAGATGAGGAGAGACAATAATTACAGAAAACGAATATTTGAAGGGAATAAAAGACCGTTGAGTTCCACTCCTAATTTTACTGTTGAGAAACTAAGGCCCCAGAGAGGAGTAATGATTTTACCGGGGTCACACAGCAAGTCAGCAATAGAGTCAGAGGCCGTCCAGATCGTTGGGTGCAGACCTTGCCAGTTCCACTACATAAACCCAACCTCAGAACGTTGAGATGTAAGGTTTCCAACTTGGGAAATATTTCACTCACAGAAACTTGCTGGAAATGAGAATTCACTGTTTCTCCTCTCTCAGTCTCTCCTTGATCCCACCCATCCACCACCACTCCCAACTTTTAAGAAGATAACTAAACAGTAAACATTTCCCTGCATTCTTTTTTTCTCCACCCACATTTTTTTTCTTTGACCTGACAAGCATACAACCATCAGTTTTTATGATGTAAACCCACATTGTCCTTGTTGGAACAAACACCAAATTAGAATTACTGCTACATTTATCTACATGAATATATCTTAAATCATATTGTTGAGCAAAACAAAAAAAGCAGTTTGCATAATGATATCATTTTAAGTTTAAAAATCTTCAAAATAAATTTTTGCAATGATACAAGTACACAAATATGTAATAAAAACACAAAACCACTCAATTCATGAATGTGATTAATTTGGGGGAGGGAGAGTAGGTAGTGAGATTGGGAAGAACTACCAGGGGACCCTAATTGTATCTGTAATCTTTTATTTTTTCGAAAAGTAAAAGAAAGAAAGAAAGTTCTGAAGCTAATACGACAAAAAGTAGAAATTTGCATATTGTTCTCATAGTCTCTATTATCAGTATGTTCAAAGCGCCTCACAAGTTTTTTAAAGCTCAAATGTGAAGCATCGTTTACTATTGTCAGCATTCACCCCCCCATCTCCTATAATTTTACCGATGATTCATATTTACCAAAAATGTTGAAAGGAAAGTTACAAACAACAGCAATCAATGTAGGCAAATGTATCTCTCCCACATCCTCTGTTTAAGGGTGTAAGTCTGCCAGATGTCTTCAAGATAGTGTTGAAAGATAAGGGGGCAGTGCTAGAAGCTTTTAGACCAACAAATCTTGACATGACTTGCTCTGTGATCCTAAGTGAGCAACTGTAGTTTAACAGTGGCAAGAATTTCCAGGGGTCCAGAAGCCAGAAATAATGGCAGTTACTAGAAACCCACCCCCTGCCCACATGCAATCAGGAGATTTATGTGAGTAAGTAAGAAACATCACGGAAACAGATGCTGCAGGCAGAGTCCATGTGTGAGAATGCAGCACACCTGGGGGGTGTCAGGGACAGTGTTTGTCATTGTGTCACACGAAGGCAAACCAGCTGGGCAGCTGTCCAGGGCTTAGTACTGTCAAGCCTTCTCCTTTCCTGCCTCCCTAACCCCTGAGGACTGTTGGTCCTCACTGTTTACTCCCACTGAAACACAATGACTGAAGCAGCCAAAGAAGCAGGAGCACAGACTCCTACTCCAGTGGAGTAAGGAATAGGAAGAAGGGATGTGGGAGTGGCCCCTATTAGCTGACAATAAAACAGCCCACAATTACTGAGGGTTTATCAGAAGCCAGACACTGTGCTAAACCCATGAGATGAATTATCTGATTTAATCTTCACAAAAGCTCCGTGTGATAGATACTATCATTAGATTCATTTTACAGACAGGAAAACTGAGGTTCGAAGAATATGAGACTTGCCCAAAGTCACACACTATTAGGTCACTCCAGCATGTGTCTCATACTTTGTTCCATTTCTTTAGGGTAAATGGGGGAACCTAGAAGGGGATGTTTACAACAGCTGGCCTCAGACCTATGACACCATATCATCCTCCCTAGGGAAATCCCCTGACAAGTACAGAAAATAGTTTGGGGAGGTGGCATGAAAAGCCTCAGTAGAAATAAATATCAGGCTGACTCCTGGTGAAAAAGTGAATCCAGGATGCCAACCAATTCAACAGCAAAAATCTGGTGAAACAATAAGGTAATTGAATGATAGTATTATAAGAACTTTGAGGATGTTTTCTTCAATGTTGGTTGGTTGGCTGGTTGGTTGGTTTTGAGCTGCAGAATTCTTTTACATGAAATCTTGGGTTGAACAACAGGATGTCAAACAGGAGCAGAGCTGCTCCAGCTGAAGCTGGGTGTCAGGGACTAGGAGCAGAGCTCCCTAAGATACCTTCACAGGCTGAGTTAACCCCCTCATTTTATAGATGAGAAAAGGGAGGCCTAGAGAGAGAGCATGATATGCTAGGGTCATAGAGATGTGATTAATGTGCCTTGTTTTATTTATTGTGCTTAATTAACTGTGTGCCAGGTTGTTTTAACTGTTTCACATGTAGACTTAATCCCTACCACAACCCTATGAGGAAGGCATAATTATATCATAAAATCTACAGGTGAGGAAACTGAAACACAGAAAGGTTAAATAAATTGCTCAAGCCAAATCAAAGAACTAAGATCAAATCCAGACACTCTGGCCTCAAAGGCCAGGTGATTAACTGTGAGGATGCCTGCCTAAGAGGAGGTAGACTGTGTCAGATCTAGAACCCAGGTCCCTGCCTTACAGACCAGTGGTCCTTCATGTTCCCACAGCCCCCATGCAACGTCTGCTCCCATGGGGTGCAATGACAACAGGATTTAGGGGGAGGGTCTGAAAAGTATATACATCTTAGAAATCTGGAGAAGCTTTCTTCCAGATTTGTTTCCTAGCTGAAGGTCATGCCTTTGTGCCAAGGGCATTTGCTTGCTTATAAAGTCTAGGGTGGCTTAGTCTGGGAGTCTCTCCCTGCTGGAGGTACCAAGGTGCCTAGGCTGAGACTTCAAGCAGAGGAAGCAGAACGTGGCTGCTTCAGATTCGCTTTAGGAACCTCTAGTGCCTTCCATGTTGTCGAGCCCAGGTCACAAGACTACAGGGGGAAGTCATCTCTCAGAGAGTAGAAGGCCTTAGCTAGAGGTTCTCCTGGGCTCCCCCTCCAAGGAAACATGGCAGTGCTCCAGGAAGATACGGAATCCTAACAAGGGTTAGGAATGATTTCTTGGTGTAATGCTCTTCTGTCTCCCAAACAAGTCCTCCCCGAAAGCCACCACTCATCCTGATAAATGCCATACACGAGACCACAGGGCCTCACCTTGGTCTTGCTGTGAAAAGAAGCGAGGAGCTTGCATTAAGGTGACCAACAACCCCAGTTTGCCTGGGACTGTCCCGGTTTTAGCACTGAATGCATCCTGGGAAAGCCCTGGGTCCCGGTGAAACCGGCAAGGTTGCTCACCCTGTGTCAAGTCTCAGATGACTTGACAATTCTTAGAGCAACAACTCTGTGACCTCAATTTGACGTACAAAAAAAAAAAAAAAGAAAGAAAGAAAAATCACACTATAACAGGTAGGAGGCAGGAAACTGCCTGTTTTTCTCCAGTAACATTAACCCTGACAAAAATAGGGTTGAGTGGCTTAGGCCAAGTTTATGTCCACTCCTGGGCCCCAGAGGAACTAACTGCCTGAGCTTTCTTCCTGAACTAGGGAATCTTGGGAAGAAAGGAAGGAAGGGCTTAGTCACACCCTGGGAATGGCAGCCAAAAGCAGCACTCTCTCCTCCTCCTAGAGCAAGCTCAAAGCCTCTTTCTTCAGGAAAAGTAGATGCTTCCCAGGCTTCACTCCCTTTTCACAAAGCCAGAATGACAAATACTAAGTGAGGAAGGGAGAAGAAGAAGCCAGAAAGTACAACCATCTCCCCATCTTTAGAAGAATAGCTCCCCCAACCCAGCAGATCCCTAAGCCTTCACTGGACCCACCACCTCAGCCAAGCCACAGGCCGGGGCCCCCCAGGAAACTCACCTGGCCCCCAGGACAGACTCGGCTCCCAAGGGATGCAGAAGCAGCCACCCATGTGTGCACCATCCTCCCCGGGCCAAGGCCCCTGGGAACACCAGCCAGAGGAGCATTGGGAGGGGACAGCCTCCCAGCGGTGTCCCTCCTCCCGCCTCCTCCCTGGCACACGAGGAACCAAGTCCCGCTCAATGCACAATGCAGTCTTTGATATCCTGGCTGCGGCAGCAGGCCCGGGGAGGATGGGAGGGGCCGCCCAGCCCTCAGTACCCGTAGTCCTTGCACTGTCAGGCCTCTGACTGGGGAGCGGAGCTCCTCCCTGCCTCTCTACAGATTGCTTCATGCCTATCAGGCTGTGGCACATTCCACACATTCTAGGATTGAGATACACAGTTAGGTTCTTGTGGGGGTGGATGGGGTGGGGGGGCTGCGGGGGGGAGGAGGAATCAAGGCTGCTGCTGTTCTTGCTCCCTCCCTGACTGGCTTGGCCCACACTAACTTGCCTGCTACTGGGAATGGGCTCCCCACCCATCCTCTCTGTGCAAACACCTCCCTTGGCTATCTGGGTGAAGCTGGACCTGTGGGCGCAGCATCTTACTGCACCCCCAGCAGCATCAGTAAGCCAACGCCCAGCCCTGGCTCCCAAAGTCTTGGTCAGAAGGAATCCAGGAAATCTCCTGATGTAGCCCAGCATCTTACAGATAAGAGGATGGAGGATCAAGTATGTTAAGGCCACAAGTATGCACAAAAAACGGGTCACACCAGACCAAACTCTTTTCCATTTTGGATAAGGAGCAGAGCAGGGGGATGCAGTTGATACACTATGGCTGAATTTCAGAAAACCTCCCATGACATCTCTTAAAGGAGACGGAGAAAATATAGCTGAATGCCAACAATGTTAGAGGCGTGACTGATCCAACAACCTAGCTCAAGGATCATTAAGTACTTACTGTTTCCTTAATGCCCAAAGCAAAGGTTGGTGGTGAGTGGTCCAAAGAGTGAGGAGGTGTGGCCTAGGGAAGGCAAGGGTCCTGACTTGCAGGCTGCTTGGAGGCTGAACTTGCGATTAGTCTCACCAGCACTTTAAGGAGGGAGGTGGCCTGGTCAAGGTTATATTCTGGCAGGAGCACTGGGATGAGAGTGTGAAGGATAGCCTAGGGGTCAGTCTCACTGGAGTGATCAGGGGTGTCCACTGCACATCCCAGCTCAGCCCCAGGTGACAGGGCCATGTCTCTGAAGTCTGGCTTCAATTTCAGTGCTTACCTGTCTTGACTCCTAGTGACTGAATGTTCACTATAGGTCAGGCACTTATCATACACTATTTCATTTAAATCCCATAACA
The DNA here is from genome assembly GCF_028021215.1 of Eschrichtius robustus. Lineage (NCBI taxonomy): Eukaryota > Metazoa > Chordata > Mammalia > Artiodactyla > Eschrichtiidae > Eschrichtius > Eschrichtius robustus. Next base: position 125,575,643 of record NC_090825.1, read on the forward strand.
GCCCCATAATATTAGCATTATCATCTCTATTTTGTAAGTGAGAAAGCTAACGCAAATATAATTGCCCAAGGCCCCACCATTTATATTGTCAGATTCAGGGCTTGAACCAGGTCTAGTTGATTCCACAGCCCAGGAGCTTCTCTTTTCTAATATTCAGGCTCTTTCCATGACTACAATGAGGAAGGATTTGGTGATCTGATGCTGAGCCCTCTGGAGCTAGCTGAGCACTTACGGAGGGCCCGGGAGAGGAGGGCTGGGATGGGGCCAGGAATGCAGGGACACAGGGTCTCTCTGACCACAGAACTGCCATGGAGGATGTTTTCCTTGCACACATCTGTTTAAAGTTTCCGCTTCCCATAATGTGTCTCATGTCTTTTCCCCTCACCAAAGCACAGTGTTTTAAGTATGAATTAGGATGTTTTCTTGGGCCTAGGATAAAAAGGCAAGGGTTCCTTTAGAAAGCAGCCATTCAGAACTTTGGGAGGTACGTGGGGATCAGTGAAGAGAAACCATGGTCTAATTTGCACATGATGATGAATGCTCAGACTTAACATTTCTCCTTGACTTGGCTGCACACCATTTCTATACAGGTGCAGCAACAGAGGTCAGAAATTGTAAATGATCAAGACCAACCAATGGAAGGAACCCCAGGCCATCTGTCAGAGATGACACCCTGAGGCAGTTGGTTGAGACACACATTTTGGCAAATCTGAAATAAATGGTTCATTTTGGAAAAAGTCATTGCTTTTCTTGAGATGCAGGAAATCAGTGCTCTTCTGCTTATGGGTAGCTCGGATGAATTAGCAAGAACAAAGAGCTTTCCAGACAAGAGAGCAGTAGGTACAAAAGAACTAAGGCTGGAACTTGCCTAGAAAGCTAAAGGAAAAGTGTGTGTGGTCAGAGTCTAGTGAGGCAGGACCGGATATAGAGACGAGGTCAGTGAAGGCAGCAAGAAGCCAGGTTGTGTAGGACTTTGAAGGCCATCTAAAGGCTTCAGCTTGTACATTGTGTGAGATGGGAGCCAGTGGAGGACACTAAATAAAGGAGTCATGTGACTGACTTATGATTTTAAAGGGTCTCTCCTCTGGCTGCTCCTTGGAAAATAGGCTGCAGCTGGAATTCCAAGTATGCAGCAATTGTAACAACCAGGAGAGAGATGATGATGGCTTGAACCAGGGTAATAGCAATGGATATTTTTGAATGAAGAGCATATTAGTCAAAGTTCTCTAAGGGAAACAAATCCAATAGGAGATATATGTGTGTGTGTGTGTCTGTGTGTCTGTGTGTGTATGAAAACATGGTACAATGTTCTTCTGGTGTGTGACCAGGCATTCTGATTTGTTATGGAAACCAGACACCCAGATTTTCAGGTAAAGTTTCCAAATTTTTAAATATTCACAAACTGATTCAGAACATCTTGCAAATCACTGTGTGAGCCAATACTTCAGGGCAGATAAACATGCCTGCAGGCCAAATCCAGCCCAAGACCAGCCAGTTTGCCACTTCAGATGAAAAATTGAATTTTTTTCTTGTAAAATTTACAATCTACTTGGGATAATAATACATGCACTTGGGTACTACAATTCAGCAGAAGAACTGAAAGACCATGTTATGGGTAGAATTGTGGCCCCCAAAAGTGATATATTGAAGACTTAACCCCCAGTACATCAGAATGTGATTTTACTTGGAAATACAGATTGTAGTAGATGTAATTATTCAGGTTCAGATGAGTTCATACTGGAGTAGGGTAGGCCCCTAATTCAATATGACTGGTTTCCTTATTTAAAAAAACAAACAAACAAACAAAAAATAAACCCAGCCTGTGAAGAGATAGAGACACAGAAGGTGACAATGAACGGAAAAATTAGAATTCTGCAGCTGCAAGCCAAGGGATGCCAAGGATTGCCAGCAACCACCAGAAGCTAGGAAGAGGCAAGGATCCTTCCTCTGAAGGTTTCAGAGGGCGCATAGCCATGCAAATACCTTGATTTGGGGCTTCGAGCCTCCAGAATTATGAGACAGTAAGTTTCTATTGTTTTAACCACTCAGTTTGTGATACTTTGTGAGGGCAGCCCAAGGAAACAAATGTAGACCACATGAGAGAGAAGAACAACAGGTCACTTATTCAATCACATTATTCAGTGAACAAATAATTATAGAACATCTACTATACCTAGGCATTGATCTAAGTTGTGAGGATACAGCAGTGAACAAAACAGACAAAAGACTCTCTCTTGTGTAGCTTACATTCTAGTGAGGGGAGAAAGACAAGAAACAGTAAATAAGTAACTTATGCAGTGTGTTAAAAAGATGGAAAATGTTACAGAAAAAAGGAATGGAACTGCCAGAGTAGAGAGGCTGCAGTTTTCAAAAGGGTGGAGAGAGAGTTGTCACTGAGAAGGTGACAACTGAGTGACATGGGGGCAGAGGGGATCATGGGCATCCAGGAGAAGAGCCTGCCAGGAAAAGGGAAGTGCCAGCGCAAAGGCCCTGAGGCAGGAGTGTGCCGGGCATGCTGGAGGAAGAGCAAGGAAGGGTGTAACTTGAGCAGAGTGAAAACAGGGCAGGAAGCAGAGGGTACCCCCAAAGGAGTAATTAAAGAGAGTTTAAAGAAGAAGCTATTTACAATAGAGTGGGCAGGGTTAAAGAAAACCAGCAAGGATGGTGAGGCACCCCAGGGTTAGGAAGACTAAAAAGCCATTAACATCCTGAAGGGAAGCCTGAAGGGACAAGAGAATGGCTGTTGGAATCTAGCAAGAGCTGGATGCAGGCCAGGACTAATGACAGGAGCTGTGTTATTAATAGTGGAACACAGCTGTGGCCTAGCCAAGGCCATATGTGCACAGGCGGCAGAGGAATAAATACTCCATCCGCTCACCTCCCATCTTCCGTTGACTGAACACAACTGGAAGCCAAAGGGTGAGAGAGCTGAGTTGAGGATCCCTGTAGAGGCCAGCCTCCTGGGGGGCACAGAGCAGGGGAGAGAAGGGTGGAGAGGTGATGCCAGAGGATAACGGAAGATTATCCAGTACAAGGGGAGAGGTAACAGCATCCTCAAGATGTAGGGTTTACTGGACCACTTTAAGGAGGTTGGCTTTCACTCTGAGTGAAATGGCAGCCATTGCAGAGTTTTGAGCAGAAGAATGATGTGACTTACAATCTGAAAGAATCAGAGGAGCTATCATAGGCTACTGCAATAATCCAAGCAAGAGGAAAGGGTGGCGTGGGCCAGGGTGGTAGCAGTGGAAGTAGTGAGATGTGGCGATATTCCAGCTTATTTTGAAGGTAGAGGCAGAACTGCCTGTGAATGAGATGCAAGCTGTGAGAGAAGGAGTGAAGGATGGCTCCCCATGTTTGGGCCTGAGCACCTACAAGGAGCAGGGTAGCCATGACCTGAGATGGGGGTCCCACAGGGGGAGCAAGCTTGGCTGAGTGGTTGGGTGAACAGGTTGAGTATAAGAAGTCTATTCTCCATCTGCTTGAGGACGTTGAACAGGCAGTAGGATACACAAGTCTGGAGTTCAGGGGAAAGGCCTCTACTGGAATCATCAGTATACAGAGATATACTGGAGACATAAGGAGAAAGTTAGCATGTCCTAATGAGAACAGCAAAGAAAGCTTCATGGAGGAGGTGTGACTGGGGGCCTTGAAGGATGGAATTTTGACAGGCAGACATAGGTGGGAAGAGAATCCCAGACCGAGGAAAAGCCATTAGCAAAGGTGCTAGGATTGGCACTGGGGACAAGTTTAGGAAAAAGTCATTCCGTTTTAATGAGCCGAAGGACTGATGGAGAGAGCCGAGATGTAAGCCTCTTAACTTCTGGTTCATTCATCACTTATCTATTTATTCATTGAACATTACAGGTCACCTACTTTAAAGGCTATTTTTGTTGTGGACATTAATAATAATAAATGCTTACTGAGCTCTTTCATGTTCCTGTGAAAAGTCCACATTTAATCTTCACCCCCTACTTAAAGATCAGCAAACTAAGAGTCTGGGTGACTCACCCCAGCTCACCCGCTCACTGGGCACAGCAGAGTCGGGGCTTGAGCCCAGGAGGGGAACTGCGGGGCCCTGGTCCTCGCTACACAGGTTAGTGCCCGAAGCTCTGCCAGGAGGACTGATCCGCGTCTGTGCGGTGTAGACACGCGGCTGTCCCAGGTGCAGATAGGTCACCACACCACGGGCGAGGTGACGCCCAGACTTTCCTCTGCAAAGGGTGAAAGTGAGCCCTTGCCAGGGGTCAGCTGAGGAACTAGCCCAGCAGCTCAGGGAGGAGGCCTGGCTGCTGACCTTCTGACCAGGGCAGAGGTCGCCACGCTGCCAGCTCTGACCTCACCCAGGACTGCTGAGTGCTCTTTCCAAAACGTCAGTTTCCTGTTTCTTGGCTCCCACATCCAACCTGGCGTCAAGGGCAGGCAACCGACGCCTCACCCTGGAAGGTGAGCAGTGAAGGTGTCCTTACAGTAACGTGTCCACTCCCCAACCCCAGTTAAAGATAAAGAAACTGAGCCCCATAAAGACTAAGTCATTCGTTCAACACTTTTAGGCAATTTTGTGGCAAAGCCTCCCTCAGACCTCAAACCTCAGGACTCTCAGTTCAGCGTGCTTCCACAACACATGACAAATTAATCAGTTCACGTTTTAAAATTAGGTTCCCTAGTGAGCAGGCTGGCATAGGATGGGGGGTGTGTGTGTGTTTGCCAAGTACAAGCCCAAGGTCTGACACTCCCAGGGAAGAGAATTTCTCCTCAGTCCAGCTTATCTTGAAGAGAAAGTCAGGTTTTCAGGGAATGGGAGACCAAGGGGGAGCCCTTCCACCCAGCGAGTCCACCTCAGGTGTCTTTCCTGGGCACCTGGGCACCCACAGCCTGTGCAGCAGCATGGCTGGAAATAGTGAGAAATGGAAGGAACCTAAATGCCCATCAGTGTGGAGGTGGGCAAATAATGATGGTACATTTAGTCAGCAGTGAAAACGCATGAAGCAGGTCTAGATAGAGAGTCAAGGGAAGACCTCTAAGACATACTATGAGGCAAAAACTGAAGAAACCTGTATATAGTACATACAGTGTGGTCCCATTTACGTACAGAAGCACACTATATATATGACTTCGGATGTATAAGAAAGGGATCAGATAATGGCAATTTGTTTATTCATTCCACAGATGCACATCGAGTGCCCTCCCTGTGCCCCTCACTGGGCTGGATGAGGGGTCAGCAGTGAGCAGGGCAGACAACATCCTGGCCTCCTGTAGCCGGTGAGGGGGTGGAATGGGGTAAGGGAAAAGGAACATGATGTCTTTTTATTTACGTACTTCTGTGTTATGGCAAGTTTTTCAGCTAGAATGTTTCATGGTGATGTCATAATAAATACGAAACATAGGAACAAAGTGAAGAAGGTGGAAGAAGAAGAGAAGGAGGAGGAGAGAGGCATAGGTAAGCACATTGTGTCACGGGTGGTCGTGAGAGGGTGACTTTCAAGCTGTTAACACTCTGGATCTGACTTGAGGGATGGTCTCTTGTACTGAGCATCATAGAAGGACAATATCAATTGGAGAATGCCAGACACAATGCCCGCAGCATATTTGAAGTAAGAAGGCATATTCCAGTAAGAGAAAGCCCCGAAACTCCTCACAGTTTCTTGATGGTCTTCAGAGAGCCCTGCCTGTAGCTGGTTATAGCTCCCAGAAGAGGCAGCTTTTTAATCCACGGATCATCTTCTGGGGCTGATGCCGTGACAATAACTGCACTATTTTCTGGGAATGTAGTCTTACAGACAGGGCCTTACACCCTCCTCCCCTGACGTAGTGCCTCCACCTGACTAGCAACCTGTTTAAGGGCCTTAATGGGGCTGGGATCCATGACTAATAGCAGAGGAAGCCTCTTCTTTTCTTGAAGGTGCTACATCTCTACTCAGTCTACCTGAGAGCCAACTGCACAGTCGGTTTCATGGATACACAGAAGGGCATGCCCTTCCCCACCTGAGCACCTACCAGCCCTGGGGCTTGTCTTCTCTGTGCAGAAGAATCGGCAAGACAAGCTATTGGTCAATAAGTTAACAGAAATGTTACCACCACTCTGTGGTCTCAGCGATCAACTTGGGCATTAGATTTGTGGTCAGACAACCTAAGTTCAAATCCTGGCTCTGCCATTTTCAAGCTGTATGCTCTTTGGCATGTTTCTAACTTTGTAAATAGCAATAATAATAATAATTAAATGGAGGTAACAAAAAAATTCTCCCTCAAAAGTGGTTGTGAGAATACAGGTGTTTATAGAGGTTTGTTTTTCACTTGTGCAAATCTTGCGTGTGTGTGTGTGCGTGTGCACGCGCGTGCATTGTTCTACTAGTCTTAGGCATTTTCTCCATGCATCTGGAGCTGGCAGGACTCTGAGGAGAAAGGGACATCCTAGGTGAGCAGAATGTGCCTGTCAACTGTGACAGAGACAAAATTTCAGTTCCAAGTAAAACCAGATCCGCCTGTCCTCAGAGAAAATCAGAAAGGTTCCTTTTGGTTACTTCGGGCAAAGGCATCCAGCCTAGGCCACCCTAGCTGCATTTCAGTCCTTACTCCTCCATTGGCTAACATTTTCAACAGACAGGAATTTTACAAGCTGTTTGCTTAAGGAAAAAAAAACAAAATCTCATGCTCAACTATTTTCATCATTATGATATTTGGCTTTGTGACCTAGTAAATATTTTTAAAGCAAAAGGAAATGTGTCCGTCTGTCTCTCTCCATCTTTCTTTCTTTTCTGGTGTTTTCATTGATAAATTTCATTGGGTGACATTGGATGAGTCAGCCGTTTCCCCTTAAGTTCTTTCCCCTCTTTCTTATGTAATGTAGTTTTGAGTCCCCACACCATTCAGGTCTTGCTCCGGTGAAGACTTTGTCCAAGTTCCTCTGGAAGTGGGGTGCCCAGATCTCCATCCAGTTGGCCAATACAGCTTTGTATTCTGTATATAGCTCCGAGGCACTGTCCCCTCCTTTGTTTTACTTACTGTACTTCTATTAATGGATCCCAAGCTTACATCATCCTACTGAGTCAGGAGACAGCTCTTATTCTATTCACTTGGAGAGATTTATCAAAATTCAGATGCCTAGAATACTCTATGACATAAATCACAGCAAGATCCTTTTTGATCCACCTCCTAGAGAAATGGAAATAAAAACAAAAATAAACAAATGAGACCTAATGAAACTTAAAAGCTTTTGCACAGCAAAGGAAACCGTAAACAAGACGAAAAGACAACCCTCAGAATGGGAGAAAATATTTGCAAATGAAGCAACTGACAAAGGATTAATCTCCAGAATTTACAAGCAGCTCATGCAGCTCAATATCAAAAAAACAAACAACCCAATCCAAAAATGGGCAGAAGACCTAAATAGACATTTCTCCAAAGAAGATATACAGATTGCCAACAAACACATGAAAGGATGCTCAACATCACTAATCATTAGAGAAATGCAAGTCAAAACTACAATGAGGTATCACCTCACACCAGTCAGAATGGCCATCATCAAAAAATCTGCAAACAATAAATGCTGGAGAGGGTGTGGAGAAAAGGGAACCCTCTTGCACTGTTGGTGGGAATGTAAATTGATACAGTCACTATGGAGAACAGTATGGAGGTTCCTTAAAAAACTAAAACTAGAGCTACCATACGACCCAGCAATCCCACTACTGGGCATATACCCTGAGAAAACCATAATTCAAAAAGAGTCATGTACCATAATGTTCATTGCAGCTCTATTTACAATAGCCAGGACGTGGAAGCAACCTAACTGTCCATTGCCAGATGAATGGATAAAGAAGATGTGGCACATATATACAATGGAATATTACTCAGCCATAAAAAGAAATGAAATTGAGTTATTTGTAGTGAGGTGGATGGACCTAGAGTCTGTCATACAGAGTGAAGTAAGTCAGAAAGAGAAAAACAAACACCGTATGCTAACACATATATATGGAATCTAAAAAAAAAGGTTCTGAAGAACCTAGGGGCAGGGCAGGAATAAAGATGCAGACGTAGAGAATGGACTTGACACAGGGAGGGGGTAGGGTAAGCTGGGACGAAGTGAGAGAGTAGCATGGACTTATATATACTACCAAATGTAAAATAGGTAGCTAGTGGGAAGCAGCCGCATAGCATAGGGAGATCAGCTCAGTGCTTTGTGACCACCTAGAGGGGTGGGATAGGGAGGGTGGGAGGGAGACGCAAGAGGGAGGAGATATGGGGATATATGTATATGTATAGCTGATTCACTTTGTTTTAAAGCAGAAACTAACACACCATTGTAAAGCAATTAGACTCCAATAAAGATGTTAAAAAAAAAAAAATTCAGATGCCTAGATCTTGCCCAACCTCAACATATCGTTATCTCTGGATGCGGTGTGATTGGAGGTCTTCTTTTAGATCCGTTCCACGTGATTCTACTGTGCATCCAGATTTTGGCAAATAATACCCCAGATATTTCTTTCACAGGGATGAAGGGCAGGTAGGTATGTATTCAGGGGTGTATATTTCCTTCCTTCTGATCCACGCCAAAGTTAATTAAAAGCCTTAAGCACAAGAAGGCAGCACACACAGGGGCATCACACTGTGAAAAGAATCTGAGAGCATCGCTTTTATTCCTCAAGGTCCACAAATAACCAAATAACAACTTACAATTGTACAGGAGTTCCCTATTGACAAATTCCTCCATCTCACTACATCTTCACACCATATCTGTGACATAGGGGTTGGACCTGTCATTTTGCAAGTGATATAAGTGTTGTCTGAGAGAAGTCAGATGACTTCTCCAAGGTCTTACTATTAGTAATTGGCAGAGATGGATTTTCTCAAACATTCCAGCCAGCACCAGCACATAGAGTAGCTTTCACCACTTAAGACATCCAGGAAGACATGAACCAACACCGTCGTCAATTAGACCCCTGTCTAATAATACAGATCAGAATTATTTTAACCTACACAGAACCACATATGTACAGGGGTCAAGAAAACAAGCAAAACAAGTTTATCATACATGCATTATAGCCTAAAGGTTTCAACAATACGTGAGCACGCAGGGAAAGTAGGAAAGAAAAGCCATTTAAATAGGGTGGCCAGGGCTTCACAGACTTTAACATGGATGTGAATTATGTGGTGTGGTAGACAGAACAATGGCCCCCAAAGATGCCCTAACCCCCAGAACCTGTGAATAATGTTACCTTTCCCAACTAAAGAGACTTTGTTGGATATGATTTAAGTTATGGAATTTGAGAAGGGGAGATTTGGATTATCCAGATGTAATCACATGGATCTTTATAAGTGGGAGGTAAGAGGGTCAGAGTCAGAAGAAGATGTGATGGCAGAACAAGAAGCAGAGGTCAGAATCAGAGAAAGTCATTTGAAGATGCTACTATAATGCTGGTTTTAGATGGAAGAAGGGACCATGAGCCAAGGAATGTGGGAAACCTCTAAAAGCTGGAAAAAGCAAAGAATGGATTCTTGCCTAGAACTTCCAAAAGGAACGCAGCTCAGCCAACACCTTGATTTTATTTAGCCCAGTAAGACCCACTTCAGACTTCTCACATCAGAACTTTAAGATAAGAAATTTGTGTTGTTTTAAACCACCAAGTTTGTAATTTGTTACAGCAGCCCTAGGAAATGAATACACCTGGAAACTGGTAAAATGCAGATCCTTATCCCGGGTCTAGGAAGGCGTGGGAAACTCTGTTGGGAGCATGGTGTGGTACCTGTGTGCTGGTCCTTGGACCACACCTTGAACAGCAAGGCCATGAGCAAATCCCCTGTAACCGTTCCTCCAATGACTGGAGGCCTCCACTTAGCAGAGCATGGAAGCATTGATCCTGCAGATCCCTGAGTTCCTTACCTCTGACGGCCCAAGCATCCATCCACCTCAAAATGGTGCAGGTCCCTTGTCAGTCTTACATTTAATGTCACATTCTGAGAGCTACCCTCTTTTATTCTCTATTTCTGCCCCTTGTTTATTTGCCTCACAGATTGTAATCATAAGTCTGGGCATTTTGCTTATCATCTCCCTCCTCATGTATCTGCTGCCCCATGCCCACTGTGCAGCACAGTGCCTAGCACAGAATAGACTCTCCTATGTGAATGAATGAATGAACTAAAGAATTAAGGAATCCCTTAGTTCTTTTTAAACTAAATGCCAAAATCTCTCACATCTTATTTGTACAACTGAATTTTTTAAGCTACAGAATCCAAAAGTTTACAATGATCCAAGGAGGTTTATCTTCTCAGACTGGCCTCTATATTCCAAGCAGATGAAATCAATCTGACTATTGATCTTTCTCACCCATGTTCAAGATTTCTCCCCAAATTTGAAAAGCCTGCTATAGAAGTCAGTTCCTGTGAAGCAGGCTCTGGACGATTTGCAGGCAGGAAGCTTGTGGGGACATGTTCACACAACCCATACAGAAAGGGGATGAGGGAAACAGGACTGGGCAGAGGGAGGAGTGGGCTGCAATGCAGACCCAACAATGTCCTCCACTGGTTCGTACAAGGAGTAGACATGGCCCTTCAGATTTGTCCTTAACTGGGGCAAGGGTGCCCAGTAACAACCAGTCACTGGACTGGTTACATTCCTGTAGAAACCAGTCATTGAGGGCAGGCTGCCCCAGAAGGGGGCACAAGGTGGAGATGGCACCCTTCAGTTCTAGGTAAGCCCCAAAGAAGGACTCACCTGGGAGCTGTCAACCCCGAAAGCTTCCCAGAACTGGGGGCAGGAGTGGGCCAGTGGTGATAGCTGAGAATTTAGGGAGACCCACAGCACTCACCACGCATGCCTTGTTTCCTCAGCCACTGGGGGAAAAGAAACTATTAAAAGCCAGGATAAAGCTCTGCGTCACACCAATATGAACCAGAGAGGAATAGACTAAAGACGCAAAAAGAAGAAGAATGCTGATGTGGAAGGGTCCAGAGAGAGGGAAACCGGCGTGGACCTGAGGGTGTACCCACATAGCCTATCTTGAGACAGGGTTCTTCTGAGGTGGGCCAGCTGGAGAATGTGATGTGTGAAGGCGTCAAGAATATGGAGGAAAGAGGTGGGCATTTGGAGTAGGTCACAGGTAAGGCCACAATATAAACAGGGAGAAGGCGGGGAAGGGTACGTGGGGCAGTGTAATAAGCTGATTAGAAAGGAATAAGAGGATTGCTGGGCACAGTGAGGGATGGGCTTCGCTGGCTATTAGGAGTTTGGAGGGGGCCAGTCATGGGAGCTTATGTCTTTCTTCCAGTAGCCTTGAAACAAAGGAGGGACAGCAGACAGTTCCCAGCTGGCAAAGCAGGTGTGGCAGGGAGACACTGGGTGAGAGAATCAGTGGCTGGTGAGTCACCAAAATGGGTGCCTTAGAGTCCGTCTGGATGAAGAGGCCAAGATGGGTGGAAAGGGATATAAGAACAGACTTGACACAAGGTGCTAAGAAGAATGTCCAGCAGATTCAGGAGGATTCAGGGAGAGGGAGAGCTGAAAGGTGGAGGTTGCAGAGGGAAATTTCAGAGGTGTTTATAAAGGTGCAGGACAAGAAGGAGCCCCTGCAGAGAGGCGTGAGGCAAGTACCATCCTGCAGGAAAGCCAGGTATTCTGCTTAAAATGGCATCATTACAGTAGTAATATATGCATGGAAAAGTTCAAACTATATATGGAGTAAAAATGTGAGTCCCCTTTCAAACAAATTCACCCCTAACCAAAGCTCAGTCCCCTCTCTGGAGGCAACCACTGGCAATTTGGAGCATCCTTCCAGACCTCTGGCTCTGCATTCCAGACACTCGTATATATGATCCCATTTTCTTTTTTAAAAAATATTTATTTTATTTATTTATTTATTTTGGCTGCACCAGGTCTTAGCTGTGGCATGCAGGATCTTCATTGTGGCTTGCAGGATTTTTAGTTGTGGCATGAGGGCTTCTTAGTTGCGGCATGCATGTGGTATCTTAGTTCCCTGACCAGGGATCGAACCCGGGCCCCCTGAATTGGGAGTGTGGAGTCTTAACTCACTGGACCACCAGGGAAGTGCCTATATGATCCCATTTCTGTGAGAAAGATGATATATATATATGTGTGTGTGTGTGTGTGTGTGTGTGTGTGTGTGTGTATATATATATATATATATATATATATATATATATATATATATATATATATATATATATATATATATATATATATATATATATATAAACATTCCTAAATAGGATCATATATATTATCCCATACATTAATTTGCTTACTGCTTCACTCTCGGCACTGGAATCATCCCACATCGTGACGATGATGACTCTGACTTGGCCTGTTTCACCTGACTTGTCGCAGGACCCCTCAAGAAGGAATGATAGGAGCTCTCTGTGGAGTAGAGAGCCTTAATGAGGGCATCCCAGGCAGCAGCTCGTGAAGGGTGAGGCGGCAGCCATGGGTGAAGCTGGCCCAGAGAGGTTTCCTCTTTCCCCTTGTAAAAGGTAGAAAAAGTGTGTCCCAAAGGTTTCACCAGGTGGTTTTCCAACATCTAGGAATATTTTATTGTTTCTGGATGAACAAAGTTCAAAACAAACTTCTAAACAAAGCAATCCTCTGCTCCCAGGTCTTGATTCCATTCCCTTGCGAGGAATGAGCCAAGATACAGGTCTTCTGACAACTTTCCCAGCCGAGCCCCATGGAGAAGCCCAGCACAGGCTTCTTCTTGCCCCTTCCCGGTGACCACCAATTGATGTGGACATCCTCATGGGGGTAGTACCATCTTATTTCTATTGACCCCTTTCTTCATGTCTTCATAATTATGCAGGGAAAAGAAGATTGTTTTCCCATTAGAAGTTATTTGAGGTTTTTAAATGGTCCAAGTTTCAACAATCTAATTCATCACAGCCAGCTGGGTAAGGTGAAAAGTACCCTAGACAAAGAGGTGTGGGTTCCCACATTCAAATCTGGAGCTCCCCCTGCCCCAGTGTGAGGCTGAGAGGCTGAGCTGCTATCCAAGGGTGGGGCTCCTTAGCTATCAAATGTAACACCTGCCTTGTGGGCTTTACAGAGTGGTTGGGAGGAGAAAATCAGAAAGATCCCTGGAAGCATTTTGTTAAGTGTGAGGTTCTGGGAAGCACTGGGGTGTTTCATTAAGCTGAGTTCACCCAACTGGGGAAAATGTTTAGTCCTAGAGAAGGAAGTTAATCTCAGCCTGGAATAGAGAGAAGGGACTCAGGACCATAGCACCTTCGTATATGAATTTATGCTGCTTTGAAAGCACTTTGATTCAGATACAAGCCTGTGAAATAAAGAGACAGAGTTAGATTCTTACTGCAATTGCATGAGAAGGGCCAGAGGCTGAGAAGGGAAGCAACCAGAAGCTTGCTCCTCTTTGCCTGGTCCCTGCCTGAGTACTACACTGCAAGGAGATGGAAACAGGGACACAGGCCAGCCTCATTTGGCAACGTAATTGGCCCAGAGGAAGGACCACACCCTGAAATCCCCATGGCAGCAGAGCTCACCACACATTCCCAGGCAGGGAAATGCAAACAGGAATGGATGGGGGAAAGGTCTAGCAGGCCGCCCAAGGAGAAAGAGAGATGGTGGGCTTGTCACATGGATGGGTGCAAGTAAACAGTGATAGTGATAGTTAACGTATATTGAGGGCTTCATGTGGATGCACTATACTAAGTATTTCAATGAGTTTTCTTGTTTGACACAGCACAACCACCCAGTCAGGCAGGTACAGTCATTATCGCCATCTACAGATGAAGAATTTGAGACCCTGGGAGGCTGAGTAAATTTCCAAAGGTCACACATCTGGCAAGTGATGGAGCCCTGATTCAGAGCCTGACAGGCTGAGTCCAGGGCTGGGCTCTTGACCAGGGCACCATGGAGTTTTCCTAATTAATACTTTGGCAAAGAATAATGCAACCTACATTTATAGAACCCTGAAGTATGGAGAGTGGAAGAAATATTGAAGATGACCTGGGGGGTTCATTCAACAAATATTGATTAAGCTCCAACTATGGGCCGGGTATTCACTAATATAGGTTTAGAAGGGAACGTATGTACAGTGGTAAAGTTAGCAGACACATCTATTCTTTCATGGAGCTAACATTCTCACGGGAAAGAGAGATGATAACTAACAAATGAGTCAGTGATAAGCAGTATGAAGGGGGAGGTAGGGACAGAAGTTAGCAGACTGGAGGAACCCCTAATCTCTTATCCACGTGTCCAGTCGCCACCTTCTACACTTGGGGACGAAGAGGCAGAGACAGCAGTCACCTGCTCAAGACCAGACTACACCCAGCTGGTGAGAAGCAGAGTTGGAAGTGAACACTGTCTTCCTGCAAAGCCAATCCTTTCTTCACAGCCCCTCCCGATGAAAGGTCTATTTTCCTATCATGGTCTAGCCCTTAGACCCCAGAATCAAGGGAGGGAAAACAGCGCTCAAGTACCCGCTTGCTGGCCGCAGGACACAGGGTCCCATCCGACCGCCTTCACAGCCCGGGACCCAGGGAGAAGCCCGGGCGGGGCGGGGCCTGGACACGCGCCGACGCGTCCAGCAGGTGGCAGCAGCGAGCGGCCGCGCCCCCTGCGCAGCCACCCCGAGAGCCCGCATCATGGATGTCGAGCTCTCCTATTTCGCTTTGCTCGCCTTGGAATTCGAGACCCCAGACGAGGACCAGGATTCATGAACCGGTCGCAGGGGCCCGGGCAGGGGCCTCTGGCTCCCGACGCTGGCCGAGAGGTGGGTCCTGGGGCGGGTCGCTGCTCGCGGCGCCCGGGTGGGGACGCCCTGCTCAGCGGAGCCCGGCGCCCCGCGCGCTGCCCCCGCCCTGCCTCCCTGTGGTCCACACCCCCTTTGGGCTCCCGAGCCGCTGGGCTGCAGTAGTCGGGGTGCGCGCGAGCAGGCGTTGCCAGCCCTGCTTCTGCCGGGCAGTCGGGTCCCAGGAGCGGGCGGACCCGGCGCCCGCGTCCTCTCTGCCTCCTCCTCCTTCCTGCTCTCACCTGCGCCCATTAGCCCACTCGCCTTCAAGGCCAGGGGCTACAGCCCAGACTGAGAGGGGGACAGCAGAAAGAGAGAGAGCACCTGAGGGTACAGAGCTGACACTGGACTGCCCTTTTCACCCCCAGGTGATGAGTGAGGTCGGAAGATCGCAAGATTTAAAGGAAACTGGGGCCAAAAAAATGAAATAAAAGGCATTCAGGTTAGAAAGGAAGTAAAACTATCTCTAATGTCAGGTGACAATCTTATAAGTAGAAAATCATAAGGAATCCAATTTTTAAAAAACTATTGGAACTAATAACAAGGTTAGTAAGTTTGCAGGATATAAGAACAATGTACAAAAATCAGTTGTTTTCAATACACTAGCAATGAACAATCCAAAGACGAAATTAAGAAAACGATTTACCAAAGCCCCAAAAATAATAAAGCACTTAGAAATATATTTAACAAAAGAATGCAAAACTTATACCCTGGGAACTACAAAGCATTGTTGAAAGCAAGATATAAATAAATGGAAAAACATCTCATGCTCATGGATTTGGAAGACTTAATACTGTTAAGATGGCAATACCCCCAAATTAATCTGCAGATTCAATGCAATCCCTATCAAAAGCCCAGAAGCTCCCTTTTTAAATAGAAATTGACAAGCTGATATTAAAGTTCATATGGAGACTTTAGGGAACCAGAATAGCCAAAGCTATTGGCTATAACAGAGTTGAAGAACTCACAGTTTCAAAAGTTATTATAAAGCAATGGAAATCATGACAGTGTGGTACTATCTAAGGATAAATCATTGTAATAGAATTGAGAGTCTAGAAATAAACCCATGTACCTATGATCAGTTGATTTTCCACAAAGGTGCCAAATCAATGGAGGAAAGAATACTCTTTCACCAAATGGTGCTGGGACAACTGTATGGCCACATGCAAAAGAATGAAGTTGGGTCATTACCTCACATCATATATATAAGTTAACTTACAGTGATGGAAACATAGCCTTGCTTTTGACCAAGGAGGCCCTGATTTATTTTGGCAATGAGACAGCTATTGGCCTTCTGAAGAAAGTGTCAGGCTTTGGCCCTTTAAAAGACTGGGAATAAAGAGCCCATACTTTCCCTGCTGTCCTGCCTTTGACATGATATCTATAACATTCCAGGACTGGCTCTGACCACCCTCTCTGAGTATTAGAATGTCAGACTTGCTGCTGAGACTGTGCTGTAAGCTGAGACACTCCATGGTAAGCTGATGTGGTCACCAGCCTTCCATTCAAATAATCACAGCCTTCTGATACTGAGACTTCCTATCCTACTCTCAACCACATTATATCTTCAAACCACAGTAGCATTAAGAGGTTGGATGCACCTGGCTTAATATTCTCTCTACTTCCGCTGGACATTTGACAACATGCTCTGTGTAGCCCTGGATGTTCCATACCAATTGTACCCATCAACTATTATCCAGGTCACCAACTCAACTGTGACCATAGCTCCAAATTCTTGGTAGCACTGGAACAACCCTATTCACTTAAAAAGACCCTATTGACCTTGAAGGGCTTGGACCTTCAGATGATACTAGGAACATAGTCAGCTGTTATGCAGATGTTATATCAATATGAGCAACCTGCAGAGGAGCAGGCATACTCTGATTTCCTGTCTCTTCCCTGGACCCAAAGAGAGCATCTCACCTTGTCATTGAAGATGATAGAGTTCTTGCACCTGAATTAAGGCCATACAACTGCCACTTTCTGCGCTTCACACTGGGATGTGGTGGAAGACCATCAACCCACATTGCTCATGGCTGAACCCTGACTCATCATCTCATTGGTTCATAATGTATCATGCTCCCAAGTAAGAAAAGCTGTTACTGGCTCATGAGTGCAGAACTGAGCTGAACAATTGCTGAGTAGATCAAAGCAGGAATGAAAGTGCCCCTCCCAAAAGCACCTTCTTTCATGAAAAAAAACAAGGCCCTTCCCTTAACCCTATCTTTTCCTTGAAACTACATAGTCCCCACTTTCATGGGAAATGTAGAAGAGGTTACCATATATGTAAAGTTAGACCATTAAATGACATTATAGTTAGGCGATTTTAGCAAAAAAATCTGGGGACAGGTGACACAACGTTGAGAAACCATGAAGCAAGGCTGACTCTAGTCAGAAGGAAGCTTGTATAAATGTTACAACAAGTTCATTGTAAATCATTAAGAAAAGAATAGAATTGCTAAGGGATGGGAAGTGGGGTTGAAAGAATGTCAGGGGGCTGGAAGAAAATGATCATAAACAATAGAGATCTTTATGCCCACCCTGCTAGGTTCCAAGCTTGGCTAAAACTAACCTTCCTACTATAGTGTTGACATAGAAGTAAAGAATTTTCAAACTAGGTCTTTTAGAAAGTAGCCAGTCTAGCATATATCTAGATAGTTTTGAAAGCCCCATCTAGATCTAAAAAGATACTAGTTTTTTGTTTGTTTTGTTCAGAATCTTTTTTTTTTTAATCAGTCATCAATTTTATACACATCACTGTATACATGTCAATCCCAATCGCCCAATTCAGCACACCACCATCCCCACCCCACCGCAGTTTTCCCCCCTTGGTGTCCATACATTTGTTCTCTACATCTGTGTCTCAACTTCTGCCCTGCAACCCGGTTCATCTGTACCATTTTTCTAGATTCCACATACATGCGTTAATATACGATATTTGTTTTTCTCTTTCTGACTTACTTCACTCTGTATGACAGACTCTAGATCCATCCACGTCTCAACAAATGGCTCAATTTCGTTCCTTTTTATGGCTGAGTAATATTCCATTATATATATGTACCACAACTTCTTTATCCATTCGTCTGTCGATGGGCATTTAGGTTGCTTCCATGACCTGGCTATTGTAAATAGTGCTGCAATGAACATTCGGGTGCATGTGTCTTTTTGAATTACGGTTTTCTCTGGGTATATACCCAGTAGTGGGATTGCTGGGTCATATGGTAATTCTATTTTTAGTTTTTTAAGGAACCTCCATATTGTTCTCCATAGTGGCTGTATCAATTTACATTCCCACCAGCAGTGCAGGAGGGTTCCCTTTTCTCCACACCCTCTCCAGCATTTGTTGTTTGTAGATTTTCTGATGATGCCCATTCTCACTGGTGTGAGGTGATACCTCATTGTAGTTTTGATTTGCATTTCTCTAATAATTAGTGATGTTGAGCATCTTTTCATGTGCTTCGTGGCTATCTGTATGTCTTCTTTGGAGAAATGTCTATTTAGGTCTTCTGCCCATTTTTGGATTGGGCTATTTCTTTAATATTGAGCTGAATGAGCTGTTTATATATTGTGGAGATTAATCCTTTGTCCGTTGATTCATTTGCAAATATTTTCTCCCATTCTGAGGGTTGTCTTTTCATCTTGTTTATGGTTTCCTTTGCTGTGCAAAAGCTTTGAAGTTTCATTAGGTCCCATTTGTTTATTTTTGTTTTTATTTCCATTACTCTAGGAGGTGGATCAAAAAAGATCTTGCTGTGATTTATGTCAAAGAGTGTTCTTCCTATGTTTTCCTCTAAGAGTTTTATAATGTCCAGTCTTACATTTAGGTCTCTAATCCATTTTGAGTTTATTTTTGTGTATGGTGTTAGGGAGTATTCTAATTTCATTCTTTTACATGTAGCTGTCCAGTTTTCCCAGCACCACTTATTGAAGAGACTGTCTTTTCTCCATTGTATATCTTTGCATCCTTTGTCATAGATTAGTTGACCATAGGTACGTGGGTTTATCTCTGGGCTTTCTATCTTGTTCCATTGATCTATGTTTCTATTTTTGTGCCAGTACCATATTATCTTGATTACTGTAGCTTTGTAGTATAGTCTGAAGTCAGGGAGTCTGATTCCTCCAGCTCCGTTTTTTTTCCTCAAGACTGCTTTGCCTATTCGGGGTCTTTTGTGTCTCCATACAAATTTTAAGATGATTTGTTCTAGTTCCATAAAAAATGCCATTGGTAATTTGATAGGGATTGCCTTGAATCTGTAGATTGCTTTGGGTAGTATGGTCATTTTCACAATATTGATTCTTCCAATCCAAGAATATATAGCTCTCCATCTGTTGGTATCATCTTTAATTTCTTTCATCAGTGTCTTATAGTTTTCTGCATACAGGTCTTTTGTCTCCCTAGGTAGGTTTATTCCTAGGTATTTTATTCTTTTTGTTGCAATGGTAAATGGAAGTGTTTCCATAATTTCTCTTTCAGATTTTTCATCATTAGTGTATAGGAATGCAAGAGATTTCTGTGCATTAATTTTGTATCCTGCAGCTTTACCAAATTCATTAATTAGCTCTAGTAGTTTTCTGGTGGCAGTTTTAGGATTCTCTATGTATAGTATCATGTCATCTGCAAACAGTGACAGTTTTACTTCTTCTTTTCCAATTTGTATTCCTTTTATTTCTTTTTCTTCTCTGATTGTCGTGGCTAGGACTTCCAAAACTATGTTGAATAATAGTGGTGAGAGTGGACATCCTTGTCTCGTTCCTGATCTTAGAGGAAATGCTTTCAGTTTTTCACTGTTGAGAATGATGTATGCTGTGGGTCTGTCATATATAACCTTTATTATGTTGAGGTAGGTTCCCTCTATGCCCACTTTCTGGAGAGTCTTTATCATAAATGGGTGTTGGATGTTGTCAAAAGCTTTTTCTGCATCTATTGAGATGATCATATGGTTTTTATTCTTCAATTTGTTAGTATGGTGTATCACATTGATTGATTTGCATATATTGAAGAATCCTTGCATCCCTGGGATAAATCCCACTTGATCGTGGTGTATGATCTTTTTAATGTGTTGTTGGATTCTGTTTGCTAGTATTTTGTTGAGGATTTTTGCATCTGTATTCATCAGTGATACTGGTGTGTAATTTTATTTTTTTGTAGTGTCCTTGTCTGGTTTTGGTATCAGGGTGATGGTGGCCTCATAGAATGAGTTTGGGAGTGTTCCTTCCTCTGCAATTTTTTGGAAGAGTTGGAGAAGGATGGGTGTTAGCTCTTCTCTAAATGTTTGATAGAATTCACCTGTGAAGCCACCTGGTCCTGGACTTTTGTGTGTGGAAGATTTTTAATCACAGTTTCAATTTCACTACTTGTGATTGGTCTGTTCATATTTTCTGTTTCTTCCTGGTTCAGTCTTGGAAGGTTATACCTTTCTAAGAATTTGTCCATTTCTTCCAGGTTGTCCATTTTATTGGCATAGAGTTGCTTGTAGTAGTCTCTTAGGATGCTTTGTATTTCTGTGGTGTCTGTTGTAACTTCTCCTTTTTCATTTCTGATTTTATTGATTTGAGTCCTCTCCCTCTTTTTCTTGATGAGTCTGGCTAATGGCTTGTCAATTTTGTTTATCTTCTCAAAGAACCAGCTTTTAGTTTTATTGATCTTTGCTATTGTTTTCTTTGTTTCTAGTTCATTTATTTCTGCTCTGGTCTTTATGATTTCTTTCCTTCTGCTAACTTTGGGTTTTGTTTGTTCTTCTTTCTCTAGTTTCTTTAGGTGTAAGGTTAGATTGTTTACTTGAGATTTTTCTTGTTTCTTTAGGTAGGCTTGTATTGCTATAAACTTCCCTCTTAGGACTGCTTTTGCTGCATCCCATAGGTTTTGGGTCGTCGTGTTTTCATTGTCATTTGTCTCTAGGTATTTTTTGATTTCCTCTTTGATTTCTTCAGTGATCTCTTGGTTATTTAGTAACATATTGTTTAGCCTCCATGTGTTTGTGTTTTTTACAGTTTTTTCCCTGTAATTCATTTCTAATCTCATAGCGTTGTGGTCAGAAAAGATGCTTGACATGATTTCAATTTTCTTAAACTTACTGAGGCTTGATTTGTGACCCAAGATGTGATCTATCCTGGAGAATGTTCCATGCGCACTTGAGAAGAATGTGTAATCTGATGTTTTTGGATGGAATGTCCTATAAATATCAATTAAATCTATCTGGTCTATTGTGTCATTTAAAGCTTCTGTTTCCTTATTTATTTTCATTTTGGATGATCTGTCCATTGGTGTAAGTGAGGTGTTAAAGTCCCCCACTATTATTGTGTTACTGTCTATTTCCTCTTTTATAGCTGTTAGCAGTTGCCTTATGTATTGAGGTGGTCCTATGTTGGGTGCATATAAATTTATAATTGTTATATCTTCTTCTTGGATTGATCCCTTGATCATTATGTAGTGTCCTTCCTTGTCTCTTGTAACATTCTTTATTTTAAAGTCTATTTTATCTGATATGAGTATAGCTACTCCAGCTTTCTTTTGATTTCCATTTGCATGGAATATCTTTTTCCATCCCCTCACTTTCAGTCTGTATGTGTCCCTAGGTCTAAAGTGGGTCTCTTGTAGGCAGCATATATATGGGTCTTGTTTTTGTATCCATTCAGCAAGCCTGTGTCTTTTGGTTGGAGCATTTAATCCATTGACATTTAAGGTAATTATCGATATGTATGTTCCTATGACCATCTTCTTAATTGTTTTGGGTTTGTTTTTGAAGGTCCTTTTCTTCTCTTGTGTTTCCCACTTAGAGAAGTTCCTTTAGCATTTGTTGTAGAGCTGGTTTGGTGGTGCTGAATTCTCTTAGCTTTTGCTTGTCTGTAAAGCTTTTGATTTCTCCATCAAATCTAAATGAGATCCTTGCCGGGTAGAGTAATCTTGGTTGTAGGTTCTTCCCTTTCATCGCTTTAAGTATATCATGCCACTACCTTCTGGCTTGCAGAGTTTCTGCTGAGAAATCAGCTGTTGACCTTATGGGAGTTCCCTTGTATGTTATTTGTCGTTTTTCCCTTGCTGCTTTCAATAATTTTTCTTTGTCTTTAATTTTTGCCACTTTGATTACTATGTGTCTCGGCATGTTTCTCCTTGGGTTTATCCTGTATGGGACTCTCTGCGCTTCCTGGACTTGGGTGGCTATTTCCTTTCCCATGTTAGGGAAGTTTTCGACTATAATCTCTTCAAATATTTTCTCTGGCCCTTTCTCTCTCTCTTCTCCTTCTGGGACCCCTATAATGCGAATGTTGTTGCGTTTAATGTTGTCCCAGAGGTCTCTTAGGCTGTCTTCATTTCTTTTCATTCTTTTTTCTTTAGTCGGTTCCGCAGCAGTGAATTACACCATTTTGTCTTTCAGGTCACTTATCCGTTCTTCTGCCTCAGTTATTCTGCTATTGATTCCTTCTAGTGTAGTTTTCATTTCAGTTATTGTATTGGTCATCTCTGTTTGTTTGTTCTTTAATTCTTCTAGGTCTTTGTTAATCATTTCTTGCATCTTCTCAATCTTTGCCTCCATTCTTATTCCGAGGTCCTGGATCATCTTCACTATCATTATTCTGAATTCTTTTTCTGGAAGGTTGCCTATCTCCACTTCATTTAGTTGTTTTTCTGGGGTTTTTTCTTGTTCCTTCATCTGGTATATAGCCCTCTGCCTTTTCATCTTGTCTATCTTTCTGTAAATGTGGTTTTTGTTCCACAGGCTGCAGGATTGTAGTTTTTCTTGCTTCTGCTGTCTGCCCTCTGGTGGTTGAGGCTATCTAAGAGGCTTGATGGGAGGCTCTGGTGGTGGGTAGAGATGACTGTTGCTGTGGAGGTCAGAGCTCAGTAAAACTTTAATCCACTTGACTGTTGATGGGTGGGGCTGGGTTCCCTCCCTGTTGGTTGTTTTGCCTGAGGCAACCCAACACTGGAGCCTACTTGGGCTCTTTGGTGGGGCTAATGACAGACTCTGGGAGGGCTCACGCCAAGGAGTACTTCCCAGAACTTCTGCTGCCAGTGTCCTTGTCCCCACGGTGAAACAGAGCCACCCCCCGCCTCTGCAGGACACCTTCCAACACTAACAGGTAGGTCTGGTTCAGTCTCCCCCAGGGTCACTGCTCCTTCCCCTGGGTCCCGATGCACACAGTATTTTGTGTGCGCCCTCCAAGAGTGGGGTCTCTGTTTCCCCCAGTCCTGTCAAAGTCCTGCAATCAATTCCCACTAGGCTTCAAAGTCTGATTCTCTAGGAATTCCTCCTCCCGTTGCCGGACCCCCAGGTTGGGAAGCCTGACGTGGGGCTCAGAACCTTCACTCCAGTGAGTGGACTTCTGTGGTATACGTGTTTTCCAGTCTGTGAGTCACCCACCCAGCAGTTATGGGATTTGATTTTACTCTGATTGCGCCCCTCCTACCGTCTCATTGTGGCTTCTCCTTTGTCTTTGGGTGTGGGGTATCTTTTTTGGTGAGTTCCAGTGTCTTCCTGTCGATGATTGTCCAGTAGCTAGTTGTGATTCTGGTGTTCTCGCAAGAGGGAGTGAGAGCACGTCCTTCTACTCCGCCATCTTGGTTCCTCCCCAGAATCATTTTTAAAAAGAAATATAACTTGGAGCTCAATAATTCAAAGCTCAAAGATCCCTTACTGAGTGCTTATTTTGAACCAGGCACTGACATGACTGCTTCATGTATATTATCTCATTTAATCCGCACAATAGTCCTGTGAGGCAGCACTGTTATTGTTCCCTTTTTACAGATGGAGAAACTGAGGCACAGAGAGATTAAGTGCTTGCCAGAGTCACACTGCTAGTCTGTTGTAGAGCAGAGTACAAGAAGAGCTGCCTGTTTAAACCAAGGTAGAGGGAAGGGTTTCGAGTGGGGAAGGGTCAGTAACCCTGTCACTTTTCCTTCTGCCCCCACAGCTCAGAGGACCCTGTTTGAAAACTTCTGATAAGAAATCCAGAAGATAAACTGAATGGCTCAATGTCAAGGTAGGATAAAATGTTACAAAGGTAAATATTTTAATAGACAGTTAGCTTTAAAGAAAGAAAGGGAAATCCGTGGGAGCCAGAAACAAGTGCGGAATTCAGAGTCCTACAGGTTCATGGGAGGAGATGCCATGGGGACCCTGAGGGTTCTCAGCCTGAACACTGGTCCTCAGAGCTGGGCTGGTTTTCTAATGCCCACCCCCCATCCCCCCTTACTAGACATGACCGTGGGCCTATGTAAAGCAGGAGATCTGGACATCTGCTTCCTGTGTGAAGCTTGAAGCCTGAAAGTGTTGTTTTTCCATCAAAAAGGAATTAGAAAACTTACTTCCACCTTCCAAGGAAACCTTGAAGAAGCCATGCATCTGTGAGGAAAAAATCAAACCCCCAGACTCGCTACTTGAGAAGGTGTAGGATCTGAATTTACCCTGCACTCTACAGGAATCCCAATCAGGGGAGTAAGTGATTAAAACTGGCCCTTGGATGTTGATTCTCTAGGAAGACAACAGAAACAATTGCAAAAACTACTCTATAAGGATACTTTCACAGTGCAGGGCTCATGAGAAGCCCCCCCACCCTTTTTTCTTTTAAATGTTGAAGACTCATTCTGGGTAGTTCACAGTTAAAGAGATACAAATCCAAAAGGAAATAAACTACCTGGAGAGAGGACCAGCAGTTGTAACCAGCCAGTGAATTAGCATAGCAAGAATGGGAAATAAAAGAACTGGAAATGAAAGAGACCTAAAGTAAGTGTGTTAAAGTAACTTAAAAGATTTTTTTTTTAAGTTTAATTTTTATTTATTTATTTATGTATGGCTGTGTTGGGTCTTCGTTTCTGTGCGAGGGCTTTCTCTAGTTGTGGCAAGTGGGGGCCACTCTTCATCGCGGTGCGCGGGCCTCTCATTATCGCGGCCTCTCTTGTTGCGGAGCACAGGCTCCAGACGCGCAGGCTCAGTAATTGTGGCTCACGGGCCTAGTTGCTCCGCGGCATGTGGGATCTTCCCAGACCAGGGCTTGAACCCGTGTCCCCTGCATTGGCAGGCAGATTCTCAACCACTGTGCCACCAGGGAAGCCCAAAAGATTTTTAAATTTAGGAACCATAATGAAAGAATAGAGCATTATGGACAGACAAGTTTGATAAATAGCCAAATACAACAACCAAAAATTTTTTTGATAAAATTTGATATGATAAAATACAAATTTGGGGCTTCCCTGGTGGCGCAGTGTTTGAGAATCTGCCTGCTAATGCAGGGGACACGGGTTAGAGCCCTGGTCTGGGAAGATCCCACATGCCGCGGAGCAACTAGGCCCGTGAGCCACAACTACTGAGCCTGCGCGTCTGGAGCCTGTGCTGCGCAACAAGAGAGGCCACGATAGTGAGAGGCCCGCGCACCGCGATGAAGAGTGGCCCCCGCTTGCCACAACTAGAGAAAGCCCTCGCACAGAAACGAAGACCCAACACAGCCAAAAATCAATTAATTAATTAATTAATTTTAAAAAAATACAAATTTGATTTTAAAAAAGACACATTTGATAAGTAACCAAATAACCACTCCTAGAAATAAACAAACAAAAATGCACTGCAATTAAAGATCCACTGGATAGGTTAAATACAAGATTCAGCACAGCAAAGGAAAAAAAAATCCAGGAACCTGAACACAGATCTGCAGCAATCACCCAGAATGTAGCTGTAGAAACTACAAAATGATTAACCAAGCAAGACAGAATAGTATGAGAGGCCCAATGTAATCTAATAGAACTCCCAGAAGGAAAGGCTGAAAGGGAGTCAGTACTCACAGGGAAAATGACTGAGAATATTCCAGAATGAAGACATGAATCATCATACTGAAAAAGTACATTAAATTCTCAAGAGGGTAAATAACAGTAAAAGATTTTTTTTAAAAATGATTTCTATTTCTCTAAAGGTTTTATCTGTTCTTGTTTTTCCTCCCAGTCCTTCTTTCTGGGTTTAATTTCTATTTCATCTAAGTGTTCGATTTTATAGAATGAAAGAATTAAATGAAAATATAAGAATATAAATTAATAAAATAAAAAATAAAGAATATAGAGATGGTGGAGTAGAAGGACGTGCTCTCACTCCCTCTTGCGAGAGCACCAAAATCACAACTGGCTGCTGGACAATCACTGACAGGAAGACCCTGGACTTCACCAAGGAGGATACCCCACGTCCAAGGATAGAGGAGAAGCCACAGTGAGACGGTAGGAGGGGCGCAATCAGAGTAAAATCAAATCCCATAACTGCTGGGTGGGTGACTCACAGACTGGTGAACACTTATACCACAGAAGTCCACCCACTGGAGTGAAGGTTCTGAGCCCCACGTCAGGCTTCCCAACCTGGGGGTCCGGCAACGGGAGGAGGAATTCCTAGAGAATCAGACTTTGAAGCCTAGTGGGAATTGATTGCAGGACTTTGACAGGACTGGGGGAAACAGAGACCCCACTCTTGGAGGGAACACACAAAGTAATGTGTGCATCAGGACCCAGGGGAAGGAGCAGTGACCCTGGGGGAGACTGAACCAGACCTACCTGCTGGTGTTGGGGGGTCTCCTGCAGAGGCGAGTGGTGGCTCTGTTTCACCGTGGGGATAAGGACACTGGCAGCAGAGGTTCTGGGAAGTTCTCCTTGGCGTGAGCCCTCCCAGAGTCTGCCATTAACCCCACCAAAGAGCACGGGTAGGCTCCAGTGTTGGGTTGCCTCAGGCAAAACAACCAACAGGGAGGGAACCCAGCCCCACCCATCAACACTCAAGTGGATTAAGGTTTTACTGAGCTCTGACCGCCACAGCAACAGGGAGGGAACCCAGCCCCACCTATCAACAGTCAAGTGGATTAAGGTTTTACTGAGCTCTGACCGCCACAGCAACAGGCAGCTCTACCCACCACCAGAGCCTCCCATCAAGACTCTTAGATAGCCTCAACCACCAGAGGGCAGACAACAGAAGCAAGAAAAACTATAATCCTGCAGCCTGTGGACCAAAAACCACAGTTACAGAAAGATAGAGAAGATGAAAAGGCAGAGGGCTATGTACCAGATGAAGGAACAAGAAAAAACCCCAGAAAAACAACTAAATGAAGTGGAGATAGGCAACCTTCCAGAAAAAGAATTCAGAATAATGATAGTGAAGATGATCCAGGACCTCGGAATAAGAATGGAGGCAAAGATTGAGAAGATGCAAGAAATGATTAACAAAGACCTAGAAGAATTAAAGAACAAACAAACAGAGATGACCAATACAATAACTGAAATGAAAACTACACTAGAAGGAATCAATAGCAGAATAACTGAGGCAGAAGAACAGATAAGTGACCTGGAAGACAGAATGGTGGAATTCACTGCTGCGGAACAGACTAAAGAAAAAAGAATGAAAAGAAATGAAGACAGCCTAAGAGACCTCTGGGACAACATTAAATGCAACAACATTCACATTATAGGGGTCCCAGAAGGAGAAGAGAGAGAGAAAGGACCAGAGAAAATATTTGAAGAGAGTATAGTCGAAAACTTCCCTAACATGGGAAAGGAAACAGCCACCCAAGTCCAGGAAGCGCAGAGAGTCCCATACAGAATAAACCCAAGGAGAAACACGCCGAGACACATAGTAATCAAAGTGGCAAAAATTAAAGACAAAGAAAAATTATTGAAAGCAGCAAGGGAAAAACGACAAATAACATACAAGGGAACTCCCATAAGGTTAACAGCTGATTTCTCAGCAGAAACTCTGCAAGCCAGAAGGGAGTGGCATGATATACTTAAAGTGATGAAAGGGAAGAACCTACAACCAAGATTACTCTCTCCAGCAAGGATCTCATTTAGATTTGATGGAGAAATCAAAAGCTTTACAGACAAGCAAAAGCTAAGAGAATTCAGCACCACCAAACCAGCTCTACAACAAATGCTAAAGGAACTTCTCTAAGTGGGAAACACAAGAGAAGAAAAGGACCTACAAGAACAAACCCAAAACAATTAAGAAAATGGTCATAGGAACATACATATCGATAATTACCTTAAACGTGAATGGATTAAATGCCCCAACCAAAAGACATAGACTGGCTGAATGGATACAAAAACAAGACCCATATATATGCTGCCTACAAGAGACCCACTTTAGACCTAGGGACACATACAGACTGAAAGTGAGGGGATGGAAAAAGATATTCCATGCAAATGGAAATCAAAAGAAAGCTGGAGTAGCTATACTCATATCAGATAAAATAGACTTTAAAATAAAGAATGTTACAAGAGACAAGGAAGGACACTACATAATGATCAAGGGATCAATCCAAGAAGAAGATATAACAATTATAAATATGTATGCACCCAACATAGGAGCACCTCAATACATAAGGCAACTGCTAACAGCTATAAAAGAGGAAATAGACAGTAACACAATAATAGTGGGGGACTTTAACACCTCACTTACACCAATGGACAGATCATCCAAAATGAAAATAAATAAGGAAACAGAAGCTTTAAATGACACAATAGACCAGATAGATTTAATTGATATATATAGGACATTCCATCCAAAAACAGCAGATTACACGTTCTTCTCAAGTGCGCACGGAACATTCTCCAGGATAGATCACATCTTGGGTCACAAATCAAGCCTCAGTAAATTTAAGAAAATTGAAATCATGTCAAGCATCTTTTCTGACCACAACGCTATGAGATTAGAAATGAATTACAGGGAAAAAAACGTAAAAAAGACAAACACATGGAGGCTAAACAATACGTTACTAAATAACCAAGAGATCACTGAAGAAATCAAAGAGGAAATTAAAAAATACCTACAGACAAATGACAATGAAAACACGACGACCCAAAACCTATGGGATGCAGCAAAAGCGGTTCTAAGAGGGAAGTTTATAGCTATACAAGCCTACCTAAAGAAACAAGAAAAATCTCAAGTAAACAATCTAACCTTACACCTAAAGAAACTAGAGAAAGAAGAACAAACAAAACCCAAAGTTAGCAGAAGGATAGAAATCATAAAGATCAGAGCAGAAATAAATGAAATAGAAACAAAGAAAACAATAGCAAAGATCAATAAAACTAAAAGTTGGTTCTTTGAGAAGATAAACAAAATTGATAAGCCATTAGCCAGACTCATCAAGAAAAAGAGGGAGAGGACTCAAATCAATAAAATCAGAAATGAAAAAGGAGAAGTTACAACAGACACCGCAGAAATACAAAGCATCCTAAGAGACTACTACAAGCAACTCTATGCCAATAAAATGGACAACCTGGAAGAAATGGACAAATTCTTAGAAAGGTATAACCTTCCAAGACTGAACCAGGAAGAAACAGAAAATATGAACAGACCAATCACAAGTAGTGAAATTGAAACTGTGATTAAAAATCTTCCAACAAACAAAAGTCCAGGACCAGATGGCTTCACAGGTGAATTCTATCAAACATTTAGAGAAGAGCTAACACCCATCCTTCTCCAACTCTTCCAAAAATTTGCAGAGGAAGGAACACTCCCAAACTCATTCTATGAGGCCACCATCACCCTGATACCAAAACCAGACAAAGACACTACAAAAAAAGAAAATTACAGACCAATATCACTGATGAATATAGATGCAAAAATCCTCAACAAAATACTAGGAAACAGAATCCCACAACACATTAAAAGGATCATACACCACGATCAAGTGGGATTTATCCCAGGGATGCAAGCATTCTTCAATATACGCAAATCAATCAATGTGATACACCATATTAACAAATTGAAGAATAAAAACCATATGATCATCTCAATAGACGCAGAAAAAGCTTTTGACAAAATTCAACACCGATTTATGATAAAAACTCTCCAGAAAGTGGGCATAGAGGGAACCTACCTCAACATAATAAAGGCCATATATGACAAACCCACAGCAAACATCATTCTCAATGGTGAAAAACTGAAAGCATTTCCTCTAAGATCAGGAACGAGACAAGGATGTCCACTCTCACCACTATTATTCAACATAGTTCTGGAAGTCCTAGCCACGGCAATCAGAGAAGAAAAAGAAATAAAAGGAATACAAATTGGAAAAGAAGAAGTAAAACTGTCACTGTTTGCGGATGACATGGTACTATACATAGAGAATCCTAAAACTGCCACCAGAAAACTGCTAGAGCTAATTAATGAATATGGTAAAGTTGCAGCATACAAAATTAATGCACAGAAATCTCTTGCATTCCTATACACTAATGATGAAAAATCTGAAAGAGAAATTATGGAAACACTCCCATTTACCATTGCAACAAAAAGAATAAAATACCTAGGAATAAACCTACCTAGGGAGACAAAAGACCTGTATGCAGAAAACTATAAGACACTGATGAAAGAAATTAAAGATGATACCAACAGATGGAGAGCTATACCATGTTCTTGGATTGGAAGAATCAACATTGTGAAAATGAGTATACTACCCAAAGCAATCTACAGATTCAATGCAATCCCTATCAAATTACCAATGGCATTTTTTACGGAGCTAGAAGAAATCATCTTAAAATTTGTATGGAGACACAAAAGACCCCGAATAGCCAAAGCAGTCTTGAGGCAAAAAAATGGAGCTGGAGGAATCAGACTCCCTGACTTCAGACTATACTACAAAGCTACAGTAATCAAGACAATATAGTACTAGCACAAAAACAGAAACATAGATCAATGGAACAAGATAGAAAGCCCAGAGATTAACCCACGCACCTATGGTCAACTAATCTATGACAAAGGAGGCAAAGATATACAATGGAGAAAAGACAGTCTCTTCAATAAGTGGTGCTGGGCAAACTGGACAGCTACATGTAAAAGAATGAAATTAGAATACTCCCTAACACCATACACAAAAATAAACTCAAAATGGATTAGAGACCTAAATGTAAGACTGGACATTATAAAACTCTTAGAGGAAAACATAGGAAGAACACTCTTTGACATAAATCACAGCAAGATCTTTTTTGATCCACCTCCTAGAGTAATGGAAATAAAAACAAAAATAAACAAGTGGGACCTAATGAAACTTCAAAGCTTTTGCACAGCAAAGGAAACCATAAACAAGACGAAAAGACAACCCTCAGAATGGGAGAAAATATTTGCAAATGAATCAACGGACAAAGGATTAATCTCCACAATATATAAACAGCTCATTCAGCTCAATATTAAAGAAATAGCCCAATCCAAAAATGGGCAGAAGACCTAAATAGACATTTCTCCAAAGAAGACATACAGATAGCCACGAAGCACATGAAAAGATGCTCAACATCACTAATTATTAGAGAAATGCAAATCAAAACTACAATGAGGTATCACCTCACACCAGTGAGAATGGGCATCATCAGAAAATCTACAAACAACAAATGCTGGAGAGGGTGTGGAGAAAAGGGAACCCTCCTGCACTGCTGGTGGGAATGTAAATTGATACAGCCACTATGGAGAACAATATGGAGGTTCCTTAAAAAACTAAAAATAGAATTACCATATGACCCAGCAATCCCACTACTGGGTATATACCCAGAGAAAACCGTAATTCAAAAAGACACATGCACCCGAATGTTCATTGCAGCACTATTTACAATAGCCAGGTCATGGAAGCAACCTAAATGCCCATCGACAGACGAATGGATAAAGAAGTTGTGGTACATATATATAATGGAATATTACTCAGCCATAAAAAGGAACGAAATTGAGCCATTTGTTGAGACGTGGATGGATCTAGAGTCTGTCATACAGAGTGAAGTAAGTCAGAAAGAGAAAAACAAATATCGTATATTAACGCATGTATGTGGAATCTAGAAAAATGGTACAGATGAACCGGGTTGCAGGGCAGAAGTTGAGACACAGATGTAGAGAATGGACATATGGACACCAAGGGGGGAAAACTGCGGTGAGGTGGGGATGGTGGTGTGCTGAATTGGGCGATTGGGATTGACATGTATACACTGATGTGTATAAAACTGATGCCTAATAAGAACCTGCAGTATAAAAAAACAAACAAAACAACTAATACTAAACTTTCATTGGGTTATTTGTATGGAAATATGTTAATATAAATGTTTCAGACATTACATGAAATTCCTAAAAATCTTATATTTGTATTTGTATGGAAATATGTATGGAAATATGTTAATATAAATGTTTCAGACATTAAATGAAATTTCTAAAAATCTTATATGTTCTGGTATAATGTTATAAGTAATAATCCTAGTTATTACTTTAAAATGTATATCTCAGAAATAACTAATTTTCTTGTCAACTGCATTATTATGAACTTTCATCAAATCTTTAACCGTGGTCATTTTTAAGTCTTTTGTCATTTACAGACAGTTCTGGGTGTACTCTGATGATTTTGCAAATATGTTCCTATGAAAGGGTTTCATCTTCAAGAAATTCATGGAAAAGACTCTGACAAGTACAGGTTTCTGGTAACTGACTGTACTGCTGAACTGAATGAATAAGCATTTTCAGAACTCTAATGAAAAACTGATGAACACATAAAAGTGCTAACAAAAGATCAAGATGAAAAAAAAAATTAATTACATGGGACTGAGTGAACTGATGAGGATGAGTATAATTTTTGTGACTTTCTGTCTGAATTTAAAAAAAAAAAAAATCCCACAAGGACTCAGAGGCAGAGAATATACAAATCAATTTTCACTGCAAAGTAAAGGAGCCGTTACAGTGGAGGATTACTGGACTGAATGTCAATATTATGACATAGTATGAGTGTGTTTCATGTTTGGTAATTGCAATCATTGTTGCTTTTGTTGTGGTCATCCATGTTAAAAAAAAAAAAAAAAAGAATATAGAAAGAAGGAAATAACAATGACGAATGACAAAATTAATGAAATTCTATGTCTTAAGAACTCGTTTTCGGGGCTTCCCTGGTGGCGCAGTGGTTAAGAATCCACCTGCCAGTGCAGGGGACACGGGTTCAAGCCCTGGTCCAGGAAGATCCCACATGCTGCAGAGCAACTAAGCCCGTGCGCCACAACTACTGAGCCTGCGCTCTAGAGGCCACTCGCCACAACTAGAGAAAGCCCACACACAGCAACGAAGACCCGACGTAGCCAAAAAAAAAACAAAAAAAACCCCAACAAACTCGTTTTCAAGCTGCCGCTCCTGTAAGTTAGTTACTGTTGCTGGGCTCTGCTTACTTACATGACAGACAGGCTATTCCCCCATGTGTAGATCAGAAGTCAGCTTCTGGGGCAGTTTTACTCTCAGTATACTGCCCATGTGGTCAGAAAAGCCTTCCAGGGGAGGTACACCAGCACAGGGAGGGAAGCTGGGGGAAGAGGATGGAGACTTCAGCAAATGCTGGACCATCTTCAGAAACCTGACCCCAAATGAACATACACTAAGAGTGGCACCCAGTGGCCCGATCACAGGGACAGCACAGCACACAGGGATGGTTCCCAGGACTTCCACACTCTGGCTGCTGCTGGTGGTGGGTTGTTTGTGGGGTTTTCCTCCAATTGCTGTGTGTCAGGGTAGCTGTAATCTAGAGAGTGCGTTCTAGAGTGTGCAATGAGCCAGTTTCCCTCTCCTCTCCCTCTCCCACCCCTCCGTCTCCTGTCCACTTTCCCCTTCCCTACCGAATGTGCAGTCTCTGGTGCATGGGGTCCCACGGGTGACAAGGTAGAGGCCAACAGGCAACTCTGTGCAAGTAAGGAGTAGGTCTCCTGCCAGCACTGCGATACAGGGGATGATATTCTGCAGGGTGAGTGTATCCTGTACAACTAAGCCAGCTAAAATGTGATGATCAGTTTAATTTAGTAGTACTGGGTTACTGAAGTTCAGGGTGGGGTATAAGATACTGGAGTACCAAGGTAGACAATCCATTCTATCACAAAAAGGCCTCAGGGAGGCCTGGTTAGGTCTGCCTCACTTCTGCAAACAGGACTGCAGTTATCTTTCTGAACTCTTTAGTAACTGCTAACTTGGAGATTATTCTGCAGAGATGCTGGCTGAGATGTAAAACCCCGTAAGAACATTATAAAATCAGACACCTCTCCCACCATCTAATTAAAATCATGTCTCAAAGCTCACCACCAATAACCACAATAATAATAAGAACTAATATATATTGATGATACACACACACTGTGCCAGGCGCCATTCTAAGTGCTTTACATGTATTAGCTCATTTAAACTTATGACAGTCCTATTAGGCAAGTACTAATATTTTATACACATTTTACAGATGAGAAAACTGAGATAGAAAGATAAATTAAATTGTCCAAAGTTACCGAGCTGGTAAGCTAACAGAGACACATGATGTTCTCACATGGCCCCAAAATGCCTTTCAGGCAGCGTGGCTCTGGAACTATGTAAATCATTAAGCTGCGCTGTATGCGAATGACCTCCCAATGGCCAGTCCCAAAGGCCTTTCCTCCGTCTACTCTGCTTTACCTCTTTGAGGCCTGCGACAGTGTTAACCATCCCTTCACCTCCCTGGTGGCTGGTTCCTTCCTCTCAGCCTGCTACTGTCTCTTTTGCTATGTTTTCTTCCTCTGTTCTGTAAATAGAGGCATCCTCCCAGTTCTTCCCCACAAGCCTATTTTCCAGTCTCTTTATTCTTTCTCCCTTTCACCAGGACCTTGGTTGCAGCACTCATTGGATTTAATGTCAGGACGCTGGAATTCCAGACCCAAGGCCTTAGGTTCATCCCTTTCACTCCTGGGTTCCTCACTTCCCCCTGCAGTAAAGTGAGGGGGTGGTTAGAGCAGTGATTCTCACCTTGGCTGCACACTAGCCCCACCTGGTGGTGGGATCGGAAGAACATGAGAGAGTTAGGGTTTGGGGTAGCTAGAAAATTTCTAGAATGAATGTGCTTTCCTAAGTTTGGAGATATAAGTTGTTTTGAAATTATCTTTACATTTACTAACATGTTATGGGTCTCCTT
This sequence comes from Eschrichtius robustus, assembly GCF_028021215.1. Lineage (NCBI taxonomy): Eukaryota > Metazoa > Chordata > Mammalia > Artiodactyla > Eschrichtiidae > Eschrichtius > Eschrichtius robustus. Next base: position 125,610,286 of record NC_090825.1, read on the forward strand.
AAATGCTTAATGAGATGTCCAAACCAAATTCAGCCTCTTCTAAAACATTCAGGATGGGAATGCTCCAGACTTACAAAGTTGAGTGCAATCTCCTGGTGCCTTCCTTAAAGTTCTTCTGCCTTGGGCTCAAATTCCCATAAAACAGACTGCACACAACCCACACAAGAGCCAGGGTTTACTCCAACATTGATACTTGCCCTACGTTCTTTCTCATCCTATGGCCAGTAAGCTTTTTCTTGTAAAAAGCAGACTGAAAACTATGAAATTCTAAAATTCTAATAATTTCTAGCCCTCTAAGCACACTTACAAACATGATTTATATGTACTGATATTTTCCTCCTTCTAGGCTTGATCTCTAAGAGACAAATACCTGTTTCATTTTGTTCTGGCTATTGTGGGTACAGATTTGGTCCTTGGGTATGTATGCTGACTGTGCTGCTTGCACACGTTAATGTGCAAAAAATTTGTCTGAAATCATGTTAAATGCAAGTTCTGTAGGTCTGAGGTGAAGCTCCCAGGTGATCCTGAGGTTTCTGGTCTATGGACGACACTTTGAATAGTGAGAGTCTGTAGTGTTCACTGGAAGAGATGTGTAGTGTGGAGAACAAAAGATCTCCAAGACTGTAGTGGAAAAATCTCTCCCTTATTCCTTTCAACCTTGAGCCATCTTGACCCTTTACCCTTTGCACAAGGTCGCTTCCTGCGTAAATCTACATGAAGCCAGTATTTTCTGGAAGATGTTAAACATGCATCAGATCAGGCGGCATCCCCTTGCTCTGCTTGGTTTTGCTTTGTAACCGTAACTTTCCTATCATGAGTTGTCCTCCATGGAGAAGGATAGGTGAGCCATTTCCCAACACAGCAGTACTGGTGCTGTGCCCCAGTATCCTTACTTACCTTCTGCAAAACCCTGCAGCCTGAGCCTGCTGTAAGCAGATAATTCCCATCGCCTACCCAAAGCTATGGAGTAGAGTATCTGGTACTTCTATACTCTGAACTGCTTCTTTGCTACTGCTCAAAGCTAGTTCCTTATTTTTAAGAAGCCACCAGTCTCGTTTAGTAGGTGATCAATAATTCTTTGCCAGCTTTGATTGGTTATCTAATAAAGAAGGGTCTCCCTGGAGACAAAGAAGCCAAATTCTTCATATGGCATTTCAGAGGAATGGTTAACATTTACTTTAGATTTATTTACAGACTATTTGAGATGTTTCAAAAGCCAACCAGCCATGTCCTCTTCAGGGATTTACTTCTTGCAATTTTTAGAGCCAGATTAATTCTTTAATGTCAAGTCCTACAGATTGGCTGAGCTGGGAAGTGGCTGTCTCTTTGCCTGCCTGCTCCATGCTTGCCCAAAATTCTGCTTCTGACTGTAACTAGCCATAGTCCAAAGGTCCCTTCTTCTCAAGGTCAAGTCATTTTATCAAGAATCAGCTAATTGAACCAGCGTGTGACAGGTGACAGAATCTCAATTCAGTTAAGCTCAGTAAAGAGAGAGAGAGAGAAGCTCCAGCCTCTGATCAGAGGAGACACGGTGAAGGAAAAGATAACTGAGCTGTACCTTGGAGGATGCAGGCAAGCCTGACTGAAGACGTGAGGGAGAGCGTAAAAGCTGTGGGAAAGAAACGTCTGAAGACTTGGCAGTCAAATGTGCAACGTAGGTTTGACTGATAATACAGAGTCCATATCAACTGTGACCAAAATAATGGTATGGAATGGAGTATAATGTATCGTGACACGGGGGTGAGAATGGCAGCCAGATTGTGCAACTTTTTGTATGTCAGCCTGAAAAGATTTAAATTAACCTTGTAGGCAATGGAGAGTGATGGAAGATTTGTAATTAAGTAAATATCACAGTTAAAGTCAATGTCCTTGCAAAGATGTATTTGGTTGTCGTGTCTAGATCATCTGCAGATGAGGTATGAGTTTGAGCATGAGTCATATTCTCCCACAAATTTGATCTATCTTGGTAAATGTACCATGTACATGAGAAAAAATGTCTATTCTATAGTTACAGGATTTAGTGTTTCATAAATATTAATTATGTGAAAATGAGCAAGTGTTTTTCAGGTCATCTTTTTTTTTTTTTTAATTTTATTTATTTATTTATTTTTGGCTGTGTTGGGTCTTCGTTTCTGTGCGAGGGCTTTCTCTAGTTGCGGCAAGTGGGGGCCACTCTTCATCGCGGTGCGCGGGCCTCTCACTGTCGCGGCCTCTCTTGTTGCAGAGCACAAGCTCCAGACGCGCAGGCTCAGTAGTTGTGGCTCACAGGCTTAGTTGCTCCGCGGCATGTGGGATCTTCCCAGACCAGGGCTCGAACCCGTGTCCCCGGCATTGGCAGGCAGATTCTCAACCACTGCGCCACCAGGGAAGCCCCTCAGGTCATCTTTATTTTTACTGATTTTCTGTGTTCTTTCAATTGTGTGTTATTTTGTTGTCCTTTTAATTGCTGAGAGAGGGTGTTAAGATCCCCAATTGTGATTATAGAATTTCTGTTTCTCCCCTTGATTCTCTCAATTGCTTCTTTGTATATTTTAAAGATCTATTATCAGCACACACACTACTGATTGTATGTCTTCATGTACCATTTCAGCCACTTCAGCCTTCTTATGCTTACACCTTACAGGATATCTTTTTCGATCCAGTTGCTTTTAACCTATCTTTGTATTTAAAATATGTATCTGGTGAATAGCATACAATTGGGTCTCACTTTTAAAAAATCAATTCTGACATTCCCTGTAGTGTTGTTTTACAGGCTTCTAGCTCCCATGGTTTGTGATGAGAAGTCAGAGGTCTTTGGAATGGATTTTTTTAAGGAAAAATTATTCATGACACTTGTTAAAGACTTTATTCAAGAAATAATTACTGCAGTGGCGTTTTGCAGCAGGGAAGAGAGATCAGGCTCAACTCCAAATACAAGGACAAGTGGAGACTTATAGCCAAGGAACAGGATGGGGTCAGTAAATGGAAAATTACTAAGAGGAAAAAATCAGGGATAGGGGGATTCTTGCTGAAGCCATGCCAGGGTGATAAGATATTGAGGATTGGGGATGAGGAATTTGATCAGATACGGAGAGTGATCAGATACTGAGTGAGGGATTTTGCTAAACTGACTCAGCAGGATTCTTGCTAAAACTGGACTAAATGGACCAAGGACAAATCCCGCGGTTGGATCCTAGTCAGAAAGAGGACTCAGGGCTTCCCTGGTGGCACAGTCGTTGAGAGTCTGCCTGCCAATGCAGGGGACACGGGTTCGAGCCCTGGTCTGGGAGGATCCCACATGCCGCGGAGCAACTGGGCCCGTGAGCCACAATTACTGAGCCTGCGCGTCTGGAGCCTGTGCTCCACAACAAGAGAGGCCACGATAGTAAGAGGCCCGCGCACCGCAGTGAGGAGTGGCCCCCGCTTGCCACAACTGGAGAAAGCCCTCCCACAGAAACGAAGACCCAAGACAGCCAAAAATAAATAAATAAATTAATTAATTAATTAATTAATTAAAAAAAAAAAAAAAAGAAAGAGGACTCAGAGGCGCTTGACTCAAGTTTCGTCAAAGGAGAGAGTCTGTCATATCCCACTATGTGTAGTGGGTCGTTTTCTCTAGCTCTTTCAACATTTTCTCTTTACCTTCGGTTTTCAACACTTTGACTATTATGTGACTAGATACAATTTTCTCTAATTTCTCTTGCTGAGCTTCTTGGATTTGTGTCTTTGAGAAAGTGTCTGCCCCGTTCTCTCTCTCCTCTCAGTTGGGGACTCCAGTTACACAATGTTAGATCTTTTGTTATTGTCTCCCATGTCCCTGAGGCTCTGTTCATTTTTTTAAGGATTTATCTTTAGAGTAGTTTCAGGTTTACAACAAAATTGAGAGGAAGGTACAGAGATTTCCCATATACCCACTGCTCACACACAAGCATAGCCTCGCCCACTACCAGCATCACTCACCAGAACAGTACTTTTTTTTTTTTTTTTTTTTTACCAAGGATGAATCTACATTGACAGAGCATAATTACCCAAAGTTTATAGTTTATCCAAGGGTTCATTCTTGGTGTTGTACATTCTATGGGTTTGGACAAAGTATAATGACAAATATCCATCATTATAATATCATACAGAGTATTTTCACTGCTCTGAACATCTTCTGTGCTCTGCCTGTTCATCGCACTCCACCCCCAAGCCCTGCAACCACTGATCTTTTTCTTGTCTCCATGGTTCTGCCTTTTCCAGAGCGTCGTATAGTCAGAATCATATAGTATGTAGCCTTTTCACATTGGCTTCTTTCACTTAGTAATATGCATTTAAGGTTCCTCCATGTCTTTCTGCGGCTTGATCGTTCATTTCTTTTTAGCACTGAATAAACTACTCTATTGTCTGGATGTGCCACAGTTTACTCACCTACCGAAGGACATCCAATTTGCTTCCAAGTTTTGGCAATTATGAATAAACCTGCTATAAACATCTGTGTGCAGGTTTTGGTTTGAACATAAGTTTTTGACTCCTTTGGGTAAAAACCAAGAAGTGTAATTGCTAAGTCATATAGTAAGAGTATGTTTAGTTTTATAAGAAACTGCCAAACTGTCTTCCAAAGTGATTGTACTGTTTGCCTTCTCATTAGCAGTGTATGAGAATTCCTGTTGCTCCACATCCTCACCAGCATTTGGTGTTGTCAATGTTCAGGATCTTGGCCATTCTAATAGGTGTTTAGCGGTATACTGATTTGCATCTCCCGATGACATGTGATGTGGAGCACCTTTTCATATGCTTACTTGCCATCTGCCTCTCTTTTTCAGTGAGGTGTCCATTAAGGTCTTTGGCCCATTTTTTAATTGGGTTGTTTGATTTCTCATTGTTGAGTTTTAAGTGTTATTTGTATATTTTGGATAACAGTCCTTTATCAGATGCGTCTTTTGCAAATACTTCCTCTTAGGCTGTGGCTTGTCTTCTCATTCTCTTGACATTGTCTTTTGCAGAAGCGGAAGTTTTTAATTTTAATGAAGTCCAGCTTATTATTTCTTCTGTGGGTCATGTCTTTGGTATTGTATCTAAAAAGGCATAACTATACCCAAAGTCACCTAGGTTTTCTCCTATGTTATCTTCTAGGAGCTTTATAGTTTCACATTTTACATCTAGGTCTGTGATCCATTTTGAGTTAATTACTGTGAAGAATGGACAGTCTGTGTCTAGAACACATACAGGTCTAGATGTTCCAGCACCATTTGATGAAGAGACTATTTTTGCTCCATTGTACTGCCTTTGCTCCTTTGTCAAAGATCAGTTAACTATATTTATGGGGGTCTATTTCATGGGCTCTCTATTCTGTTCCATTGATATATTTGTCTTTTGCCAATACCACACTGTCTTGATTACTGTAGCTTTATAGTAAGTCTTGAATTCAGGTAGTGTCAGTCCTCCTACTTTGTTATTCTCCTTCAGTACTGTGTTGGCTATTCTGGGTCACCAGATACATGAAGGACCCAAAGTCCTTCTCAAAGCACAATGCAGCCTTTGATATCCTGGCTGCAGCAGGAGGCCCAGGGAGGATGGAAGGGGCAGCCCAGCCTTCAGGACCCATAGTCCTTGCACTGACTGGGAAGTAGAGCTCCTCCCTGCCTCTCTGCAGATTGCTCCATCCCTATCAGGCTGTGGCACATTCCACCCATTCTAGGATTGAGATACACAGTTTGGTTCCTGTGGGTGCAGTCAAGGCATGGGAGGAGGGCAGAGAGAATCCCAGGATTCAAAGCTGCTATTCTTGCTCCCTCCCTGACTGGCTTGGCCCACACTGACTCACCTGCCACTGGGAAAGGGGTACCCACCTAGCCTCTGTCTGCAAACACCTCCCCTGGCTATCTGGGTGAAGCTCCTGGAGCTGGAAGCATAGCATCTCACCTCACCCCCAGCAGCATCAATGAGCCAACCCCCAGCACTGGCTCCCAGTCTTTGTCAGAAGGAATCCAGGAATTCACCTGATGTAGCCCAGCATCTCACAGGTGAGAGGATGGAGGACCAAGTATGTTAAGGCTATGCACGAAATCTAGTTGCATGAAACAAACCTCATTTGCTTTTTGGTTAGTCGGCAGAGCAGGGGGATGCAGTTGGCATAGTGAGCTGAACTTTAGAAAAGCCTCCCATGAGATCTTGCAAATGAGATGGAAGAAAATATGGGTTGAATCCAAATAGGGTTAGACAGATTGGTGACTGATTTAAAGACTACTAATAAATTACTTAATGCTTCCTTGGATGCTATCTTCAGATCAGGTTCTTAGTCATAGCTCTCATTCCATTCCAGGCCAAATTTTAATAGTCTTGGATGAAGGCACAAATTCATTCTTTTAAATAATATTGAATGGGTGCCTACTCTGTACTGGGCAGTCATGGCACTGTTGAGTGAAAACAGAGCCCCTGCCCTCACAGAACCCAAAATCCACTGAGGGCTTAGAGGTCAATCAGAGTATAACACAAATGGCTGTACAGTAAGAGCTGTGACAGGGAGGAAGGTCAGTACTGTCAGAGCACATCAAAGGGGACTTTCATCTAGGTGGGGAAAGTAAGGAAGACTTCCCTACAGAAGTGACTTTTAAGCTAATTTCTGAAAGACACATAAGAGTTACAAAGACAAGAGGGAAAAAAATTCCAGAGAGAGAGACCAGCCTGTCCCTCTGAGGCCCTGTGCCAGGCGGAAATCTGACTAGCGTGAAGGAATGAAGGGCCAGTGAGCCAAGGGTGCAGGGAGCCACGAGGAGCTGCATTCATCTACTGGAATATAAGCTCCATGAGGGCAGAGAATTTGTATTATTTTGCTCACAGCTGTGTCCCCAGTGCCTAGAGCTGTACTTACCACATCGTAGGTATTGAGAAATATTGAGTAAATGAATGAATGAATGAATGAATGAAAGCTGATGACCATATAAGAGATATGAACAATAGAAATTTTGTAGGGTTTTAAGCAATGGGATGTTGTGAACTGTTTGGTAGAGATTAGCCTGGCTTCAGTGTAGAGAAAGGACTGGAAGGGGTGGGAATAGGTGTGTGTGACCAGCCAGGATAAGCATTCCATTTCTGGATGAAGATCAAACTAAGCTGGGGTACTGCAGAGAGAACAAAGTGAAGAGTATTGAGAGGTGTTTAGGGGACTTGGTGAGGAACTCCTGCACGTGAGCTGGTGAAAGCCATTGGTGAGGGGAATTTGTATGGAAACACAAAAGATCCCGAATAGCCAAAGCAATCTTGAGAAAGAAAAACGGAGCTGGAGGACTCAGGCTCCCTGACTTCAGACTATACTACAAAGCTATGGTAATCAAGACAGTATGGTACTGGCACAAAAACAGAAATATAAATCAATGGAACAGGATAGAAAGCCCAGAGATAAACCCATGCACATATGGTCACTTTATCTTTGATAAAGGAGGCAAGAGTATACAATGGAGAAAAGACAGCCTCTTCAATAAGTGGTGCTGGGAAAACTGGACAGCTACATGTAAAAGAATGAAACTGGAACACTTCCTAACACCATACACAAAAATAAAATGGATTAAAGACCTAAGTGTAAGGCCAGACACTATCAAACTCTTAGAGGAAAACATAGGCAGAACACTCTATGACATAAATCACAGCAAGATACTTTTTGACCCACCTCCTAGAGAAATGGAAATAAAAACAAAAATAAACAGTTGGGACCTAATGAAACTCAAATGCTGTTGCACAACAAAGGAAACCATAAGCAAGACGAAAAGACAACCCTCAGAATGGGAGAAAATATTTGCAAATGAAGCAACTGACAAAGGATTAATCTCCAAAATTTACAAGCAGCTTATGCAGCTCAATATCAAAAAAACAAACAACCCAATCCAAAAATGGGCAGAAGACCTAAACAGACATTTCTCCAAAGAAGATATACAGATTGCCAACAAACACATGAAAGGATGCTCAACATCACTAATCATTAGAGAAATGCAAATCAAAACTACAATGAGGTGTCACCTCACACGAGTCAGAATGTCCATCAATCAAAAAATCTATAAACAGTAAATGCTGGAGAGGGTGTGGAGAAAAGGGAACCCTCTTGCACTGTTGGTGGGAATGTAAATTGATACAGCCACTATGGAGAACAGTAAGGAGGTTCCTTAAAAAACTAAAAATAGAGCTACCATATGACCCAGCAATCCCACTACTGGGCATATACCCTGAGAAAACCATAATTCAAAAAGAGTCATGTACCACAGTGTTCATTGCAGCACTATTTACAATAGCCAAGACATGGAATCAACCTAAGTGTCCATCGACAGATGAATGGATAAAGAAGATGTGGCACATATATACAATGGAATATTATTCAGCAATAAAAAGAAACAAAATTGAGTTATTTGTAGTGAGGTGGATGGACCTAGAGTCTGTCATACAGAGTGAAGTAACTCAGAAAGAGAAGAACAAATACCATATGCTAACACATATATATGGAATCCAAAAAAAAAAAATTGTTCTGATGAACCTAGGGGCAGGACAGGCATAAAGACGCAGATGTAGAGAATGGACTTGAGGACACGGGGAGTGGGAAGGGTGAGCTGAGACGAAGTGAGAGAGTAGCATTGACATATACACACTACCAAATGTAAAATAGCTAGCTAGTGAGAAGAAGCTGCATAGCACAGGGAGATCAGCTCAGTGCTTTGTGACCACCTAGAGGGGTGGGATAGGGAGGGTGGGGGGGAGATGCAAGAGGGGGGGATATGGGGATATATGTATGCATATAGCTGATTCACTTTTTTATACAGCAGAAACTAACACAACATTGTAAAACAATTATACTCCAATAAAGATGTTAAAAAAAAAAAAGCCATTGGTGAGGGGGGACAGAGGATGCATAGGAAAAAACAGAATTCACCATTGTCTCAGAACGTTTGAAGGAAATGTCACAGTAAATAACAAGCAAATAAAATGCATGTAAAAATGTTAACTCAAAATACACTGAAAAATACGACACCAGTACAGCTGGGGAAATGGCTAAAAAACAACACGTACAAGAAACACATCAGAATTTTAGGTACTCTCAAGTTCCAAGCATGAATTATCCATAAATGAGGCTACCAAACATTAATGCAATTTAGACCAAACAAGGAGACTTACTGTGTAAGAAAACAAAGTGGCAAATTCTGCTGTACTCTGGGCCCTCTGATGGGACCATGCATTCAGCTCTAGGTGACAGATATAAAATAGACATTTATCAACTGGAACTTCCTGAGAAAAGGGCCACTAATAGTAAAGCAAGTCAGTACATCAAGGAATACCTCCGTTACCAGAGGACCTTTAGCAAACATGAGAAAAAACTCAGAGGGAATAGTCACATTTCAGTGCTTAAAGGCTCTCACGAGAGTGAGAGATTGTACTTCTCTGGTCTCTGGGAATTTAATCCAGGGTGGGTGTTACAGGAACACAGACTTCCACTTAGTGACAGAAAGTTTTCTAAATCAATCTGTCCCAAAATAGAAGCCTGGAATCTTCCTGGAGGGAGAGTGAGCAGATGCAGGCTGTGAGAAGGCGGGTCCAGGTCGTGAAACACAGGGCCTGTGTTTCTGGCTGCTTGGATTCTGAACCTGATTCTCAAAGCTACATGGAAGCCTCAGGAGCATATTAAGGAGGGCAGCAGCCTGTTCCAGTTTATATCCTGGGAGGACCACTTCAGCGTTAAGGGTGCTCTGGGCGTTGGCCTCATGGGAGTGGTCAGGAGTGTCCAGAGCACGCACCAGCTCACACCCAGGTGCTGATACTCTGACTGGGATTGCATTTACCTATAGATCAATCTGGGGAGAAATGACATCTTGACAACACTGACTTCCGATCCATGTATGCAGTACGTCTCTCCATTTTTGTAGGTCTAGTTCAATTTCTCTCATCAATGTTTTGTAAATGTGAGCATATGTATCTTGCATGTATTTTGTTAGACTTACCTCTATGTATTTCATGTCTTTGGTACTGTTGTAACATATCGTTTGTAGAGTCTTTAGGATTTCCTAGACAGATAATCATGTCATCTGCAAGTGAAGACAATTTTTATTCCTTCCCTTCTAATCTTAATACCATTTATTTCTTGTTCTTGTCTTCTATACAATTTTAATAGTTGTGAGAGTGGATATCCTTGCCTTGTTCCTGATCTTAGGGATAATCATTCAGTCTTTCATACACTAAATATGATGTTAGCTATACATTTTCTTTTTTTTTTCCTTTTAATTAATTAATTTATTTATTTATTTTTGGCTGCATTGGGTCTTTGTTACTGTGCACTGGCTTTCTCTAGTTGCGGCGAGCAGGGGCTACTCTTCATTGCGGTGTGCGGGCTTCTCATTGCGGTGGCTTCTCTTGTTGAGGAGCACGGGCTCTAGACCCATAGGCTTCAGTAGTTGTGGCACATCGGCTCAGTAGTTGTGGCTCACGGGCTCTAGAGGCTCAGTAGTTGTGGCGCACGGGCTTAGTTGCTCCGTGGCATGTGAGATCTTCCCAGACCAGGGATCGAACCTATGTTCCTTGCATTGGCAGGTGGATTCTTAACCACTGTGCCACCAGGGAAGTCCCAGCTATACATTTTCATAGTTGATCTTTATTAGGTTGAAGAACCTCCTTATTATCTCTAGTTTCTTGAGAGATTTTATTATGAATGGATGTTGAATTTTGCTAAAATGCTTTTTCTGAATCATTTTTCTTTTTTTATCCATTGATACGGTGATTACATTGATTAATTTTCTTTCCTTTTTTGATTTATTTTCAAATATTGAGCTGACCTTGCATTACAAGGATAAAGCCACTTGTTCATTATGTGTTATCCTTTTTATGTATTGCTGGATTTAATTTGCTAATATATTGCCAAGGGCTTTTGCATCTATGTCTGTGAGGGATATCTGAGCCGTAGATTTCTTTTCATGTAATGTCTTTGTCTGGTTTTGGTATTAGGTTGATACTGGATTCATAAAATAAATTGGAAAATATTCCATCCTCTTCCACTTTTGGAATACATCTCTAGAATTGGTATTATTCTTTCCTTAAGTGTTTGGTAAAATTGACCACTGAACTCATATGGGCTAGGAGTTTTCTTCGTTGGAAAGATTTTAGCTACAAATTTAATTTTTTAATAGGTATAGCATTGTTTGGACTATCTATTTCTTCTTTTTTTTTTTTTTAATTTATTTTATTTATTTATTTTTGGCCGTGTTGGGTCTTCGTTGCTGCGCACAGGCTTTCTCTAGTTGTGGCGAGCAGGGGCTACTCTTTGATGTGGTGTGTGGGCTTCTCATTGCGGTGGCTTCTCTTGTTCCAGAGCACGGGCCCTAGGCACGCGGGCTTCAGTAGTTGTGGCACGTGGGCTCAGTAGTTGTGGTGCACAAGCTTATTTGTTCCACGGCATGTGGGATCTTCCCAGACCAGGGCTCGAACCCGTGTCCCCTGCATTGGCAGGCGGATTCTTAACCACTGCACCATCAGGGAAGCCCTATCTATTTCTTCTTGAGTGAGCTTTGGGAGTTTGGGTGTTTCAGGCAATTTTTCCATTTCATGTAAATTCTCAAATTTATTAGTATAAAGTTATTCATAATATTCCCTCATTAACCTTTTAATTTCCATAGGATCTCTAAAGTCTTCTCTTTAATTTCTGATATTGGTGATTTGTACTTTCTCTCTCTCTCTTTTTAAATTGAACATACTGGATATTTATAAATATAAATTATAGTTTCATTGATTTTTCTCTATTGTTTTTCTGGTTTCTATTTTGTTGATTTCTGCTGTTTATTTCCATCTTCTGATTCTTTTGTATTTAACTTGCTTTCCTTTTTATAATTTCTTAAGGTGGCAGCTAAGTCTCATTGTAATGAGACTTTTCTTCTTTATGAGTAATTAATGTCCTACATGTTCCTATAGCATTTCTTTAGCTATATCACACATATTTTTATAGGTTGTGTTTTCATTTGTCTAACTCAAAGTACTTTAGGATCTCCTTTATGATTCCTTCTTTGATCCATGGGTAATTTAGAAGTGTATCTTTTTATTTCTTATTATTTAGAGATTTCTGGCTGTATCTCTCTCTTATTCATTTCTAGTTGAATGCTATTATGGTCAGAGAACATGCTTTGTATTATTTTGGTCCTTATAAATTTACAGAGATTTATTTTGTGGCCTAGAATATGACTTATATTGGTGAATATTCCATGTGTACTTGAAAAGAATGTTTACTTTGCTATTGTTAAGGGTTCTATACATGTTAATTAAGTCAAGTTGGTTGCAAGTGTCCTCGGTGTCCTTCAGGTCTTCTTCAGGAGTCATATAATCATAACTATGTATGCACCTAATAATAGAATTTGAGAATACAAAAAGTAAAATGATGTAACTTAAAAAAGAAAAAGAAAAATCCACAATTATATCTGGAGACATCAACATCAACACTAATTGATATAACAAGTAGCTGAAGAGAAGTTACAAGAAAAAAGAATAAAAGAAGTAGAAATTCAACCCATATTTCTCCATCATCAGTATCACCTCATTATCATTAAACATTTATTGTCTCCCTGGGATATGTTTCACCATCAGGGGTTGCAAACTCCTGTGTCCACAAGGGCCAAGCAAATGAGTAAGTTAGTGGAGTTGGCTGGGTGACACAAGCTTTATAGGGGTCAGGGAAACAACAGGAAGAGGTACAGCCCTGATGCACAGGAGCGGACATGCCCAGTCTGAAGAGGAAAGCCCTGCTTGGCTGTTAGAAAATAAGAAACACGGTTAGAAAATAAGAAACACGATGTGAAATATGACCAGACCCGATTTGGCATGGAAACCAGAAATCTACATCTTAAGTGAAATATCCCCATTTTTTAATGTTGGAAAGATAAATCAAAATAATATTTGAAACACTGTGTGGGCCAGTACTTTAGTATAAACAAACTTTCCTGCAGGCCAAGTCCAGCCCAAGGACCTCTGCTTTGCAACCTCAGGTATAAATGCTAATTCTTCCCCTTGGAGAGTTCACAATTTAGTCGGAGTAAGGAGTTATGCACTTGGGTTATACATTTCAAGGGAAAACATGGTGGGATCCATTGAGAGATAAGAATATATTCAAACTTTTACTCATTCAACAAACATGCATTTATCACCTACCATATTCCAGGCATTGTTCTAGGTAGTGGAGATTCATCAGTGAAAAGAACAGATGAAATCCTTGCCCTCAAGGATCTTATAGTCCAGTGAGAGGGTAAAGATAGTGAAAAAATCACAAATAAATAAGTAATGTAGTGAGTTATAAGAGGATACGTACTATTGTTTTTAATTAAAAAAAAAATGATTGGAACTGCCAGGGTAGAGGGGCTGCAATTTTTATGAATATTAGGACAGAGAGAGATGTGGTCACTGAGAAGGTGACAACTGAGCAAAGATTTAAGGACATGAGGAAGGGATGCATGAATATCCGGGAGAAGAGCATGCCAGCAAAGGGAAGAGCCAGTGCAAAGACCCTGAGGAGGCAGGAATGTGCCTAGCATGCTAGAGGAAGCCCAGAGTGGAAAGTGTTGCTTGAACAGAGTGAGCCAAGGTGAGGAAGTGATCAAGTTATACAGAAAGCAGAGAGCGCCTTAAAAAGGAGTAATTGAAGAGTGTTAAGTAAAAGGGCTATTTACAAAGCTGGGCACAGAGTTAAGATAAATCAGCAAGGTCAGGGCCTGGAGAGGTAGCAATAGCTGGATAGCTTTAGCACTCCTGGGCCAGAAGGGAGCAGCAGAGAGCAGGATTTCTGGACCTGGGAGGGCTGGCTGTAGGAGAGGGCTGCTGGCAGATGTGGTCTTTGGTAAAGGAACACAGTCATGGCCACAACCAGGCTTAGCAAGAAATGAAACAGAGGACTAAATACCCCAACCTCTCTCAGTTCCCATTTCCCCATCCTGTACCAGTGCCTGCCATCGACTGATCAACTCCAAGCCAAAAGCAGTGGAGCATGTTTGAAGATTCCTGTGGCCAGTCTCCTGGCAAAGAGAGGAGAGTGGAAAAGGCTGGAGAATGAATCTACAGGGACAAAAGGAGAATGTACAGGACAGAGAGTAGTGAGAGATGAAGTCAGAGAGGTCTGACTCTGGTTTTAATGTCAGCTTTTACTCTAAGTGAAAGGTGGAGCCACTGCAGGATTTTTAGCATAAGATTGATATGATTTGACCTTTAATTTATAAAGAATCACTCTGGCTGCTCTATAGAAATTGACTGTGGTTGAGAGAAAGGCAGGGGAACAGACTATTGGCCCTGACTTGGACCATAGTGGTAAGCAGTGGAGGTGGTGAGAAGTGTTCTGACTCTGGATATATCCAAGTAGATCCAAAAGATTTCTATATGGATTAAGTGTAGGATGTAAGAGAAAGAGAAGCATCAAAAGTGACTAATGTTTTTATACAAGCAGCTGATGCAGCTCAATATCAAAAAAAACAAACAACCCAATCCAAAAATGGGCAGAAGACCTAAAGAGACATTTCTCCAAAGACGCTATACAGATTGCCAGCAAACACATGAAAGGATGCTCAACATCACTAATCACTAGAGAAATGAAAATCAAAACTACAATGAGGTATCACCTCACACCACTCAGAATGGCCATCAATCAAAAAATCTACAAACAGTAAATGCTGGAGAGGGTGTGGAGAAAAGGGAACCCTCTTGCACTGTTGGTGGGAATATAAATTGATACAACCACTATGGAGAACAGTATGGAGGTTCCTTAAGAAACTAAAAATAGAACTACCATATGACCCAGCTATCCCACTACTGGGCATATACCCTGAGAAAACCTTAATTCAAAAAGAGTCATGTACCACAATATTCATTGCAGCTCTGTTTACAATAGCCAGGACATGGGAGCAACCTAAGTGTCCATCGACAGATGAATGGATAAAGATGTGGCACATATATACAATGGAATATTACTCAGCCATCAAAAGAAACGAAATTGAGTTATTTGTAGTGAGGTGGATGGACCTAGAGTCTGTCATACAGAGTGAAGGAAGTCAGAAAGAGAAAAACAAATACCGTATGCTAACACATATATATGGAATCTAAAAAAAAAAAAAAAAAAAAAAAGTTTCTGAAGAACATAGGGGCAGGACAGGAATAAAGACACAGACATAGAGAATGGACTTGAGGACATGGGAAGGGGGAAGGGTAAGCTGGGACGAAGTGAGAGAGTGGCATTGGCATATATACACTACCAAATGTAAAATAGATAGCTAGTGGGAAGCAGCCGCATATCACAGGGAGATCAGCTGGGTGCTTTGTGACCACCTAGAGGGGTGGGATAGGGAGGGTGGGAGGGAGATGCAAGAGGGGGGTATATGGGGATATATGTATACGTATAGCTGATTCACTTTGTTATACAGCAGAAACTAACACACCATTGTAAAGCAATTATACTCCAATAAAGATGCTAAAAAAAAAAGTAACTAATGTTTTGGTCTGAGCACCTAGAAAAATGGAGTTGTCTTTAACTGAGATAGGAGAACCTGCAAGTGAAGTTAATTTAACTGGAGGGATGGGTGGGTGGGTGGGCGATGGATATAATAAGTTTGAGTCTATTAGATGTCCAAATGAAGATGCTAAGTAGACAGTAGAAGAGACTAGTTTGGAGTTCATAAGAAAGATCTGAACTGAAAATGTAAATTTGGGAATCATCAACAGAGGAATATATTGCAAATATGAAACACTTCCAAATGGGAAAACAAAGAAGGCTTCATGGGAGGGGGGTGGCATTTAATGTGCATCTTGAAGGATAGAATTTTTTTTTCTTCCTCTCCCTCCTCTTTTGAAGGATAGAATTTTGACAGCAGAAATAAATGAGAAAAGCATTCCAAGTGGAGGGAAAGCCACTAGTAATAATGCCAGGATAGGAAACTGGAGGCATGTTTGGGGAAGGCCAGTAGAGTTGGAAGGGGCTGTAGCCTTGCTGTTCAAGGAAGTCGGCAGAAATGGAACTAGAACGTGGTTCCTCGCTTCTAGTTCATTCACACATTTGTCATATACTCACCAAACAATTATTTACCACCTACTTGGCCTAGGGGCTATGCTCTGTTCTGAATATTATAATAAAAACACTTAATGAGCAGTAATTATATACTCCATGCAAAAAACAAAACTTCACTATCAACAAAATGAAAAGGCAACTTGTGGAATGGGAGAAATTATTTGCAAGTCATATCTGATAAGGGGATGATATCCAAAATATATAAAGAACTCATACAACTCAATAGCAAAAAAAACCACAAAACCCAAAGAATTCAACTTAAAAATGGGCAGAGGAACTGAATAGACATTTTTCCAAAGAAGGCATGCAAATGATCAACAGATACATGAGAAAATGCTAACATCGCTCTTCATTAGGGAAATACAAATTAAAACCACAATAAGATATCACCTCACACTTGTTAGAATGGCCATCATCAAGAAAACAAGAGATTAAAAAAATGCTGGCGTGGATGCAGAGAAAAGGGAACCCTTGTGCACTGTTGGTGGGAATGTAAATTGGTGCTGGCACTGCAGAAAACAGTGTGGAGGTTCCTGAAAAAATTAAAAATAGAACTACCATATGATCCAGCAATTCCACTTCTGGGTACATATCTGAAGTAAATTAAGTCACTCCTTGAAAAGATAACTGCACCCCCATGTTGATTACAGCATTGTTTACAATAGCCAAGACATGGAAACAACTTAGATGTCCACTGACAGATAAATGGAAAATGTTGATATATGTAATGGAATATTACTCAGCTATGAAAAAGAAGGAAATCCTCTCATTTGTGACAAGATGGATGGACTTTGAGGGCATTATGCTAACTGAAATAAGTCAGACAAAGACAAATACTGTATGAGCTCACTTATATGTGGAATCCAGAAAAGCCAAACTCATGGAAACAGAGAACAGACTGGTGGTTGCCAGAGGTAGGGGATGATGGGGTGGGCAAAATAGGTCAAGGTGGTCATAAAGTACAAGCATCTAGTTACTAATAAGATAAATAAGTCCGGGAATGTAATGTATGGCATGGTGACTATAGTTAACAATGCTGTTTTGTATATTTGAAAGTTGCTAAGAGAGTAGATCTTAAAAGTTCTCATCACAAGGAAAAAATTTTGTAACTATGTGAGGTGATGAATGTTAACTAGACTTATTGTGGTGATCATTTTGCAATATATACAAATATCAATTCATTATTTTGTACACCTAAAACTAATACAATGTAATATGTCACCTGTAGCTCAATAAAACTGGAAAAAATGTAATTTAAAGAAAGAACAATAGAAGGACACTAAAACCAAAAAAACAAAAAGTAACTGTATTTACAGAACACCAACTTTGTGCTGGATGCTCTTCTGGGCACTAGGCATAGACCAAGAAATGAAATGGACCAAGATCCCTACTATTGTGTAACTTTCAGAATGAAGTTTGTCCAGCTTTAGCAAAGACCCGCCTGGCAAGAAGGGTCCCTTTCTGAAGGCTCACCTACAGCCCTAGTCCAACGGCCACTTATCTCTCAACTATTTTCTACTCTGCCTTCTACATCAAGACTCCCAGATACCAATTCTTTGGTTTTTACAACTAATGCTTTATTTAAAATTTTATATTTTCATGATGAAAACTTTTTATATTATGTGTAATAATATAAATACATTTTGATCAATAAAGTAAAAAACAGAAGAAAAGGATCTTCACTTAATCCTTACAATGCCCCATAAGAAATATACTAACATTATTCCCAGTTTAGAGACCAGCAAACTAAGAGTCTGGGTGAGTCACCCCAGCTCACCCGCTCACTGGGCACAGCAGAGTCAGGGCTTGAGCCCAGGAGGGGAACTGCGGGGCCCTGGTCCTCACTACACGGGTTAGCGCCCGAAGCTCTGCCAGGAGGACTGATCCGCGTCTGTGCGGTGTAGACACGCGGCTGTCCCAGGTGCGGATAGGTCACCACACCATGGGCGAGGTGACGCCCAGACTTTCCTCTGCAAGGGGTGAAAGTGAGCC
Source organism: Eschrichtius robustus (assembly GCF_028021215.1). Classification (NCBI taxonomy): domain Eukaryota; kingdom Metazoa; phylum Chordata; class Mammalia; order Artiodactyla; family Eschrichtiidae; genus Eschrichtius; species Eschrichtius robustus. The sequence continues at coordinate 125,628,293 of NC_090825.1, forward strand.
CTTGCCAGGGGTCAGCTGAGGAACTAGCCCAGCAGCTCAGGGAGGAGGCCTGGCTGCTGACCTGCTGACCGGGGCAGAGGTCACCACGCTGCCAGCTGTGACCTCGCCCAGGACTGCTGAGTGCTCTTTCCAAAACGTCGGTTTCCTGTTTCTTGGCTCCCACATCCAACCTGGGGTCAAGGGCAGGCAACCGACGCCTCACCCTGGAAGGTGAGCAGTGAAGGTGTCCTTACAGTAACGTGTCCACTCCCCAACCCCAGTTAAAGATAAAGAAACTGAGCCCCATAAAGACTAAGTCATTCGTTCAACACTTTTAGGCAATTCTGTGGCAAAGCCTCCCTCAGACCTCAAACCTCAGGACTCCCAGTTCAGCGTGCTTCCACAAAACATGACAAATTAATCAGTTCACGTTTTAAAATTAGGTTCCCTAGTGAGCAGGCTGGCATAGGATGGGGTGTGTGTGTGTGTTTGCCAAGTACAAGCCCAAGGTCTGACACTCCCCACCACTCCCAGGGAAGAGAATTTCTCCTCAGTCCAGCTTATCTTGAAGAGAAAGTCAGGTTTTCAGGGAATGGGAGACCAAGGGGGAGCCCTTCCACCCAGCGAGTCCACCTCAGGTGTCTTTCCTGGGCACCTGGGCACCCACAGCCTGTGCAGCAGCATGGCTGGAAATAGTGAGAAATGGAAGGAACCTAAATGCCCATCAGTGTGGAGGTGGGCAAATAATGATGGTGCATTTAGTCAGCAGTGAAAACGCATGAAGCAGGTCTAGATAGAGAGTCAAGGGAAGACCTCTAAGACATACTATGAGGCAAAAACTGAAGAAACCTGTATATAGCACATACAGTGTGGTCCCATTTACGTACAGAAGCACACTATATATATGACTTCGGATGTATAGGAAAGGGATCAGATGATGGCAATTTGCTCATTCATTCCACAGATGCACATTGAGTGCCCTCCCTGTGCCCCTCACTGGGCTGGATGAGAGGTCAGCAGTGAGCAGGGCAGACAACATCCTGGCCTCCTGTAGCCAGTGAGGGGGTGGAATGGGGGTAGGAGAAGGGACAACCGTATTCTTTTTTTTTTTTTTTAAAGAACTCTGTGTTATCTGAGGTTTTTAGCACCTATAATTTACTTGTGAATGTGTCATTGTAAATATGTAAATAAACAAAAGAAGAAGGTGGTTGGAGAAGAGAAGAGGAGGAGAATTTCATGGCTAAGCGTGGGGTGGCAGAGGTGACCTTGGAAAGGAAGCACGAGGTGTCTCCTTAAAGGGTTAGAGCACAACAGGTGATCAAAATCTCTGGGGAGAAGGTCAATGGAAATTTTTTATATACCTCCTAGATGATTTTGATTAGCTGAAATTTTGGCAAATACTGTCCCAGGGGTTCGTTTCACAAGGATGAGGGACAGAGTATAGACTTCAGGGATCTTTCAATGTCTAGCTCTCCTTTCTTAATCTTCTGATCCACGCCAAAATTAATTTAAAGACTTAACCAGCAGGGGAGCAGCACAGGCAGGGCATTGGAGCTGCAGAAAAAACAATCACACCTGAGCAAACTATGGTCGTACCACAACCCCAGGCTTCTAAGTCATTCCAGAATTATTTTAACTAAATGAGATTTGGGGTCCTAACCTCTGATATGATGTGCATCCCATATATGTAACACTGCATTGGCGTGGAGCAACGGAGGGTTTTTTGGTGAGTGTTTTATTTTTCATTACCCAATTCCAGTGTTTCTCAACCAGGGGCAGTTTTGCCTCCAGGGGGACATCTGATAATATTGGGAGACATTTTTGGTTGTCACAGCTGCCCACTGCCTTCCAGTGGGTAGAGGCCAGAGATGCCGCTACACATCCTGCAATGCATGGGACAGCCCCCATAGAAAAGAATTATCCAGCCCAAAATATCAGTGGTGCCACTGTGAAGAAACAGTGCCCTATTCCATCCACTCATACTGATCCATATCTTTGGCAACTTATCGAATAATTATTCGAATATTTCCACAGATCAGGGGAAAGAGATTATAGGCAGTTATTCAAATTGGACACCTTAGAGTTCTTGCTTTCCTTTGAGCAGGAAATTTAGTAGCTAAGGGGTCCCATGGTTGGGTTTGAATACCAGTTCTGTCACTGACAAGCTGGATAAAAATGGACATGTTGTGCAAAATGTCTCAACTTTCATTTCCTCAGGTGTCAAATGACTATAAGCCCCATGAGGGCAGGGACTGTCTCTATTTGGGGCAGCAAAGTATACATATTCTCCTGGCACATAGCAAGTGCTTGTGTATTTATAGAAGGAATGAATGGTATCTTTGTTATAAACATAATCATTTTTTGAAATCATTGCTACTTTTAAAATCTTAGTTAGAAACTTGAATGTTAGGGATTATTTTTATTAACTGCACCTTGTCCTAGCAGAAGCAGACCTCACTCCACGATATGTATTAAATCCTGTACTACACAGGTACAAGTATCGGTAGGGGGAAAGACTGTAGGTTCTAGCATCAGACAGCCTGGGTTTAAATCTGAGCTCCACTCCTACATGACCTTAGACACTTGATTTACCCTCTCTAAGTCTCAATCTCTCCATCTGAAAAATGGGGTAATAACAATTCCTACCTCATAGGGCGCTTGGAAAAATTTAAGTTATGTGAGATAATGTCTGCAAAGCCCTTAGCCCAGTGCTTGGCACACAGCAAACTCTCAGTAAAAGGAAGCTTTATAATGCTTTTGGCCTCCAGCCTCCAAATCAAGGGCACCTTGCTCAGTTACCTCTCCAATGAGAAGTAAAGACACAGTACTGAAATCAGAATCTGGCCCCAGAGACCAAGCTGACTCGGCTCCTTTCTGCTGCATGGGAATTCAGGGACTCACCCTCCTTACTCCCCACTCCACGTACCTGAACGAGGGGTTTTGGAACAAATATTCTGTATTCTTCTGTATATCCACTTAGTCATATTCAAAATACGGCCCCAATGACTAGATACACAGAATTTTCATTCTGCTAAAAGGCCAAAGGACACTAATAAAGATGTCAACGCTGAAAATTGTTTGGAGAGCAAAGAAACAAATGAGGAGAGAAAACTGCAGCCTTTGATTCAATAATGAATTTTGCATAAAGGGCTCCATATTACAGTGCACCAGAGACCATGCTGCCACACACTCTGCATTCCATTTTTTATGAGAAAGAGGAAAATGGGGAAAAAAACAACACTAAATTGATATTAAGGGCATATTAAAGAAAGTGTATTCAAGCATATATCTTGATTTGAGCACGTGGACCCAAACCATTTATATTTTATAGCATAGTAAAAGCTTGGAGCTGAAAAGAAGCATCTAGTCCAATCCCTTCATCTTCCAGATGAGCAAATTAAAGCATCTGGGCATTAAGTCACAAGCCCCACACCTTCAGCCTTGTGGTGGCCAACTTGGGAAGAGGAGCCATGGGGCTTGTCCCTTTGTCCAATCCTGCCTGACTCAGGGATTCAACTCCAGACTGGAGGAGACTGGAAGGAAACTTGGGTCCTTCTTCTCCAAGTGCAGTCTTCTCACTGGGCTTGTAAAGGTTGCACATTCCCATAATCTTTACTGAGCACTTACTATGTGCCAGACACCATTCTTGGTACATGAGCTCCGGAGGAGGACAGGACAGGTGCCCGCTCCTAATGCCCCTAGCTTCCAGTGGACAACACAGTGGGTAAAAGTACACAAACAAATTGAACAACATAACTTCCAGTGGTGTCCATTCTCTGGGGAAAATAAAACAGCACACTGTGACAGAGAGGGACTGCCAGGGAAGGATGACTTGGAAAGCCTCTCGAGGAGGAAACTTTCACTAGAGATAAGTCCGGAACCACAAGAAGGAGCCAGTCACATGGACATTGGAGGGAAGAAGTTCAGATCAGAAGGAACAGCAGCATGAACGCCCAGGGCAAGGGTGGGAGGCAGGGTGCACAGAAAGGAAGCCTGTGTGGGTAGAACAGGGTGAGTGAGGGGGAGATGCCAGGAGAGAAGGTCAGAGCCTGGGCAAGGCAGCCTGCTGGGACTGCAGGCACTGACCCGACATCCCCCTGGAATATGGAAGCAGGGCTGAGATTTGAACTGGAGCCTCCAGGCTCATGGTTTTTATGGTTCTGTGTCCACTGTGATGGGCAGACCTTCCCATCATGTCGAGTCACCAGGTCAGTTACAGGAGGACCCTGCGGCACTGGACTCTGGCCACGCTATGCTCACTCTCAGGACCTGGCATGGAACAGGCCTCCAAAGGCCAAGGGAGCCCCCAGGAGCAGAGTGACCAGACAGCATGGCGATGGAAAGTGGACCCTCCCTTCCCGTTAGTCACCATGACCCATACAAGGTCAGTCAATCATGAATCAGCCCTGCCAACCCAGAGGAAGGGCTCAATAGACCCTGAAGATAATTTTTTTAATCATTATTATTAATTTTTAATCACACAGGAACTCATGAATATGTTTCTTTAAAAAGAAAAAAAAGAAATGAAATAAAACATGGTCCCTAAGGCTCATGTCCCCTAAACTCCTCTCCTCCAATCCTGGTCATCTTGTCAGCCCTGCACCTCTATCCCACCTAGAGCTGAATACTGTTATTATCAGTTAAGTGGGAAGCCTTCCAGACCATTTCTTACGCCTTAAAATGCATATGTGTTTACTCCTGGAAAAAGATAGTGGGATTTTTATGGGTTCATCTTAATAAATTGTAGCATACTGTATGTAGTGGCTCTGCAATTTGTTTTTGCCCCCCACCAGAAAATAGGTCTTGAATAGCTATTCAGGTTATATAACACCCACCTCATTTTTGCTAATTGCTGTGTAATATTCCTTGGTATGATATGCCACAACCTCCCTATGGATTGTAATTTAAACTGTTTCCCGTTCTCTTTGTATTACAAATGAAATAATGCTGCAATGGGATTTCCTCTCTGTCCCCTTTGTGGGCATTCCTCTATGACAGGAGGAGGACTTTACTCTTAGATGCAATTCCCAAATGGAAGAAAATCAGTCATGAGAATTTCTAGCAATCTAGTGGTCATCTAGACCCCGGAGACCTTTCCTCGCCATTAGTTCACTGCATGACATTAGCCAATTCCCACCGCCTTTGGGACTCCGTAGGAGGGGGAACTTATTTTTGATGAATACTAAGAGCTCTCACAGTAATAGTGATCTAAAACTTGATGGTCCCAGGTAGTGAACCTGTAGGTTTCTCTCACAACTAGAGGTTTGATTCCCTTTCAGAGGTTATAAGGTGTTGCAGGAGGCCCGTGGATTGCAATGTGTCACTCCAGGCAGTGGCATGCACTCTAATGGTGTTCCTGGGGAGATGACTAGTGCACTTATACTGCTGAGTTCTGCTTGCCCCTTTCCATGGCCTTCCTGGATATCAGGGGATATGATGTCACCTTTTGCAAATTCTGAGTAAATAACTGAGCTTGAATCACTAAGTTATAATGAGATGAGGGAAAAATAATCACCACTTACTTTGCATAGACTTTAATTTACAAAGCACACAGTTTCTCATTTCATTCCTGGAACAACTTTGAGATACACACAGGAAAGGGAGAATTATAATACATATAATCATGTTTAATGGATGCTGTTATTCATTGTAGCTGAGGAGGCTGAGACAACAAGAATTAATTAGTTGCCCAAGGTCACATAGCTAGGACGTGAGAGCAAACCTGGAACCCAGGTCTTCTGATTCCCAGTCCTTTTCTCATGCACAGGGCAGCACTGTTCTTCCCAGCTGTGTAGCTGTGAAGACCCATTTGTAATCCTTAATTCTGGGAAAGGCATGCATCCTCAGCAGGTTCTAAAGGATTTAGTGGAAGACCATATTCAGAGATAGAATTTAGTTCTTTTTTAAAAAATTATTTATTTTTTAAATTGAAGTATAGTTGGTTTACTATGTAGTACCAATCTCTGCTGTACAGCAAAGTGACTCAGTTATACACATATAGACATTCTTTTTTTTTTTTTTTTTTAAATAGAATTTAGTCCTTAAAGAGCCAAGTGAATAAAGAGAGAAGAGAACCAGATTTGGGGGAAGAGGACATGGGAGCTAATGTAACTGAACTCTAAGAAGAGGTGAATAAGTCCACGTTGTCTGAGAGGCTTTTACTCCACCCATTCATTAAAGATACTTTCTGGGATACAGCTAGCTGGTCACGGAAGCCCTCTCTAGGGAAGTGGCAATTAAGCTAAGACCTAGGGGATGAGGAGATTCTAGCTTTGCAAAGAAACAGGAGAAAAGCAAACCAGGTATAGGGAACAAACAGCATGTGTTCAGTTTCCAAGATGGACAAACTCACTGAAAGGCCAAGGAATCCCTCTGTGCTGGGAGCCGAAGGGAGGGAGGGTCTAAGATAAGGGGGCCCCCTTAATGACTGATCTGAGCCCAGAGGATGACTTCCAGGAGAAGATGAGACTTGAGGGAATCTTAAGGAAATGACTGAATTTATCTAAGGGAAGCACAGCAGAAGAGGGCACTACCAGCAGAAGCGTAGGCAGAAGAGAAATTAGTGGTGAATAATAATTGGGTAAGACAATCTCTTAATCTGTAAAGTGGAAGAGTAGGATAGGTTCACTGAGGTCCCTTTTAGGTTGTACCAACACGGAAACTGGGCCCAGAGAAGGCTGGCCAAGGGAACGGCAGGCCTGAGTCCAGCTCTCATGTCTCCCAGATTCCCATCCGGAGCTGGCTCCACCCCAGCTCCTTGCTTCTGCTGGCAGGGTGGCTGTCAGGAAGGAGGTTCAAGCTGCGGTCGGATGTGAGCGTGAGGCCTCAGCAGAACCCTGCAGTGGGACCGTCTGCCCGGAGCCCCCCGCAGCCAGCGCTGCAGCCCCCGACACTCTGATCTCAAAGCCAGTTCCTTTGTTCCCCCCAGAAGCTTCCCAAAGACCTCAGGAACCCCTTTGATTTTTTTTTTTTTAACATTTCTCCACAAAACAATATGAGGAACAAGAGGAAAAGCATGGCCCCCATCACAAAGCTGTCTCAACCAGAAAAACAGGCCTGTGTCCTGCCAATTCCACTTAGTTTTGGGAGCTTCCCCAGGAAGAAAAGAGGTGTAGACATGGGGTTAGGAATTACCACACATCTCCCGGGGGGAAGACCACGCTTCACTCAGACCTGGGTCTCATCACAAACCTGGGGGATCAAGGGTCCCTGCACCAGCCTAGAACATGGTCAGACGTTCTGCCAAACTCCAACCACAGGACACTCAAATGCTTAGAACCAACAACATTAGAGTGAAAGGAACCTCAGGACTCATGTGGTCCAATCTTCCATTTGTAAATGTAGAAACTCTGGCCCAGAGAGTGTCACCTTACAAGTCAGTCTGGTTGTTCCAGAGCAAATAAGAGCCAGGTGTATGAGCACGTACTGGATGCCTGACACGGTGCTAAGTCATTACATCTGTCATTGCTGTTGATGCTCACAGTGAGGGAGGTATTGCTATAATCTCAGCTTTACATGCTAAGAAGCTATGGCCTAGAGAGGTTAAGTCACTTCCCTAAGGTCACACAGCTGTGAAGAGCAGAGTCAGGACTCTAATTCAAACCATTTTATTCCACCGCCTCCAGGCTAATTCACATCCTGCTGCGTCAGGACTGTAAGCAGGACCTCCAACCTCCCAGCCCAGCGGAGCCACTTCCATTCCAGGTCCATTAATCCTGAACGTGGTCTTGACTATTTGCATTCCACTCAGCTCTACCACAAAGAAGCCATGACACCCATCACTCGTGTCCTGTCCTGCCTCCCCCACGGACCTGTGATTCTCTTTTGCCGCTTAATTCTGCACCCTCTCCTTCCCCCAGCCCTACACCAAATCATGATGGTGGTTCCTTCCTCTTTAGCCTCAGCTCAAATGTCACCCGTTAGGGAGACACCCGTCCCTTAGTGTCCATGATTGGCCCCTCTTCTCTTACTTTGCAGATTGCAATAAGTCGTCTGTGTGTTTATGTATTGTGTCCTCCCCACTGTTCCTGGCCACGCAGTGCTTGGCATGGAATAAACACTCAATCAGAAGTTGTTGAATAAATGAACAAATGAATGAACTAAAAAACGAAGGCATACCTTAATTCTTTACATAAATTACTGCCAAAATCTCTCGTCTTACATGTGTCCAAATGATTTTGTTAAACCTACATAATCCAAAATCTCACCTGATCCGAGGGCCTGATAATTAGGAGTGTGCCCTTCCAGGTCTTTCTCTGTGCATTATAGATCTATGTATATGTAGTACCTATATAGGATCCCATTTGTGGAAAAACTGGTTTAACTATTTTACATGACATATTTTGTATGTGCTGTATGTTCTCTGTATTATATATGTATTATATCATATATAATACAATATACCCACATATATACATTATCCTAAAGAAGGACATACTGTATATATTTTTCTGCAATTTTCTTTTCTTACTTAATCACATACAGTGAAAATCTTCCCTCACTACTGCATGTAGATCTGTCTCATGTCATTAAAAACTACATATTATTTTTCAAATAAAAATAAGTATAGTACTCCCCCTTGGAGGGATATTCAAATAGTCTGGGAATGGCAAGTAGAAACTATCAGATCACAAGTACCTATCTCTGCCCACTGTTCCCACCCCTCACAGGCCAGAAGGATTTTTGTATTCAAGATGAGGATGGATGAGGGTGTACTCATGAATGGACAGGAGCAGCACAGGAGTGGGGTGAGGGGGGCAGGCTGATGTGGAGGACAGAAGTATAGGATGGAGCTGGATGGGAACAAGAGAAACGCAACTGGAAAGAAAAGTTGGGGCCTAGGGCTGTGTTAGGCAATAATAGCAATGAGGGGGCAGAAAGTGGAGAGGAGAGCCAGAGACCACCCCAGTTAGGGACAGGAAGTCAGGAAAGAAGGGGGCTCTTTGAGGAGAAGAGAAGCAGGCAGCGGCCTGGGTGAAGCCCCCAAGTTTTCCTCTTTCCCATTGAACAAGGTGGAAAATCTGTCTCCCAATGGTTTTGCCACCTGGTTTTCCAACACCAGGAGCATTTGCCTGAGTGAGACTTGTTTATCTCCATTCTGGAGTCATAAAGTTCAAAACAAACTTCCAAACAAAGGGACCCTCTGCTCTGCGGTTCTCAGCTCCATTCTCTTGTGCGGGCAGAGCCAAGATTCTGCTTTCCTGATGATTTTCACAGCTGATTCCACCAAGGATCCCACCCCCAGCTTCCTCCTGCGTCTTTCCCGGCTGCCTCTGATTGTTGTGGACATCCTCACGGGTATTGCTTTTTTAGCCTCTTTTAACCCTTTTCTTCCTATCCTAATAACTGCTCAGGGAAGATAAGATTGTTTCCCCAACAGAAGCTAATTGGCGCTTTTAGACTGGACCAATGGTCTCTCCAAAGAGCTGAATTCATCAGCACCCAGGTGGATGTAGTATTAAAAGAACCCTAGACAAGAAGAGCTGGTCAGTTAAGCCCCCTGTAATTGGAAAATTCTGAGGCATATTTTCATGGCCACCGCTCTGCGGAAAAGCCCAAAAGTTCTACATCAGTAGAAAATGACAGGACTGTCTCTGAGGGTAGGTATAAATGAGGGATGATATTAATAATTAGCATACATCGTCTTCATTTGCCAAGCATTACACTGAATATTATCATACACACAACAATCCATAAGGTAGGTACCATATTATAACCATTTTATAGATGAAGAATTTGAGGCTTATAGAGGCTGAGTCTCTTGCTAGTAAACGATGGAGCTAAGACTGAAAATCAGACAGGCTGGAAACTGCTCCTGATCTCTTAACCAAGCCACCATCTTGTTTACCTAATTCATACTTGGCTTAGTTAGTTACCGTCTATCCTCACTCCTCCCAAAAGTTTTATGCTCCAGGAGGCCAGGGTCCTTGTCTGTCTTGTTGTATCCCCAGCTGCCAGCACAGGGCCTAGCACCAAGTAGACACTCAATAAATGACTGCTGAATGAATGAATGAATGATATGCTTTTATTTGACTATGTAAACCTGAAATCTGAAAAGTTCTGAACATTGAGGTTTTGGGTGATAACTAAATATGTTCACTGAAATTCTTAATTTTACATGTTAAATTTACCTGAACTTTCTCCCAGGGTGAAAAAAAATTAGAACCTAGCAAGTTACATGTAACTTGGGAATTGAATAAAGAATCTCAATCTGAAAATGTAGGGGGTCTCTAAAGAGATCTTTGGGAATCATTTAAGTATGTATTAAGCACTACTATGTTTTCAAACTTATTCTAGGCCTTTTCAGTAGCAAAGAGTGGTCTGTGAATCACCTGGGATGCTTGTTTAAAATGCAGAGCAAGGGAACCAGAAGCCATTTTTGCAGATCTCTCAGGTGATTATTATACAAACAAAATTGTGAGGAGGTTCCCCCTCCATTGGCAACAACTCCTAATAAGCTATCAAAACGTGTTTCAGCCATTGACCCTTCAATTTATCTAAAGGTCCTTTAATCGCTGTCACATCTTGGGGTCCTGAGCCATATCAAAGTTTTTCACCCTGTGTAAGGCAGAAACATTGTATTTATCTAAAAGATGTTCTTTCCCCAGTTTTAAGAGGGTGGCCACCTACCCTTACCCTGGCACCTCAGACTGATGCAATGACTCACTCTCACAAGGGACCAACCTAGAAATGAGAAGCTCTAGTCCAGTTCTGCCACCACATGTTGTGTGTCTGAGGGCAGGTGGCTCAGCCTCTCTGACCCACTGTTTCGTTGTCTACAAATTGGGGGTGTGAGTGTTCACAGCTTTTTTATTCTACCCGTGCTCTAACCAGAGACATGCTATACACAGGGATTATGTGTCCTTTCAGTCTTGTTCTTCTACACTCCGAAATCATAGTTCTGTGACCACGAACTAGGTTCAGAAGGTGACAGGGCAAGTAGTCAGGGGAATGTAAAAAATCTCACCTCACTGAATTCACCATGACCAAGAGAATCAGAATTTAGGTCTCTTTAATACACACCTACAAAAACTGATTCCAGGAAAAAGAAAACTTTTGGCCATACAAAACTGGGTGAACCAGTGAGGTTGAGTCATGAGGGTACACACCTGCTGTTTGCCTCAGACAGGGAGGTGATTCAAGGCGGGGGTTCCTAGAGCTTCTACCCTTGAGGGCTGCGTGATATTAGATCCAGGAGAGACCTGGGGCATTCTGTCAACAAATATTTATTGATACCCACTATGTGCCAGGTGCTCTTCTAGGTATTGAGGGCCTGGCAGTGATCCCAACTGACAAGACCCATACTTTGATGGAGCTAATATTCTCATGGAGAAGAGGGATGATTAAAAACATTGTAACAAATGAGTCAGTGATAAGCAGTATGAAGGGGGAGGTAGGGACAGAAGTTAGCAGACTGGAGGAACCCCTAATCTCTTATCCACGTGTCCAGTCGCCACCTTCTACACTTGGGGACGAAGAGACAGAGACAGCAGTCACCTGCTCAAGACCAGACTACACCCAGCTGGTGAGAAGCAGAGTTGGAAGTGAACACTGTCTTCCTGCAAAGCCAATCCTTTCTTCACAGCCCCTCCCGATGAAGGGTCTATTTTCCTATCATGGTCTAGCCCTTAGACCCCAGAATCAAGGGAGGGAAAACAGCGCTCAAGTACCCCCTTTTTGGCCGCAGGACACAGGGTCCCATCCGACCGCCTTCACAGCCCAGGACCCAGGGAGAAGCCCGGGCGGGGCGGGGCCTGGACACGCGCCGACGCGTCCAGCAGGTGGCAGCAGCGAGCGGCCGCGCCCCCTGCGCAGCCACCCCGAGAGCCCGCATCATGGATGTCGAGCTCTCCTATTTCGCTTTGCTCGCCTTGGAATTCGAGACCCCAGACGAGGACCAGGATTCATGAAACGGTCGCAGGGGCCCGGGCAGGGGCCTCTGGCTCCCGACGCTGGCCGAGAGGTGGGTCCTGGGGCGGGTCGCTGCTCGCGGCGCCCGGGTGGGGACGCCCTGCCCAGCGGAGCCCGGCGCCCCGCGCGCTGCCCCCGCCCTGCCTCCCTGTGGTCCACACCCCCTTTGGGCTCCCGAGCCGCCGGGCTGCAGTAGTCGGGGTGCGCGCGAGCAGGCGCTGCCAGCCCTGCTTCTGCCGGGCAGTCGGGTCCCAGGAGCGGGCGGACCCGGCGCCCGCGTCCTCTCTGCCTCCTCCTCCTTCCTGCTCTCACCTGCGCCCATTAGCCCACTCGCCTTCAAGGCCAGGGGCTACAGCCCGGACTGAGAGGGGGACAGCAGAAAGAGAGAGAGCACCTGAGGGTACAGAGCTGACACTGGACTGCCCTTTTCACCCCCAGGTGATGAGTGAGGTCGGAAGATCGCAAGATTTAAAAAGCATCTGGAGTCTCCGTATTGAAAGACCCAGTGCAAAGGCATCACCATGAACACGAGCAGTAAGTGGGTCCTCCTCTTCTTTGCCATGGGAACAGGGTGGGGGCGGGAGGTGCAGGAGCCGGCGCTGGGGCTGCCTGGAAGGAGGAAGGAAGCCTGGCACGGGGGGACACATGGCCCCCAGACTCCTCCTTGGTCCTTTCTGTGCTCCCTCCTGGGCACAGGGATATGGCTCCGGCTTTTCACGATGATGTGCTCATGTTTTATTGGCAGCGCCACTTGTCTCTGTGGGGAAGCCTGCTTGTCTCCTTCTAGCAATGCCTGGGAAGGCCTCGGAAGCAGTAGTGTGGCCATTGTCTGACTGGGGGGGGCTCTGAGGAGACCTCTGGGCTCACAGCTGGAAAGCCAAGGAAGGCCCTGCTTGTCCTGGAGCTGGGAGGAGCCGGGAGGCTGGCCTCGGGCTGGTGGGTGGGTGGGTGGATGTGGGCAGGCCGTGGGATGGGAACGAACAGTTTGATAAACAAATCATCAGGAAACCACCTTTGGGTCTGGAGATTGTGAAATATCCTGCTCTTGTGTGCAGGCAGCCCCAGGGGCACAGGGCTGATTTTTTCACACACCTGCAGGCTCTTTAGCCATCATGAGAATGAGAGAAAAGAGACAAGCCCCTTGGCCAAGGTCTCTAACATCCCAGAAGCAGCAACTGCTTTGCGGAGCCAGCACCAGACATTTTGCTGCTGGGCTGAGCCTCAGCTGCTGAGAAATGCAGTAAGAAATACGAGGCCCAATCCCTTTCTCTTCAATATAGTCCCTTTGACCATGGGCACCTGCTGGGGCGGGTGGCGTGGGTGCCACCTGGAGGGAGGTCGGGGTTCAAGTCCCCCCTCCTGCCTCCCGACCAGCTTTGCTTGTCTGGGTTATTTAGCAGCAGGTGGGGTTGTTAAACCAGAGAACCCCTAGGACCATTGACTTCCCTGGGTCTATGACTTTGCCATCTCCTCTCTGGATCCCAAATTGCTCATCTGTGAAATGAGAAGGGTTGAATTAGAGGTCCTTCTAATCTAAGAATCTGCAAGTTTCTTCTAAAACAGCTAGAGCTGAGAAACACGGCCATACAAATCAGTACCTTCTGAGGCTGTGCCCAGACCAAACCCAGCTTCCTCACCCTCCCTCCATCTCAAGGCTGTTGGCATGGAAGGGGGGAAAACAAAGCGAAAGCCAGGGAGATGGAAATGAAATATATTTATTTACTATGTATTTGTATGACTCATCTCTCTGCTGTCTTCCTTTGTGTATTACATAGCTATGCTAAGCAAGCGAGTGTAGCTGGACTCCCTCTGCCTCTTACAGCCCAAGAATTTTGCCTCTTGATTTTGACAATCTGGAACAGGGCCGCGGCTTCACACCAGGCTCAGGAAAAGAGCAAAATTAGGTAGAACTGATCACCTAATGGGCCACATATTTGCATCTGTGAGCTCTCAGACAAGTAAGGATGTGAACTGCCTGTCGCTTCTCACTGTCTCCAGGGGAAAAAATGTTTTTATGGGAGTCCTTTCTCACTAAACGACAGAAGAGATAGATGGCTCATTTATTTTTCAAGGAACTAAGAAATAAGGTAACAAGCAACAGACCCTGCCCTTTTCTCTCTTTGGAATCATAAGGAACTCTCATCCCATTAGCAACACTGAGTATTCCTAAAAGAAGGAAACAGATTTTACTTTTTTTAAATTTTCAAATAACAACCAATAGAATTGAACACTGCAGAAGAAGAGGACTAACAAAAATGCCATTCCAGTCTCATATACTTTTTCTAAGTGGGGAGAGTGTGTTTATTTTCTGGGAGTAGTGGAAAATAAACAGAGTGACTTGGACAGCCTTGGGGACCCCTGAGGTTCCCGAAGAGGAAGTGCTTCTCTAAAGAGCTGCCTGGGGGCACACTGGAGAAACTCACGCTCAGGCTTAGAGGCTGGGCTTCATCATCATTGAGGTTCCTCCCCACCCTGGGAGTCTGCAAAAGGAGAGGGTAGAAATCAGACATTGTAGGAGTGAAGGAGTGACAAGGTCATAAGGTCACAGGGACAGAGTGTTGGCATGAGGTCCTTGGGGTGACCTGATGTAAGCAAAAATGCTCTCCCCTTTAGGATGTGAAATTCTTAACTCAATCCTCATGCCTGAAATTGAACCTAAGAGAAACTGTTACTCAGTTTTTCTTTCACTTCCACTTATTGAGTGCTCACTCTTTACCAGCCACTGGGCTATGCATTTCACCTGCACCATCTACCCAAACTCTCACATGCAACCTGTGAGATGGGCATTATTGCTCCAGTTTTACAGGTGAAACCTTTTAGCTAATGTTCAATAACTTCTTCAAGTCATGCAGCTAATTGTTGGATTTTGAAACGTACTTGGATGCATAACATTTTTGACAGTGTGTGCCATGCCTAACCAACAGTTCAGATGTCACCATTGAGGTGGGGGCAAAGCATGCGCTTATTATTACATTGCTAATCACTTCATCTGGAGAAGAGGAGCCTCGGCTACAGTCTTATAGCTCATAAGAGTTGATATAGCTCGGGCCCTGCAATCAGGTGGGCCCAGGTTCTAGTTCTCCTATTTTCACTTATTAACTGTGTGGTCCTCAGCATGGTTGTCTCATCTGCAAAATGGGAATGATGGGACCTACCTCAGAGTGGAATGGAGATAATTGTTCATGTGTCGTGTAAAGTTCAGAGAGTGGTAACCGGGACGTAGCTGACATCGTGTCAGCGATGGTGGCCAGGCTGTCATTGTCACTGCAGTAGTCATTGTGGTTCTTGTCATTGTTGACTTTATGAAATTAGCGAGCAGGTCACTCAACCTCTCGGTGAGATGTCACATCTTTGTCATAAATTGAAAGGAATGTGGAAGTGTGATCTTGAGGATTAAACAGGATTGTGAGGGATTGCTTTGTAAGTATATGTAAATTTTTTTAAATTAATTAATTAATTTATTTATTATTTTTGGCTGCGCTGGGTCTTCGCTGCTGTGTGCGGGCTCTCTCTAGTTGTGGCGAGCGGGGGCCACTCCTCGTTGCGGTGCACTGGCTTCTCATTGCAGTGGCTCCTCTTGTTGCAGAGCATGGGCTCTAGGTGCATGGGCTTTCAGTAGTTGTGGCTCGTGGGCTTCAGTAGTTGTGGCTCGCGGGCTCTAGAGCACAGGCTGAGTAGTTGTGGCACACGGGCTTAGTTGCTCCGTGGCATGTGGGATCTTCCTGGACCAGGGCTCGAACCTGTGTCCCTTGCATTGGCAGGTGGATTCTTAACCACTGCACCACCAGGGAAGCCCCTGTAAATTTTTTTTTTATTAATAAGAAACACGTCTCAGGTGGCAAAAACAGGGGAGTGCCCAGTCAGCGACTCCTCAGGGTACATTTTAGTTTCATCAGAATTCTTTCTTCTGAATTCTAGCTGAGCTTTAGCACACCACAAAGCAGGGCTGTGAGAGAAGTGGGTAATTTTGGAGATGTAGAGTGGGATGGTGGTCCAGACCTGGCAGAATGCAACAGGTGGGCTGCAGCTCTCTGAGCCAGTAAGGAAAAGGGGAGGAGGGCTCCTTGCAGAGAGAACAAGACACCAAAGGCATGAGCAGGACACCCAGGGCTAGTACTGAGATGGTACCTCCCCTGGGCCAAGGGCTGCAGGGAAAGCAGAGTCATCATTTCTACCTTGGCCTCTGTGGGGTGGGTCTACTGTCCAACCTTTCCTTCCCCCTGCACACCCAACCTAATTCCAGGGATCTGTTATTTGACTCCCAACCTGCTAAGGCAGCCTCCCAACTGGTCTCCCTTCACCTACTCCAGCCCCCTTCAGTCTCCCCATCCACCCTCCGCATCACACTCTGCTTAAAACGCAGATCCCACTGCTCTTAAGATGTGAGAGGAAACCCCTCAGCAAGGCCTGGAGGGTCCCCTGTGGCCCAGCCTTGCTCACAGCCCTGCCTCATCCACCTGTGCCTCTACATGCTCCATGTTCCTGTCATGTTTGCCTCCTTCCCTTCCCTCCTGGAAAGTTCCCTGCCACCAGCACCAGCCCCTCTGCCCACCACCCCTGTTCACCCAGGATGGCCCCTCCTTACCCTCCCAGCCCCAGTCCAGCTAACAGTCCCCGATGATGTTCTCCTCTGTGCACCTTGGCCCTGTTCCTTCAGAGCCTTGTCTGTGTCATCACACACTCACCCCTGGGTCTCATTTTCCTGAACCTACAGAGCAAGCAAAGAGCTGACCCCAGACCCCTTGCTCTCACGTAATCCCCAGAGCCACGAGGGCCTCACCACCTAATGTGCATTTTCTTAGGCAACAGTAAGTCTTCGGTTATTCCCTGTCAGTGTCTCCCATTCCCTGTTGGCCCCAGGAGTTCCCAGGACCTGGGAATCAAAGCCAGGGGAGACTGAGTTGACCCCAGAGCGTCAGAGGCCCTGAGCACCAGAGTCAATTCTGTGTGTCGTAAAATGCTGTGCTTTGCTTGGGTTGGAACTCCCAGAGCTCCTGAAGGCTGTGGCTTTCCTAGGCACAGAGCCAGCGCTGGCTCATCTTGAGGTTGGAGAGCGTCCTGCATACCATGTACAGTGGTACCAAGAGCCATTCTCCCTCATTTCATTGGCTTCTTCTGATGGCCCCTTCCTTGGTTGTTATCATGGCTTGGCATGCCAACAAGCTACTTTTTTGGAGTAGACTTTGTTTTGTTGAAGAGAGCATTAAGGGGTCATATAACCCTCACAAAGATGTCATGGGATAAGCAGACAGCACACTGGGGCAGTAAAAGCCCAAGCTTTGGGGTATGGATTCCTGAGTTCAAATTTAAGATCTGTCATGTAGTCTCTCTATAATATTGGACAGGATAGATCATGTCTCAACCTGAATTTTTATCATTATAAAATGTTGGCAGTAGTGCCAATCGGGTTGTTGTGAGGATTAAGTGAAATAACATGAGAAACTCAGTGGTGGTGGGTCTCAGGGAATGAAGTTGAATCTGAAGTGGAGTTGGCCATTGAGTAGAGCAAAGTTCTGAAATGATGGTGTCATAAGAGCCAAACCCTCTAGTTGAAAATTAGCCTGTTTTGCTGGTATTGTGGCCAGTGCTGGGTTCTGTACGTAAGAGAGCCATGGCTTTCAGGAAGCCTTCAGGAAGATGATTAACCTGGTATTGTACATGGCATGAGTCTAAAAGGGCAAGGCAGGAAGTTAGATCCTAGATGAGAGACAATTAGCCTACTTCAGAAAAGGTCTGATGGCCAGGATTTGGGTGGCTGTAAGAATAGAAATAAGGGGAAAGATGCTTTAGAAAATAAAGTCTGCATGGCCTTGCACCTGATCGAGTTATAGGGTGAAAGAGAAGAGTCTGTCTTAGGGTCCTGACAGGGAACAGATGTGCAATTTGAGGGGAGTTAAACAGAAGGAGTCTTTGCAAGTGTGTGAGAAGGGTGTAGAGAAACAAACAAGAAGCCAGGATGGCCCAAGACTGGGAGGCTAGTAACAGCGACCCATTACCACTCTTACCACACCTGCCCCCAGACCTAAAAAGGAACAAAAAAAAAAAAAAAAAAAAAAGAAGCCAGAGACCCAGTAAGCTGTAGGGGAGGGACTGCCTGGCAGGAGCTGTGGCCTCTGGCTCCCAGAAGGCAGCCAGCTCATGGCAACACCCCAAGGAAGGAACCAGGGGAATAAATATCCTGACCTCTCTCTGCTTCCTCCCTTGGATTTCCTACGGTACCTGATCCAACCGGGAGCCAGAGGGCAAGGAAGGCTCTGGCTTGATGGGCCCACCATGGTCAGCCTCCCAGGGTAGAGAGAGAGAGCAGAGTGGGTCTGGGGAGGCAAGGGATTTCAGCATTGAAGACACCAGCACAAGGAGCACGATGACCTTCCTCTGCTAATGTCATCAGGACTCTAAGAATTCCTAGAGGAAAGCATCCATTGTAAACACAAACACAGGAAGATACCCTCTAAAGAAATTCTAAATTTGCAGAACAGATGAAATAGAGATGATTGTATACTTCATAAGAATAGAGATTTTTTTTTTTAAACAGTGCTTCCCAAATGAATGGAGCACTTGTTGACAAATGACCACTTAAGGCTAAAGGATGGTTAGAGGAATAATAGAAGGAACAAAGTTAAAACAGTCCAAAATGAGTATAACACATCTCTGCAAATCACAATGTGATTTCAAGAGTACTTGCATTGCATGAAGGAAGTGATATCAGTTCTGAACGCCAACACTCCTATCTGGCAAAAGCTTTATCTGGCTGAGATAACATCTGGTGTCGTGAATATCAACAACTGGCTAATACCCGGCATTAACCAGATACCATTGTAAAGAACAGAAAACAACCAGAAGTGTGTGAGTACCTCTTACTTGTTGAGTGTTTTGCCAGTTAAATTGTTTTTAAAGGGCACAGCTGGGTTCACCTTCCAGCCCTGCCCTTTCCTTGCTGTGTGTGCTTGGGCAAGTCACTTACCTTCTCTGTACCTCTGATCCTCATCTCGAATGATAATCACAGGGGGTGTAGTAATAGTGCCTCTCTCACGAAGTTGTTATAAAGAATAAATAATTGCTTAAAATGGTGCCTGGCATATAGCAAATGTTTATAAAATGAATAAAAATGGTGTGTGTTAGTTTGCTAGAGCTGCCGTAACACAAAAGTACTACAAACTGGGTGGCTTAAATCACAGAAACGTATTGTCTCACAGTTCTGGAGCTGAAAGTCCAAAATCAAAGTGTCAGCAGGGTTGGTTCCTTCTGAGGGCCATGAGGAAAGGATCTGCTCCAGGCCCCTCTCCTTGGTTGTGGGGTGGCCATCTTCCCTCTGTTGTCTCTTCACACTCGCTTTCTGTCTATGCATATCTCTGTGTCCAGATTTCCCCTTTTGATAAGGACACCAGTCTTATTGGATGAGGGCCCACCCTAATGACATCATTTTAACTTGATTACCTCTGTAAAGACCACATATCCAAATAAGGTCACATTCTGGAGTACTAGGGCTTAGGACATCTCTATACGAATTTGAGGGGACACAATTAAATCCGTAACATAGTGTTTGTTAAGTAAATGACTCCTCAAGGAGAACATTTCCCTGTGGATCAGTTTTCCTGAATACCGGCCACTCCCCAGGGCTAGTGTAGGATGCTGATAGTTGGTTATCTACCTAGTCTTGATGTTTAAACCCTCATTTTACCAGCTCTGACCAGCAGAGATGGAGCCTGCCCCTGAGAACTTGAAGAGGAGGGTTCACACGTAGGAGGTGCCCAGAAAAGAGGACCGTGCTGACTCAGTGTTCCATAGTCAGTCTGTCTGCAGAAAACGCACTCCCCACCTTACCCCTATTCTGGTCATTATGCACAACTGTAGCATTTCAACAGTGAAATGGAATTTACAGTCGTGGTAGTGTTTTTCAATCTACCTACTTCCTGGGAACGTCCAACATGGATAATAAGGATTGGATTGTTCATTTGTTCACTCAACAAATATTTACTGACCACCAGCTCTGTGCCAAGCATGTTGCTGGAGACACAGCAGTAAATATATCAGGCATGGTCCTTGCTTTCGTGGATCAAACAGGTCCGGCAAAATGGGCTAGCTGGTGGCCAGCATGATGAGACGTGTTTTATTTGCCCTACACCAGCTTTTCAGTGAGTTTGAATTATTTGCAAACACTCAGAAATCAGAATTGGGATTTCTAGCTTCTCTTTAAAAAGAGTTGAAAGACCTTGCATCCCTGCCTCTATGTTCCTACATGACAGACAACAGTAAGTAGAATTGCCTGTGTTCAGGGGGGCATGTACTGGTCTCTAGAGAGCCACAGTTGCCACCACTTCCTATTACACTGCACAAGGACAGCTTAATATTTTTCTGTTACCTTGCCACTGTAGGCATTTGAATTTATTTTTAATTGAAGTATAATTGATTTACAATATTGTGTTAGTTTCAGGTATACAGCAAAGTGATTCGTGTATATATTTTTTTTCTATTTTTTTTCCATTATAAGTTATTATAAGATATTGAGTATGGTTCCCTGTGCTATACAGTGAATCCTTATCTATTTTATCTATTTATCTATTTTATATGTGGGCATTTGAATTTTTTAACCCTAGTCTAGTAGATGATCCATGTAACATCAAACACAGATCTGAGGAAACCGCAGCATATCTGTTCATCATAGGAGACAGTCCTGTCTGGAGTTAGCAATTGATTAACAATGCCATGCCGTAAAGTGCTCTTGAAGTGAGCAAAATCCTGCTTCGTGTCCTTATTTCCCCAGCTGACCCATTCCCAGAGGGTGAGATCATATCCTGTTGGATACAGTTGGGCAAACAATGTCCTACCCCCATCTCCTAGAGGTCAGTCTCACTTCCAGGGGAATCTGTTAGTAGGGGGTGGGACATAGACCAAAGGAAAGCAGTTCTGGATAACTGGTCCCAGCTCTGGGTACCTTTTCCAGCCAAAGGAAGGTACCCTGGGAGGCTGGACTGTTGCAGAGATTGTTGTGACATACGGGACATGCCTGCTCCAGTGGAGGACATCTAGTCAACAGCATGAGCTCTATATCAGTAAGGTCAGTTTATACACCCACCCAGCTAAGGGATAATTACTGAAAGGTCACACATTGACCCTAAATGGCTACTCAAGACCTCTCCTCTGTTATGATGGGGGTCTCCTGCGTGAGAAAGAAAGGTGAGAAATTGGATAATGCTAACATAATTTCTTCACTTGAGAGCAGATTTTCCTTCATTTCTCTGGAAGAAATCAGCATAGCAAATCATTCATAGAAGGCAAAGCACAGTGCCTAGTACATTGTCAGTGCTCAAAAGATACTTGATGAATCAATTCATTAATTTTAAAAACCCACTCTCTTTTTCTTTATGAAGATCTCTCTTAGTTTCATTTTTATGACCATTTGCTAAGTTGCCCACCTGGATATTCCAAGGTACTTCAAATTCAAACTAAAATTTAATAAACTTATTCTTTTTAAAAGAAAAAAACCTTCTTCTACTCTGTGGTCCCAGTTGATTGCTAGAACCTCCATCTACCCAGGAACATAAGTTAGTAGTCAGAAAGTAGCCCTCATCTGCATTTCCCTTTCCTTCACTCTCCTGTGTTCAGTGTGTGCCCACATCTGGTCATTCCTACCTCCCAAACATGACCTGAACTCTTCCTTCCTCAACTGCCATCACTTCCCAATGTCTATGGCACCAGTCATTGGAGTAAATGGTTGGGGGAGAACTGAGTTGCTCTCAGGTTCAGTTGGAGGCATCAGAGCCATGTGGGCTGCTGAACAGTGTGATTCCAGGCTGCAGGGGCAGGAGGCGGTCGTAGCACTGCTCTGCAGAACCCTGATTAGGCTGTATCTGAGCGGTGCTTTCAGGGCGGAGCATGCCTAGGAACCGTGGGAGGACTTGAAACACGCTGGGGAGAGGGCCCTGAAGGAGCAGTAGGGAGTTAGCCCCACACTCTGGTTTTGTGTCCCCAAGAGAGTATGGATGATCCTTTGACGATTTCACACAATGCTACTGGGTTGTGCCCTGCAACCCAGAAGTCGTAGCCTCTTTTCTGAGGGCACCACCATCCAGACAGAAGGTCCAGACAGGCTCCATTTTGCTGTCCTATTGCCCCCTGTGCTGTGGTTACTGCTGTGTGTTCGTGCCACAGGCCCACCCCCTCTTTTGGCAGAATTCCACTCTCTACTGCATGTATCATTTCAAAAGCTTTTTCCTCGCATCTGCTTAATTTTGTGCAAAGCACAGGTCTTTCTCCATGGGCTGTTATCTCTTGTCCTCGCCAGCACCAGCAGGGCCAATGAAAGGACTGCTTTGCAATAGTCTAATGATACAGTTGATCTATTTTAAGCACCTGAAGCACACTCCACCGAGTGCCAATCTTCCCACAGCAAGCTGCTCTCAGCGTGCAGGGGCAGGGCCAGCCCGAGGTCTGTTCCTGCTTTTTGAAATCTGGAGAAAGAGCCCAGGGATCCAGACCCTGCCCATCCAAGGATGATCTAAGGCAACTGTATAATTAGATATTTTCACAGTCAGCATGAGATGTTCTACAAGGAGAATTGCCTGTGATTATAGGGCGCAGGAACCTCAAGTGACCATAAATTCCTCTTTCAAAGGGCAGAGACAGAGACTGGGCCCTTTACATGTGGGGAGAAGGGACCTGGGAGGCAGCATTTCAGAAACAAAGAGAAGCCCAAACCCCATCAGAGATGCCTTAGCCTCACACCCATTTTTTCTCCTCCTCCTTCTCAAGAGACATTCTTTTCCAATTACAGCCTATTTGAGTGCAATTGTTTACAAATAGTATTTACTTAATCCTTACAACAATCCTGCATGGCCCTTCCCTGCTCTGTATCTAAGGATGGTCCCCCCCCACCGTGTTGTTGGCTTTCACCATCCTTCACAGAACTCGCCACAGTCGGTAATTGTTTTAGCCATTAGCTTGTTTTCTTCATTTCTGTCTCTTTCCTCTTTTGGACTATAAGCCACATGATGGCTCTGTGACAGGCCTGTTTTGTTCACTGCTGAGTCCTCCAAACTCATTACAGCACTTGGCACAAAATGATGACTGCCAATGACAGTTCATGTTTGTTGAGCATTAACTGTGTGCCAGGCTCAGTGCTAAGCTCTTCATAGACATGAATGCACTTAACCTTCACGGAAGTCCTGTGAGGTAGATGCTATAATATCCTCATTTTACAGAGGTGCAAACCGAGGCTCAGAAAAGAGGTCGCTGGCCCTAAATCTCATATTTAATAAGTAATGAAGCGTGAATGAATATGTGAATGGATGAATTTCACATGGAATATTTAATACTCCCATTTTGCATAAAAGGGAAATGAGGTTCAAAGGTACAGTCTCCTGGCCTTGGTCACACAAGCTGGGAGGTGGTGGGGCAGGTGTTTGAAACCATGTCGAGCTGACTCCGAGGATCTTTTCCCTCCTTCCTGCTTCCTCCTCTTCACTGTCTTTCCCCATTTTACTGTGACGAGAGTCATGGGGGGAAAGTATGGGTTAGGGTGGCTGGTCTTGTTTCCTGTTGGATGTCCCAGCACTGCTCCCCTGTTCACTAGGGCAATGACACAAATCCCTGCTCTGTGCATGGCGATGTGCCAGGAGCTGTGGGATCGGAGATGCATAGGACAGAGAGCGTGACCTCAGACGGCCTCCTTCCAGTATCACCCAGGGGCGGACACGAGCATGTGTGGCTAAAATATGGCGAAACCCTCTTGGGTGCTGAGAGGGAAGGACAGAGTGAAGAGGGAGACAGGCCAAATTCCCCTGGAAGACCTGGGGAATACTTTGTGGAGAAGGTAGCACTCAGTCTAGACCTTGCGACGTAGCTTGGAAGCGGACGAAGGGCATTCCAGATGGGCTCATCCATCCGTTCTCCCAGGCAAGCTTCCACAATCGCTTGTTATACAACTTCTGCATCCCCGGCCCCTGGCTTGTCTCGGGGAGGACGAAATAAACAGATACAGAGAGTTTCGGGAAAGGTCAGGAAGTCCGGTTGTCTGTAATCTGTGGAGTATGAGGAGGTGGCCAGTGAGGAAATACGGCTGGGGAGCTGGTGAGGATCAGATCTCTGAGAGTTTTACACGCCAGGCCGGGGAGTATTTGTTACAGTCTGTGGCCAGTGAGGAGCCATGAGAGGTTTTGAGCTGAGCAGTGACACCATCCCCCGCCCCCCACCCACCACCAAGCTGTGCATTATTTAGGAAGATCTCCCCGGCAACACGCACCTGATGGATGGGAGAGCCCAGAGGCAGTAGAGGCAGGCTAAGCACCGTGGAGCAGGTGTGAGTGGATGAGAGGGGAAGGCGTGGGGAGCAGAGAGGATGAGCTGGCAGTGGTTCCCCCAGCCACACTCTGCATTGCTGTCGGCGTTACTGCTCTTGTACTCGCAAGTGGACCTGTTACCTGATTCCGATGGCTGGGACTGTGCGAACTGATACTTTGAAAAACTGGGTTACTGACCAAATCGAGACGCCTTAGATAGTGTATTTGATAAGCACTTGAGCTGTGGAGTGAGACTGCCTGGGTTCAAATTCCAGCTCAGCCACCGACTAGCTGTGCAGCCTTCAGTGACTTGCTTTGCTCTCCACCCTCACACACAGCTTCAGCTTCCTCTCAAGAAGGGAGTAATAGGGCAGGGCTGAGTAAGGGAATGGGTGTTAGATGCTTAGCACACACGCAGTAATGATTAGCAGCAGTAAAGTAGTGAAATACATTTGAATGTGTTGGGAAAACCCCCCTTTCTTCTTTTTTTTTTTTAAATGGTGGTATCTTTTTTTAATATATAAATTTGTTTATTTATTTATTTATGGCTGTGTTGGGTCTGCGTTGGGTCTTCACTGCGTTGGGTCTTCACTGTGGTGCACGGGCTCCTCATTGCGGTGGCTTCTCTTGTTGTGGAGCACGGGCTCTAGGTGCGCGGGCTTCAGTAGTTGTGGCACGTCAGCTCAGCAGTTGTAGAGCGTGGGCTCTAGAGCGCAGGCTCAGTAGTTGTGGCACACGGGCTTAGTTGCTCCTCGGCATGTGGGATCTTCCTGGACCAGGGCTCGAACCCGTGTCCCCTGCATTGGCAGGCGGATTCTTAACCACTGCCCCACTAGGGAAGTCCTGGAAAACCCCTTTCAATATACAAATTAATCAACACATGGTTAGGACCAGTCACCTCTTGATCTTTCCATTGGAAAGGGGAGCAGAGGTATGTACTGATAACCCAGGACTTTTATTTAGCTAACATTTAAGGAGGGCTTTATTATATGTCAAACTATATTCTAAACTTTCCATGAATTGTCTCTTTTGATACAGATGTGAGTCAGCAGTGAAATTAATGTTGTAGAGGACAGTCCTGCTTGAATAGGGAGCATGTATTGGCAGACTTTTTCTGTAAAGGGCCAGGTTGTAAATATTTTGGGCTTTGTGGGCCATACGGTCTCTGAGGCATGAAAGCAGCCCATGACAATATGTGGTCAAATGGATGAGGTGGCAATCCGATCACAATTTATTTCCAAAAATAAAGGTGGAGGGGGATTTAACCTGTGGGCCAGTTTGCCGACCCTTATGCTAGATGACCTCTAAGACCTCTTCCAACATTAGAATTCCAATCTAAAATGATGATACAGGAATGCCTAATCTCTCTTACTTAGTTCATCTTTGTAACTATAAAGGAAGTTTACTTCAAATTTGATAAAGATTACACTGGAAAGATAGACCCAGAAAGGACTATAGAAGGCCATCTCCATTCCCTGTGTGCCTTCATTTTCTGCACAGCCCATAATTCACACTCTGGTATTACATGACTCATGTGACCACTAAATGCCAAGCTGCACAGGCTGCCCTGGGGTCTGTTGAGTAGACAGCTCTTGATATTTAGGCCAGAGGCTCTCCGCTTGGGAAAAGACATAAAAGGCAATATTCCATGCCAGTGCCTCAGTGTCCAAAGCAAAGTCTCCTCCTACTCTGCTCCCCATTCACATTTCCTATTCTAAGCCCACATTCCCTTTCAGTGAAGTATTGATACAATAGCCAAATTGTCTGTCCAACATGTTTTATCATCTCCCCATCTGATTCCTTGCAAGAACTTCCCCCCAACTCCATGTAAGAGTACAAATGAGCTGTCAATTACGGTGTTCTGCCCCTACCCCAGGGGGTGGTACATGACCTAGACTAGCAAGTCAGATTATCCCATCTACCTGTGCCTCAAGGATTTGTTCATCAATGGACATTAGACCCAACAGAGGCCAACCATAGTATTCCCTGGAATTGGATAGGGAGATACTGGGAGGAAGTATTCATTCCACTGAGATTGCTGAGCTGAGGAGATGAGGCTCTGGAGGCTCTGGTGGCCATTCCTGTCCACCATGTGGGAAGAAGCTGTCTGAAAAATAGAAGTCATAGCTCTGACCATATAGTAAAGCCTCAGAATCCAGCCAGATCTGAAGGCAGAGGCTACCCACCCCACCCCACCCGTAGACCTTCCAGTTGCAAGAACCAACAGATTCCCTGTTTTGCTTAACCTAATTTCAGTTGGGTTTCTGTAAATTACAATGGAAAGGGTCCTAACTAAGGCACTTGCTGTTGTTGTTATTTTACCCTTTTTCCCATTGGCAATTACCTCATATAATTACCCTCATTTATCAAAATCCTAGCCATTTTTAGGCCAGAAGCTTCCTCTCATCCACTCCTGAAGTGGTTTTATTCCCTCTTCTGAAGTCCATGGCCCTTGTTTTATTTACTTATTTTTTTAAAAATAGGATTCTTGTCTGTGTCTCTCTTTATTTTTTTTATTTTTAGTTTTTGGCCATTGCCATGTGGCATGTGGCATCTTAGTTCCCCGTCCAGGGATTGAACCTGCGCCCTCTGCAGTGGAAGCATGGAGTCTTAACCACTGGACCGCCAGTCCTATTTTAAAACATTCTTATGGTTATGGGTCGTTTGCTGTAACTCAACATGGTTTATTCATGTGCATTTCCTAGCACCCCTCTTAGATTATAAGCTCCTTGAGGACAGGAGCCATGTGTCAGTAGGGAATAGTGCATTTGCTCCACAACTGCAAGCAACAGACCACTGGGGAGTCAGAGCATTATTGCTGGGGCTTACAAATCCATATGTGCACCAAGCCACAAATGCATAATATTCTGTCAAATGCATGCGTATAAGAAAAATCAATATGGCAAAATAACTATTACTTTAAAATAATGCTAATGTAGTGAGGCTAACTAATATATACATGTATATATACTTTTTGCCTGCGTGGGGTCTTTTAGTTGCGGCAAGTGGGATCTTCCTCGCGACGTGGGGGCTCTTCACTGTGGCGCGCAGGCTTCTCTCTAGTTGTGGCGCGTGGGTTTTCTCTCTCTAGTTTAGGCACATGGGCTCAGTAGTTGCGGCGCGCGGGCTTAGTTGCCCCACAGCACGTGGTATCTTAGTTCCCTGACCAGGGATCGAACCTGCTTCCCCTGCATTGCAGGATGGATTCTTTACCACTGGACCACCAGGGAAGTCCCTAACTAATATTTTTGACAATGAAAAGAAGTCCTCAAATGATCTGAACGTGGTTACATGGAGGAAACAAATGTAAAATTCTTGAACTTTACACTTAAGATTTATACACTTTATGCAAGTTATGCCACAATAAAAAGTAAAAAATAGGGATGTCCCTGGCGGTCCAGTGGTTAAGACTTCGCCTTCCAACGCAGGGGGTGTGGGTTTGATCCCTGGTCGGGGAGCCAAGATCCCACATGCCTCGCGGCCAAAAAACCAAAACATAAAACAGGAGCAATATTATAACAAATTCAATAAAGACTTTTTTATAAAAGTAAAAAATAAAATAAAAATAAAGGCATCCTTGTACTTGACAAGCCTGTCCATCACTAGTCAATACACAAAACTTAATTTGAGATAGATCATAGACCTTCATAAACTAAAAGTTAAAACTATACAGCTTCTAGAAGAGAATATCTTATGACTTTGAGGTAGGCAATGACTTCTTAGAACACTAAGAGCAGCAAAATTGGGCAAGAAATTGTAGCAGACACTTACAAATGGATGCTCAGCGTCATTAGTCATCAGAGGAAAGCAAATTAAAGCCACCTCTTTCCACCCGCCAAAAGGGCTTAAATTCCTCATACATTATTGGTAGGAATGTAAAATGGTACAACTTCGGAAGACTGTTAGGCAGTTTCAAAAAAACTCAACACACACCTAATTAAGATCCAGCAACTCCATTCCTAGGTATTTATCCATGAGAGATGAAAACATAAATCTGCAAAAAGATTTGTGCAGGAATGTTCCTGGAAGCTTAATTCATAATATCCCAAAGCTGGGAACAACCCAAATGTTCATTTATGGACAAATGGATAAGCATTCCACTCAGCAAAAAAAAAAAAAACAAACCAACTATTGATACATGCCACAGCATGAATGAATCTCAAAAGCATGCTGAGTAAAAGAAGCCAGACAAAAAAGAGCACATACTGTATGATTCCATTATCAGAAGTTCAAGAACAGGCAAAACTAATCTATATGGATGGAAATCATAACAGAGCTTGCCTCTGGTTGGAGGATGGAATGATTGATTGCAAAAGGTTATAGCAGATTATCTCCATATTATGGAAATGTGCCCTGTCTTGGCTGAGATGTTGTTTACATGGGTTTATATATTTGTCAAAACTTTTTGTATTTAAGAGTTATATATTTAATTATTTGTAAATTATACCCAGTTATATATATATGAAATCTTTTTAAAGATTCCTAGGCTTAGATACAGAAGAACTGACTCCTAATCTCAGCTCTTCTACTAGCTCTGTGACATCTGCTAATATCCTCATCAGTTCAGTGGGTCTATCCTATTATATTTGCTTACCTCAAAGGAGTATTTCGACTGTTATCACACCTGGGAAAGTGCTTGGTGAACTTCCAGGCATTGTACATTTCAAGAGCTTCCTCTTCAACTGATTTTGTGCAGGTCTCTTCCTGGCCCTGATGTTCCAGCTACGCTGGCCTCCTTGAACTCACCAGGTACTTTCCAGCCTTAGGACCCTTGTACATGCTATTTCTCCACCTGCATTGGTCTTGCCCCTGGTCTTCCATGGCTGGATTCCTTGCCTCCTTGCAGTCTCAGCTGAAATAGTTTACCTTCAGATTGTCTCTCCCCAAGCCTTATTCATTTCCTTCTTTCTTGTCACACTTTGTAATTATCTGTTTAGTTGCTTACTGTGTATCTTTCCTGTGGAATTGTAAAGCCCCAAAGGAGAAGAAACATGCTTGTTTTATTCACCAGCATGTCCCCAGTTGTTGGCACATAGAAATTACCCAGTAAATATTGCCCAATAAATAACTACACCAATGAAGATGGTATTAGCATTAGCAAATGAACTTTGTAATCTGTTAGTGCTGACTCAGGACCTTCTGCTTGGAGCAAGGTCTTCCCTGGGCCTTGGTGGGTGTCAGGAAAGTGACACCAGGATAATGCTAGTATCACTGTAGCATGCTCACTAAGGAAAAGCTTTTTGCATCAGGGGACTCAAGGAAATCTTAGGACATCTTGTCCTTAGGAAGGCTAGGACACTTTCTATTTATGGGTCTGCTTTGTGGTCCCTCTGCTGGGCTGTGACCTGGGGGTTCTGCATTTATCTCCAGGTTGAGAAGAGTCTGAAGCACAAGCAGGCTAACTATCTATCATGCAGCCATTGTCCTCCATCTCCAGGGCCCTACGCATCCCATGCCCAGCGCAGGGCCCAAGAGCAGGTGGAATGAATGCCTGTGTCCACATCCATCCTCTTCTTTGGCACTTTTCAGACCTCTGGTCCATCACGTGGCCTTTTAGCCCTAATTTCTTTCCTCTCTCTCCTTCTAATAATCAAATCACCTTTTGGGGGTTTCTGGATGTGAAAGTCATTGCCCTCATTGAGGCTGTTTCTTTCCTGAGAGTCAGCCCCAAGTCCAGGGCACCTGGGCATCACCCTCAGCTGATCTGCCCATGAGAGCTCTCTGAAACCCTCTGTTTTACCACTGGAATGTTTGCTGACCTGGATTATTTTGGCTTCTGCGACATCATTCTGTGCTATGGGGAAATGCTCGTTAGCCAGTAGCAAAGTCCACTTGAGGGTATGAACTTAGAGAATGCTCTGGTGAAAATCTAAGGGGCTTTGAAATAGGAGAGAAGTCTACCCCTTCCTCCCACCCACTTCCTCCATAGCCAAAATTCTGCCTTGCTGTCTCCCTTGCAATCTGTATCCTTTTCACCAGATAATATCAATAAGCCTTTTATGTGAGTGGGATTTGGGGCTTCTCTGTTTCTCATCTGAAAATCCATCCTGTGCCAGTGAGTTTGGGCCTCTGGCCCACATGTTAATTATTGTACCAGGGTTCCTAGAGTTGACTGGGGACAGAATGCCTCTTTGGCTAGAAGAGAGGTATTCTGGTAGATTTTTTTTTTTTTTTTTGAGGCATTTATCTAGTTTAGAAAGGCTGTGAGAGTGAAAATGTGTGTATTCTCCATTGATGTTTGTTCCTTCTTGTTTGAGCTCCACACTTAGCTGGGGTTTGGGAGTCAAATGTTGGTGAATCTCTGGGGATTTCTTGAACTTACATTGGCAATAGTCATTTTTTGCTGCCATTAGTGTCAAGAAATTAAAAAAAAACAAAACAGTATTTTAGGATGCAGAATGGTGAAAAGGGAGTCTAGTGGTGTGTGTCTGTGCATGCGTGTGCACAAGTGTAGGAAAGAAGACTCGCTGAACTAGCTGTCCAAAGGCCTGGGTTGGGGTCTGGGACAATCTCAATTCCCTGAGCCTCAGTTTGCTCATCTGTAAAATAGGTGGAGTGATGTTGCCTCACCTGACTCATGTTTTGTGATAATCAAATAAGGCAGTGAATGAGAAAACCTTTGAGTTATCTTCTGTTTTGCTAGTTATTAAATAGATGCCTTCTCCCTTGGCTGTTCTTTGAAAGAGAAGCCAGCAGATATTTGAATTGTTTTTTCTTATAACTTTTGATTGTTGGCTATGTTTCTTTTAGTCATTAAAATTTAATACAGTTGTGCACAGAAATTGTGCAGAAGGCAAATCCAGCTTTATTTGGGTTATAGGTAAATGGGGCAAGGTAAAAAGTGTCCATTCATTGTGAGTCTCATGTCCTTATGTACAACTGTCCTCATTTCAAATATTCCATCCCGTCGTTAGGCTATGCACCCAACCATGCGTTTCAGTATCTCATTCAGAAAGTGTGGTCTCTATAATTAAATGATGATAAAAAGAGACACAGGACAGTGACCATAGGATAGAAGCTTTGCTCTTCTCTTTGTGTCTGGAAGGGCAGTGAGCAAGCCAGACCAGAAAGAAAGAACCCTTTCATCATGCCCATCAAAGCAGGTGACTCGTTTTGGCCGACAGGCCCAGAATGTCACCGTTCAGCTCCTTTTACAATTCCCAGATGAATGGTGCCCGTCACAGGATTCGCCCATGCCTAGTTTGGGAAGGACACCCTTGTAAATCTCGGTATGCCTCACTGTTTACTACTCCCCTCACTCAACACTGAAAATCTTTTAACAGTTTTCAGCTGTCTTTTTTAATTGAATTATAGTTGATTTACAATATTGTGTTAATATCAGGTGTACACCAAAGATATATATATTTTTTCAGATTATTTTTCATTAGAGGTTATTACAAGATATTGAATATAGTTCCCTGGGCTATACAGTAAATCCTTGTTGCTTCTGTATAGCCCATGGAACAGTATTTTATGTACAGTATCTGTTTGTATCTGTTAATCCCATACTCCTAATTTATCCCTCCCACCCACCCCCCCATCCCTCTCCCCTTTGGTAACCATAAATTTGTTTTCTATGTCTGTGAGTCTGTTTCTGTTTTGTATATAGATTCATTTGTATTATTGTTTAGATTCCACATGTAAGCGATATGATGTAATATTTGCCTTTCTCTGTCTGACTTCACTTAGTATGATATTCTTTAGGTCCGTCCATGTTGCTGCAAATGGCAATATTTCATTCCTTTTTTGTGGATGAGTAACATTCCATTGTATATATATATATACACACCACATTTTCTTAAGCCAGTTTCTGTTGATGGGCACTTGGGTTGTTTCCATGTCTTGGGTATTGTAAATAGTGCTTTTAGGCTGTTCTTTAGACAGTTTCTACCAGTGACCAGCCTGACAGAGGCAGTGGGGCAAGAGCAGTCAGAACTGAAAGCCGTCTGCCTCAAGATGCATCTTTCAGGACCTATAACACATGCGCACGTGGAAGCACCTCTGTCATGTCTGTTTTGGACTGGGAGTCTCCCAGTGTTGAGAGGGAGCAGGGTGTATTAGAAGGAAAAGAAAGAAAACCAGGTGACTGTCATCTACTGCCGGAGGGGAGGAGGGTCTGAAAAGAGATGGGGGAGGCTGGCAGGGACCAGGCCATGCAGGCCCTTGTCGACCATGGCAAGGAGTCTGGCTTTATCCCAAGGGCAAAGTGAGGCCATTAAATGGTGTTAAATGCCACTGAAGTGGTGAGCACTTCAGCACTTCAGGGGTAAGCATCATCAGATTTGCATTTTGAAAGTATCACTCTGGTGACTGTGTGGAGAAATGAGTGGGGAAAGGAGGCCAGTTAGGACCTGAGGGGATTCTCCAGGCTGGAGATAATAGGGCCAAAACTAAGGGTAGATGGACAGGGCACCTTCTACTCCTGGGGCATTGCCTGGTCTCGATTCCCTGGCAGCTTTTATACCCTTTATGCTATTTAAAATAATGATTTGGAGTCTATATTAGTTTTCTCGAACTGCCATAACAATCTATCACACATGAGTGGCTTAAGCAACAGAAATTTATTTAATGATAGTTCTGGAGACTAGAAGTCTGAGATCTAGGTGTCAGTAGGGTTGTTTTCTTCTGAGACATCTTTCCTTGGCTTGTAGGTGGCTGGCTTCTCCCTGTATCTTCACATGGTCTTCCCTCTGTGTGTGTGTCTGTATCCTCATCTTCTCTTATTTTTTTTTCTCTTTTAATAACAACTTTATTGAGATACAATTCACATAATGTAAAAGTCATCCTTTTAAAATACACAATTCAATGGTTTTTAGTATATTCACAGAGTTGTGCAACCTCATCTTCCCTTCTTATGAGGACACTAGTCATATTGGATTAGAGCTCACCCTAATGACCTCATTTTAATTTAATAACTTCTTTAAAGACCCTGCCTCCAAATATCAGTCTGATTCCCAACGTACATTTTATTCTTGGTTTTCCTATAAAGGGTATTTAGAGAACCTTTAGCATTTCTATTTTTTTTCTTTTTTTTTTTTTAATATTTATTTATTTATTTGGCCATGTTGGGTCTTAGTTGCTGCATGTGGGATCTTGGTTTTGGCGTGCAGGCTTTCTAGTTGTGCTGCGCAGGCTAGTTGTGGAGTGCGGGCTCAGTAGTTGCGGCGCAGGCTTAGTTGCCCCTCGGCACGTGGGATCTTAGTTCCCCAACCAGGAATCGAACCCACGTCCCCTGCATTGGGAGGCGGATTCTTAACCTCTGGACCACCAGGGAAGTCCCATTTAGCATTTCTATTATTCGTCATTGTCCACCCCCACTTCACCCCCCCTTAGACACACACATACCTAGAACTGCAATATGTATAGGAAAAGTTGCATAACCATTTAATGGATTTCATTTGGGTTTTGGTCTTCCACCAGAATATTGAACTTGACAGTGTTGTGAATTCTATTACAGCGTGGTTTAGCCACAGAAATTTCCTGTACTGGTTACTGGTTACTTCTTGGGAACAAATCTGCTGCATTTGTCTTCCTTGTGGGCTCCAGAAATTCCTGTTGTAGGAAACAGCTGTCGGGTTCATCCTAGCCAAAAACTTAACCCCTCAACTCATCCCATGGGTGTGTCTAAATGTTTGTGGCATGCCCACAGAATACTTCAGGGTTTATGAACATCAACAGCATCCCTCCTCAAGTAATGTACAATCTGCTAGGGAAATAAGGCAAGCACAAAAGTAACAATATTATAGGGTAGACTGTGCTTTAGGTGAATGGTTCTCAAAATGTAGTCACCAAACCAGCAGCATGAGCATCACTTGGGAACTTGCTGGAGATGCAAATTCTCAGCCCCTACCCTGGCTCTCCTGACTCAGAAACCCTACCCTGGCTCTCCATGAGCCAGGGAGAAACCCATGAATCAGAAACCCTGGAGGTGGGGTCCAGCAATCTGTGTTTTGACAAGACATCCAGAGATTCTGATGTGTGCTCAAGTTTGAGAACCACTGCTTAGTCATAAGAAGTCCATGCCATGAGGTTTTAAAGAAGAGAGCTCATATTGGGAGGGAGGATGAGGGGAGAATCTGGAAATCTTCCTAAAAGTATGTTGCATATGAGATAGGCCTTGAGGAGTGGGCTGGATTTTGATATTTATATGTAGTTGAACGTATTTACTACAGTTGCCATCTGTGTGTTTATATATTTCTTTTACAAAAGTAATTAACAGCCTGGACTCCAACTTGAAAGATCTGTTAGCTGTCCCTTACGTGCATTTTAACTGGCTCACTATGAATTGAGGCTTCCACCAACATATGTTCAGTTATACAACTGGTAATTATGATTGGAGACATTTTGTCGGAAGAAACTTTCCATTCCAAACATAGCTTGACTTAGAGTCTACCTTTAAATCCTTAAGACAAAATCAGGCCAAAGCATCCTTGAATCTCATGATGAGTAGGGATCTTTAAGATCATCTAGTCTAATAACCCAGCCAAATAACCCGTGAGCTGGCCTTGAAATATGAGTGGCATCAGGACATTCATCATAGACACACACTTATTCTACTAGCCCATTGTATGATCCTATAGCAGGGGTCGGCAAACTATGGCTCAAAGGTCAATCCTGGCCCACTGCCTATCTTTGTAAATAAAGTTTTATTGGAACACAGCCATGCCAATTCATTTACATATTGTCTAAGGCTGCTTTTACACTATAGTAGTGCAAAATTTTAATCCCTTCTTAAGACTTTGTATTTGTAGGAAGTCTTAGATCGCAAGTGACTAAAACCCGGGTCAAACTAGCTCCATTGGCTCCTGGGCCTTTGAAATCAAGGGAAGGTCTGGGCGGAATAGCTGCTCTTGGGATCCAAGTGGACTGTCTTCTCTAGTCCACGCTGCCCTGGTCATGTCTACCGCACAGCCTGCTGCTGAGCTCTCTCCCTGCTCACTCGGCCTAGTTAGCTCTTCCGCCTTCACCGCCCATTTCCATTTCATTCCACCCACTCTGCTGAGTTCAGGTCTTTTTTCTGGTGCAGTGGATCCTGCAGCCATAGCATTGAGCACTAGACTTGGCAGCAGAAGTCCTGGGTTCTGGTCCTGACTGTGCTATTGAATACAAAAACGTGAAATAAGATGTCAAGACACACTGAAAATCGAAAAGCCTTCAATAAATTATAAGGGATTTCTTTTATTCTCTTAGTATCAAAGCATTTTTAAGCTGGCAGAGGCACTAAAGTTTATCTTATCCCGGTGGCCTGGGTGACAAAATGATCCATACATGTGTTTTACTTGACTCATATACTGTTCTTCTTTATTTTTTTTTCCCCCAACATTTGAGCCAAGCTATAAAAACTGAGAGATTTTAGTTTAAAATCTAGATTTCTGGTTCCCCTGAGCTCATGTCCCCACGTGGCAGGAGTCAGTCAAAATCGAGTAGGAACCATGCCTCTTTGGCCACCTCTCCCCCTCCCTTCATCTTACTCCAGTCCACTCACTCATTTATATGACCTCCTACCCACTGAAGCTCCCTAATTTAATACAGTTATTCATCTGATTCTCAAAGATCTGATTCCTATCTGTAAAGCCACAGCCTCAGCCAGCTTCCACATGTAGGAGGCTCACTATCTAGAAAAGCAGCTCATTTCATCTCTGAGCAGCTCTGACTGTTGGGTAAGTTTTCCCTCCTCAGCATCCCAAAATAGGTTGGGATGACTTGCCCTAAGTCTCCCAGTGTGTTAGAGGATTAGAAGCAAAGGTCTCAGGATGGCTCACCAAGCTAATGGTCTTTTTATCCCACCTCATGGAGGTATGTTCCTTCTCACCTTCCTTACCCACTCATTAACCCCCAGTCCATTTTAGGGGTGGGGTGGTACAAACAAAAATGTCATTCAACATCAAGTTAACTTTTGACTGAAACATTTGCCTTTATAAATATTCTAAAGAACAGGAGTTGACAGACTTCTCCTGGAAAGGGCCAGATAGTGAGTATCTTAGGCTTTGTAGGTCCTTCGGGCTCTATTGTAACTATCAATTCTGCCATCTTAGCGCAAAAGTAGCCATAGACAATACATACATGAATGGACATGGCTGTGTTCGAATAAAACTATTTACAAAGACAAGCAGTGGACCAGAATTAACTCTCTAGCCATAGTTTGTCCACTATAGCTGTAGACAGGGCCAGCAGAAGAGGTGTGTGCCTCCGCTGGTGTCCTGATACCTCCCATCTTGTAAGGGCCAACTCAGATGTGCCATTTCCAAGTAGCTTGCCCTGATTCCTCTGCAGGAAGTTATCTCTATAGCATTAGGATTCCTATAGTACAGTAGTTTTCAAACATGTTTCAGGGACCCCTGAGAGTCCTAGGGGCTCTCTGAGTGGCCCACAGGATCAACATCATTTTTGTAACAATTCTAAGAAGTGTTTTGCCTTTTTCACTCTCAATCTCTCATGAGGGTAGAGTTGAGTTTTCCAGAGGTGATGTATGAGGAAGTCACCACTGACAGCTAATGGAATGTATGCTTCTGTTTTTTTGTTTTTAAAAAATTCTCAGATATGACTCTAATATGATAACTATCAATAGATGTAAATCACCTAAACAAAAGCTCTTTGAGGTTCACAATAATATTTTAGGTGTGTATAAGAGTCCTGAGACCAAAAAGTTTCCGACCTGCTGCCATTGTGGTTTTCTTATACTACAAAACAGTTATCTTGAAATACGGATTATTCAGGTAGTCCTTCAAGAATGTAATCTTCTAGTAGGCAGGACCTATACTAACCATTGTGTTTCATGATTGCATATGAATTTGCACAGAGTAAGTTCATTTGTTTTAAAGGTGTTTATTGTAAATCTGCTGTGGGCCAGATATTGTGCTTGGCATTAGGACTAGAGAAGTGGGCTCAATAAACACCATCCCTGCCTTCATCAAGCTTAGAGTCTAACAGAGGAAACAGAGATTAAGCAAATAATCACAACTAATTATATCAGTACATACTGAAAAAATGCAGTCAAGGGAGAGTACCCAAGACTGTGAGAACCAATAACAGTAGGGTTTGTACTGTTAAGGCAATCAGTGAAGGGCTTTGACCTGAGATCTGTGGGATGTAGGGGATCCATCTAAAGCAGGATTTCTCAACCTTGACACTATCTTGAACCAGATAGTTCCTTGTTGGGATGTGGAGGAGCTATATTGTACATTATAAGATATTTAGCAGTATCCCTGGTCTCTACCAGCTAGATGTCAGTAATACACACACACACACACACCCTCAGTTGTGACAACCAAAAATGTCTCCAGGCATTGTCAAATGACCCCTGGCAGGTGTGGATTAGGATTCACAGGGAGCAGGGAGGATTGGAGAATTGTCCCTGGTTGAGAACCGATGATGTAGAAAAGATGTTTGGTAGGAAGGCCACTGTGGTACCCAGAGGAGAGATACTTGTGGCTGGGCCAGAGCTGGTGGAGATGGAAATGAGGCTGAATGGGAGAGCTACATGAGGGGTTCATCTGCATGGCTCAGTGATGGATAGACCATGAGAGTGGCTGTGTGAAGGCCAACGAAGAGTTTCAGGGCTCATCACACTGAAAGACTGACTTTGGTTTGGGCAAGTGACACCATCACAAGCCGGCTCTGCGATGTCACGGTTACACTCCTCAGAATACACTAGAGAGAGAGAGGGAGGAAACACCTTTGCTCATCTCTCTGTCGGCATGGCCACCTGTGTTATTCATCTCTGCCTGAGGGAGGGTGACTCTAATAACAGACCAGAAACAGCTCTTCCTAAAAGAAATGACCATCTGCCAGGGCTGAGTGAATTAAATGTGTGTTTAATCTAGCTGTATTAGGACATTATTTCAATGCCAATTGACTTTTTTAAACATTTGTGAAGGTTGGCCAACACATCAGAGAAAATATATTTTGTAATACTCAGAAGAATATTGGCACGTTATCTGTGACAGCACTTTGATACAAGTTAATATATCAGGATTTCTAAAATTCTTATCTCAGTGCCAAAGATTGTGTGAGTCTTCTAGTCCCTGACCCAAGGGTTCTCAGCTTTTAAAGACTCTCCAGAGGAGCTTGTTTAAATTTTAAAGTCTGACTCAGTAGGTCTGTTTTAGGGCCTAGGAATCTGCATTTTGGCAATCCATGCCCATCTCCCCCGACCCCCCAACCCCAGGGGATTCTGAAGCAGGTGGTTAGCCGGTCACTTTGAGAAACACTCCTGCAGCAAAAAGCACCATGAAGGGGCTTCCCTGGTGGCACAGTGGTTAAGAATCCGCCTGCCAATGCAGGGGACACGGGTTCGAGCCCTGGTCAGGGAAGATCCCACATGCTGCGGAGCAACTAAGCCCATGCGCCACAACTACTGAGCCCACGTGCCACAACTACTGAAGCCCACGCGCCTAGAGCCCGTGCTCCACAACAAGAAAAGCCACTGCAATGAGAAGCCCACACACTGCAACGAAGAGTAGCTCCTGCTTGCCGCAACTAGAGAAAGCCCGCATGCAGCAACGAAGACCCAACGCAACCAAAAATAAATAAATAAAATAAATTTATTTTAAAAAAAGAAAAAATGACTCCATGAAAGAATTTGTTCCAGTTTCACTTCCACCACTGACTTCTGCTGTAAGACCACTTCGTCTCACCCCATCTCTTCTTGGCTAACTTTGTTCATCTCCATAGTGGCTCCAGGAGGCTTTCCCTGATGGCCCAGATGACCCCATAGCATAGCCTTGGTTCCGTAGAGTGCCTGCAGCAACAGGAGGCAGCCCCCAACTAAAAGTGGCTTAAACAATCTAGACACATCTGTTTTACGGAACAGCGCATCCAAAGAGGGGCAGGTTCAAGGCAGGTTAATTCAGAGGTTCAGCATCATCGTCAAACACCCAGATTCTTTCTGTCTTGGGTGGCTCCCCTTAGAGTTCATCATGGGCACCAGGGCTGCGGTTCCAGCATCCCAAGTGGACAACAACCTCCAGAGGCCAAGAGGAGTAAAGAAAACTCCCAGGACTCCACAACCCCACCTGATCTCTCCTCATGTCTCATTGGCCAGGAGTGTATCACATGCCTTTGCCTAAGTCAATCCGTTGGCAAAGGAATGAGAATACTAGAATCAGTTGTCACCAATCAAGATTCCTTCTCTAAGTCAGGAAAGGTCACAACCGTTCCTGAAAGACATGGCTGCTCAGGGGAGGATAAACAAAAATGGGTTTCCCCCAGAAGAGAGAGGTTCTCTTAGCAGATGAAGAGAGGAATGGCTATTGGGAAGGCATCAATCGTGTCTGCTACAATCCTCCTCCTCTCTTGAAGCACTTTCCCCACCATTTCCCCTGCTGGAGAGTGAGTCATGTGAGGGCAGGGACCAGGTCCACCTGGTCCATCGTGTCCTCAGCAAGATGCTGTGGGCCATGTTTAGCTACATGAGGTCCAGCATGAAGTGGTCCTGGAATGTCTGTTTAGTTTAAATTGATAGCAGATTATGATTTAGATGGAAAGCTGAGGACATAAAGTAATTTGTTGCAATTGATGAAACCCCAACTCAAACTGACTCATATTTTTTTAAAGGAACTGAGCTATATAGGTTTGTGTATTTGGGAAGTTCAGAAGCACAGTGGCTTCAGGCCCATCTTGATCCACAGACTCAACTGATGCATTCAGGGACCTGTTCATTCTCTCTCCATCTGAATGATGCTCTCTCTCGACCTGAGGGCAGGATGGGGCCAGGGGTCTTAGACTGACTCCTCCTGGCTTAGCAAGCCAGATGGCTTCTCCAAAAGCTCCTGTAGAAAAACTCCAGAGAGGACTAGGTCACGTGTCTGCCAATCATATGGAAAGATTGGGGTTGCCTGGGTGGCCAGACACGTGCTCCTTTCTAATCTGTGTTGGAATAGGTTCAGCCCACCTAAAACCCACATATTGGGTTCCCCATGGGAAAGAGAGGTTATATTGCCAGAAGAAGCAGATAGCAGATGCTGAAGAGGCAAAACAACAGATGCCCACTACATTTATGGATGAAAAAAAGCAGTTTGCAGGGCGTGATACATGGGCCAAACAATAATTGAGAACTACTTGCTGATACACACTGAGCGTAAACATTTTCCCCTCCTCCCCTGGACCGTACAAATTCAGTTTGAAACTTTGAATGAAGCTTTGTTTCCTAAAGATAAAAAATCAACTTTTGTTTGTTGATTTTTAGGGAGGATCTTTATTTTTATTATTTTTTTTTTATCTCAAAAGAAAGTGTATTCTTTGTCTTTCCTCCTATTATCTTTTGGTCTTTTATTTCTCTCTTTTTCTTGGTTACTGTGTATCTTGACTTCTTTGATCCACATATATCAACAACCTACTAAAAAATATAGAAATGACATCTTTCCATGGTGCTTTCTCCAATTTTTTTCTTTCTCTCCCCTCCCCCAATCAGAAATAATTCATAAAAATCTTAGCATTTCATGTTTGTATCCCCCTGATTCTTTAACAACTTGTACCTTAGACTGTAGCATTTAGGGATATATTTTATTCATTCATTCATTTGGCAAGTATGAATTGAGCGCCTCCTAGTAGCAAGTGCTGGGTTTAGCATTAGAGATAAAATTTTTAAAAAATCTCCCCTACTCCATCCTGGAATTTCCTTTGGAATAGGAGATTTGTTTACTTTATCTTTACATTTCCACAATATTTAGCTACATTTTTTAATTGTTACAACTATCATTATTATTATTATAGCAAACTTTGACTTAGCACGTAACAACATACCAGACAATGTGCTTGGAATTTTATGTATATTATTTCTCCTTTCAAAAATTCTGAAAGGTAAATACTATTATCCCCATTTTACAGATGGGGAAACTAAGGCCCAGTGACACAGCACCTTGCCCAATATCATACAACCTGGATTTGAACCCAGATCTGACAGGTTCCGGAGCCTCTTCTCTCTCCAGCTCACAGAAACTACTCCATAAATGCCCCATAGAGCAATGAAAATTTGCTTCTGTTTTTCTGTGAAAGTTAAGGTTTTGATACAGCACTTTGCAGAATGGACTCTGAGTTGTGAATCCTATAATGAGGATAAATCTGAAGGGGGCCCACTCTTCATCCTAATTCTTCTTGTGATCACTGGCAGACATCTTTGAGACTATGTCCATTTGTCCCCAACCCATATATCCACAATTTCAAATACATCTCTTTGAAGGGCCTTGGTTTCTTCATTGGCAAGACTGTAAGGCTTGTTGTAAATCAGGACTGTCTAATAGAACATTCTACAGGGATGAGAACATTTTTTTTTCTATGTTATCCAAAACAGTTCCCACTAGTCACACGTAGCTGTCAAGTACTTGAAATGTGGCAAGTGTGGCTGAGGAACTGAATTCTAACTTTTTAAAATTTTAGTGAATTTTAATTTGAATAGTTATATATAACTAATGGCTACCATAGTGGACCATGCAAACCTAGAATAATCTTTATCATTCTTTTCACCTCTGATCGTATACATATTATTGGGTTGCAAACAACAGTTTTTAATGAAATGGCATAAAGTATTGAAATGGAAGGGAATAGAAAAAGGAAAGAAAATATCAGTACATATT
The DNA here is from genome assembly GCF_028021215.1 of Eschrichtius robustus. NCBI lineage: Eukaryota > Metazoa > Chordata > Mammalia > Artiodactyla > Eschrichtiidae > Eschrichtius > Eschrichtius robustus. The sequence continues at coordinate 125,670,033 of NC_090825.1, forward strand.
ACGTGTACTAACAATAAGTTTTGTTTGAGAAACATTTGTGTCACGTATTTGTGTACTGGGTCATTTTGCAAAATTAATTGTTTCCAGTGGGTCATGGTTAAAAAAAAGTTTGAAAACCTCTGTTTGTCCCTGAGTAATGTCACTGAGACCTTGAGAGTAACACGCTTATATGGTGCTCCTTTGTCCAGCCTGGGGCTCTGCAAGACCTCATTTCAGAAATATTCTGTTCTTCCAGATCCTACAGGCATGTGGTGGGCACGTGACTTCTCTCGATGGTAATCAGAAATGACTTTGTGGTCATCTATCTGTCTGGATGCAGAGATCCCAAACGGGTGGCCCACAGGCAGAATCCAGCTCCCACAGACAGGCCTCTCTGGGACCTTTATGTGTTTTTGCAAGACAATAATCCGCTGAGGCCGGGTAGCATCTTCCCCTTCCGGTGGCCCAGTTTCTCCAATTTGGTCCCCTTGGATGGATTTTTCACTGACTTTACCTGCCTGGCCCCTGAAGGTATTTTGTGTTGCAACTCCGTTAATAGGTATAGACTATTGGATCTGAAAGGAAACTGAGAGATCACAGAATGCAACCCTTTCACTTTATAGTTGGGAAAACAGTGACCCAGAATTGGGGAGTGCCCTGCCTGAGACCTCACCAAAAGTTAATGGCAGAGTAAAGACTAGAAGGAAGTGGTTCCCTCTGACAGGGAAGAACCAGATATTAAGAGAAATCTTAGGAGGAGAGAAAGAGAGAGGGAGGGAGGGAGGAGGGAGGGAGGGAGAGAAGAGAGAGAGAGGTGAAGAAAAACAAGAAGGAAAGGTAGGAGGAGAGAAGGGAGAAAAAGAGAGAGAGAGGTGAAGAAAAACAAGGAAGGATGGTAGGAGGGAGGGAGGGAGAGAAGAGAGAGAGAGGTGAAGAAAAACAAGAAGGAAAGGTAGGAGGAGAGAAGGGAGAAAAAGAGAGAGAGAGGTGAAGAAAAACAAGGAAGGATGGTAGGAGGGAGGGAGGGAGGGAGATAAAGAAGGAAGGAAAAACAAAAGGTGGGAGGGAGGAAGGGAGGGAGGAGGGTGGAGAGGAAGGAGATGGGGTATAGTGGAATGATTGTAAGCCATCCTCTCAGCCCTGGGGAAGAGAGGGCCTGACCAGCGGGTCAGATTTCTGCAAGGGGAGCCCCTCTGGTGGTATAATCATGCTGGAGGGGCTTCTAGTGAGTGGATGACTGCAGAGGCCATGGGGGGAGCCTGTAGAACTTTGAGCAATGGGCTAAGCACTTTAGACACCAAAATGGGAGCTGGGGGGAGGTATCTGGTCTCCAGGAGACCTGCACCTTCTCAGAATTGAGGCTGCGTAGGCTGGCTTTGAGAATTCCCTGACTTGTGTCACCTACAGCTCATTTTGACCTGCCCTGCAAACTGTCATTGATCTGAAACAAGGCATTTTCCTGCTGGTCCTGGTGGGGCCAGCATGATGGGGACCCTGAGCGAGTTTCTCCTTTCTCTGAGCCTCAGGGCTGTATCTGTGAAGGTGGGAATGTGGATGAGATGGGACAGGAGGTGCCCTGGGGACTACCTTGGGGAGAGAGGGGTCACAAGTAGGTGGCACACCAGGCCCTATCCCAGGGCAGTCGCAGCACCTCTGGAGCCCTAGGCCCCTAGGCGGGGATCACAACACCAGTGCCTTCAAGGCCTGGCAGCACAGGAGAGAAGCTGGCCAGAGGTGAGGCAAAAGGAAGAGTTAGGAACCACGGTGCTCTGGAAGGATTTAAAAACAAACACCAGGCCTCCCAAGTAAAGGTATCTGGGAGCCACATCCAATGCCAGCAACCCTGGTGTGAGGGATTTCCCTGAGTGACCACCAGGTCATCATGTGTTTGCATTCCAAGCATGGTTTGCAATGGAATCAGTATAACCTAGAGGCCATCTCATCATTTCAATAAAGGGTTCATAGCTTTGAAAAAAAGAGGAGGGAAACCTCTAGACATACAGATGTTTTCTACATGCTCTCTGCTCTGATACTGAAAACCTGTAAGTTAAGGGGAACCTGGGTGACAGCTGCTATTCCTTGGATTTCCTCACAACATATCAGAGATTGATGGCCTGCCAGAGTCTCAGGAAGCAAACATTGTATAAGTATTAAAACCTCTGGCCCAGAGGCCAAGGGACTGAGTCACTCAAAGCACAAAGACAATTGCTGGCTTCCTGAAGTTCCTCTATTTCCAACACGGTTTCCAGGGCCCCAGACGAAACCCAAATAGTATTTTTCAGATAAGGAAAAGGTGGAAAGGGTGCCACAAGGCCTCAGTGTGGGGCAGCGCCGTTCTCCCTGTTAGGGATGCCTGGCCAGGTCTCCTTTCCCTCAGGAGATGCTGAGCAAAGGATACCCTGCTGGGGATGCCCCGAGGAGAGGAGAGAAAACTGAGCCTCTCCTAGTCCTACTGACGCCTGTTTAGGCATCTAACGTGTACATGTGGTGTGACTTCAGGCAGATTAATTAACCTCTCTATGCCTCAGATTCCCCATATATAAAATACAAAATATATAAAATAGATCATATGGTGTCTGTCTCATGGAGTGGTTGTGAGAATTAAAGGAGATGGTAGGTATGAAGCACAGGGCCTGGCACATAGTAATTGCCTAATTCATCTTAGCTGTTAGCTATTTTTACAGCTCTCAGAGTCTCTGACTCGGGGCTTGGTAAAGGTATCGAGGGACAGACTCAGCAGTGACAAGAGAATTGATGTTAATTGACAGGAGCCACTCCGAAGTGGGAAAAATGCCAAGGCTGGCAGACACCTTGGGATTTTTCCCTTTCTCCATCAAATCTTGTCTATTCGTCAGTCATTCTTACGCAGCTCTGTATATTATATTCCTAAAACCCCATGACCAAGTGTAGCAAGATGATAGTTTTGAAATATTAACTGGCATTTCCCTCTCCCGGCCCTCCTGAGCCTTCCCTCTCTTCAGGGAGCGAAGCCTCAGGGCCTGGATGGACAGCAGAAGGCAGAGACAAAAGGGGTCGCTTCCTGGCTTTTGGATTTCAGACGTCTGTGCCCTTAGAACAGGAAGGATTTATTTCAAAGTTAAATGTTCTAGAGAAACCATAAATTAGGGAGGGCAGAAAGGGCTCCTTTACTCACAGCTAACAAACTTGATTGCCTGGCTCACAGGTGGGGAGGAGACTCTCAAAGAAGTGAGAACACGGGTCTCATTGAGTCCTTAGAAAGAGGCCCTGTGCACCTGCCCTCTGAGCCAAGGCGGGGACACAGCCCCAGTGAACAGGACGGGGTGGGGGAGCAGAGGGGCAAACTCACCAAAACTTAGTTTCTGCTTGTCTTGAAATAGGAACCAAGTTGAGTTATAAGAAAGAAATGAGTTTGTTTTTGTCTTATCTTAAAGTGTTTGATTGGATTCAATTGGAAGTATACAGTTTTGAGTTTTTTACAATGAGATTAATATAGAAAAAAGTGAGAAGTGAATTCTATGACATTACACCTGGGTCGACTTTCTGAATTTGCAAAATGAGTAACGAGTATGCAGTTCTCATTTTATCAAGTGACTTCACTAACAAGTGAGAAATACATCAATCCCTCTGTGGACCTCAGCTCAGATTTCCTGGCCCATGATGCTCACCCTGGGGAAGGCCTTCTGGGTCTAGCCCAGGTCCTCTCTGCTGTAGCTGTAGCGTGGCAGCTGGCTGTTAAGCAAGAGCAGTCTGTCTGGCCAAGAGCATGCAGTTCTGACACATGTCCTGACAACACGTTGCTGAGGAAGGCGGCACGAGCCGTGTTGCCAGCTGCACGCCGTGACCATGGTACACGCTGTGGAGCCTGGCAGAGGGAGGCTATGGAGGAGTTTCTGTTGCAGCAAAGGTTTTGCAACATCGTCTTGGGGCGACAGACTGTTTTACTGACCTGCTGACATAGGAAACTGTGGCCAGGCTGGGGCCATCTGTGAGGTTCCCAGAGAGCGCCTGCTTCTGCTCTGCTGCAGCTGCCGGCACCTGCAGAGCCTGCCTGTCTCAGGGCACCCAGATGCCCACCTGTCAGGCTGTCCCTGCCCATGCCAGGGAAGCCGCTCAAGGCTGATATCCCCTGGCCCCGGGGCAGCAATCACAGTTTCCTCATCGTCTGCCAGAGAGGCTGATTTACTGTTCCCAGTTTCCTGGTCTGTATGCTAGTACCCTCCATCATTATTCTTAAATCTTTGTAAAATTCGTGTGTGTGTGTGTGTGTGTGTGTGTGTGTGTGTGTGTGTGTGTGTATTCAACTGGGCAATGGATGATTACTGTTGAGGGAAAAAAATTAGATACCCTTTTTGCCCCCACCAGAGCCTACTTCCTCCCCAGAGGTAGCCACTGTTGGCTCTTCTGCATGGCAGGCAGTAGGGCTTAGCAGTGAGAACACAGGTTCTAGAGTCAGACATCCTGAGTCCAGATCCTGCCTCTGCCGTTTACTAACCGTGTAACCTTGGACAAATGACCTCAGTTTTCTGGTCTCCATTTCCTCACCTGAAAAATAAAGATAATAATAATAGCTCCTCCTGAATTATGAAAACTCAGTAAGATGACATATGTAAATTGCTGAGCACAGTTCCTAATGGAATAACCACTCCCTAAATATTATCTGTTATTATCCTCCCAGACTTTCCCTTATGCATGTACCCCTCTAGTTTCTTCATGCATGTCTTTCATTCCAAACTCCCTCCTATGCTTCTGCATCTTGGAACACTGACCCCCAGCCCACCTGTTGTAATGTTAAACCTCAGTTCTAAGAGTCTGGTTCCAGGTATTCACATGAGGAACATAGATGTAATGACACAATGAGATGACACATGCGTGACCCTTTGGGGTTACCAAAAGCAGCTCTCACCGTCTCCCTATCAGAGTTTTCAGAAAACAAATTACTCACTTACTCGCTTACAGACAACAAGCACGCTAACACATCCCCCTGGAAACAGCAGATGTGCCCGAAATACACCACCCCAGGAAAACATAGATCATAGCCTCTCATTCCCACAACGGGAAACACCCAATTCACACATTCCTCTGCAGGATATATCAAAAGCATGTCAGCCACCCGTCTCTGCAGCTCAAACCCATAAACAGAGACAGTTTGGAGATGGGGGAGAAAAAAGGAGGTGGCTTTTGGTGGAATGGGCTGCAGCCAAGGGCATTTTTCTTGACAGCAGGGAGGGAAAACCAGAAAACCTTTGCCCAAGCTGGACTGGTCCAAAAACGGAGTTGACAATGTTCAAGCAAAGCTCAGTGGCAAGCTGGTAGGGGTAGTAATTTAGAAAGAACTCTTGCATTGAGTAGGAGGTAGGGGTACATGGCTTTGAAGATTCTTTAATATTAACTATTGCTTATACTTATGGAGCCCAAGTGACATGCCAAGCAGTGTACTAAACACTTTTATATTGCTCAGTAATTTAATACTCACAAATGACCGGAGTTATTCCCACTCTAGAGATGAGCAAACTAAGACTGGTCTCACGTAACTTGGCCAAGTGGCAGGGCTGCGACACAAACGCAGCCCTCCTGACTCCAGCATCTACACCCTTGACCTCTGTGCCGTGAGCTTCTTCGCACCGCTTCCCACACGGGGATCCCACATCTCTGTGGTCTTACACAGGAAACAGGATCAGTGCCGTGTGTTCTGATTCAACTCCAAAATCAAATTGAAGGGCCTGTTTCTGAACTACCAGATAACTCTTGTAGCCAGACCCCACCCTAACCATTCAGGCGCATAGCTTTCTACCTGTGAAATGCCTGGATCCTCATTTGAGTCTCCTCCTGGGTCGTTAGCGAATACCTGTGAACACACTAAGGGTACTCTGGGAGCTGGCGGCATGTGACAGCTGCTGTACCCCATTGTTTTCCTGGGCCCCAGGCTGTTGCGAGCTCATTGCTGAACCGGTTGATTCTCTGCTTGATGTTTCACTGTTCAGACAGAAACTCCACTGTTTTTATTACACTTCCAGCCAATTATTCACAGTTGTTATACTGTCTCCACATCAGTTTTGTCACTATTTTAATTATACCCCAGCCTTGCATAGGTGCTTCTACCATTTAAAGACTATTTTATAAAGACGACTCAGTTAGAATGTGGGAACACTTTTATCTACAAGGTTAAGTGACCCTCAGAAGAGGAAAAAAAATTGTGCAGGCACTACATCAGTAAAGCGAACGTAACTTAGGTCGCATTGTTTATGAGAGAGCCTTATCTGCTTTTAAGAGAGACTAATAAATCTGATAACATACAGCACAGTCTAGTTTAAAAGCAGGAGAAAGTTAATGGAGAAAAGAAAAGGTGGAGGGAAAGAAAGATGTACAGCAAAGGATACACAGAGACAGAACCAGATTTCAATTGGAGGAAATTTTATAAATCATTTTGTCCAATCTCCTTGGTGACTAAGGACGGAATTGAGGCCAGAGAAGTTACAGGATTTGCCCAATCCTGTATAAAACTAGGTGACTGCAGAGAGGGAATTGGAACCCAGGTTACCCCCAGCACTACCTATCAGAGAGAAAAACACAAGATGAGGAATGACAGAGGGAGAGAGGAAGGGCCAGGTAGAGGAACTGGATGCTGAATTTGTTTCCTGCTATGTTCAACTCTCGTGCTCCTTTTAACTTCAGAGGGGCCAGGCACCCCTCCCCTTCCAATATGTTGTTTTGTTCCAGCAGTTTTAAATTATCTTGGTAACATTTGGGGAAGAGCTTTACTTGCAAATTTAGTTGTAGAATTAAGATGTATTTTCTCATCTTTAGAACACTAAAGATTTGGTAAGCATAGAGAAGAATACTTAATGTTTCAGACCCTTAATTTTTAATCTCATAGTCATTGACCAGCTGATTTTCTTTCTTAAAAAATTGTACTGGGGGCTTCCCTGGTGGCGCAGTGGTTAAGAATCCGCCTGCCAATGCAGGGGACACGGGTTCAAGCCCTGGTCCAGGAAGATCCCACATGCCGCGGAGCAACTAAGCCCGTGCGCCACAACTACTGAGCCTGCGCTCTAGAGCCCGCGAGCCACAACTACAGAGCCCACATGCCACAGCTACTGAAGCCTGCGTGCCTAGAGCCCATGCTCCACAATAAGAGAAGCCACCGCAATGAGAAGCCCACGCACTGCAACGAAGAGTAGCCCCTGCTCTCAACAACTAGAGAAAGCCCGCGTGCAGCAGGGAAGACCCAGTGCAGCCAAAAATTAAATAAATGAATAAATAAATAAATTTATTAAAAAAAATTATACTGACAGCCATTGCCAACTGATTATCTTGCTTTTATTCTTGGAAAGATTAAGATTGTTCAGTCTTACAGTGCCTGAAAAATTGTCCTTTTAAAAAACAATCAGTATTTATTTCACTGCGCAGAACCTTTTGTCTCCAGATCAAATTCAGGATGAATGAATGTGTGTGTAACTGGTGCTCTTTGCAAATTATTTTTAAATACAATTTTAAAACTTTTCAGGGATAAAAAGGAATAACTTAAGTCTGAGGTGGTATTCCCAAATTAATTCATACATGTTATTTTTGTATAAATAGGATTCAACCAAGTTTAATTTCTTCATTCTTAATGCGAGTTCCATTTGTGAAACTATAAGGCTATCGTGTCCACTATGGCAACAACTAGTCACATGTGGCTATTGCAATGTAAATTTATGTTAATTAAAATTAAATTAAAAATTCAGTAGCTCAGTCACACTAGCCACATTTCAAGTGCCCAATAGCCACATTTCAAGTGCCCAATAGCCACATATGGCTAGTGATTATTATATTGGACAGCATAGATATAAAGCATTTCCATATCTCAGATAATTCTATTGGACATCACCGCTTAAGGACTGGTAACTGGGAATGACTCTCCTGGGTACACTTTTTGGCCAACTAACTTAAAACAGAAGCCAGAGGTTCCTTGCATGCGTTTTAGAAATATAGCACATGACCCATATGTCTAAACTTGGTAACTTCATGGATTATTTCACAAGTGAGAAGAGCTAATGTCCTTTGAGGCTTTGAAGAACTAATGTCCTGCTTTCAAATGTTGCTCTCAAAGATAGGCAGTTTCTAACACAGAGCATTCTAAAACTTCATGTATAAGTCAATTTGGAATTCAAAAGACATTTGCCCATAGATAAATATTGTAAATCACATGACTGAATTTTAGTACTTTGAAATAAAAATTAATGGAAATAATAACCAGCAGAAAATCAACAGTAAAATTTTAGAGTTTCAGAGGGTGTTATAGATTGGAGGGAAGAGGTATCACCGCACCACCGCCCCCCCCCATACACACACACAATAAGGTTAGATTAAGTTGCTGACTTAACTGAGAATACAAAATCTTATTGGAAATGAGGTGGTTTCCAGGGCAAGAGCAGATGTGGCATATCTCAGTGGATCTTCCCTTGATCCCCAGAGTTCCTATTGGCATTTCTGGATAAGGAAAGGTCTTTACACGTCTGTAAGCTCAAATCATGCTACACCGCTGACCTTTTATAGTCACGGCTTACATCAGCAATCTGGAAGAACTCACACCAACGATGCGTGCATTTCTGTTTATGGGACTACTTATAAACGTCAGACATTTGTGGACTCTGGTCACAGTCAGCATCACCATAACAGCGCCCTCATCCTGAAGGAAGCAGTAGAGTTAGGGCTGGGAGCCCATGGGTACTCTGCCCCAGAAGGTCTGTTTTCCCAATCCATCCCCTCACTCTGATTTTATGGCTTTTTATTTGAATGGTTCAAAGATTGAGTTTTGACTGAAAACCGTGATCACTAATCCATCTCCCCAGAAAATCAAATTATGAAAAATTTAATTGATCTTGCTGGCTCTTGAGCAATAAGGTGGGATCAATTAGAAGAGGTAGATGAAAGTTTGTGTAGTGATTCTGGAGGGACTTTGGATACTTTCAAGAGCTCTCGTTATTGATGGTGATGATTATACTATTTATTCCTATTTTATTTTCAGACTCACGGCTTTGTTTCCCTTAACGGTAGTAGATCATTACACTGCTCATATAAATAGAATCTATATTTTTCTCCAAAATTGGGGGGAGGGGGGAGATGGGAGAGTGAAATATATTCCAGGGGACATTAAGCAGGAATCAGAAAAAGAAGCAAAGGAGACAGGACTAAGGAGAATGTTTGTGGACATTCTGGGGGTGGGGAAAGATTGCTCTGAGCTTTGGGGAGGATGTGATGGTCATGATACCAGTGGAGCACTGGATACATTTGTGGAGCACTTCATGCACGTTTTGAAATGCTTTACATGTATTAACCCGTTTACTGAGTTAATTAATATTTTAGTTAACTAGCTAACTCATTTAACTTTTGTCTTAAATTTAAGACAGAAAAAAAAAAGTTAAATAAGGGGCGCGAACTCCTTGAGAGAAAGACTGTAAGAAAGGTATTTTTCTCGTACCTCAGATAGCAAATTTGTCAGCAGTAGTAGTTTCAAGGCTAAGCAACCAGCTCTTTGCCCTACCGTGCACTTATGATTCAAGATGTGGGAGGTAATCGAAAATCCTGCTTTCCTGTTCCTTGACTTTAAAAGGAGGAGGGTGGATGAGATCAGTTATGGAGATCATCTTTGAGAATCTGAAAAAAGCTGTAGGATAATGTATATAACACCAAATTTTATATTTCATTAGAGAGAAATATTAGATCTCAGGTGTATCAGTCAGGTATGCTACAGTAACAAAAAATCTTAGAAGATATGCCATCAAATATTCCTCCTGGCTCATGATAGATGTTCATCCTGGGTTAGCTTAGAGCTCTGCTCCAGGACTTCTCAGCCAGGGATCCAAGCTGATGCATCCTGCACACCATCTGGGGGTATCACTGGCTGCTAGGCTATGGGAAGGCAATATGGCAGATACCATACTGGCTCCTAGGGCTTCCAGTTGGAAGTGACACACAGTTTCCATTCACATTTCATTGCCAAGCAAGACGCCACGTGCCAAGAATAAAAGATTGAAATTTCAGTGAACAGACACAACAACTACCACACTAGGTCAAGAACCCTTGAACTAGGTGACCTCTAGGTTCCTTGGCAGTTCAAGGTTTCTGTGAGTCCAGGTTAACTTATATTATGCTTATTCAGAGTTTAGCCAGTAAGTCTACATGTCTAAATGCTAGACACCAATTCCCCTCCAAACAACTGGTCATCCTTATAGTTAGGACAAAAGTGAGCCTTATCCTCATAGGGTATGAGCAGAAGTTTGTGGACTATTGCTACAGCCTTGAGTAAAAATTGAGGAGTTGAGTGGTTCTCTCCCTGGGGCCCCTAGCAACTTCTTCCAAGAGAGAAGATTGGGTTCCTCACTGGCAAAGTTATCTCAACAGTTTATATATAATGAGGTTGGACCAGACAGCTATTAATATCCCTTCCAACCCTGAAATTTTATGTTCTAGGCAGGTGCCTACTATTATTAAATGCTAGATGACCAGATTATAGAATGGTCAAGCAAAGTATATTTCAGGGAAAGGAAATCTAGAAAAGTAGCCATGAGAAAATCTAAGCAAGAGATCAGTAGCCTCAAAAGGCAAGTATAGGTCTACAGCATCATCAAATGCTGACCATAGCACTGCAATCCCAGTGACTTCAGCCCCTTCATAGTCTCCACCAGCTCTTTCTTCTTAACTATACACATGTGACATTTTCTCAATGTTATGGGAAGTGCTGTTCAAAGGCAGTTGTAAGGTGAGTCGCCTCATCAACTTCCTTCCAACTAGAGTGCCTCCCTTCATGCCTTTATAGAAAGTCAGCTACCACTGTCCATCCTCATTTTATAGATGTGTAAACTGAGGTGCAGAGAGGGGCTGTATCTTGCTCAACAAAAAGGGCCATTTGGAGGCTGAGTCAGCCACCCATTTCCTTGAGACCCTGGAGTCAATGGCAAGACCTAAATTCCCTTTGTTTGGGGCCTGGTATTGATCCAGAGATCTCCCAAGAAATAGTATTTCTGGATCATTTACCTTGAAATACTCAACTTCCTCTTTTATTTTTCTTCATTCGTGAATTTGGCCTCCATTATTGCAAGAAAAGGTTATGCTCGCTCATAAGTCTCTGCCTACTTAAGGAGATTTATGGACTCATATCTTGATGCCACTCACCTTCTAAAGATGTCTTAGCTTGGCATACTCAGCCTGATGATGTATTGAAGGTATTTTGCTAATCATTTTCACCCTTTCTGCTTTTTCTGCCAGTTAAGATTATAATCATGTCTTATGGCAGACTTTTTAAAGAATAAGGACCTTCTGGATGGTGATCTCTTTGTTTCTCTTTACAGTTCCTTATCAGCAGAATCCTTACAATCCCCGGGGCAGCTCCAATGTCATCCAGTGCTATCGATGTGGAGACACCTGCAAAGGGGAGGTGGTTCGCGTCCACAATAACCATTTCCACATCAGATGCTTCACCTGTCAAGGTAGGAGGCCCAATCTCCCAACACCCTTCTCAGATTCCTCGCCATGCTCTCACCCCAGGACATGCCATGGGGCAGGCAGAACAGACACAGGCAATTGAGATACCTACAAAGGCCTAAGATGACCTTCCTTGAGCCAGTAATGAGAGTTCTCCCTTCAGCAGCGTGGCGTGAAGAGGGAGGGTAGAGTGAGGGAAGCGGTGGGATATGGGGGAGAAAGGGAGCCTGGTGACCCCAGAGTGGAAGCACTGACCCGGAAGGAAAAAGGCAATCCTGCAAGCTTATCTTACACATCTGAGAAGACTACTGGCTTGTGCCTATAAATCAATTTGAGAGCCAATGAAAGAGCAAGCTGTAACGGCTAAAATTTGGCATGGCTCTGACATGAGTGTGACAATCCTCAGAGGTTAGGTTTAACAAGGGAGAAGGTGCGTCTTGACTTCAGTAAGGTTTGTAATTTGGGAGCAGGTGGACGCTGCGTTACCTCTAATTGTGACAGCTTACCCATGGCTAATTTATAAAACCTTAGCTCAACCCAGCTAAGCATTCCCAAAGGAAGAAGGCTCACTAGCAGCAGGAAAGGAGGGACTCGGCTGAAGGAGCCCAGAGAGCCCTCTGGCCCAAACAGGACAACACTCCCTCCCCAGTGTCCCTGTCTAATGCCACTCCAGCCTCCACTTCTTGAACTTTTCTTCCAGGCTTCCTGTTCCACAGAGAAGCCATTCTGATGTTGGATTGCTCTGTGAGTTTAGAAAATGTTTGACCTCAAACCTTTAACTTACACTTGTTGGTTTTAGATTTGTCCTCATGGGGTTTGATGAGCTCTTTGTGGTTGCTTTTGCCGGTGGCTGCCTTTCACATACTTGTAGCCAGGTCTGCCCCACATACACAGTTATATTGCAGGTCCTTAAACTGGGCCTCATCTGAAATGATTCCAACTTGTATAATCATCCTGAAGTCTTCTTCCTTGATCCTTTCTGGTTTGTCACTATCATTCCTAAAGCCTACTACCCAAAACAGACCATACTTCTCAAGGTCTGCCAAATACAGCAAGGACTACATTTCTTTAATGTGACTGATATTGAATGAACTTCCCGAGAAGCCACTTCACACCACTGATGTATATTGAATTTAAGGTCAACTGAAATCCCCAGATCTGTTCATTTTAGTATCTGCTACTAAACCTCAGCCTCATGTATCTGAAATTGACTTCCTCTGCCGTCATTAAAGTTGCAAATTTCTTTCCCCAGGATCTAACTGGACTCTTCACTGAGCAAATAAATCTCATATTCATATTCCCTAATTTATTTATAGAAACTTATATGGGGTATATTTTAATTGTGTGGTTTTTATTTCATTTTATTTAAAAAATTTTTATTTTATATTGGAGTATAGTTGATTTGCAATGTTGTGTTACAGCAAAGGTGGACAGCAAAGTGATTCAGTTCTACATATACATATATCTATTCTTTTTCAAATTCTTTTCCCATTTAGGTTATTACAGAATATATTTTTTTAATACATCTTTATTGGAGTATAATTGCTTCACAGTACTGTGTTAGTTTCTGTTGTACAACAAAGTGAATCAGCCATATGCATACATATATCCCCATATCCCTGCCCTCTTGAGCCTCCCTCCCACCCTCCCTATCCCACCCCTCTAGGTCGTCGCAAAGCACCGAGCTGATCTCCCTGTGCTATGCGGCTGCTTCCCACTAGCTATCTATTTTACGTTTGGTAGTGTATATATGTCCATGCCACTCTCTCACTTCGTCCCAGCTTACCCTTCCCCCTCCCTGTGTCCTCAAGTCCATTCTCTACATCTGCATCTTTATTCCTGTCCTGTCTTCAGAACCATTTTTTTTTTGATTCCATATATATGTGTTACCATATGGTATTTGTTTTTCTGACTTACTTCACTCTATATGACAGACTCTAGGTCCATCCACCTCACTACAAATAACTCAATTTCATTTCTTTTTATGACTGAATAATATTCCATTGTATTTATGTGCCACATCTTCTTTATCCATTCATCTGTTGATGGACATTTAGGTTGCTTCCATGTCTTGGCTATTGTAAATAGTGCTGCAATGAACATTGTGGTACATGTCTCTTTTTGAATTATGGTTTTCTCAGGGTGTATGCCCAATAGTGGGATTGCTGGGTCATGTGGTAGTTCTATTTTTAGTTTTTTAAGGAACCTCCATACTGTTCTCCATAGTGGCTGTATCAATTTACATTCCCACCAACAGTGCAAGAGGGTTCCCTTTTCTCCACACCCTTTCCAGCATTTATTGTATCTAGATTTTTTGATAATGGCCATTCTGACTGGTGTCAGTTGATACCTCATTGTAGCTTTGATTTCCATTTCTCTAATAATTAGTGATGTTGAACATCTTTTCATGTGCCTCTTGGCCATCTGTATGTCTTCTTTGGAGAAATGTCTATTTAGGTCTTCTGCCCATTTTTGGATTGCATTGTTTGTTTTTTTGATATTGAGTTCCATGAGCTGTTTGTATATTTTGGAGATTAATCCTTTGTCAGTTGTTTCATGTGCAAATATTTTCTCCCATTCTGAGGGTTGTTTTTTCATCTTGTTTATGGTTTCCTTTGCTGTGCAAAAGCTTTTAAGTTTAATTAGGTCCAATTTGTTTATTTTTGTTTTTTATTTTCATTATTCTAGGAGGTGGGTCAAAAAAGATCTTGCTGTGGTTTATGTCAAAGTGTTTTTCTTATGTTTTCCTCTAAGAGTTTTATAGTATCTAGTCTTACATTTAGGTCTTTAATCCATTTGGAGTTTATTTTTGTGTATGGTGTTAGATAGTGTTCTAATTTCATTCTTCTACATGTAGCTGTCCAGTTTTCCCAGCACCACTTATTGAAGAGGCTGTCTTTTCTCCACTGTATGTTCTTGCCTCCTTTTTTGTAGACTGGGTGACTGTATGTGCGTGGGTTTATCTCTGGGCTTTCTATCCTGGTCCATTGATCTGTATTTCTATTTTTGTGCCAGTACCATACTGTCTTGATTACTATAGCTTTGTGGTATAGTTTGAAGTCGGGGAGCCTGATTCCTCCAGCTCCATTTTTCTTTCTCAAGATTGCTTCAGCTATTCGGGGTCTTTTGTGTTTCCATACGAATTGTAACATTTTTTGTTCTAATTCTGTGAAGAATGCCATGGGTAGTTTGATAGGGATTGCACTGAATCTGTAGATTGCTTTGGGCAGTATAGTCATTTTCACAGTGTTGATTCTTCCAATCCAAGAACATGGTATATTTCTACATCTGTTTATGTCATCTTTGATTTCTTTCATCAGTGTTTTATAGTTTTCTGAGTACAAATCTTTCGCCTCCTTAGGTAGGTTTATTCCTAGTTATTTTATTCCTTTTGTTGCGATGGTAAGTGGGATTGTTTCCTTAATTTCTCTTCCTGATTTTTCGTTGTTAGTGTATAGGAATGCCAGAGATTTCTGTGCATTAATTTTGTGTCCTGCAACCTTACCAAATTCACTGATTAGTTCTAGTAGTTTTCTGGTGGCATCTTTAGGATTTTCTATGTATAGTATCATGTCATCTGCAAACAGTGACAGTTTTACTTCCTCCTTTCCAATTTGTATTCCTTTTATTTCTTTTTCTTCTCTGATTGCTGTGGCTAGGGCTTCCCAATCTATGTTGAATAAGAGTGGTGAGAGTGGACATCCTTGCCTTGTTCCTGATCTTAGTGGAAATGCTTTCAGTTTTTCATCACTGAGTATGATGTTTGCTGTGGGTTTGTCATATATGGTCTTTATTATGTTGTGGTAGGTTCCCTCTATGCCCGTTTTCTAGAGAGTTTTTTTTTATCATAAATGGGTGTTGAATTTTGTCAAAAGCTTTTTCTGCATCTATTGAGATGATCATATGGTTTTTATTCCTTAATTTGTTAATATGGTGTATCACATTGATTGATTTGTATATGTTGAAGAATCCTTGCATCCCTGGGATAAATCCCACTTGATCATATTGTATGATCCTTTTAATATGTTGTTGGATTCTGTTAGTATTTTTTGAGGATTTTTGCATCAGTGTTCATCAGTGATATTGGTCCATAATTTTATTTTTTTGTGATATCTTTGTCTGGTTTTGGTATCAGGGTGATGGTGGCTTTGTAGAATGAATTTGGTAGTGTTTCTCCCTCTGCAGTTTTTTGGAAGAGTTTGAGAAGAATTGGTGTCAGATCTTCCATAAATGTTTGATAGAATTCACCTGTGAAGCCATCTGGTCCTGGACTTCTGTTTTTTGGAAGATTCTTAATTACAGTTTCAATTTCATTACTTGGGATAGGTCTGTTTATATTTTCTAATTCTTCCAGGTTCAGTCTTGGAAAATTGTACCTTTCCAAGAATTGTCCATTTCTTCGTGGTTGTCCATTTTATTGGCATATAGTTGTTTGTAGTAGTCTCTTATAATCCTTTGTATTTCTGCAATGTCAGTTGTGCTTTCACCTTTTTCATTTCTAATTTTATTGATTTGCATCCTCTCCCTTTTTTTCTTGATGAAGCTGGCTAACGGTTTATCAATTTTGTTTATCTTCTCAAAGAACCAGCTTTTAGTTTTACTGATCTTTGCTATTGTTTTCTTCATTTCTATTTCATTTATTTCTGCTCTGATCTTTATGATTCCTTTCCTTCTACTGACTTTGGGTTTTCTTCATTCTTCTTTCTCTAGTTGCTTTAGATGTAGGGTTAGATTGTTTGTTTGAGATTTTCCTTGTTTCTAGATTGAATTGCTACAAACTTCCCTCTTGGAACTGCTTTTGCTGTGTCCCATAGGTTTTGGGTCATCGTGTTTTCATTGTCATTTGTTTCTAGGTATTTTTTTATTTCTTCTTTGAGTTCTTCAGTGATCTCGTGGTTATTTAGTAGTGCACTGTTTAGCCACCATGTATTTGTGTTTTTTACAGTCTTTTTCCTGTAATTAATTTCCAGTATCTTAGCATTGTGGTCAGAAAAGATGCTTGATACGATTTCAATTTTCTTAAATTTTCCAAGGCTTGATTTGTGACCCAAGATGTCATCTATCCTGGAGAATGTTCTGTGTGCACCTGGGAAGAAAATGTATTCTGCCACTTTCGGGTGGAATGTTCCATAAATATCAATTAAATCTATCTGGTCTATTGTGTCAATTAAAGCTTGTGTTTCCTTATTTATTTTCTGTTTGGATGATCTGTCCATTGGTGTAAGTGGGGTGTTAAATCCCCTACTATTATTGTGTTACTGTCGATTTCTCCTTTCATGGTTGTTAGCATTTGCCTTATGTATTGAGGTGCTCCTATGTTGGGTGCATAAACATTTATAGTTGTTACATCTTCTTCTTGGATTGATTCCTTGATCATTATGTAGTGTCCCTCCTTATCTCTTGTAACAGTCTTTATTTTAAAGTCTATTTTATCTGATATGAGAATTGCTACTCCAGCTTTCTTTTGATTTCCATTTGCATGGAGTATCTTTTTCCATCCCTTCAGTTTCAGTCTGTAGGTGTCCCTAGGTCTGAAGTGGGTCTCTTGTAGACAGCATATATATATATGGGTCTTGTTTTTGTATCCATTCAGCCAGTCTGTGTCTTTTGGTTGGGGCATTTAATCCATTTTCATTCAAGGTTATTATCGATATGTATTTTCTTAATTGTTTTGGGTTTGTTTTTGTGGGTCTTTTTCTTCTCTTGTGTTTCCTGCCTGAAGAATTTTCTTTAGCATTTGTTGTAAAGCTGGTTTGGTGGTGCTGAATTCTCTTAGCTTTTGCTTGTCTGAAAAGCTTTTGATTTCTCCGTCAAGTCTGAATGAGATCCTTGCTGGGTAGAGTAATCTTGGTTGTAGGTTTTTCTCTTTCATCACTTTAAGTATATCCTGCCACTCCCTTCTGGACTGCAGAGTTTCTACTGAAGAATCAGCTGATAACCTTATGGGGATTCCTTTGTATGTTATTTTTTGTTTTTCCCTTGCTGCTTTTAATATTTTTTCTTTGAATTTAATTTTTGTTAGTTTGATCAATATGTGACTTGGTTTGTTTCTCCTAGGGTTTATCCGTATGGGACTCTCTGTGCTTCCTAGACTTGTGTGACTATTTCCTTTCTCATGTTAGGGAAGTTTTCCACTATAATCTCTTCAAATATTTTCTCAGACCCTTTCTTTTCTCTTCTTCTCCTGGGACCCCCGTAATTCGAATGTTGGTGCGTTTAGTATTGTCCCAGAGGTCTCTGAGATTGTCTTCAATTCTTTTCATTCTTTTTTTCTTTATACTGCTCGTTGGCAGTTATTTCCACCATTTTGTCTTCCAGCTCATTTATTCGTTCTTCTGCCTCAGTTGTTCTTTTATTGATTCCTTCTAGTGTATTTTTCGTTTCAGTTATTGTGTTGTTCATCTCTGTTTGTTCGTTCTTTAGTTCTTCTAGATCTTTGATAAACATTTCTTGTATTTTCTCAATCCGTACCTCCATTCTATTTCTGAGATTCTAGATCATATTTACTATCATTACTGTGAATTCTTTTTCAGGTACATTGCCTATTTCCTCTTCATTTATTTGGTCTTATAGGTTTTTACCTTGCTCCTTCATCTGTGACATATTTTTTTGCCATCTCTCTTTTTTTTTTTTTTATGAGTGAGATTGTATTCCTGTCTTACTGGTTGTTTGGCCTGAGGCTTCCAACACTGAAGTTTGTAGGCTGTTGGGTAGAGCTGAGTCTTGGTGCTGAGATGAGGACCTCCATGAGACCTCACTCTGATGAATATTCCCTGGGGTCTGAGGTTGTCTGTTAGTCCAGTGGTTTGGACTTGGAGCTCCCACTGCAGGAGCTTCGGCCTGACCCCCGGCTAGTGAACCAAGATCCAGCAAGCCGTGTGGGGTGGCAAAAAAAAAAAAAAGGACAATAACAAAGTGAAAAATAAAATTAGACTAGGAAACTAACAGGTATGTTAGAAAGAATATAAAAATAAAAATACTAACAGGTATGTTAGAAAGAATATAAAAATAAAAATATAGATGAATCAATAACCAGAAGGTACAACAGTATGACAATAGTAAAAAAGAGGAGGAAGGAAAAGAAAAAGAAAAAGAAAAAAAAAATGGGGGAAAAGGCCTTGGCTGTGGAGGGTGGGACCTAAGCAGGGGTGGGGTTTGGGCAGTGGGTGGGGCCTATGCTTAGGACCCACAGGGCTGGAAAAGGCCCTGGGGGGTGTGGAGGTGTGGGGCTTAGGCTGAACGGAACAGAAGAGGCCCAGGCGTGCCTTGTGCCTCTGGTCTCAGAGGGCGGGGGACCCCACCTGGGAGCCCAGCAGGCTTCCTGGGCCTGAGTGGGCGGGGCAAATGCCCTCTGCTCCTCTCCCGCCCCTCCGGTCCTGGAAGGCCCCTCCTGCCTGCCTCTCCTGTTCTCCCCTGGCCTCCGTCCTACGCTCCCAGGACCAACGCGGCCCAGAGGGGGCCTCTGTGGGTGATGGACCAGGCCCAAGAGCTGGGCAGACTTCCCCCGCCCATTGGGCAGGGGAAACGCTGGGCACATTCCCCCCTTATCTGAACCCCTGTGGGTCCCTCCAGGCATGGGAACCCCTCCCCCATCTCAGCCACCCCTCAGGGGCACTGGTCCTGTCCGGCCTCTGCTTCTCCTCTCTTCTCAGTCCCCCCACGTCCTACTGGTTTGCTTGGGAATTCCTCCCATCTCCTTGGGTATCAAGGTCCCCCAACCAGCATCCAGAAGTCACCCTAGTTGTGGAGAGATGCAAACTCCCTGTCTTCCCACACCATCATCTTGACTCCGCCCCCATTACAGAATACTGACTGAAGTTGCCTATGCTTTACAGTGGATCCTTGTTGGTTATCTATTTTAAATATAGTGGTGTGTATATATGTCAATCACAAACTCCCAATTTATCACTCCCTCCCAACCTTTCCCCTTTGGTAACCATAAGTTTGTTTTCTAAGGCTGTGAGTCTGTTTCTGTTTTGTAAATAATTTCATTTGTATCATTTTTTAAGATTTCGCATGTAAGCTATATGTGATATTTGTCTTTCTCTGTCCATCTGTGTTGCTGCAAATGGCATTATTTCATGCTTTTTTAATGGCAGAGTAATATTCGATTGTATATATGTACCACATCTTCTTTATCCATTTGTCTATTGATGGACATTTAGGTTGCTTCACCTTGCCTATTGTAAACAACACTGCAGTGAACATTGGGGTGCATGTATCTTTTTGAACCATGGGTTTCTCCAAATATATGCCCAGAAGTGGGATTGCTGGATAATTTGGTAGCTCTATTATTAGTTTTTTAAGGAACCTCCATACTGTTCTCCATAGTGGTTTTACCAATTTACATTCCCACCAACAGTGTACGAGGGTTCCCTTTTCTCCACATCCTCTCCAGCATTTATTGTTTGTAGACTTTTTGATGATGGCCATTCTGACTGGTGTGAGGTGACACCTCATTACAGTTTTGATTTGCATTTCTCTAATAATTAGCAATGTTGAGCATCTTTTCATGTTGACCATCTGTATGTCTTCTTTGGAGAAATGTCTATTTAGGTCTTCTGCCCATTTTTTGATTGGATTGTTTGTTTTTTTGATATTGAACTGCATGAAACGTTTGTATATTTTGGAGATTAATCCCTTGTCAGTCACATTATTTGCAAATATTTTGTCCCATTCTGTGGGTTATCTTTGCATTTTGTTTCTTGTTTCCTTTGCTGTTCAAAAGCTTTTGAGTTTAATTAGGTCCCATTTGTTTATATTTGTTTCTATTTCGTTACTCTAGGAGATGGATCAAAAAAGATATTGCTGTGATGTGTCAAAGATTTCTGCCTATGTTTTCCTCTAAGAGTTTTATAGTATCTGGTCTCACATTTAGGTCTTTAATCCATTTTGAGTTTAGTTTGTGTATGGTATTAAAGAATGTTCTAATTTAATTCTTTTTTTAAAGCTTTTTTTTGTATTTATTTATTTATTTGGCTGTGTCGGGTCTTAGTTGCAGCATGGGGGACCTTCATTGCAGCATGCGGGATCCTTAGTTGCAGCATGCAGGATCTTTTAGTTATGGCATGCAGGATATTTTAGTTGCACCATGTGGAATCTTTAGTTGCGGCATGCGAACACTTAGTTGTGGCATGTGGGATCTAGTTCCCTGACCAGGGATTGAACCTGGGCCCACTGCATTGGGAGTGCAGAGTCTTACCTGCTGGACCACGAAGGAAGTCCCTAATTTCATTCTTATACATGTAGCTGTCCAGTTTCTCCAGGACCACTTATTGAAGAGACTGTCTTTTCCCCATTGTATATCTTGCTTCCTTTGCCATAGATTAATTGACCATAAGTGCATGGGTTTATTTCTGAGCTTTCTATCCTGTTCCATTGTTTTTGTTTTTGTGCCAGTACCATACCGTTTTGATGACTTTAGCTTTGCAGTATAGTCTGAAGTCAGGGAGCCTGATTCCTCAAGTTCCGTTTTTCTTTCTCAGGATTGCTTAGGCTATTCTGGATCTTTCGTGTTTCCACACAAATTTTTAAATTTTTTGTTCTAGTTCTGTGAAAAATGCCATTGGTAATTTGATAGGGATTGCATTGAATCTGTAGATTGCCTTGGGTAGTATAATCATTTTGACAGTATTGATTCTTTCAATTGAAGAACATGGTATATCTTTCTGTCTGTTTGTGTCATCTTCAATTTCTTCCATCAGCATCTTACAGTTTTCAGAGTACAGGTCTTTTGCCTCCTAAGGTAGGTCTATTCCTGGGTATTTTATTGTCTTTGATGCTATGGTAAATGGGAGTGCTTCCTTAATTTCTCTTTCTGATCTTTCATTGTTAGTGTATAGAAATGCAAGAGATTTCTGTGTATTAATTTTGTATCCCACAACTTTACCAAATTCATTGATGAGCTCTAGTAGTTTTCTGGTAGCATCTTTAGGGTTTTCTAGGTATAGTATCATGTCATCTGCAAACAGTGACAGTTTTACTTCTTCTTTTCCAGTTTGGATTCCTTTTATTTCTTTTTCTTCTCTGATTGCCATGGCTAGGACTTCCAAAACTATGTTGAATAAAAGTGGTGAGAGTGGACATCCTTGCCTTGTTCCTGATTTTACAGGGAATGCTTTTAGCTTTTCACCATTGAGAATGATGTTAGCTGTGGGTTTGTCATATATGGCCTTTATTATGTTGATGTAAGTTCCCTCTATGCCCACTTTCTGGAGGGTTTTATCATAAATTGGTGTTGAATTTTGTCATAAGCTTTTCCTGCATCTATTGAGATGATTATATGGTTTTTATCCTTCAGTTTGTTAATGTGGTTTATCACACTGATTGATTTGTGAATATTGAAGAATCCTTGCTTCCCTGAAATAAATTCCAGTTGATCTAGGTGTATGATCCTTTTTAATGGTGTATGATCCTTTTTAGTGGTGTATGATCCTTTTAATGTATTGTTGATTCAGTTTGCTAGTATTTTGTTGAGGATTTTTGCATCTATGTTCATCTGTGATATTGACCTGTAATTTTCTTTTTTTGTGATATCTTTCTCTGGTTTTGCTATCAGGGTGGCCTCATAGAATAAGCTTGGGAATGTTCCTCCCTCTGCAAATTTTTGGAAGAATTTCAGAAGGATTGGTGTTAACTCTTCTCTAAATGTTTGATGGAATGCACCTGTGAAGTCATCTGGTCCTGGGCTTTCGTTTGTTGGAAGTTTTTTAATCACTGTTTCAGTTTCAGCACTTGTGATTGGTCTGTTCATATTTTCTGTTTCTTCCTGGTTCAGTCTTGGAAGGTTGTACCTTTCTAAGAATTTGTCCATTTCTTCTAGGTCGTGCATTTTATTGGAATATGGTTGTTTCTAGTAGTCTCTTACAATCCTTTGTATTTCTGTGGCATCAGTTGTAATGTCTCCTTTTTCATTTGTAACTTTGTTAATTTGAGCCCTCTCCCTTTTTTTCTTGATGAGTCTGGCTAAAGGTTTATCAATTTAGTTTATCTTTTTAAAGAAACAAGTTTTAGCTTCATTGATCTTTGATTTTGTTTTCTTCATCTCTGTTTCATTTATTTCTGCTCTGGTCTTTATGACTTCTTTCCTTTGGCTAACTTTGGGTTTTGTTTGTTCTTCTTTCTCTATTTGCTTTAGGTGTAAGGTTAGGTTGTTTCTTTGAGATTTTTCTTGTTTCCTCAGGTAAGATTGTATTGCTATAAACTTCCCTCTTAGAACTGCTTTTGCTGCATCCCGTAGGTTTTGGACCATCGTGTTTTTGTTTTCATTTGTTCCTAGGTATTTTGTGATTTCCTCTTTGATTTCTTCAGTGATCCATTGAGTATTTAGTAACATATTGTTTAGCCTCCATGTGTTTGTGTTTTTTACAGGATTTTTTCCTGTAATTGATTTCTAGTCTCATAGTGTTGTAGTCAGAAAAGATGCTTGATATGATTTCAATTTTCTTAAATTTACTGAGGCTTGATTTGTGGCCCAGGATATGATCTATCCTGGAGAATGTTCCATGTGCACTTGAGAAGAAAATGTATTCTGCTGCTTTTGGATGGAATGTTCTATAAATATCAGTTAAGTCCATCTGATCTAATTTGTCATTTAAAGCCTGTGTTTCCTTATTGATCTTCTGTCTGGATGATCTGTCCATTGATGTAAGTGGATTGTTAAATTCTCCCACTATCATTGTGTTACTGTCGATTTCTCCTTTTACGGCTGCTAGCATTTGCCTTATATATTGAGGTGCTCCTATATTGGATACATATATATTTACAATTGTTATATCTTCTTCTTGGATTGATCCCTTGATCATTATGTAGTGTCCTTCTTTGTCTCTTGTAACAGTCTGTTTTGTCTGATATGAGTATTGCTACTTCAGCTTTCTTTTGATTTCTATTTGCATGGCATACCTTTTTCCACCCCCTCACTTTCAGTCTGTATGTGTCCCTAGATCTGAAGTGGGTCTCCTGTAGACAGCATATAAACGGATCTTGTTTTTGTATCCATTCAGCCGGTCTGTGTCTTTTGGTTGGAACATTTAATCCATTTACATTTAAGGTAGTTATCAATATGTATGTTCTTATTGCCATTTTGTTAATTGTTTTGGATTTGTTTTTGCAGATCTTTTTTCTCCCCTTCCTCTTTTGTTCTCTTATGATTTTATGACTAATTTTAGTGTTGTGTTTAGATTCCTTTTCCTTTTTCTGTGTGTATTTACTGTAGGTTTTCGGTTTGTGGTTACCATGAGGTTTTGATATAGCAGTCTATATATATACAAGGTTGTTTTCAATTGGTGGTCTTTTAATTTCAAATGCATTTCCAATATCCTGCATTTGTATTCTCCTCACAGTTGCCGGTTTTGATATCATATTTGTGTAGATGATTTCCTACCTTTACTATATGTTTGCCTTTACCAGTGAGCTTTTCCATTCATAATTTTCTTATTTCTATGTGTGGCCTTTTCTTTTCCACGTAGAGAAATTCCTTTACCATTTGTTGTAAAGCTGGTCTGGTGGTGCTGAATTCTTTTAGCTTTTGCTTGTCTGTAAAGCTTTTGATTTCTCTGTCAAAGCTGAACAAGAGCCTTGCTGGGAAGAGTATTTTTGGTTATAGGTTTTTCCCTTTCATCATTTTAAGTATATCATGCCACTTCCTCTGACCTGCAGAGTTTCTGCTGAAAAATCAGCTGATAACCTTATGGATATTCCCTTGTATGTTATTTGTTGCTTTTCCCTTGTGGCTTTTAATATTTTCTTTCTGTCTTTATTTTTTGTCAGTTTGATTACTATGTGTCTTGGTGTGTTCCTCCTTGGATTATCCTGCCTGGGAGTCTCTGCACTTCCTGGACTTGGATGACTGTTTCCTTTCCCATGCTAGGGAAGTTTTTGGCTGTTATCTCTTCAAATATTTTCTCAGGTCCTTTCTCTCTCTCTCTCTCCTCCTCCTTCTGGGACCCCTATAATGCAAATGTTGGTGTGTTTAATGTTGTCCCAGAGGTCTCTTAGACTGTCCTCATTTCTTTTCATTCTTTTTGCTTTTCTATGGCAGTGATTTCCACCGTGCTGTCTTTCAGCTCACTTATTCATTCTGCCTCATTTATTCTGCTGTTGATTCCTTCTAGTGTATTTTTCATTTCAGTTATTGAATTGTTCATCTCTGTTTGTTCTTTAGATCTTCTAGCTCTTTGTTAAACATTTCTTGTATCTTCTCAGTCTGTGCCTCCATTCTTTTTCCAAGATCTTGGATCATCTTTACCATCATTACTCTGAATTCTTTTTCGGGTATATTGCCTATCTCCACTTCATTTAGTTGTTCTTCTGTGATTTCATCTTGTTCCTTCATCTGGGACATATTTCTGTGTCATCTCATTTTGTCTAGCTTTCTGTGATTGTGGTTTCTGTTCCGCAGGCTGCAGGATTATAATTCTTCTTGCTTCTGCTGTCTTCCCCCTGGTGGATGAGGCTGGTCCAAGAGGCTTGTGCAGGCTTCCTGGTGGGAGGGACTGGTGCCTGCCCACTGGTGGGTGGAGCTGTGTCTTGTCCCTCTGGTTGGCAGGGCCGTGTCAAGAGGTGTGATTAGCGGGAAGCTGTGGGCTCAGGAAGACTTTAGGCAGCCTGTCTGCTGATGGGTGGGGCTGTTTTCCAGCCCTGTTTGTTGTTTAGCCTGAGGTGTCCCAGCACTGGAGCCTAAAGGCTGTTGGGTGGGGACAGGTCTTAGTGAGAAAATGGTGGTCTCTGGGAGGGCTCACGCCAATGAGTACTCCCCAGAACTACTGCCACCAGTGTCTTTGTCCCTGCAGTGAGCCACAGCCACCCCCCTGCCTCCACAGGAGACCCTCCAATACTGGCAAGTAGTTTTGGCCCAGGATCCTATGAGGTCACTGCTTTTTCCCCTGGGTTCTGGTGTGCATGAGCCCTTGTGTGCACCCTCCAAGAGTGGAGTTTTCTGTTTCCCCCAGTCCTGTGGAATTCCTGCGATCAAACTCCACTGGTCTTCAAAGCCAGATGCTCTGAGGGCTCCTCCTCCTGATGCCAGACCCCCCAGGCTGGGGAGCCTGATGTGAGGCTCAGAACTTTCTCTGCTGTGGGAGAACCTCTTTGATATAATTATATTCCAGCTTGTGGGTCACCCACCCAGCAGGTATGGGATTTGATTTTATTGCAATTGCACCCCTCCTACCGTCTCAAAGTGGCTCCTTCTTTGTCTTTGGATGTACAATATCTTTTATGGTAGGTTCCAGTGTTTTTGTTGTTGTTGTTGTTGATAGTTGTTCAGCAGTTAGTTATGGTTTTGTTGTTTTTGTGAGAGAAGGTGAGTTCATATCCTTCTACTCCGCCATCTTGGCAAAACTTCATGTGGTTTGTATCTTATATTGAGGATTGGCATACCCCTTTAGTGCAAGTTGACCTGCAAGAGTATCTTGGCGGGTGACCATTTTTACATCCCCAGAAATTGAAACAGGGCAAAGAGTAATGAGAATAAAATTGTTATAAGGAGATTTGAGCCATGACTCTACAGTTATATTCTTAAGAGGTTGTATTTGTTACGTTTTGCCTTAAGCCAAAATTTAATAGTTTAAAACAATCTTTTATTTAGCTCTTAATTCTCTGGGTTGGCTGGGCGCTTCTTCCAATCTGACCTGGCTCTGCTTATCTCTCCTCGCCTCATCATGATGTTATGGTGGGTCTGCTGGCAGTGGTTGGCAGGTTGACCTGAGTGCCTCCATTTGGCTTCTCATCCTCCAGCAGGCTGGCTTGGACTCGTTTCCATGGTGGTCTCAGAGTTCCAAATTCAACAAGAGAGCAGACTTCACTAAACAAGATCTTTTCAAGCCTCAGCTTATGTTATACTTGCTAATGTCCCATTGGCCAAAACAAGTCAAATGGCCAACCCAGATTCAAGATCATGGAGAAACAAACTTTGCCTTTTGTGTGAGGGCCTACAGAATCGGATTTCAATGGTGTGAATACAGAGAAGGGAAGAATTTGGCCATTTTGACAGTCTACCATAGGGAGGTCATAGAAATTCTTTTAATGGAGATTTTGAAAACAAAAGAGACTATTATTTTTCTGAATATTTTCAATGTCAACTTGCTTAGAGTGTATTTTTGTTTCCAGCAGTTACCAGTATAGGGATTAGTTACCCTAAATAGCCTTCTCATTTGAAAAATCTAAAATCTCTATGAATTTCTTTTACAACCCTTTTAAAGTGGACTACTGTACTGACATGAAAGGAAGGAATCTGTAGAGGTAAAAAATAAAAATAAAAGCAGATATCTGGGTGTGACTGCCAATGCCAGATTTAATCTTCATGGTTTATGCTAAACCTTGAAGACCTTGAGCTTTTACCTGGATAGCTGTATGGATCATGGAGAACAGGAGTCAAAGCCTAGAGCCTGATCAAAGTAGGATTCTAACTGTAGACCTCTGAGTAAGCCGAGGTTTCCCCCTACAAAAACTTCTTCTCAGTGTATAGATGGATGAGAAGTAAACTGGAGAAGGAAACAGCACTAAAACTTGCCTGTACCAACTTGGGCACTGGGTAGAAGAGAATAAAACTCGTATCAAAATGTCTACCCATAATCCACCCTGTATATGGATTCACATTCTATTTTCATGCTATATATTTGGCATTAAAAAAAAAAAGTGAAACAATTTAAAAGAAAGTGGTCCCACACTTGTCAAATGTCAGAAGCAAAGGATAATCCTCTTTAGAGGAACTCAGCTTTATTCCTGACCTCAAAGAATTACTACAGATAAAATTATTAGCAAAACGAATAACTCACAGTCAAAAATGTACAAATCATAATGGGGGAGAGCCAGCAGAAACGATGGAAAGTAGACAGGGAACCTCAAAGACTATAGACTGGAATTTTCTGACATTATATAATAACTACATTCAATATGTTTAAACAAGTAAGACAAGCCAGAAGAAAATGAGCAAAAAACCACACATTTTAACAAATAACACAGCAGATGTGAAAAAGAAACAACATAAACATTTTTTTAATTTAAGTTTTTATTTTATATTGGAGTATAGTTGATTTACAATATTGTGTTAGTTTCAGGTGCACAGTAAAGTGATTCAGTTATACATATACATATATCCATTCTTTTTCAGATTCTTTTGCCATATAGGTTATTGCAGAATGTTGAGTAGAGTTCCCTGTGCTATACAGTAGGTCCTTGTTGGTTATCTATTTTATATATAGTAGTGTGTGTATGTTAATCCCAAGCTCCTAATTTATCCCCCCCCCCCCACGTTTCCCCTTTGATAACCATAAATTTGTTTTTGAAGTCTGTGAGTCTGTTTCTGTTTTATAAATAAGTTCACTTGCATCTTTTTTTTTTTTAACTTTTTATAGTGTGTACAGCTTTTTTGGTTTTCTCTGCATTCTGTTACCCTGTGCGATGGGAAGGGAGAAAGTGAATGAACACCACATCTATGCAGGATTTGACCACCCCATGAAGCAGGTAGCTCAGTGCACAGGTTGTTTGATATGAACCTGACCATAAGGAAAGGCAATAGAGAAATAACAAAGTTCTTTGTTATTTTGAAACAACGTACATTTTACACATAAAAATGTATAATATTTGAAATTAAAAACTCAACGTATGGATTAAATAGCACATCAGATGTTGCTGAAGAGATAATTAATAAACTGTAAGATTTAGCAAAGAGAGAGGTATATACATATAGCTCAGAAATATAAGAAAGTGATAAAAATAAAAGAGAACTTTATACATGGAGAATATAGTGAGAAGGTTTGACATATATCTAATCAGAGTTCTAGAGATGTATAATAGAGAACATGAGTAGGAAGACAATATTTGAAGAGATAACATCTGTGAATTATGTAGAACTGTTGAGAGACACAAATATCTAGGAAACTTAATGAATCCCAGTAGAAAAATATAAAAGAAATCTACCTACACACATCATGGTGAAACTGCAGATCACCAAAAACACCCCAAAAAACCCATCTTAAAAGTAGCCAGAGATAAAAGACAGATCATCTGCATATGAATGGTAAATAAGCTGACAGCTGAAGTTTTAGTCACAACAAGGAAATCTGAAAACAGTGGAATAATACCTTTATGTACTGAAAGAAGTAACTGCAAATTTAGGATTATGTATTCAGCAAAACTATCTTTCAAGAACAAAGGCAAACCCACAGCTTAAATCATACTTAATGCTGAAAGACTGTTTCCCTGTGAGATCAAAAATAAGAAAAGAATGTCTGCTCTTACTGCTTCTATTTAACATTATACTGCAGGTTCATGCTAGGTCAATTAGGCAAGAAAATGAAATAGAAGTCACCCAGATTGAAAAAGAAGACTATCTCTATTTGCACATGACATGATCTTGTATATAACAAATCCTAAGGAATGTGCTAAAAAAGACTATTAGAACTAGCAAATAAGTTCATCAGATTTCAAGGTACAAGATCAATATACCAAAATCAATTGTATTTCTATACACTTGCAATGAACAATCTGAAAATAAAATTGAGAAAACAGTTCCATTTACAATACCATCAAAAATAAAATGCATAAGAGTTTAACAAGAGATGTTCGGCCCTGAACCAAGATGGCAGAGTAGAAGGACGTGCTCTCACTCCCTCTTGCGAGAACACCAGAATCACAACTAGCTGCTGGACAATCATCGACAGGAGGACACTGGAACTCACCAAAAAAGATACCCCACATCCAAAGACAAAGGAGCAGCCACAATGAGACAGTAGGAGGGGCGCAATCACAGTAAAATCAAATCCCATAACTGCTGGGTGGGTGACTCACAGACTGGAGAACACTTATACCACAGAAGTCCACCCACTGGAGTGAAGGTTCTGAGCCCCACGTCAGGCTTCCCAACCTGGGGGTCCAGCAACGGGAGGAGGAATTCCTAGAGAATCAGACCTTGAAGGCTAGTGGGATTTGATTGCAGGACTTCGACAGGACTGGGGGAAACAGAGACTCCACTCTTGGAGGGCACACACAAAGTAGTGTGCGCATCGGGACCCAGGGGAAGGAGCAGTGACCCCAGGGGAGACTGAACCAGACCTACCTGCTAGTGTTGGAAGGTCTCCTGCAGAGGTGGGGGGTGGCTGTGGCTCACCATGGGGACAAGGACACTGGCAGCAGAAGTTCCGGGAAGTACTCCTTGGTGTGAGCCCTCCCAGAGTCCGCCATTAGCCCCACCAAAGAGCCCAGGTAGGTTCCAGTGTTGGGTTCCCTCGGGCCAAGCAACCAACAAGGAGGGAACCCAGACCCACCCATGAGCAGTCAAGCAGATTAAAGTTTTACTGAGCTCTGCCCACCAAGGCAACAGTCAGCTCTACCCACCCCCAGTCCCTCCCATCAGGAAACTTGCACAAGCCTCTTAGATAGCCACATCCACCAGAGGACAGACAGAAGAAGCAAGATGAACTACAATCCTGCAGCCTGTGGAACAAAAACCACATTCACAGAAAGATAGACAAGATGAAAACGCAGAGGGCTATGTACCAGATGAAGGAACAAGATAAAACCCCAGAAAAACAACTAAATGAAGTGGAGACAGGCAACCTTCCAGAAAAAGAATTCAGAATAATGATAGTGAAGATGATCCAGGACCTCGGAAAAAGAATGGAGGCAAAGATCAAGAAGATGCAAGAAATGTTTAACAAAGACCTAGAAGAATTAAAGAGCAAACAAACAGAGATGAACAATACAATAACTGAAATGAAAACTACGCTAGAAGGAATCAATAGCAGAATAACTGAGGCAGAAGAACGGATAAGTGACCTGGAAGACAGAATGGTGGAATTCACTGCTGCAGAACAGAATAAAGAAAAAAGAATGGAAAGAAATGTAGACAGCCTAAGAGACCTCTGGGACAACATTAAATGCAACAACATTTGCATTATAGGGGTCCCAGAAGGAGAAGAGAGAGAGAAAGGACCAGAGAAAATATTTGAAGAGATTATAGTCGAAAAGGATAGCATAGGAAAGGAAATAGCCACCCAAGCATAGGAAAGGAAATAGCCACCCAAGTCCAGGAAGCACAGAGAGTCCCACACAGGATAAACCCAAGGAGAAACACGCCGAGATACAGAGTAATCAAATTGGCAAAAATTAAAGACAAAGAAAAAATATTGAAAGCAGCAAGGGAAAAACAACAAATAACATACAAGGGAACTCCCATAAGGTTAACAGCTTATTTCTCAGCAGAAACTCTACAAGCCAGGAGAGAGTGGCATGATATACTTAAAGGGACGAAAGGGAAGAACCTACAACCAAGATTACTCTACCCGGCAAGGATCTCATTCAGATTCAATAGAGAAATCAAAAGCTTTTCAGACAAGCAAAAGCTAAGAGAATTCAGCACCACCAAACCAGCTCTACAACAAACGCTAAAGGAACTTCTCTAAGTGGGAAACACAAGAGAAGAAAAGGACCTACAAAAACAAACCCATAACAATTAAGAAAATGGTCATAGGAACATACATATTGATAATTACCTTAAACGTGAATGGATTAAATGCCCCAACCAAAAGACACAGGTTTGCTGAATGGATACAAAAACAAGACCCATATATATGCTGTCTACAAGAGACCCACTTTAGGCCTAGGGACACATACAGACTGAAAGTGAGGGGATGGAAAAAGATATTCCATGCAAATGGAAATCAAAAGAAAGCTGGAGTAGCTGTACTCATATTAGATAAAATAGACTTTAAAATAAAGAATGTTACAAGAGACAAGGAAGGACACTACATAATGATCAAGGGATCAATCCAAGAAGAAGATATACCAATTATAAATATATATGCACCCAACATAGGAGCACCTCAATATATAAGGCAACTGCTAACAGCTATAAAAGAGGAAATCGACAGTAACACAATAATAGTGGGGGACTTTAACACCTCACTTACACCAATGGACAGATCATCCAAAATGAAAATAAATAAGGAAACACAAGCTTTAAATGACACAATAGACCAGATAGATTTAATTGATATTTATAGGACATTCCATCCAAAAACAGCAGATTACATGTTCTTCTCAAGTGCGCACGGAACATTCTCCAGGATAGATCACATCTTGGGTCACAAATCAAACCTCAGTAAATTTAAGAAAATTGAAATCATATCAAGCATCTTTTCTGACCACAACGCTATGAGATTAGAAATCAATTACAGGGAAAAAACCGTAAAAATCACAAACACATGGAAGCTAAACAATATGTTACTAAATAACCAAGAGATCACTGAAGAAATCAAAGAGGATATCAGAAAATACCTAGAGACAAATGACAATGAAAACACGATGACCCAAAACCTATGGGATGCAGCAAAAGCAGTTTTAAGAGGGAAGTTTATAACTATACAAGCCTACCTAAAGAAACAAGAAAAATCTCAAGTAAACAATCTAACCTTACACCTAAAGAAACTAGAGAAAGAAGAACAAACAAAACCCAAAGTTAGCAGAAGGAAAGAAATCATAAAGACCAGAGCAGAAATAAATGAACTAGAAACCAAGAAAACAATAGCAAAGATCAATAAAACTAAAAGCTGGTTCTTTGAGAAGATAAACAAAATTGACAAGCCATTAGCCAGACTCATCAAGAAAAAGAGGGAGAGGACTCAAATCAATAAAATCAGAAATGAAAAAGGAGAAGTTACAACAGACACCACAGAAATACAAAGCATCCTAAGAGACTACTACAAGCAACTCTATGCCATTGAAATGGACAACCTGGAAGAAATGGACAAATTCTTAGAAAGGTATAACCTTCCAAGACTGAACCAGGAAGAAACAGAAAATATGAACAGACCAATCACAAGTAATGGAATTGAAACTGTGATTTAAAATCTTCCAACAAATAAAAATCCAGGACCAGATGGCTTCACAGGTGAATTCTATCAAACATTTAGAGAAGAGCTAACACCCATCCTTCTCAAACTCTTCCAAAAGATTGCAGAGGAAGGAACACTCCCAAACTCATTCTATGAGGCCACCATCACCCTGATACCAAAACCAGACAAAAATACTACAAAAAAAGAAAATTACAGAACAATATCACTGATGAATATAGATCCTCAGCAAAAATCCTCAACAAAATACTAGCAAACAGAATCCAACAGCACATTAAAAGGATCATACACCATGATCAAGTGGGATTTATCCCAGTGATGCAAGGATTCTTCAGTATATGCAAATCAATCAATGTGATACACCATATTAACAAATTGAAGAATAAAAACCATATGGTCATCTCAATAGATGCAGAAAAAGCTTTTGACAAAATTCAACACCGATTTATGATAAAACCTCTCCAGAAAGTGGGCATAGAGGGAACCTACCTCAACATAATAAAGGCTGTATATGACAAACCCACAGCAAACATCATTCTCAACGGTGAAAAACTGCAAGCATTTCCTCTAAGATCAGGAACGAGACAAGGATGTCCACTCTCACCACTATTATTCAGCATAGTTTTGGAAGTCCTAGCCACGGCAATCAGAGAAGAAAAAGAAATAAAAGGAATACAAATTGGAAAAGAAGAAGTAAAACTGTCACTCTTTGCAGATGACATGATACTATACATAGAGAATTCTAAAACTGCCACCAGAAAACTACTAGAGCTAATTAATGAATTTGGTAAAGTTGCAGGATACAAAATTAATGCACAGAAATCTCTTGCATTCCTATACACTAATGATGAAAAATCTGAAAGAGAAATTATGGAAACACTCCCATTTACCATTGCAACAAAAAAGAATAAAATACCTAGGAATAAACCTACCTAGGGAGACAAAAGACCTGTATGCAGAAAACTATAAGACACTGATGAAAGAAATTAAAGATGATACCAACAGATGGAGAGATATACCATGTTCTTGGATTGGAAGAATCAATATTGTGAAAATGACTATACTACCCAAAGCAATCTACAGATTCAATGCAATCCCTATGAAATTACCAACAGCATTTTTTAAGGAACTAGAACAAAAAATCTTTAAAGTTGTATGGAGACACAAAAGACCCCGAATAGCCAAAGCAGTCTTGAGGGAAAAAAAAATGGAGCTGGAGGAATCAGACTCCCTGACTTCAGACTATACTACAAAGCTACAGTAATCAAGACAATATGGTACTGGCACAAAAACAGAAACATAGATCAATGGAACAAGATAGAAAGCCCAGAGATAAACCCACGCACCTATGGTCAACTAATCTATGACAAAGGAGACAAGGATATACAATGGAGAAAAGACAGTCTCTTCAATAAGTGGTGCTGGGAAAACTGGACAGCTACATGTAAAAGAATGAAATTAGAATACTCCCTAACACCATACACAAAAATAAACTCGAAATGGATTCGAGACCTAAATGTAAGACCGGACACTATAAAACTCTTAGTGGAAAACATAGGAAGAACACTCTTTGACATCAATCACAGCAAGATCTTTTTTGATCCACCTCCTAGAGTAATGGAAATAAAAACAAAAATAAACAAATGGGACCTAATGAAACTTCAAAGCTTATGCACAGCAAAAGTATTTATTGGAAAGGAAACCATAAACAAGACGAAAGGACAAACCATAAACAAAGGAAAGGAAACCATAAACAAGACGAAAAGACAACCCTCAGAATGGGAGAAAACATTTGCAAACGAATCAACGGACAAAGGATTAATCTCCAAAATATATAAACAGCTCATGCAGCTTAATATTAAAAAAACAAAAAACCCAATCCAAAAATGGGCAGAAGACCTAAATAGACATTTCTCCAAAGAAAACATAGAGATGGCCAAGAAGCACATGAAAAATTGCTCAGCATCACTGATTATTAGAGAAATGCAAATCAAAACTACAATGAGGTACCACCTCACACCAGTTAGAATGGGTGTCATCAGAAAATCTACAAACAACAAATGCTGGAGAGGGTGTGGAGAAAAGGGAACCCTCTTGCCCTGTTGGTGGGAATGTAAATTGATACAGCCACTATGGAGAACAGTATGGAGGGTCCTTAAAAAACTAAAAATTACCATATGATCCAGCAATCCCACTACTGGGCATATACCCAGAGAAAACCATAATTCAAAAAGACACATGCACCCCAATGTTTATTGCAGCACTGTTTACAATAGCCAGGTCATGGAAGCAACCTAAATGCCCATCGACAGACGAATGGATAAAGAAGTTGTGGTACATATATACAATGGAATATTACTCAGCCATAAAAAGGAACGAAATTGAGCCATTTGTTGAGACGTGGATGGATCTAGAGACTGCCATACAGAGTGAAGTAAGTCAGAGAAAAACAAATATCGTATATTAACGCATATATGTGGAACCTAGAAAAATGGTACAGATGAACCGGTTTGCAGGGCAGAAATTGAGACACAGATGTAGAGAACAAATGTATGGACACCAAGGGGGGAAAGCGGCAGGAGGGTGGGAGTGGTGGTGTGATGAATTGTGCCATTGGGATTGACATGTATACACTGATGTGTATAAAATTGATGACTAATAAGAACCTGCTGTATAAAAAAATATATAAAATTAAAAATTAAAAAAAAATTTAACAAAAACCCAAAACAAACAAAAAACGACAACAACAAAAAAAGAAACAGCATACCACCAGCACCCCAGAAACTTACTTTGCATGTCCCACCAGTCACTGCCCCGCATCAAAAGTATCCACTGTCCTGACTTCTAACATCATAAATAAGTTTTGCCTGTTGTAAACATCATGTAAGTAGAATTAGTGTGGGTACTTTTTTTTTTTTATAAATTTATTTATTTATTTATATTTATTTTTGGCTGTGTTGGGTCTTCGTTTCTGTGCAAGGGCTTTCTCCAGTTGCGGCGAGCGGGGGCCACTCTTCATCGTGGTGCGGGGGCCTCTCACCGTCGCAACCTCTCCCGTTGTGGAGCACAGGCTCCAGACGTGCAGGCTCAGTAGTTGTGGCTCACGGGCCTAGTCACTCCGTGGCATGTGGGATCTTCTCAGACCAGGGCTCCCGTGTCCCCCATATTGGCAGGCAGATTCTTAACCACTGCGCCACCAGGGAAGTCCCAGTGTAGGTACTTTTTTACATCTGGCTTCCTGTGCTAATATTTTGTTTGTGAGAGTCAGTCTTGTTGTTTCATGTATTTATGGTTTTTTCATTCTCATTGCTATACGTTCCATTGTGTGATTATATTATGCCACCATGAATTTATTCTTCTTAACTGTTGATGAGCATTTGAGTTGTGTCCAGCATTACATATAATGTGGCTATAGACATTCTTTTATGTGTCTGCTGGTAAACATGTATATGATTTCTCTTGTCCATATACCTAGGAGGGGTGATATGTTCTCTTAAATAATAAACATCTGGAAAAGCTTTGAGAGCTACATTAAAAAAAAAGAAGAAGTATTTAACAAAAGTGTAAAATTTATACTTTGAAAACTACAAAATATTAAAGAATATCTAAGTAAATGGAAAAATATACCATGTTCATGGATCAGAAGCCTTAACATTGTTATGATGGCAATATTCTTTAGATCAATCTACAAACTTAGTGCTACCTTAGTTCAGGCTGCCATAACAAAATAACATAGATTGGATGGCTTAAACAACAGTAGTGTATTTTCTCACAGTTCTGGAGGCTGGAAAAGTACCCACACTGGGATCCCACATGCCATAACAAAATAACATAGATTGGATGGCTTAAACAACAGTAGTGTATTTTCTCACAGTTCTGGAGGCTGGAAGTCCAAGATTAAGGTGCCTTCATAGTCGGGTTATGGAGAGCTCCCTTCCTGGCTTGCAGACAGCTACCCTCTCACTGTGTCCTCACATGTCACAGAGGGAGGGAGGGAGGAGCAGAGAGAAAGAGAGGGAGAATGAGAATGAGCAAGCTTGCTGGTGTCTCTTCTAATGAGGTCACTAATCCCATAATGAAGGGCCCATCCTTATGACCTCATCTAAACCTGATTACCTCCTAAAGGCCACCTATCTAAGTACCATCACATTAGGGCTTGGGACTTCAACATATGAATTTGGGGGAGGACACTATTCAGTTCAT
Organism: Eschrichtius robustus; assembly: GCF_028021215.1. Lineage (NCBI taxonomy): Eukaryota > Metazoa > Chordata > Mammalia > Artiodactyla > Eschrichtiidae > Eschrichtius > Eschrichtius robustus. The sequence continues at coordinate 125,706,512 of NC_090825.1, forward strand.
AACACATGTAATCCCTATAAAAATCCCCACTTGCTTCTCTGTAGAAATTGACAAACTGATTCTAAAATGCATATGGAATTGAAAGGAACATAAAATAGCCAAAGCAATCTTGAAAAAGAAGAACAAGGTTGGAAGACTCAAACTTCCCACTTTCAAAACTTACTACAAAGCTACAATAAACAAAACAATGTGGTACAAGGATAGACATATAGATCAATAGAGTCGAAATGAGAGTGGAAAAATAAACCCTTATATTTATGGTCAGTTGAATGTCATCAAGGCAACCAAAATAATTCAATAGGGAAAGAACAGTCTTCAACAAATGATGCTAGGAAAACTGAACATATATATGCGAAAAAAAAAAAAAGTTGCCTTCTTCTTCACATCATACACAAAAATTAACTCAAAATAAGTCAAAAACCTAAATGTAAGAGCTAAAACTATAAAATTGTTAAGAGAAAATATAGGAGTAAATCTTTGTGACCTTAAGTTAGGCAAAGCCTTCTTGGACATGACACCCAAAGCACAAACAACTAAGGAAAAATAGATAAATTGAACATCGTCAAAATTAAAAACTTTTTTGCTTCAAAACATACCATGAAGAATGTGAAAGGCAACACACAGAATGGGAGATAAAATTTGCAAATCATATATCTGGTAAAGGGCTTGTATCTAGACTATATAAAGAATACTTACAACTTAATAATAAAAAAGACAAATAACCCAATTTCAAAATGGGCAAAGGATATGAATAGACATTTCTCTGAAGAAGTTATATAAATGTCCAATAAGGACATGAAGAAATGCTCAACATCATTAGCAATCAATGAAATGCAAATAAAACCACAATGAGATAAACTTCACACCCACTCAGTTGGCTATAATCAAAAAAGACAGATAATACAAGTGTTGGCAAGAATATGGAGGAATTGGAACCCTCATACCTTGCTGGTGGGAATGTAAAATGTGTAGGTGCTTTGGAAAACAATCTTGCAGTTCCTCGAGGGGTAAACGTAGAGTTACCGTATAACCCCAACAATTCCAAATTCCACTGCTTGACTTACGCTCAAGTAATGTATGTTCACACAAAAACTTGTACACAAATGTTCATAGCAATATTATTCATAAAGTCAGAAGTTTGAAACAATTCAAATATCCATCAGCCAGTGAATGGATAAGTACAATGTGGTATATCCATACAGTGGAATATTATTCATCAGTAGAAAAGAAATACTGATACATGCTCCATGTGGATAAACCTTGAAAACACAAATGGCCCATAAACAGGTAATAACATTCTCAATTTCATTAATAATCAGGGAAATTAAATTTAAAATCACAATAGAACATCCTTTCACCTGTACCATGTTAACTAAATATAAGTTAGGTGTTACCTGGTGTCTGTGATAATATAGCTCTGTGAGAACTGCTGGTGGGAATGTAAATGGGAAAAACTTATTGGAAAACAGTGAGACATCACCTCACAAATACAAGAATGTTCAAGGCAGCATTTCCATAAAGGAAAAAAAAAAAACCACAAGCAGCTTGGATGTCCTTCGGCAGTGGAATAGATCAATTGTGATATAGTCAGACAATGAAATACAGCACCGCAGTGAAAATGAATGGCCCACAACTACATGCATCGACATGGATGAATCTCAAAAACATAATACTGAGAGAATGAAGCAGTAAATTACACAGAAGAGTAGATGCAGTATGATTCCATCCATATAAAGTTCAAAAACAGGCAAAACTAAACAATATATTGTTTGTAGATACCTCAAAGGTAGTAAAACTGTAAAGAAAAGCAAGAGAATGATAAACACAATTTGGGATGTGGTGTGGGAAGCAGGGCGCTCTTAGGGAGACGGGAACAGGCTTCCGAGCTGCTGGTGATGTTCTATTTCATAAACTCTGTAGTGAGTAGCTGGGAGCATGTTTTATTATTCTTCTTTACACTGTACATATATATTTACTACATCTTCTGTATGTATAATATATTTCACAATTTAAATGTTTAAAATAATGAATGAGATCACCCTCAGGGACCCTTCTAACACTTTGATTTTGAAATTCCATAAAACTGTCTCATTTGAAAAGTTGAAATTCAACAGAATCCTAGACTCTCATATCTGGATGTGTCCTCAGTTACCACATAGCCCCCTCAGTTTACAAATGAGGCAACTGAGCTCCAGAGGGGTGAGGTCACTTTTTCAAAGTCACACAGCACCTGAGTGCTAGAATGGGAATATGGAGGAATTGGAAGGTCCAGTGACCCTCAAAACGGTACATTTTCCACTGAAACACAGTAGGGCTGTGTGCATGTCCTATTCTAGGCATTATATTTACAATGAGCATTCTGTGTTTTCTGGAAGCAGTTCTGAGTTCCCATATTCTGTCCCATTGTCAGACTATATGATCTTTCTTTTAATTAATAGACTTTATTTTTCTGATTCACAGAATAATGACTGCCCTGGATGTATTAATTCCACATCACTTCCATACTACAGACCCTCTCCATGGCCTTTCCTGTTATTTGAATGAAGAGCTCTGCTCAGCCTCAGATACATCTGTCGTGCTGGTCCAGCTTTCCTTCCACCCCGTGTTCCCCACTGTATTTCCAGGAACCCCTGGGATTCTTATCAACCTTTACATCCTTTCTACCTTCCTCCTTCAGCTCCTTGGGGGAAATGAAGGAACAGATTGTTCCAAGTTTTCATATGGCCTCCTGGTTTTCTCCACTGGGAGAGGTGGCTCTGGAAGTGGAGTTGGCAGGGGACACAAAGGAGAGAAAAGAAGGGAAAAAACAGGAGCTGTTTCCAATGAGGTTGTAGGCCATGACCTGACTAATTCCACAGCCATGAAGTCAATTGATCTGCCACCTGCACATCCCAGAACAGTCTGTTCTCTGGCCTTGCCTGCCTTCCAGACCAGGCATTGTTTGATGTGATGAGTTTTCATGAAGCCTGATGAAAGTTGGACCCTTCCCCACCTACCACCACCACCAGCACCACTTCTACTCATAAGCCCTGAATCTCTGCAGGGGTGGTCTCCAGTGGCTGCCAGCTCTACCTCACTTGGAATTTAAAATGTTTAGGCATATAGTCAGCCCTACCTTCTCCTAGACTCACAGGATGTCAGTGTCAGAAGAAAAGCTCAGGTCATTTCTTGTCTGGTTTCTGCTCTTTACACAGAAGTGAACAGAGGCCCCAGACCACAGAGGACCAAGTTCAGTGTCACCCAGAGAGTTAGATAGCCCAGGTGGTCTGACTCCCAGAGCAGAGTCTCTCATGGTCCTAGACCGTTTCCCGTGGTGCTGTGACATTTGGAGCTGCCCTCCTCCCTCACCTTGGCCCTTGGAGCCTACCTCTGGCCTGCAGAGTGAACAAACACTTGCAAAATACTTCTGACATTGACCTAGAAGTCCCTCCTACTTTTAACCTGGCTGCTTTTGCAAAACAACGTTCCCTGTTAAAGATAAGAGAGTATTTACTGGGGTGATGTCACCCAGTCCAGGCCAGGTCCTCGCACTTACAGGCTTGGAAACCACTTTGTTGGTTTCCCCACCGTGGATCACGCTTGGTAAAGCTGAGTCATGCTAACCACATCTTTGGGAAACTGATGAATAAAACCTGAGTGCCTGTTTATTAACATAAACAAGAGCTGTAACTCTCCGTTGTACTAGTTCATGTTGCCCTGATCAGCTGCTTCTCTCACAAAGGCAACCTATGTAGAAAGTCAAACTGTCAGACTCAGAGCAAAGGGAGCTGGTCTCGGGATTTGAATGAGCTCTCCAGTGGCCTTCCTTTGATTGCTGACAAGCCCCTTCCTGGCTGACCCATCCTTGCTTTAGCTGGATCAATAAACTCAGCAGTTCTGGTGGCCCAGAGAGTCATTCAGTCTCTTGGAAGAAACTTAGCCTCTTCCTGCTCTTCCCATTATGTGTTCATTTCATAACTTAACTCTCAGAGGGAAATCTCATTTCCCACGTTTCTAAGTCCTTTGGGGGAGGGGAGTCCCACATGATTCAGTTGTTCAGACACCTATAATTATATCCACCTGCTGTTCTATTATCTGCCCTATATTACTTCATATTGTCCACAAGGATATCCCCAAAGACTTTATAAAGTACCTTATGAAATCATGTTGCCTCTCTGTTCAGAAGTCATCAGTGCAATTGATCATTTCTGCAGCTGGGTAATGGGGAATCATTATAATCTTCTCTCTACTGTTGTATATGTCTGAGATTTTTCAAAATAATTTAAGATTTTAAAAACTAGGGGAAAAACCATCCATGGCTTCCTAGTTTCCCACGAAGCCTAAACGTCTTAAACTGGACTTGGCCCCTCTTCCTCCAACTGGCCTGGCAATATTTTCCTGTAATATTGCCTTCCACTCTCTAAAAACACCACCCTTACCCTAGCCCCATCTCCACACAAATATCGCTTGCAGTTTCCTGCCTTTGTGCTTTAGCTCATTCCATTCCTTCACTTCAACTTAGATGCTACCTCCTCCAGAAAGTCTTCATTGATTCCTCCCACTCACAGCACTTGCTACCTACACCAGCCCATGGCCTGTCCCCACTGATGTACGTTCTATGTGGTCTTCCCTCTGCATCCATTGTTAGCTCTTTGGAGTTCAAGGATTGTGTTTTATCATTCCTGCCTGGGAACAGATCTACCTTTTATGGCTATGGTAAAGATGGATTATAATCTTCAAATCATACATCCCATTGCCATCCTAGCTTGTCTTCACCTAGCACAGACTCATGCACGTAGGAAATGCCCAGGACATTTTTAACTGAATGATTCTTTCATCAAACTCATGATACCACCAGCTGTGTTGCATTGCATAAGCCACACGGCTTTAAACTTTTCCTCCATGTTTTTAGAGGATTGTATAGCATGGGTGGTCTCAGCATGCATCAGGATCAGCTGGGGAGTGTGCTAAAATGCAGATGCCTGGGCTCCAACCCCAGGGAGTCTGATTCAGGTCCAGGCAGCTGCATCTCAAGAAGCCCGCCAGGTGATTCTGATGCAAGTGGTCTTCGGGCCATCCTTTAAGGAGCACTGGCCCCAAAGGCCCATGAGGTCCCATGCGTCACCATTCTCTGGCCACTTATGACTGAGTCAGACAGCAGCCTTGTCCCCAGCGAGAACCTCATGCTTGCAGACCCTCCCTGGACTCACCTGCCTTTGTTTCCCGCCCTGTTTCCCCAAGTGTGTGGCTGTGGCCTGGCTCAGTCAGGCTTCTTCTTCAAGAACCAGGAGTACATCTGCACCCAGGACTACCAGCAACTCTACGGCACCCGCTGTGACAGCTGCCGGGACTTTATCACGGGCGAGGTCATCTCTGCGCTGGGCCGCACCTACCACCCCAAGTGCTTCGTGTGCAGCTTGTGCAGGTGAGCAGGAGGCCAGCGGGGGCGGGGACCCTCTGCCTGGGATCCTGCAGAAGGGAAGAAGTGGCCTTCCCCAGGCAGATCTGGGGCTTACTCGGCTTTATGCTGGACACTTGCATCCTCTAATCTCGGGGGTGGAAGGACTGGACAGGCCAGTGGTTTTCAAACATTTAGCGGCTGAATCCTGTTTGTCAAATGTGATCTAGTATAAAACACTAGTTTGTCCCGAGATGAAGGCAGCGTAGGATCTGAGCCCCAACACTCAGCCTCCCATTTCCCATCAAAAGGCCCTGAAGGAACCTCTGAGGGCCCTCTGGCCTCTCAAAACTCAGTTTGGAATCCATGAATCTGGCTCAGGCTCTCACACCCTCAGCCACATGCAGTACTGGGATATCTGTTTATAGCCTTCCTCCATGACCCTGGCAGGTGACCCCACCTCTGTAAGCCTCAGCTTCATTGGTGAATCGACATCAAAGCCAGTCCAACTTCATTGGATTTCCATGAAGATAAATGAGATGGTACATGCAGAGAGACCTTATCTCAATGACTGGTACCAAATTGTGTCCACTTTTATTATTCTCTTCATTATCATAATGATCATTATCTAGCCTCTCAAAACCTCTGATAGGTGATGGAAAGCTCACGCCTTCCCTCCTCCCTACCCTCAGCATCCTCATTGCTTGTTAACTTAGCAAATGTACATTAAGGGCCCAGTGTATGCTAAGCACAATATTAAGTAGATGAAAAAATAAAGAAAACCTCAACCCTGCCCACAGATATGTTAAAATTTAATGGACTGCTCTGATTAAGTCATAAGTAAAGCACGATTGGAGTATATGTATGCATTTTTTAATTGGGAAAGTCATTTACAGATTAATTATTCTCCTCTTAAAATAACCACTTCTTTGTTACCAGTTAGAGTAACTAACCAATTAGAGTTTCTGATTGAGACTAACGACACAGTGCATAAGAAAATATTATCACCCAGTGGAATTCATTCATTCATCCATCCAACCCTTAAGACCTGGAATCCCAGAACCATTGGAAGTTTGCACAGTAGGATCCGTATGGTCTAAAGTGGAGGTTTTGTGAAGCCCCACGGAGAATAGGCGCCTTCCCAAGGTCATGCCGGGTCCTTTTACCATGAGTCAGTGCCTGGGCTGTGATGAGAACACGGCTCCCCTCTCTCCCTGGCACTCCCTCCATTGTTCATGTTGCTAATGTAAGGGCAGCGGAGCCACTGCAGGCTTACGGGGGCATAAGCTCAGAGTCCATATTAACAGGCATCCCAAACCGCACGAGCGAGAGCTGCTGTGTGATGGGATCAGCTGTGCTGAGGGTTCTATGTGCTTTATATTTAGCTAGGGAGGCAGGACATGACGAGCTTAAGCCCCTGAGCTGTGGAACTCAAACTGGGCAAATGCAGGTGAGCAGAGGAAGAGGTTCTTTGAGGATGTCTAAACTTCCTGTGGAGTGAAAGAAGGAAATTTTGGCAAGTTGGGGAGTTATTCGAATGAGTTCTTCCTGACATACAGGGGATAGGTCAAGTTGGGATGGGAGAAGTCCTTCCAGGAAGAGGAAGTACCTCTGAGACGTTTTTAGCCTCTTCATCATAGAAGAGAAATGTAAGCCCAAATAAGTGTCATGATTTGCCCAGTGTTTAAAAATCATGTAACTGGCCCAACTGGGTCTCCAGTTCCGGTCCTGGCCCTAACTGAGTGGTTTAGCCTGGCCCCGTGAACAGCACTTGAATGTAGCCGGTGCTCTCTGTGTGCTGTGTGTGCTACCAAAGATCTTCAAGCACATGTGTTGTCAAGTCACCTATAGACACAGAACCCTCTGGAGAGGTGGTGTTGAATTTCTCCTTCATCCCTCTTGCAGGAAGCCTTTCCCCATTGGAGACAAGGTGACCTTCAGCGGGAAGGAATGTTTGTGTCAGACATGCTCCCAGTCCATGACGAGCAGTAAGCCCATCAAGATCCGTGGACCAAGCCGTGAGTCCTCCCCACGGGGCACGTCGCTGTCCACGAGTGCCATCTCCCAGGGCTCTCCTGTCCCAGCTTCGCTAACTGCTTCTGCAGCCTGGAGGGAAGTGGGGGAGGTTCCCACCCTGGAGGACTCCTGCAGCATGACCCAGTTGGCACACAGCCCAGACTCACAAACTTCCCAAAGCACAAACGCAGGGAAAACAGGCTGCCCAACTATAAACAGGGATGGCCTGTGCCACGTATTGGCCACTTGGGTGGTTCTCCTGGGATGAGCAGGGGTCCTTATCTCCCCTCTGGTCCACGCTCCCAAAGGCATCCCAACAGAGCTGATCAAGTGTTTTCCACCAGTGGCTGTCAATTTTGCAGACGTATCTTAACAAAAGAGGGAATATGAGAGAAAGCCACAAGGGCTGTGCTAGTGTCCCTTAGGGTGTGTTCCGTGGACCGTGACATCAGCTTCACTGCAGGACTGATAAAAATACAGATTTCTGGGCCCACTCTGGACTTCTAGGAATGGGAAATCCTAGAAATCTACAATCTTAATAAGCTTCTTGGGTGATTCATTCGCTGCTCCTAAGACTGAGAACTACTGTCTAGGGATGAGGGGGACACTTGGCAGGCCATCATAAAGGTCACGTTCTATCACCAAAACAGAGATTGGGAGTTGGGGGGAACTGAGGATCAATAGTGCCTCGGAACAGTCATTCTGATTTGTGGAATGTCCATTCCATTCAAACGTGTCTAGCCGTAAGATATCCAAATCACTGTTCCAAGATGCCCTTGTCAGGCCACTGACTGCATGTGCCCCCACACACACACACACACACGGACACAGCCCCCTGGGTCTCGGTAAGCCAAGCTAAGCTCCGGCATTCTTTCATGTTACGTGACACTCTCACTGGCCTTGTCGGCAGAATCAATGAAAGCCCATTAGCGTCTTGTGCGGCATCACTGTGTGGTATGGGGGCTGTTGGCCACGGCACCAGCAGAGTCAGCATGCTGAGGCTGTGTCCGGCTGAGGGGGGGCGAGCACAGAATACCCCAAGTCAGCAGGGCTCAGCTCCCGGGGGCTCCATTAGCAGGGGAGCCAGTGGGGAGGCTCCCTCCCTTGCCCTTCCTTCCTTTCAGTTGAATCAGATCTGCTCCCAGACTTTCCGTCAGTATCTTCGGTGGGGCTCAAGAACAATTTGCCACTCTGATCAGGTTTCCATCTTGAGGTGGCTGAGTGCACACACTGTTACCCTTCATAACTCCTTGAAAGCATCATCCAGAATGACAGCAAGGCTGGGATGCAGGACCACAGCGCCATGGCTGATGCTGCCAAGGCGACCAGACACCAGTGGGACCACGTGTGAGTTCGTAGAGGGAAGCCGGCTGGAGTCAGGAGGCTGCCATCCTTCTGTGTGAATGCACAGCCATCATGTAGCCTCCCTGTGGCTCAGTTTACCCAACTTTGTGGAAAGCAAATGTATGAGTATTCTGGAATCAAAACTAACATACGTCATAGTGTGTAAAATGCTCTCTAAATATAAAGTGAGGGATTTTGTTGGCTTGGAGGTTTAGTCTAGAAAACATACCAAAGGAGAACTGAGAATAAGATTCCTGAATCTGCTCTTACTTCACTCAGCCTCTGTTGCGTGTACTGTGTGCCTTGGGGAATCTCAGACAGGTGGGAGATTTCCTCAGCTAAGTGCGGGAGTCCTGCATGGGAGCATATCCACAAGAAGAGGATGTGTCCACCATAATTCTGCAGATCAGGAGGTGAAGAAGGTGAGGAAGAGTGAGTACAGAAGAGCAAGTGAGCACGTGGGCAGTCTCCGGGGGGACGCCTAGGATCATGGCTCATCTTGTTACTCGTGAAGTCTAGACATCAATGTGTGGATCTACAGGGCATATGTTTCATAGAAATGTTTTCTCCCCAAAGGTGGTCATTGTCTATGCTGCAAACGCAAGGCAGCCTCCTGACTTGGGAGGAAGTTGGAAGGTCTGCTTAGCTCCCCAAGGATGGAGGGAACTAAAACAAGATTCAAGAGAGTGCTAAGGTGAAGAACATATCATGGAGAAGGAAAATGAAAGCAGGAAAACGTGCTGTATTTTTGAGCTACAGGAGTATGAAGTTTCATCCCTGGAATGTAAAGACATTCTGGAAAAGCAGGAGCAGTGTCTACTCAAAAGAGATCAAGAAGAATACTTAGGAACTGTCAAGAGAAAAGAATTGTATTACTTATCACAGGCGGAAGAAATGTTTCCTCACAGATCTCACCGAGGAGAATCAGGAGCAGAAGTAGCGTCGCCACCATCACCACCATAAGTAACCACCACCACCACCATCTTCACAATCACCACCACCATCATTATGAGCACCACCATCACCAACACTACCGTCACCACTGGTAACATTGATTGACCGTGACTCTTGCCAGGCACTGCCCAGACCTCACTGAGAAGAATCAGCAGCAGTAGCACCACCACCATCACCACCAAAACCACCACCATCACTATTGCTAACATTGATTGGCCGTTACTGTTGTCAGGCACTGCACTAAGTTTTCTATATATAACATCTCATTTAATCATTATAATAACTCTATGAGGGAGATAAGAGTAATGGTTTTTAGATGAGAAAACTAAGACTCAAAAAGCATAAATGACTTGCCCAAAGTCGCTCAGATAATGGTAATGTAACTGGAATGTGAGCCCAGGCAGTCTGGCTTTGGAGCCTATTTCCTTAACACCCTGTACCAGAGGCATGACTTGCTAATAGGAAGGGTCCTGTCTCCCTGGATTAGTTGCCTAAAACAAGGTGGGGAGCTTGCTATGGCTCACAAACCCACTTATTTTTGCTGATCTAAGTGGAATGAATGACACAGTCAAAAAAACTAAAAATAGTTGTCTGGGGTCTTCAGAGTCTCCAGTAAACTGAGGGATTTAGGAGGAACAAGTGGTGGCATCATACTTTCTGCCAGCTGAAGGTTGTAATTTTGGAATAAAGAGGAACGTACGAGGAATGGAGTGGACAGCTGGCTCTGCAGAATCCAACTTGGGACAGGGTGTGGTTTTCCTGACCCTGCTTATTATACCAGACCCGGGCTCCCGGCTGGGGTGTTTGAGGCTCCACGGGTGGCCAAGAGTGAGAGTTGAAAGAAGAGGGAGGAAAAGGTCCTGATAAATATGAAGCCAGTACAGTGGAAGATGAGCAGTATAACATGAAAAGAAAACCCATGTGGAGCAGGTACGCCAGAATCTCAGGAGGAATCAGCAGGCCCTCCCAACATCAGGAGTATTGCTTCTGACCTCATATCAGAGATTGGATAATGCACAGAGTATGAGTTAAAAACATGAGAATATGGGATAATAATGATAGCAACCGCTCTTTGGGTACATGCATGCCAAGCACTGTGCAGAGTCTTTCCAGGCCTGACTTCAGTTCATCTTCACACCAGTGTTGTAAGGAAGATGTTCAGATGAGGAAGCTGAGGTCATACAACTAGTCAGCTGGGGAGCTGGGATTCTCCCCTTGGCCAGCCTCTCTCCACTCACTCTAACCTCTCAGCTCAACCTCTAACCACTACACTGTACCATGTCCTAAATTTTAGCTCAAGGTGCCAATTCACTTCAGATGTGTCGCTGCAACTTAAAGAGATGGAACTCATCTCTTTTGTGGCCACAAAAGGATACAGCTCTTCAAGTAAGGTTTATTGAAAAGATAGACAATGGTGTTGTTGGCTAGTAACATGTCTATCTCCATGGAATCCACAAGTGAATTTGCTCAGTGAATGACCATGTCAAGTAAGGAAAAGTGAAGTGCAAGGGATAAAGGAGAAGAGAGAAACTATAATTATTATTAAATATTTGAAGAAACTGACGTGGGGGAAGAGGTAGATTATTCTTGGTTGCATAAAATAGGGGGTGTCACAAGGAGTCAGGAATCAGCTCCATATAAAAAAGGCAGTCGCGGGACTTCCCTGGTGGTCCAGTGGTTAAGACTCTGTGCTCCCAATGCAGGGGACCTGGGTTCTATCCCTGGTCAGGGAACTAGATCCCACATGCATGCTGCAACTAAGAGCCCGCATGCCGCAATGAAGATCCCACATGCCGCAACTACGACCCGGCGCAGGCAAAAAAAAAGAAGAAAAAAAGGTAGTCATGACAATCTTACCTGTCCAAAGGCAAAGTGGACTTTCTCGAGAGGGGGTGAGCTGCTCACCCCTGGAGGCGGACACAGAGGAAGGTGCCCACCCCTGCTGAGAATGCTGTAGATTCCTGCATTGGGTGGGACTTTGGCCAAATGCTCTGTGAACTCTGAGCCCCTGTGGAATCATTTAACCCTATCAGTGAGGCCCACAGAGACACAAGGTCAGCATTTGTGGCCTAGAAAGCTGGACCAGACGCCTGAGCCCTTGGGTTTTACTGTTCACAGCATGGGCAAGTCACTTCAGAGGCCATCTGTCTGTAAAAGAGGAGGGGGTACCTGACCTCTCTAAACTATGACATTCTGAAGACCGTGATGATCAGGATGGGGTGGGGGTAGACTTATCCCAGGAGAAAAGAAATCCTAAAACTATTCTCCCAGCCCCCATTTGAAGGCCTGGGACTTGAAGCATTTTGCAGTGGGAGACCTTCCTGCCCGCAGCTTGTGCTAAGAGACGTTAGAAAGGCGCTGTGTGGCCAAGAGGCGCGGACTGTGGGAGCTGCCTCGTACACACACTTCATCAGGGCCCTGACCCTCCCCACAGCCTGCTGGGCACACCCGCTTCCTAGACACGTGGACACCTCCTCTCCTCTCCCAGGACAGGCTCCCAGCTGGATGTGAGAGCTTCAGCCAGCCGCTCCCAGCTTGATACGCCGCCTCTTTTCTCGCCACTGCTCCCAAGTATGCATTTGCTTTGGTGCCAGGAGGCAGGCTTGTCCTCTGGTAAACTTTGCACCATGACCCTTTCCTCCTCCAGAGTGGGACATCCGGTCGGCTAGGCCTGAATTCCCCGCACCTCCCAAGTATCTTGGACGCTGCCTCTATTTCCTGCCCCTCCGCAGACACCAATTGAGCAACAGGCAGACTCTGGGGCCCCCTACATTCAATATTGGCCCCAGCGCACAGTCCAGGGTGAGGGGAACGGAGAGCAAGGGCACCTTTCTGCTCTGGAACGATCTCACAGACTCTTTAATCCTTCCTACTTGGGGAGGCAAATGTTTGGTGTATAATCATGTTGGGGAGGAGGTGTGTGTGTTAAGTTCTGTCCTTTGCCTGAGTGCTGTGAGGCCTGTTCATTCACGCTCATTCAGCAAATCTGCTTTGAGTTCTTAAATATGTGCTGAGCATGGTGCTGGGCAAGAAAATAGATTTAACCACAAAACACACAAATCACAAACAGGGCCCTTGCCATTGAGTGAAACTCTACTGTGCTTGCAGATCTTGATAAAATTCAGTTGGTCTGCGACAAGGGCTTAATTTCCAAAATATATAAACAGCTCATACAGCTCAACATCAAAAAAACAAACAACCCGATTGAAAAATGGTCAGAAGACCTAAATAGATGTTTCATCAAAGAACACATACAGAGGGACAACAGGCACATGAAAAGATGCTTAAAATCACTAATTATTAGAGAAATGCAAATCAAAACTGTAATGAGGTGTCACCTCACACCAGTCAGAATGGCCATCATCAAAAAGTCTACAAACAATAAATGCTGGAGAGGGTGTGGAGAGAAGGGAACCCTCTTGCACTGTTGGTGGGAATGTATATTGGTGCAGCCACTATGGAGAACAGTATGGAGGTTCCTCAAAATACTAAAAACAGAGCTATCATATGACCTAGCAATCCCACTCCTGGGCATATATCTGGAGAAAACTCTAATTCAAAAAGATACATGCACCCCAATGCTCATTGCAGCAGTATTAACAATAGCCAAGATATGGAAGCAACCTAAATGTCCATCAGTAGATAAATGGATAAAGAAGATGTGGTGTGTGTGTGTGTGTGTATATATATATAGAGAGAGAGGGAGAGAGAGAGAGACATATAGATATATAGATATATAGATATACATACAATGGAATATTACTCAGCCATAAAAAAGAATGAAATAATGCTATTTGCAGCAACATGGATGGACATGGAGATTATCATAGTAAGTGAAGTAAGTCAGGCAGAGAAAGAAAAATATCATATGATATCACTTATATGTGGAACCTAGAAAAATGATACAAATGAACTTATTTACAAAACAGAAACAGACTCACAGACATAGAAAAACTTTTGGTTAACGAAGGGGAAAGAGGGGGATAAATTAGGAGTTTGGGATTAACAGGTACACACTACTATACATAAAATAGGTAAGCAGCAAGGACCCACTGTATAGCACAGGGAACTATATTTAATATCTTGTAACAACCTATAATGGAGAAGAACCTGAAAAAGATATATTATATATATATATATATATATATAATATATACATAATATATATACATATATATGTAACTGAATCACTTTGCTATACACCTGAAACTAGCACAACATTGTAAATCAAGTATACTTCAATAAAAATAAAATAAAATAATTAAAAATAAATAAAAATTCAGTCGATCTGGGTGGGGCCCACATTGCTGCACATTTCTGAGCTCCCAGGTGACACTGACGCTGCAGGTCCCTGGGTCACAGAGACTTGCATGAGCTTAGTTAGCAACTCGAGAGCAGAAGCAGTGCAGGGTCCATTCTGGATGAACAGTTGTCAGGATGACCAGCAGGGAACTTTCTGGAGAAACCCTGGGAGGTCTTTCTTTCTCCCTCACACCAAGACCACTTGTCAAGAGGCCAGCCAGGGCTCCACTGGCCTTTCCCTTACCTGGCAGAGTCTCGACAGGTGCCAGTACCAGGGTGGGAGCAGTTGTGGAAAAGCTGGCGTTCCAGGAGGGGTTTCCTTGACTCAGGTGTGCGATGATGGCAGGGCTCTAGGGGCCCAGGATGCTTTGCTCAGCACATCCTCTTGTCTTTGCAGACTGCGCTGGGTGCAAGGAGGAGATCAAGCATGGCCAGTCACTCCTGGCTCTGGACAAGCAGTGGCACGTCAGCTGCTTCAAATGCCAGACCTGCAGCATCATCCTCACCGGGGAGTACATCAGCAAGTGGGTTTCTCCCCCTCCCCAACCTGCCCGCCTGGCCTCTGGATGCTCCCAGACCTGGCTGCACGTGACCTTTGCCCGAGTTCCCAGCAGCATCTCCCTCCGTTTCCATCCAGCTACCACACTCTGGCCGCAAACAGCACCCCACCCACCTTGGGCCCTCACGCGGTGCTTCCTGTGCCTCAGATGCTCTTCTCTGCTCTGCACATGCTTGCTCCTCCCTTCCTTCTGGTCTCAGGTCGCACACCCTCTCCTCAGAGGTGGCCTCATTCCGCCCTATTCTTTGCCTTCATACAAGCCAACACCATTTGCAATTGTATATTTATCCATGTTAACTTTTTAGTAAGGTTAATAATACTAGCTACCACTTATTGAGCTTTTATTGTGGACAAGGAATGTACTAATGGCTGTGCACGAATTATCACATTAAGTCCCATGACTACCCCCATGAGATATTTATCCCCATTCGAAAAGATGTAGAAACTGAGTCTCAGGCAGTAAGTAATTTGCTCCAATGATTATATTTAGTGTCTGTCCTCACCAGGGCGGGACTTGTTTAATTCTGTGCTGCGTGTAGCACAATGCCCGACCCGTAGTCAACAATACAGTTGTTGAATGAATTGAGATAAGAGATGATGGACACACAGTTGTCAGGAAAGATGGCCCAGCCTGCACACTGAGCACTAGACAAGCCCCCTTGTGCTAGGCCCTTGTGACCACATTTACATACTCAAGTACCTAAAATAAATTAGGGCCACAGACCCTCACAGCTTTGACACTTTATGGCCCAGACACTTCTCAGGTATTGCCTCTGGCCCGATGCTAGGACACAGTGAGCATGTAAATTTGTAGCGTGCATGGTTTCTGCTATCAAGAAATAAGAGAGAGAAGCTGTATACATAAGAAACTGTGCCTCCAGGGGATGTGTGATTGAGAGCTCATGGGAAGCTCTATCCTTTAAGACCTTTCCAATCGTAAGTGACAGAAAATCCAACTCAAACTCCCTTAAAAAGCAAAAATGGGAGTTTATTGACTCATAGAAATGGGAAGGCCAGCGGCATTCTGGCTTCTGGCATGGATGAATCCAAGGGCTTAAAGATGTCATTAGCACTTCAGAAGTGTCTCTCTCTCTCTCCCTCTCAGCTCTACCTTCCTCTGCCTTTGTTTCATTCTCAAGCAGGCCCTCCCCAGATGGTAGCAAAGATGATCACCAGCCACTCCAGGCTTTCATTCTAGCAGCTTCGCAAACCTGGCAGAGAGAGAGAGGCTTCTTTCCCAAGAACTCCAGCAAAAGTCCCACGGCTGCCTCTGATTTGGCCACCGCTGGGTCACATGCCCATTCTTGACCAATCACTGGCCAGGAGGATCTCAACCCTCGAGCCAGAGAGCAGCTGTTTGTGAGCTCTTTGTAACTGCGAGTGCGAAGGGGTGGTTCCCAGGAAAACCCAGGCGAGGTACTGCTGCTGGCAGAAAGGGAGATAGATGCTAGCTAGACGACCCTTGTCTGTGTCAGAGGTCTAAGCAAAGGGCTGTGACTATTCACTTCTAACTAGCAGAAGTGGAATCTGGAATATATGAGAGCTTTATGGAAGATGGTGATATTTGGGCCAGACCTTGAAAAGGGGTATAAGATTTGAAAATGTAGAGAAGGAAAGCTTGTAGGCAGAATGCCCAGCCTGGGCAAGGGCAGGGAGGTGCTGGACACATCCATCCTGTTTGTGGGAACTCGGGTATGTGCACAGGTGACGTCCAAAGCTGCAGAGGTTGAGCTAAGGTCACAGCCCCGAGAGCTTTGAAGGCCATGTTAGTGGAGTTTGGCATGCACCTCTGTGCCTGCCAAGTAAGGAGTGCCCTTGGTGAGTCGCCAGCCAGGAGTCCTTGAGTCTGTGAGCCTAAGTCCAGATTCTCTGGGGGAGTAAGGGTTTGCTCAGAGCTCCTCTCAAGCAGGTCCAGCCCAGATTGCCCACCACGCCTTGGGCCTCTGCAGCCGGCCTCTGGGCTCTTCATCCGTCTGCCAGCAGAGTGTCAGATGCTTAGAGGCTCTGGCTGTGGCGTTGATGCCCAGGTTAGAAGCCCAGCCCACTTGACCTCAGCAAGAGACTCAACTTCTCTGAGTCTCAGTTTCCTCATTTATAAAAACAGGGCTAAGAAGAAGACCTGCCTCATAGGGTTGTGTCAGGGCTCAGAGATCTGTGCTTTGTACCTAATCAGTACCCGGTAAATGTTAGTTTTTACCATCTGCCTCTTTTTAGAATCATGTATATTTCAAATTCCCAAAGGCCTCACAACCTCATGGGTCCAAATTAGGAGGTGTTGGCATTTATACCCAAATTTTGCTGGCTCATTGTCCCCACCTCCCGACAAATGACTGTCCTCCTGCCGGGTCACCCTCCCATCCCCACCCAGTGTGGAAGGGTTGGGGGAGGGGGAAGCTTGTCTCGTGGACCCACAAACAACAGTCTCACCTGGTGACTTTGCTGAGCACGGGTCCTCATTGCCAACTCTCCTTCAGGAAACACTGACGGCTCTGCTGCCCAGGGTGGGCTCCTAGCAGTGCCCGCAGGGCAGCAGCTTGGACGTGCCTGTTCTTTAGGCCTCTGTGTGTGTGAGCGAGTTCTGTTACGTACAAAACATGGCATCAGCACTTCAGAGAGATGTCATCAGATCTGGTCCTTAGAGCTAGGCAGGGCTGGAGCAGGGCTGAGCTCTTTGATGCTCCAACCATCTCCACATGGGCCCTTGAAAGCTGAGCCCCAAACGTCCTCCTTGAAGACCCCGCTCAGCAATCATGGGGATTCCCCTAGCTGCCATTTGCCAAGTACTCACTCTAGGCTGGGCGCTGTGCTGAGCCCTGGGACACACTGGAACCATGTCCTTTAATTCTCATGACAACCTGGGAGAAACCAGACCGTCTGGGTTTGAACCAGCTCTAGGTCATCTGAATTGGGTTTTCTCATGCATACAGTGGGGAGACTGATAATTCCAACCTCATAGGGCTGCTGCAAGGATTAGATGAAGTAACCTATGTAAAACGCCCTCAGAGGGCCTGGCACACACCAAGCAATAAATATCAATGGCTATTAGTAGTAGGGGGTCGTATAAGAATAACTAACAGTAATCTTATTACTACCCAATAAGTTATAAGCACTGGGCAAGAATGGAACGCTTAGGAGGTGGTCGGGGAGAGGGGGTTCCTGTTTTCTACTGACCCAGGGGCACAGTCAGACGACTCTTTCTGCACAGGTGAAGTGTTTTATTAGAAGAGGAGCCCTTAAGGATATGCAAAAAACACTGATCATATTGATGACCTCCTGGAAGGGAAACTGGGAGAGGCTGAGAGGGGGGTAAAGACTTTCCCCTTTGTGCCTCTATAATGTGCCAAATGCAAATATTACCTGTTCTAAATAAAATAAAAGTTTTATTTTTTAAATAATTTTTAAATGAATTTTTAAAAGAGCCATTTGGGGTAAAGGAAAAAGTAGGTCTGGAGAATTTGCGGGGAGGGAGAGGAAGGAGAGTGGAAAAGGGACACTCACAGCCAGCAGCAGACCGGTGGTGCCCAGGCACGCTCAGGGAGTTTGTCAAGATGCAGATTCCCTGGCATCCCCCCATCCCAGGAATTGTCTGATTTTGTATATCTGAAGGGTGTCTGGGGAATTTGCATTTTTAACAGCTCCCTGAGTGCTTCTAATCTTGGTCCAGTCACAGTTGGCTGCAGGTCTGGGAAGCTCCACGTGACACCCCCCCGTAAACCCCCCTAACTTCCTCTTCCTGTGTGGATTTCCTCTTGCAGGGATGGCGTTCCATACTGCGAGTCTGACTACCACTCCCAGTTTGGCATTAAGTGCGAGACTTGTGACCGATACATCAGCGGCAGGGTCTTGGAGGTGAGTGGGTACAAGTAACTCTGAAGATGTTTGGGCAGGATGGCCTGTGACTCCAAAAAGTCATCCCTGAGGAAGGGGAGGGTCACCCCACACCCGTTTTTCCATAGCCTCTACCTCCCCCATTTTCTCTACCCCAGCTTAGCTTGCTACATAACCTTGAGCAGATAACCTTCTCTGGGTACCCTCAAAATGAGGAGCTGGACAAAATTATTCCTTGTTCCAAAAATGCTGTGTTGGAAATATCAGTTGCTTCTCTGGATTCAGACCCAGCTCAATTACTGGGGAGTGACAATTATGATTTTCTTCCCAACCCTGCTTTATTTTTTAAGCATTTGGTAACGTGCTGATTTAAGAACCAGCTTGTCCAGCAGCCTATTCCCTAAGCCCTTCTTTGGCTGGTCCATCACCATGGCAACAGCTCTTCTCCGCCTCTGATACACAGCTCGCTCTGCCATGACAGACAACCTGCAGCACCATTGCTGAGCCCTTGCCTGAGCCCTCGCCTGAGCCCTCGTTTGCTGGCCTTCCTGGCCTTCCCTCCCACACCCTGTGGGCCCAGGAAGCTGTCTTCCTATGCTTTGGGACCACCCACCTTGAGGAACCAGAAACAGGAAAGAGTTTGGTGCAAATGAAAAACAGTAGCCTAAGAGTAGAAACAGTTGGGTGCTAACTCATGCTCAGATTTTGGGTGAGTATCTCTGCCTTTCTAAGCCTCAGTTTTCTCATCTGACAGTGGCTGAGGGACGACAGACTGGGTCAGGCCTTGCGAACAGAATCATTAATTCTGACAAATCTGGCCAGTCGGTTGTGGTTACCTGGAGTCAGCAGTGTGTTGAGAAGGATTCTGCAGCCGCATCTCGGCTCAGCAGGAGAAAGTGCAGCAACCAGGAATGGACTCTCTGAGGAGATGCATTGAAGCTGAGCCCTGAGGATGAGCAGGAAGCTGCCGTGTGAAGAGCTGGAGGAAGAATGAGCTTGACCCTTTCAGGGAACAGAGAAAAAGGCCAGTGTGGCTGAGTTCTGTAGATCAGGGCTAGAGGAGGATGGAGTATATCATAAAGGGCGTGTCACATAAAGCTCTGTAGACCTGCTTAGGAGTTTCTGTTTTCTAGCAAGTGCAGTGGAAAGCCATTGGAGAATTTTAAACCAAAGAGCAATGTAGTAAGATTGCTTTTACAAGATTGTAGGGAATCAGAGAGAATAAGACAAACAAATGCACAGAGTGGATAAACCATCAAGCATTCCCAAGGAGCTGTAGGAGTGAGATGTGGAGGAAAAGGCAAGAAACAGAAGCATAGGGAGGGTTTGGGCCCAGGTTTCTTAGGGCCTGATGCCAGGGTGAGGAGTTTGTCATTTACGGGGCAACAGGAGCAGAGGTGTTGTAGAAAGGCCAAGCAGAAGTGACCTGCTTCAAGCTGCATCTTAGGGAGGATAACGTGATGTACATGGGCTAAATTTAGAGGAAAGAAACTGGAAGTGGGAGACCAGCGAGGAGCCCTTGACCCCTCAGGAAGGACTCAGGAGGCACAGTGGCAGTGGAAGGGGCAACCACCCCGTCTGCAGCACTGTGGAAGTAGAATTCCAGTAGCTTTGCAACCGTGGGGCAACTTGTAGACGTAACCATCGAAGGAGAAGAGGCCAAAAGTTGAACCAAAGTGTCAAGCCCAGGTGAGAGGAAGTCTGGTGTTGCCATCCGCAGAACTGGGGGTGGCAGGGAAAGAAGCTGATCCGGGCAAAAACATATCGAGTTCTCTTTGGGGTGGGGGTGTGGCTGAAATTCCAGGAAGGTTTCAAGAGGACAGTGAGAATGTAGATCAGAGCTCAGGGACAAAGCTCAGGCCTGGAGGGGCCAGTCTCAAAAATGCTAGGATTTGAATAATAGTCGGCACCATTGGAGTCATCAGGATTTCTGAGAGAGGAAGAGAAGTGGGCGGAAGGCAGCCTTGAGGAGTGGCTGCTTACAGGGGGCAGAAGGAGCTGAGAAGTTGTCAGAGAACGAGGAGGAGCAGTCGGGACGTGGGGGGAGATTGGGAAGGGGTGATGAGAGGACAGAGCTCAGAAAAGATGGGGAGTCAGTCAGAGTGTTGGGCAGATTCTACAGAGCAGGTAGGGATACGCAGGCTGAGAAAAAGCTGTAAGGTGTGGGGCAAGGTTACCTTCAGGAGAACCATTTGTTGGGTCTGCAGGATTGTGGGCAGGGGGCATCCACATTGCAGTGGGGTAAAGGGTCAGTGGCACGAGAGATCATAAAAGCAAACTTTTCTTTCGAGAAGGAAGAGAGTTCGATTACACGCAGGGCCAGGGCCGCAGACGGGAATTTGTCCCAGCATTTCCAAGCTGCTCTGAAATCGTGTCGGTGGCTGTCTTTTCCCCCCGCATGTTACTGTCATTTAGCATAGTGAGAGCCTTCTCTTCTTGGACAGCTCTTGTGACTGGGTTTCAATTGGTTACATTTGTACGAGGCTCCGTTAGCATCTTGGGCGTGTTGATTTTTTTTTTTTTTCCTTAGAGCAGGAAGAGACTTCTAGCAATCAACTAGTTTACCCTCCTCGTTTTACATATAAGAAAAGTGAGCCCCAAGACACGTGGTGCTTCTCGCAGGTCACATACAGAATTTCTAGTAAAGACAGAGCTGAAATCTAGGACTCCAGGCTCCCGTATCCCACACCAATGCCAACAGCTCTCAGCTACCCAGGGCCTTTGAGGCAGTGTGATGTATGAAAATACACAGTTGGAGTGAAACAGACTTAGATTCCAGTTTTATCACTTCTAGCCATGAAACCTTAACCAAGTCACTTTCTTTGAGTCTTAGAGTCTTTATCTATCAATGGAGAATACTACTGTTATTAACTCCTAGTAGATATGTCAATGTGAAATCAGAGAAAATATATATATTGGTCTCTGCCCCTGGTTCCTGGCACAGAGCTCCTAAAATCCTTCTGATTTCCTAAGTGATAAGAGTACTAGGAGCATATTTTGTTCTCACATTTGATCTTTGACCTCAGTTCCTACACACAGAGCTCCTAAATCCCTTGGAATTTTCTGAGGGATAGGAGCATATTTTGTTCTAATGAGGTGACTCTTGGTGGGCTCCTGGATGGGGGCTGGTCACCAGAAAAATATCAAGCCATGATTAGAAGTTTAAACTTTCAGCCCCAATTCCCATCCTCCAGGAAGGGGAGAGGGCCTAGAAACTGAGTTAATGATGGATCCTGCCTATGCAAGGAAGCCTCCGTAAATACCCCACAAGTACAGGATTCAGAGAGCTTCCAGGTTGGTGAACAGGTGGAGGTTCTGGGAGAGTGGTGCACAGTGAGAGAGCATGATGGATTCTCCATGCCCCTGCCCACATACCTTGTGCCTCTTCCATCTGAATGCTCATCTCTATTCTTTATCATATCCTTTTGTAATAAACCAGTAAATGTAACTGTTTCCCTGAGTTCTGTGAGCCATTCTAGCAAATTATTAAACCCAAGATGGGGGTCATGGGAACCCTGATTTATAGCTGGTCAGTCAGAAATACAGGTGACAACCTGGGACTTATGATTGGTATCTAAATTGGGGTTGGGGGGAGACAGTCTCGTGAGTCTGAGCCCTTAACCTGTGGGGTCTGACGTTCTCTCCGAGTAGGGTGTCAGAATAAATTAAATTATAGGACACCCAGCTGGTGTCATAGAGAATTGCTTGGTGTGGGAGAAAAAAAAAAAAACACCCACATATCTGGTGTCAGAAGTGCTATGAGTATGGTAGTAGTCTGAGAGTAAGGGACCAACACAGGAGTGTGTTTTTCCTTTGTAGCTAGTCGGGACTCTTTCGCTTGCAAGTACAGAAACTATACTCAGCTGGCTCAGACCAAAAAGGAGATTTATCAGCTCCCATAATAAAAACCCAGGAGGAGTTCTTACTTCAGGCACAGCTGGATCCAGCACTCAAACAAATGCGTTTGGAATATCTTGCCCTCTTGGTGCCACTTTCTTCTGTGTTGGCTTTATTCTCAGGAAGGCTCTCCTATATGATGGGGAAATCAGACACCATTGCTCTAGGCTTACATCCTATCAGCCAGCATTTCCGATGGAAGGCGAGCTTTCTCTTTCCTAATAGCTCAGCAAACGTCCTGGGACTGGCCCTCATTGGAGAATCTCAGGCCCATCTCCAAACCAGTAGCTGTGACCATAGAGTTGGAATAACCACATGGATTGACATGGGGAATGGGTAGTCAATCCCACCAAGGAAAAGCTTGATGCTAGTTCTGGAGGAAGGAAGAAGGATATTTGCCAGGCCAAAGCAACAGCTGCCCACTGCGAGGCCCAGTGCATTTCTGGGTACACAATAGGCACTTAATTAAATTCCATTTCCCCTTCCCATTCCCTCCCCAGGCCACCCCACAATCCCTTCCTCAGTGACAGACCTCAACATGCTGAGCGCCAGTCACACTCCTTCCTTCCTGGTCTGTGTCCTCTCCAAGGAGAACCACAGCCCTGTGTCCCTGTGCTGCCTTGCCTAACCTTGCTTGTGGTTCTCAGACCTCTCCAATAGGGCCCCATTTCCAGGTACTGATTCTTTGCCATTTTTCTTCACTATGTTCTAGACTTTGGCTTGTTAACAGAATGTCTCATCTTATCCCACTGACTTGGTTTCCCTTTTGCTGGCACCTGCTGCTCTGCAGCCCCCCTTCCCCACTCCCTCAGGTAGTTTTTAGTGCCATTCATGGCAGGATTGCTAGATGGGCACAAAGCCTCTTGCGGCTGGGGCGGGGTGCTGGGGCATGACATTTAGGAAGATGCCAGCTTCAGTTTTGCCAATGTGCTGTTGCCATCCTAGAAACAGGTCTATAATTGAAATGATAAAGAGACACAAAGTAGGAAGAGACTACTAATTAAAACGATTATCCTTGTCATGGTATGGGAGAATCAGTCCCACGACATCTCAGCTTGGCTGAGATTAGCAGGCTCCTTCCAAAGTTTGAACACAGTTTGCTTTGGTGACGATAAGAACATTCTATCATTGGTGAGAGCCATGCAAACAACCAAGACTGAAAAAAGGGGATTTTGGATATTTTTTTTTCCTTTTTAAAAAATCTGCCCTTTCCACATTCTTGCTAAATTTTTAGAATAAATCAAGTCTCTCCAGAATAGATAAGTCCATGCCCAACCAACCCTCCCCCACCCCAAAAGATTCAGGGAGAAGCCCGCAGCATTATACAGTTATACTTTTTGAATTGGAAGGAACCCATTAACATCAGACCAAGTGATGTCTGGGGGGCCTTTAACAACATCCCAGTATCCATCAATTTCCCCCATGTTATATCCCCCCCCAAAGAAACCTTGCCCTAACATGCAACATATACCTTCAAAATGAGCCCCACCTTCCAGCCCAATCGCTGCACCAAGGCCCTCCCATATGGCAGTTCTAGAGCTGCCAGTGAAGGGCCCTCATGTGCCAGGTTCTCTTGGCTGGGACCGCAGTGTCAGAACTGCCGGCCTAGAAGTGAGCACTGAGCTGGTGACCGGCCCTCCAGGGAGCAGCTCCAACATTGCTCCTGGCTTCCAGTGGGACCTTGAGTCACAGCCTTCTCCGAGGGTGGTTTCTTCCCCCAAGAGAGGAATTCTCAGCTGCAAATCATTTCCATTTTTACTTGAAATAATGAGTAGGGAAGGAAAGTGGGAATAGGGAAGGGGGCTCACCAAAGTCAGACTGGGGTGAACTGGGGATGGGGTGGAGATTCCCAGGTACAGCAGTCATGGGACTGGCCTGGGGGTCAGAGACTCCCCAACAGGTCCTGGCTTTGTGGGTGCCCTTGTTTGTCCACTGAGCCCTAAAAGTGTGCCACTCACAATTTTTTCCATGCCTATGAACCTCGTGTACTCATTCTTATTTAATGCTATAACTTATCTTCAAGTTGGCTCCTTTACACACAGGAAAACTTATGTAATATAACAGGAAAACCAGGATCACTTGCCATATTGCCAGTGACTAAGAAAATATAGCCCTAGTGGAGGCTCCAAGCCTCACATGTGTTCTTATTCTCAAAAAGGTAGATTAGTAAGTTTTGGATAGATGTTAAAGACATACTGCACCAAACTGGTACTTTCTCCTTGAAAAAAATCAGAAGAATTGATAGAGGATTAAAAAGGACATCTTTTTTTTCACGGATCCAATGTTATTAAACTGAAGGTCTCTGTGCCACTTAAAACCATGTCATGTACCTCTGGCCCATTCTTCAGAACATGCTGGGATGTCCTCAAAGTAAGGCTGTTTTCTCATCTGGAAATAAGGAGGTAGGACCAATGGCCTTCAAATGGCCCTTTCACTGCTGGAATAGAAGTACAGGTGTCCAAGGAAGTCCCCTGAATGCCATCAGATACCCATGGTATGGAATCACCAAGCTTCTGGTGAACTTTTAGACTGTTCTGGACTCCCCTACATTGACTCCCAGCCAGCTTCAGGGCCATGAAGATGCCATCGACACTAATGAGTTAGGAAATGTCCAAACCCAACCTGCCCCACTGGATGGCAGCCCCAGCTCTGACCTCTTTTATCTTTTTATTTCCATAGGCAGGAGGGAAGCACTACCACCCAACCTGTGCCAGATGTGTACGCTGCCACCAGATGTTCACCGAAGGAGAGGAGATGTACCTCACAGGTAAACAAACCTGACCCTCTGTAAGGCATTCCTATTCACTCATGAGTAGAAAGGAGATACAGTCTCCTTCCATCTCAGTGTTGTCTGTACTTTTGGCTTGTCCTCAAACTTGTGATTCATTTGCCCCTCTCTGGGTGGTTCGGGAAAGTTGCCGGTGTGGCTAATGTGAAGTGACGTGTAATCTGCCTTCTGTCCCTGTGTGCCTCCACCGGCTGCTCGGCTGGCCTGCTTCCCTGGCAGTTCTCTGAGCAGACTGCCCTGGCCCTGCCAGTGGGCGGGAGGTTGAGCTGCTTGGGGCCAAGGGGTCAGAGAACAGGAGGATGTCTGAGTTGCAGAGTGTCTGCGCCGTCACAGCCCCTATACCCCCACCTCCCTCCCCCATCCCTTCCCCCCACATCTCAGAGCATCACACCAGGCTGCTGCTTAGTCTTCCCACGGACACTCAGGATGCACCAAAAGGAATGGCAGGGAACCAAGAGTCTCCAAGAAGCAAATCAGCGCTGCTTTCCCTCTGCCACTTCCCGGGGTCCAGCCCTCTGGCCCCAGGATTCTTGCACCAGTCTCCTAATTAGTCTCCAGGTGCTGCTCAGTCCTCCGTCCTCTGCCCAGTCCATCATTCCCAGGCATCACAGTGTTCTCGGCAGAGCCCTTTCGAGAGGTCTCCGGGGCCCATCCCTGCTCACCCGTGAGATACACACACTTCAGCCTAGGATTTAAGACCCTCTCACTGAGGGCTCAAACTGCCTTGAACAAACTCAACACTTCAGCTGCCAAAGCCAACTTTCAGTCATTCCTTCGTCCGTTCAAATACTCTTTCTCGAGCACCTACCAGGTGCAGGCTCTGCACCAGGGTCCACAGTGAATTCCAACCTCAGCCCTACCCCCATTGCCCTGTAGTCCAGGGGGGAGGTGGGCCATGGTGAGTAGTCACACAAATACCTGTCAACTCTGATAAGCTGTACAAAGGGGAGGAGTGTGGGACTGTGAGAGCACGTGACGGGGTGGGGAGGGCAGCAGGGAAGGCCCCCTGACGGTGGGCCAGGCGCTGGGGTTCAAAGGACGAGCGGGTGTTAACTGGGCAAAGAGGGGAGGGATGGGATTCGCCAGCCTGAGGGGACTGAATCTGCCAGCCTCTGGGGGAGGTGAGGAAATGGCAAGTGTGGGAGACCGAGAGGAGCCAGTGTGTCTGGGGTGCAGCCAGAAGGTGAGAGATGAGGTGGGAGGTGGGCAGGGCTGGCCAGGCTGGACCTTGTGGCAGGGACGGTGTTCAGCCCCTCAAATGATCTCATGGTCCTGGTGCCTCCAAGTAGATGCTCTTCACTTGTGTGCCTCCTGAACACTGTGTCCTGCGTGCCTTACTTTGGAGCTCCTACCATTGTAGGCCCAGTTTAGGCACTGCCCACTTCAGAAACTCCCCAGATGGCCCCAGCCCCACCCACAACTCACTAGTCCCTCCTCCTGGAACCCCCTCAGCCCTTCGTTTGCACCTGGTCCCCTCCAGCTTGCATTGAGCCGTTGGCCATCTCCCTGAGAACCTTGCTTCTGACGTGGGCCCCTCAGGCCTGGCGTTGACCCACATGCGCTCACTCTACAGGTGATTGCTGTTGGCTGAATTGCTGTACTAGCCATCTGCAGATGTCTGAATAGCCGTCTTGGGGAGGGCATTTCTTAGGGAGAAACCTTCCTCCCAGTTTCCCCACAAGGAAGATGGAAGGTCAGGGGGGCCATTACAAGGAGCATATCTTCCTATCAAGCTTGTCCTAACCACACATGCCCACGCCAGGAGTTCCCATAACATGTAATGAATCCCCTTTGCCTAGAGCCAGTTTCTCAACCTCAGCACTGTTGGCATATGGGGCCAGATCATCCTTCCGTGTGGAGACTGCCCTGTGTACTACAGGGTGTTTGGTAGCATCCCTGGCCTCTGCCCACTAGATGCCAATAACGTACCCTTTCTCGTTGCAACAACCAAAAACATCTCAGACGTTGCCACATGTCTGTCCCCCAGGAGGCGTAATCAACCTGGGTTGAGAACCACCAGCCTAGAGCTATTCAGCAGAATCTCATGCCACCTCCTAGGAATGCTAGAGCAGGGTTCCTTTGTTGGACTGAGCGAGGTGACCATTTCTAAGATGCTGTGACTCTACAACTACTTACTTGTATGTACAGTCGTGCAGGTATTAGAGGTGAGTGGATCCCAGGAGTTACTCTAGGCTGTAAAGTAACAACCCTCATTGTATAGATGGGGAAAGTGAGCCCCAGAGACACGAAGAGATTTGCATGAGAGCTCAAGGGTACAGGGGGCAAAGGGGGACATGGCCTTATGACTCCCACTCCAGGGCTCTCCCCATCTTGCCTCCTGAGACCCGAGCCCTGCCTGCTACTCAGGTCTCTGAAGGACTAGGCCTCCCCCTTTCCATGAGCACTGATCCCTCAGTGCCTGGGTCCCTGAGTGGTTCCTGCTGCAGGACCCTATGTTATATGCTGGGAAGCCCACATGAGTCTCAGCAAACTGCATGGTATCTTCATGGACCCTGAGAATCTGGACTTTGCGCTTGGTTTGAAAGTTTGTTGCGTGAATTCCTCTCCCCTTTCTCTGATGAAGATATTTCCTAGTGTTGAAACTGCTCTCATGTTCATATCATGAGAAATCAAGGTCTTTCCCTTACTGCCTGAATTCCCAATCCTAATCGCCCACTTAGTGCTTTGAATCCTGGCTCCACTGTTCAGTAAGTTTTTGACCTTGAGTAAATCTCTTAACTCTCTAAACCCCTATCGCCTAGGCTGTAAAATGGGCTAGTAACAGTCCCTACAATATAGCAATATAGTAAGTTCCTGACACACAGAAAGCTTTTAGTTCCTTCATGTAGCAGATACCTGTTGAGCACCGCCTGTGTGCCCAGTGCTGTCCTAACAACCGGAGACGTAGCCATGAGCAAGTCCCACAAGTTCCCTGCTCTCCTGGGGCTCACGTCCTCATGTATCAGTATCTTCTAAGCCCTGCTTTGGACCAGAACTTCACAGAATGCTGAAAGAGTTAAGTGATGAAGTGAGTAGCTTTGTCATCTTGAGAGAGAATGCACAATCAAACCTTCAGCAGAAATGCCTCCAGGACGTGGAGATATTCTTGGTGATAAAGAAGGGCCTGTCACCCTCCTCCTTAATTATCCCCATCCCTACCCCCCACCCCAACCCGGGCTTCTGGGAGAGTGGGAGTAATTGCAGGGCATTCAAGGACCTGCCTCGAGGGATGCTGAGTGATCCTGGAATGAGGGGGTCCAGGCCATCCGCTGCTAGAGTCACGCCGACTCGGGCTGTGGGCGTCTCCGGAGCGGCAGCCACCAGGGGTTTCTGCTGCCACTGAGAGCTGGCCTTGTGTTTGCCTTGGACACCCTCTCCGGGCAGGGGTACCAAGACTCAAAATTATATTCCCCAGAAATGGCAAGAAAACTGTCCTTCCAGGCAGCATAGGAGTGGTGAGAACCAGCCAGGAGGACTCCTGGATCCAAGCACCAGCACTTCTGCTAATGGTCTGTGACCTTGAGAAGTAGCGTCTTTCTCTGAGGTCTCTTCCTTCACCTGTAAAATGAGGATAATTACACTGTCTTTCATTCATCCACTCAAACTGAGGGCATGCTTGTGCCAGGCTCTCAGAGATGAACGAGGCAGGGGTGCTTGCTTCCGTGGTGGAGTTTACTATCAGGAGCGGGAGACCGACTTTAATCAAACAGAAGTGCAAACATGCAGTGACAAGCTGTGATAAACACTGTGAAGGGGAAGTTTGGGAATAACTGGAGTATGTTATAAGGCTCCT
The DNA here is from genome assembly GCF_028021215.1 of Eschrichtius robustus. Classification (NCBI taxonomy): domain Eukaryota; kingdom Metazoa; phylum Chordata; class Mammalia; order Artiodactyla; family Eschrichtiidae; genus Eschrichtius; species Eschrichtius robustus. The sequence goes on from NC_090825.1 coordinate 125,735,370, forward strand.
CATCTAGTCTGGGAGGCCCGGAGAGGCTTTGCCGAGGAAGGGAAATTGCAAGCCAAGGCCTTGACATTGAGTAGGAGGTGGGAGGGTGAGGAGGGGAAGGAAGAGTGTGGCTGCAGAGAGAACAGCAGGTGCGAAGGCCCACAGGGCAGGAAGCATTAACGTGGTGGGGAAACCGAGGCAGGCCCACATACCCGCTGCGCAGAGAGCAAGCGTTCTCCACAAGGGCCTCAAGAATATTAGAGGGGAGGACGAATGTGAAGATGCAAAGTGCCCCACAAAGCAACGTGCACACAAGAGAGCGGGTTAGGAAGCCTGCAAATCTTATAAACCCAGTCTTGTCATTCCCGTGGCCGGACATACTATGTTACTGGCAACCAGCCTCAGGAGGTTCTTTTGGTCAGTTTGTTTGTGTTTTAATTGCTATGTAATGGCTTTCTGATGGGCTCTAATTGGGAGAAGTCTGACATCTGTCTGGATAAGAATTTCCGGGGCCCCAGGAGACAGGAGCAAGTTTTCTTTTATTTGTTTCAAGTTCTGTTGTGCAGTCTTTTAACTGTTTTTGTAAAGATGCCAGATTTCTAATCTGTTTGTTGTCCAAACCCTTCATTTGGGCTTCACCAGGAAATTAGGTCACTGATTTTATGCAGCAAAATATTAACCAAAATGCTGCAGGTTAAGGGCAAAACTTATACAAATATCACAAAGGTTACAGTTGCTGGATCTGTGGGAGTTTTTCTAAACCCAAAATGTGGTTCCTGAGATAGGTGTTGCTCTTGTTCTAAATGTGCCTGTACCCAGGAAAAAGGAAAGGTAGGCTTTTTTCTCTCCTGTCTACACTAAATGCGCTCCTATTCTGCGGACCTGAGACAGAGAATAACACTGGAAACATAGGATTTAAGCTGTATGTTTCCAAATAAGTCTCTGCTCTCATTTGTATATTTAATTAAAACCCACCAGGCAGGAAATTATTTATGAGATCCTAGGACAAATCTTGCTGCTAAGGAAAAGTATTATAACAAATTGTAGGTCCTAATAATAATAATAATAAATGCCATCAGCTGATATTTGCTGAGCATTTACTATCTGCCAAGCACTTTACTTTTAAATGCAGTATCTCATTTTATCCTCACAACCCTGTGAACTAAAAGCCATTCATAGACAGGTTATATCTCTGAGCCAAGGTTAGCTAGCCTGTCTTGCTTGGTTTGTTAAAGGCAATTTTTTCCATTTATTATCAGGATTCTTAGCCTGTGGTTCATAATTGCCCTTCTGAATTTGATGAATCCCCTGGCATTGCTTGCCAGATTTTGCATATGGTGTGTTTCTCTAAGGATAGGGTCTGTAGCTTTTATCAACTTTTCAGAGCTGTCCATGGCCCAAAATAAAGTGAAAAGCTTTAGTTCTGGGTTAATGCAAATCCAAAACACAGCCCTGAAAGCTTCTTTGATAATTACACCAAACCCTTCTCTTGTATAACTGACTCTATTTCAGATCATATATTTTTTCTTCAGTTTAGATGATATAAGGCCCTGGTACCAGGAGGTGTGTCTTTCTGGCTCAGCTGGAGAAGCCATTGGTATTTAGCTGAGGCCTCATTTCCCTCTGACAAGTACCTCATAAGAGGTGCCCTGAGCTGATAGATGTTCAGGAGAGGTGCCGCCCATCATTATGGACTGTGGACACCAGCCCTCAGTCATCATCTCCACATCTCATCAAACCACACTTTAAAAGGCACTAACGTCATATTGGTTGCTATAATTTAGTAGCTTAACGTTGTTATTTTAAATTGGATCTCTCTACTGACAGCTTAGGTTGTAGGAGTTATGCTTAAAAACTTTAAATCTTATGTTTCCCCAATCCTGCTACATAATTTTAGACTCTTCAAACGTAGCCTGTTAACTGAACTAAATTGACATTTCCTCAAGTCTGAGTCTTCGAAGCGTATTTCATTTTAAACAGAGTACGTTTTAATCTTTGATGAGCTGCAAATTTGTTTTAGGTTTTTAGGGTTACCAAACATTTTGAATCCTACAGAAAATATTACAGCATAGTAGTTTAAGGTTTGTATGTAGATAGTCTGTTTCCAACTTGCTCCTCACGCCGCAAACTCAAGACAGCGTGGCGATTTTCTCACCGGTTACATGTCACATCTACTTCACCAGCCAGTTTGTCCATGTTGGTCAGAATTCGGTCCAGAGTAGCAATTTCCCTGGTTGCTTCCTCTGTTTTCTGGGAAACAGAATTGCCTGCTGGGCAAGTCAGGAACTTGTCAGATGCTCGGCGGTTAGCTCAATGAGATGTTTTATTGGTCTGGACTTTTTAGGTGGCAGGAACTCAACTGGAGCAACATTAAGTAAAAGGGGACCGATGAGCTCACAGAACTTAGGAGAGTCCAGGAGAGGCACAGCGGGTTGAGGGGCCCACGGGGGCAGCAAGTGGGTCTTCTCCCTGCTCCTTTTTGTGCGTGGCCTCACGCTCTCCTGATCCAGACTGACTGCCTCCCTGTTGGGAAGGAGGGCATGGCCAGCTCCTGGGCACCGTGGGCGCAGTGAAGTCCCAAAGAGACTCCAAGGAGCCTGACTTTGGCTGCATGCCCACACCCAGGCCAGGGCAGGGAGACAGCGATGGGCGAGCAAGCAAAACATCTAAGCTCCCCGAACCCCAATTTCCCTCTCTGAAAACAGTGATAACCATAGGCCCTACGTCAGCAGGCTCTTGTGGGGACTGAATGAGCAAATGCATGGGAACGGCTTAGCATAGAGCCTGGCACCACCAGCTCCACCAGTGCAAGCTCATGATAAACACCCAGTCGTGTAGAAATGGCCATTCCCCCTGAGCCATGACTAATAAATGCTGGTTACTGTCAATATTACCGTCATTATTAATAACACTTAGCACAGGGCTCAGCATATGTTATTGATCATTATTATTTTTTACTCAATTACCATTGTTATAAAGTACATAGCATAAGGCCTGGCACAGACACTCTATAAATATTAGTTGTAATAATAACAATAAGAATAATAAGAATACTCAGTGCCTGACACAGATGAAGCACTCAATACATTTGAACTACGGTCCTGTTATTAGTAGTATCCTGTGAATTACTGGGCATCTCGGGACTGCCATTCTCTTTTCCTTGTCCTGCCTGATATCCTCCATGGTAACCAGCGTCACAGTAGCCAAGCACTTTTCTCCCTTAAGCTCTTTATTAAGCTTCAAGCCCACTTGATCATGTCAGGTCCAGGCAAACCGGTCTTTTCCACTTCTCCCGCGGTGCCTCATCCCTGGGCACCAGCCCAACCTTCCAGGAGGGTGTGCCGGCAGCTAAGCCCAGCTTCTGCTCAGTCACTCCACCTGCCCAGCCAGCCCTCTGCTTGCTGCATGCCCCTCGCTCCTCCAGGCGCCAGCTCTGGGAGTAGGAGAGTAAACACCACCCACCACCTTCAAGTCTCTCCATTACTCCTTTCCCCTCACCCAAACTAGATCCTGGCAAACAGGGGGTTTTGGTAGGGGACAGGAGATGATAACAACAACAACTACACTTACATAGTGCCTGCTCTTGGCAGACACTGTTCTCAGTGCTCTACGTATATTAACTCATGAATCTGCACAACAAATGTACAAGGCAGGTACTGTAATCATCCCATCTTCTAGATGGGAAAACTGAGGCACAGAGAGGTAACTGACTTGCTCTAGACGATGCCGCTAGTAAACGATGTAACCAGGATTGGAACTTCTTAAGAATACTACATTAATTAATGCAGAAATGGCCTCATATATGGTGAAGATTTCCCAGTGGCCAAGATTATAGCAATGATATTGTTGTTATTACATGTCAAATTCAACAAAAGGGCTCACTCTTCTCCTCCTGCTGAGATTGGAACACTTAGTAACAAGTGAAGAGAAGAGTGCCCCATGGTTTACAGAAGTGGTCCCCCTAATGATGGGGGTGGGGAGGAATTTTTTTAATTGAGGTAATATTCACATAAAATCAACCATTTTAGAGTGAACACTTCAGTAGCTTTTAGTACATTCACAATGCTCTGCAACCACCACCTCTATCTAGTTCTGAAATATTTTTATCACCCCAAAAGGAAACCCATAGCCATTAAGCAGTTGCTCCCCATTCCCCTCCCCTGAGCCCCTGGCAGCCACGAATCTGCTTTCTGTCTCAAGACAGAATATTTTGGGTATCTCATAAAGGTGTGGCCTTTTGTGTCTATCTTCTTTCACTTAGCGTAATGTTTTCCAGATTCATCCACATTGTACCGTGTGTCAGTGTTTCCTTCCTTTTTACAGCTGAATAATATTCCATTATATGGATACACCACACTTGTTTATTCGAGTGCGGATTTTAAAGGAGCCTTTCCAAGGTCCTAGCAAGGCTGTGTCACAAAGATAGTGCTTCTAACATAAAGGCAGAACTCAGAAACCTCACCCTGTTATGATCAAGAGAAATCCAGAGAAGAAACCTGACAATCTGGCTGGGATCAGAAGCTGAAAACTCAATGCCTACTTAAATGAGCGAGAAAGGCCAGGAGGCAGACAGCAGGGAGGGTCCCTGGCCACCTTCAGGGTCTGAAAGCATTCATCTTCAAAAATATTTAAAAACAAAACAAAAAACACAAAACACTGTGTTGGCCAAACAGAACCTTCGGGTGGGCCGGTTTCAGTCCCTGCTGTGTCTGTAAGCCTGGCTGGGCTTCTGGAAGACTGTGGCACCAGCTCCAGCTTTGGTATTGTCATCTCCACTAATGCAAAAAAAAGAAAGTGTTGGCAAATTGAATTTACAGGTCTGGCAGAGAGGTGGGTGGGTTCCCAAACCTTAAATAATCCACAGTGTTACAGGTATGGCGTGTGCTGTAACCAGTCAGAGAGAGAAGGCTGAATGCTGACTTCACTAAGGAGTAAAAACAGCCTTAATGCCCGGCTGAGGGACAGTTTTGGAGATCTAGGTTTCTATCTCTGAGTCAGCTGATACAGAAATAGCTAATCCTTTACTTCCATCACATTTACAGGAGGTTTTAACTGCAGAATCTGGAATTGTGGGTGATAGTCTCAGAGGACGAGCGTGTAACTCGTGGAATCAGGAGTCTAACAAGCAAAAGGTGTTGAATTCTTCCAAGTTAAAGAGTTCTGTCTTGTAACATCGGTTTCTTTATCCCATGACATTCCAGGGGAACAGATTCAGAGTATTAACTGGAATTTAGCCCTGTGGTTCTCCAATTTAGAGTCATAAATCACCTGGGGAGCTTGTTAAACCTGCAGATTCCCAGGCCCCACCTCTAGGAGATTGACTTCAGGGGCTCTTGGGGGATGAGGCTGGGGGCAGGAATCTGCACTTTACCAGGCTGCTGGACAGGTGGTCCACAGGTCTCATTGTAACAAACCCCAATCCAGTTATTATTCTTATAGGCACTCAATCTGGAATTGTAGCTGTCCAATCAGAATCTAGATTATTCTCGTTGTCCAAATCTCTGAGTCCAGCTTAGAGAGTGCAATTGCCCTAAAATAGGATATCACGTTTCTTTAGTTTATTCATTAACTCAATGAGTATTTATTTAGAATCTGCAGTCCCTGCAGGTACATCCTTAGATAAAACAAGTGTGAACCCTGCCCCTTATTATTGAACCTACATTCTGGTCAAGATTGTTGGATAGGGGCTAAAAAATTATTCTTTTCTACATAGAAGAGCCTGTTAAGTTGGAAACAGAATCTAAGGGTTTGGAGGGTTAGTGAATGTCCGTTAGTGTAATACCACACGATGTGTCTCCTCAACAGTATCCCAGCTGAGCAGTTATCTACCCAATGTGTGCTTAAATACTTCCAGGGGCAGGTAGCTCACTTTCAGAATGAACCCATTCAATCCTCAGATGTTAAAGTTTCCTTCCCTGAAACTTCTGCCCTTAATTCCGTTGTTTCTCAATTTTTTAAAATCTTTTAATTCATTTTTATACAGCTTTGAAAAGTTACTTTCCATTTACAGTTATTACAAAATATTGGCTATATTCCCCATGTTGTACAATACATCCTTGATCCTATCTTACACCCAGTACTTTGTACTTCCCACTCCCCTGCCCTTAATCCTTGTTCTACTTTGTAAGACATGATGAGCAAGTTAATCTCTCTTCCCACAGAGAGGCATTAAAATATTCAAAACCCTTTGCCCCATTCTGTTATGTCTTCTCTTCATGGAGAAGACCCTGCCTTAAGGCCTAATCTTGAGTCGCCTCTCCATCCTGGTTACCATCGTCCTGTGGGTGCATATCAGTCTGTCTCTTTTTCTAAAATACAAAGATGGGATCCAACCAGTCACTCATTCATTTCTGAATCAGGTAGTGTTTTAGGATGAGAGCTATTGACTGATGACATATGCAGACCCTAATCTTACAGGGGTCTTCATGAACAAATCATCTTTTCTTACCTTCATTTATCTAAGTTTATTGCTAACCTCCAACAAATCCCTTCCCTCTTTAATTTAAATGATATACTGCCAAAACCCAAACTTCTGATTTTTTAAAATTTCTAATTAATTATAGTTTCTTTCTCCCTTTTGATCCCTCCCCCACCCATCCACCCCCCACACACACTTCTTATAAAAACCTGCTTTCCTGTATGCAGAATGCTGAAGCCATCTGTGGTTCAGCCTTGTTTCAGAGCAGATACGTCAGTGGCATGGAGAGACCATCTAGTCTGATGCCCTCGCTTTACACACCGTTTCCCACTCTGAGAACCTCTGTCTGACATTTTACCTTCCCTGTGCCTCTTTCACTTAATCTCACAACCTTCTGAGGCATCTGTGTCCACGCCATCCATTTCCTACAGTGACCTGTAACATGTGCTTCCTGCCAGAGCCACTGCAATAAACAACTTCTGGTGGATTCAGCAGCAACTCGGAGAGGACCGGAAATGCTCTCCCTAGTAATTCCCAAAGCTAGGATCCCAACCCCACCACTTGGTAGTGGGCACACCCTAAGATTGCCGGATCAAGCTGCAGACCCAGAGTCCCTCTACTGGGCTCTGAGAGCCATTGCACTTTACATTAGAAGGAAGTAATCTCACATGCAACCAATTAGGAACACCCAAGAACATCAGCAAACAAGAATCAGAGAGCCCTATCCCACAAGTGACAAAACTGGCCCTAGAATTAGAATTTTTAAGATATAATCTCCAAGACCATCCAAAGCCCACCTCATTGTTATTCAGATGAAGAAACTGGGACGGAGCAGAGCCCCAGCAGGGCTCCTTACTTTGGGCCCCTCCTCTCACCACCATGTTTTTAGGCCTCATTGTTCAAACTTACACCACCCCCCTGTCACTTAGCCAGTATCCAGTCCTAGGGGTTCCAGGCAACAAACCATAATGGAAAAGATATTCTAAAAACGAAGTCAGACAAACAAATGCCATCTGGGTGCTCAGGAATCTAGCCATTTGCTGGCTCCTTTCCTTTTAGGGTTGATTACAAGAGCAGTGGCACCAGAGGGATAATATGTTCCTATTTTTCCCTCTAATCCAGGACACCTGTCCTTTCTTTGGGGAATGTGTAATATTTGGGGCTTCTTCTCAGCACGTGACCAGCCACCTGTTGCTCATGCCTTTCCAAATTGGCCTCTCCGATTTGGGGCTGGCCAACTGGACCCCCATCCACAATAGAATGTGGGCAGCCGAATATGCTAAGTTTGAAGAGTCTGGAGTCTCTTAGAAATTAGCAGGTCAGGATAGTGCTCTCAAGCAGAATATACATCATGACACCCCCTCCCCTTTAATGTGATAGCTCTGGTAGACTGTCATACGTCTTTGAAGAGAAAGGAAGGCTGGAGTTCACCGCAGTCTGTCACTTTATTTCACCTCCACTGCCATTCATTCATTCAACAAATATTTATTGACCACCTGCTCTGTGTCACTCACTGCCAATCGTCCACTCATGTAATCACCCCACAAACATGTACGGGGCCTCTGCTGAGAGCAAAGCCCCATGCTGGATGGTATGGGAGACCCAGCAATGAAGAAAGCTCAGCTCCCACCCAGAAGGAGCTCTTAATTTAGTGGGAGTGATAAATCCACAAGCTACTATGTTTTAAGGCCATATGTGCTGGGAATGATACGAAGAACGATGGATCATAGAGGAGAGAGAAGTCACTCCCAGCTGGCAGGTAAGAAGGGTCACAGGATGTCATGTGAGATGTGGACCTTGAGGAAGGGCAGGGTTTGGACAGGCAGAGTGCGTGGGTGGTTGAATTATGTGGCTGCAGAGATCTGAAAACCAGGGGGGTCCTCCTGGCTGCTCTGCAGGGCACATGCACTGCCTGGGGAGGAAACGGAGGTGGAGGATGGGGAGAGACCCCAAATTCTAGTAGGTGTGAAAGGTCTGAGGCTTTGTTATTTTCCTGGCCCCTTAGGCTCTGAGGTTTGGCACCCCATCTGCAAACAGGCAGCCCGGGCAGAGAAGAAGTTAAAGGTAAGCAAGCTGGTGGTGATACCAAACCAGCTACTTCTAGCCACAGGCTGGGGGCACTGTGCTTTACTAGAGAGTCATTCCTTAGTGTGTACACTTTCAAATGTGTGTCTGTATCCTTGGATTTCCTTAACAGTAACATCCACCTCATGGGGGTTTTGAAGGGATTAAGACGTTGGATGTGAGAGCACTTTGAAAACGGTAAAGCACTGTATGAATGTGAGTTGTTAGTGTTTCTGGGGTGAGGCTATACCCTTCCCTTCCCATTACTTACCAAGATGGTGACCTCTCTCAGGCATGTAGGCCATGGTTTTTCCACAGCCGAAAGTCATTAATAACAGTGGTTAAAATTGTCACAGACATTGACAGTTTGCAAGGCATCTTCACGGCCACCGTCTGATTTGATTTAACACCATTGGGCAGGTGGGTTAGGAATTGTGTCTTTGCTTTGCTTGTGAGAAGACCAAGGCCTTAAAGAGGGCGGTGACTTGCCCACAGTAATGCAGCCAGGCAGAAGCACAGCCAGCGTCCCCAGGCACACGCTAGAGCAGCCGAGGTCCTGTGTCCCTCTGAATGACTGTGCTCTGACAAGTACTAGGAAGTCCCGTGAATCTGGGTTCTTGGTCCAAGGACTGCAGGAGGGGTGGGGCACAGCTCCTGAGTCTTTGACGGTATGGAGGGGAGACCTGGGTTGTGTGTTGGGGGGCCCTCGATGATCTCCAAGGTGTCTCTACACTCTGGCCCCCAGATATCAACTTGGCCCTTGGGACGCTATTAAAGTTACCTGCTAGAATCTCAACTAAAAACACATGTGTACAATTTCTGACCAGCTGGTTAAACATTATCCCCTTTGCCATCTCATCTGTTTCACTTGTGAAAGAGCTGGTCTGTTGATGCATATTTTTTTTGAGCTGTGAGTTTTTTCCCCTGTTTCTTCCAAGGCCTCTCCCTTTTAAGGTATAAGAAAGCCTTATTGTCCTTTTCTTCCACAGTTTCCTTCTCTTTGTTGGCATTTCTCAAATTTCAGTTATCTCTCTACAACCCTGGTGCTTTTTGCTGTATCTGTGTATCACCCGTATTATTATATGCTTCATTTTTTCTTTACATCAACTCACTACTTTTTACTTAATCAAACTTATTTTAACATAGAACTTTATATCACCTAGTGGAAAACCAGTATTATTTTTTATAAATAGAAGGTAACCCTAAAATAAATTCATTGAAAATGAAATATTTCGTAACAATAACTCTTAGAAATTCTAGCTAAATCATGTTACCTGCACTCTCTTTATTTAAAAAAAAGGAGGGGGTGGGGGGTGAGGTGTGGAAGGTGGAATTAGCAATTGTTATTGAAATGTATTAGGACCAAATTAAGACTTCCTCCTTGATCTAACCAAGAGGACTGAAATAGAATTTTACATTTTATTCTCTCCTTCTGTGACTCAGTATTATCAAATTTTCTGCCAAAATTCATCTCCCCAGAGCCACACTAGTTCGCAATCTACAGTTTGGGAAACAGTGCTATATAGTCCAACTTAGAATGCTTTAAATTGCAGGATGAGAGGTCTGGAAGGGAATGTAGCAGTCCTTGAGACCAGCCCCTGCATTTCACAGATCAGGAATTCAGGATTCCTAAAATTGCATAGTTTACCAGTGGTCCCTGATTTCCAATCTGTTTACATTTTAATCACATCATGCTCTTAGATGCAGCAAGATAAACATTGTGCTGTTCTGTTAAAGGAGCCATTAGTCCATCATTGCCATTGTTCAGAGAAAGATTTTTTAAGTTTCTCACTTAGGTTGATGTCATTTTGCAATGGATACACTATAAAAAGAATCAGTATATTGTGCAATTACATGACATTTAACCTACCTTTATGTTTTGTATAAACAAACTGCTAAGGAATGGTGCTAACCAGTTTTATTCATTTAAAGTAAATACTTCATTGACTGAGATAAGCCAAAATGAAGAGTTTTATGAGTAGCTTCCTATCTAAAAGGCCAATTAAAAATAAGTTAAAAAAAAAAATCCTGTTCAACAGCATAAAGTCCTGTGCATTTCCAATTTCATTCACAGTCAGACATTGATTAAAAAGGCAGAAAATAAAGAGACAGTACAGAAACAGCCAGAGAGTGCTTTTAGCAGTATTGCTAATGTTCCCCGAAGAACTGCGTTCTTATAGCCCCATCTCCCCCCTCCCCACAAGGTTGGAGGTGCAGTCTCTCACCCTCTGTCTTCATCTCTCCCACAGCATAGGCGGACGTCTGAAACTTCCATCTCACCCCCTGGATCTAGCATCGGGTCACCCAACCGAGTCATCTGCGTATGTATCACTTTTCAGCCACCGAACAGCCTTGCTCATCCCCAGGCCTGTTATTTAAAGAGTCTCTAAGGACAGCCAAAGACAGCAGTCAGGTTTCCATCCAGCCGATATCCAGTGTGTGCCTGTCATGTGCTAGACTCCGTGCTAGGTCCTGAGGATGCAGTCGGGGACAGGGAAGACACGGAGCCTCACGGAACCCACAGCCTTGTAAATAGTTACAGGGATAACATCCAGTTCAGTAGAAGCTCTGAAACCAATATGATGTGCCTCTTCCCCATGAGTCCTTGAGACCAGGGCAAAGTGAAGTTTGGGTCAGAGTGGTGTTTGGAGTGGGTCTTGGGTGGGATGTGGATGTGGAGATAGTGGTGTGTGATAAAGAGACAGACAGGAGGAAGAAGCCATATGAATGTGGAAACATGACTATAAAGGGTTTGCAAACATGAAGAAGAGCTTTCTAGTCATGTGAGAAGTCCAGGGATGGAGCAAACTACGCGCATGTGTCTCAGTTCCCAGCCCCAGAGGCATTCAAACACAGAGACACTCCTCATTTGCAGGCATGTGGCAGAACGGACAAGAGTTGAGTCAGATGACCTCACAGGTCCCTTGGATATGTAATTTATTCATTCATTCATTAAGCAAATGCATCCTGAATGTCTCCTCTGGGCTAAGTGCTGGGCTCTGGTGAGCTGCACCCACCTGATGCCTGTCCTCATGACATTGACCCCGTAAGTCCATGGATAATCAGATGCCATTCTAATAAGTGCTAGGAAGAAAAAATGCAGGGTGCTCTGATGGTGCTGCAGATGGACAGAGGGACCTGACAGTCTAGGACCAGTTGGGAGAAGAGTCCTGAGGAAGAAACAGTTAAGCCCACGCCTGAGAGATAAACAGAAGTTAGGTAATGGAGGTGAGGAAGGCAGAGCCGGAGAGGACTGCAGTGAGCTGGGGAGGGGCCTGGCAGTCAGCAAACCTCTTGCAGCCTTTCTCATGTCAAAGGGCCATGAAGACCAGAAATGAGGGAAGTGGTCCAGAGCAGGAAAGCCACTCCTCATGAGAAGCTCTAGAGACAGTCCCCAAACAAGCCAGCCCTGAGCAGGCCCTGCCCACCATTGCTTCATCATTATTCCACTCCAGATCCACATTCAGTTTCGTCCTTGATCCCTGGATAATGCCCATCGATGAGACTATTTCCTTTCCTTTCTTCCTCTGTTCAAATGAAAACAAGACGTACGAGCTGTCATTGACTGCAACTTCAATATGGGTCAGCACGGCCATGTGGCTCCCGCAAAAGATAAGAGACTTTGATCACAGGCTGTCCTCATTGAAGATTCCAGTCCAGAACAAGAGAGATGACAGTTCCCCTGGTGCTGTGAATGGGGCCAGACCACAGTAGGATTAATGAGCTTAGTTTCAGGGCCTACAGGGTGAGAAGGTTACTGACAAAAGTGAGCATGTCTCCAGAAGAGCGTTACCAGGATATGAGAGCTCAGACACACACAGCTGCATAGAATGCCACTACCCCCTAGCTGGCCTCCCTGTGCTTCTGGGGAGCCGCCTTAAATTTAGTGAAGTAAGTTAGGCCCAGATGACGTTCACCCTGGCATTCTGGAGGAAGCTCGTAGAGTTGCCCCTGTGCGAAGCAGCCCCACTACAGATGGACAGCAGCAGCTGGAGACACCTGCCATTGTGCCCTTCAAATGGGGGCTTATCCACTGAGACCAGTTACCCCTGGCATATCCCAGCATTGGCCTGTGTCTCCCCTCCCGTATTCTCCTGCTGTCACCTCCAGCTGCTCTGGGGAATGACTGCCCTTGTCGTGTGAGCCATGTTTTAAGTCAGACCATTCCACACATGGTTTCCAACTTCAGGGAAGAATCCATCCATCCACTTTTGGGACACTTAGTAACAGGCAGAAAGATCCAGTATTGGTTCAGTGTTCATAAATATGGAGGTTTGGTATTAAAATAGAATGATCAGTGAACCTGGAGGGGGCAGGTTCTTTCAAACTTTGCTCCACTCCCCACTGACTGCTAGAATCGTCTCCAGCCCAATGTGTTCTCTTCCTTCCTTCCTGGCTACTTATGTTAGGATGCCTCTGTTCCATCACTGTGCCTCCAGACCTAAGGCTCATTTATAACCCAGTAAACAAGGAAGCTATAGGAAGAAATATAAATTTAGTATTTTTGAGGTTTGGAGTAAAGTGCCCAGATAAATGTTGACAAGTTTGTAAGATGCCACGAGCTCTCAAGGTCAAAATCTAACATCCCGGGATAAAAGGCAGCAGTTAATTCAGCAAGTGGGCTCTCCTAATAAGGTTCCCTCTGCCCACACCCTGCCAAATTGGTACAGTTGTGGGTGTCTGGCCTGGGCAGTCTCTAGCAGAAATGAGATGGCACACCTCAAAGGGTTTAAGTGTGGAGGGAGTGTGTACAGAACTGTGGGCAGGGTCAGGGGACCCACAAGACCTAGTGTGGCATCCAGAGTCAGCAACAGCAGGAGGCTGTCACCACCCTAAGCCTAAAGGGAAGGGCTGGCCAGAGCTGCAGCTGTGGCAGAGCAGCCGGGACAGGAGCCAAGTCCATCACAGCCGGGCAGGGCGGGTGCAAGGGAGACATGTACACAGCCCCTCTCTCCACTCAGCCTCAGCCTGCAGTTGCCTCTCATTAGCCAAACCCAGCTGAAAGCCAGGGAGCCTGTGACACAGTCCGTGGGACCTCAGAGCTCAGACCAGGGCCAGGAGGAGTGGGCAGTGGGTCTCGGGTGAGCAGACAATGAACAGCACGGTGCCCAGACAGCAGTGGGATGGGATGGGGATGAAGGAGCGGAAGGGCCTTGGGAAGTGTTTAAAACATCAGCAGTCCCAAGGTCTTTATCAAAGTTGCTCTCTCTATGGCAATCTTGGCCCTGAGACTTACCTGTCCCCCCAGACACTGGGAGAACGTTATAGGATAACACAGTCTCCATGGATTCTCTCTTAATCTACCTCATCTCAGGACCTTGTAAGCCACAGTGGTTTTGGGGGACAGATCCTGACTGACCGTAGCAGAAACCGGGTGACCAGAAACAGAGGGAATGGCTGGAGGACGCAGACGTGGAAAGGATGTGGCTTCAGGAGCCACGAGACGGGGGCTGTCCCGAGCGGGGGAAGCTAAGTCCTTGTGGTCCTAGAGGGTTGAACTCAGGCCAAGGCAGGTGGTAGGTAGAGGCTCGCTTCAGTTCGATGTGAGGAGCAGCTCTCTGAGTGCAGCCCTCTGCCAGTTGTTAAGACGGTGAATTCGCCATCCTGGGAAGCCAGAAGAGGCCAGTGGAGGGGGCAGGCTCCCAGGCTAGACTGCCTGGGTTTGAATTCTGGTACAGCTACTTATTAGCTGTGACCTTGGGCGAGTTCACTGATTTCTCTGTGCCTGTTTCCTTGTGCAAAAATGAGGATAATATTAGTATGTACTATTAGAGTTGGTGGTTGTATGGATTAACTGAGTTAAACCATATAAAGGACTTAGGATGGAGTCTGGCTCATAATAAGTGGTCATCAAGTGTTAGCTAGTGTTTTACTGCCATGATTAATTCTGTCTTTACAATCTTCATCATCTTCTTCAAGGATGCTGTGAATGAAGATGCCCTCACTGTGTGGGGTTTGGAAGGCTGGATTCAGCCCTACGGGCTAAGTGGTACAAGTTGCAGAATCTTTTGAGCCTCAATTTCCTCATCTGAAAAATAGGAATCATATTTTTTTAATTTACTTTTTATTTTATGTTGGAGTATAGTTGATTTACAATGTTGTGTCAGCTTCAGGTGTACAGGTGTACTGTAGCTAAGTCAGCTAAAGTGACTTAGCTGTACATACACATATATCCATCCTTTTTCAGATTCTTTTCCCATATAGGTTATTACAGAATATTGAGTAGAGTTCCCTGTGCTGTACAGCAGGTCCCTGTTGACTATCCATTCCATGTATAGTAGTGTGTATATGTCAATCCCAAACTCCCTGCCTGTTCCTCCCCGCTCCCACCTTTCCCTCTTGGCAACCATAAGTCTGCTTTCGAAGTCTGTGAGTCCGTTTCTATTCTGCAAATAAACTCATCTGTATCATCCTTCTAGATTCCAAATATAAGTGATATCATATGATATTTGTCTTTCTCTATCTGACTTACTTCACCCAGCATGACAATCTCCAGGTCCATCCATGTTGCTGCAAATAGCATTATTTCACTCTTTTTCATGGCTGAGTAATAATTCCATTGTATATATGTACCACGTCTTCTTTATCCATTCCTCTGTCGATGGACATTTAGGTTGCTTCCATGTCTTGGCTATTGTAAATAGTGCTGCTATGAACATTGGGGTGCATGTATCTTTTCGAATTATGGTTTTCTGCAGATATATGCTCAGGAGTAGGATTGCTGGATCATATGGTAGTTCTATTTTTAGTTTTCTGAGGAACCTCCATACTGTTCTCCATAGTGGCTGTACCAATTTACATTCCCACCAACAGTGCAAGAGGGTTCCCTTCTCTCCACACCCTCTCCAGCATTTATTGTTTGTAGACTTTTTGATGATGGCCATTCTGACTGGTGTGAGGTGACACCTCATTACAGTTTTGATTTGCATTTCTCTAATAATTAGTGATGTTGAGCACCTTTTCATGTGCTTTTTGGCCACCTGTATGTCTTCTTTGGAGAAATGTATATTTAGATTCTTTTGAATTTCATTCTTTTACATGTAGGTGTCCAGTTTTCCCAGCACCACTCATTGAAGAGACTGTCTTTTCTCCATTGTATATTCTTGCCTCCTTTGTCAATAGATTAATTGACCATAGGTGTGTGGGTTTATTTCTGGCATTTCTCTCCTGTCCCGTTGATCTATATTTCTGTCTTTGTGCCAGTACCATACTGTTTTGATGACTGTAGCTTTGTAGTATAGTCTGAAGTCAGGGAGGCTGATTCCTCCAGCTCCATTTTTATTTCTCATAATTGTTTTGGCATATTTTGGGGTCTCATAATTTGGGGTCTTTTGTGTTTCCACACAAATTTTGAAATTTTTTGTTCTAAAAAATAAGAATAATATTGACACTTACTTCACAGAGGCATCCTGACATTTAGAGGAGATCATTCCTATACAGCACAGGACCTCACACATATGTTCTGTCAATGTGGTGTCAGTGTGAGCCCAGGTGGAATGAATGACCTGTCTTATTCCCACATTCTGCGAGTCTTCCATCCTAACTGGAGCAGCTCATCCCCCTCTGTGCCTGGCTTTTGTTTCCTCTCCCCTTTCCCACTTATCTTTCTGCTTCTTTCCTGTCCATTTCCCTCTTCCTCAGGCTAAAGTGGATAATGAGATCCTTAATTACAAAGACCTGGCAGCTCTCCCCAAGGTTAAGTCCATCTACGAGGTACAACGCCCCGACGTCATTTCCTACGAGCCTCATTCCAGATACACGTCCGACGAGATGCTGGAGAGGTGTGGCTATGGAGAGGTATGGCATCTCGCCCTCTCTCTGGGGCTATTGGAGGAGAGGAGGGCCCTCAGGGTCCCCAGGCCCCTGCATCACAGAGACTTCAGCCTCCATAGTGTTGGCCCCAGACTCTTTTAAACTGGTATTTATAGTCAACACTTAAAAATCAAGTGATTTCATCCAAAATCTGGCTTCTCTTGAAAAACCGGAGCTGGCAACACTATACCAGTGTTTCCACCACCTAGAGATGGGGAGCAGCTCCCTCTATAGGCAGGCCATGGGCTCCCCAGTTCTCCCCGATCCCCGCTACTCTCTGAGAATCCCAACATAAAAGCCAAGAACCTGTGACCACTTAACACCTGAGCTGTTGTTTCTCTTACAGTGGAGAGATTTTATACATTGCCTACGGCTCTCATCCCCAGCTGTGCTCAGTGGCCATTTAGGTTTATAATCCCCAGTTAGGTAGGTTCTCTGGGTGTTGCACCTGGCCTTAAGCCCCTGCGCTCAGAGCAAGAGGCACTCTTATAAAAAGTCCACGTCAGAAGGCTTTTGAAATAATTAAATGGTTGCTGGACAAGAGAAAGTGTTCCCTGGAGAAGGCAGCGTGGCTGTTACCCTGGAGTTCCTGGCAGTTTACATCCCAGGAGGTTTCTCACCCCACCCCAGGCCCCCTGAGCTGAGATCATTTGGAGCTTCAGAAGGAGCCCCGGCCTCATCCGCACTTCACCACTGTCCCCTTCCTGTCTAAGGAGAATGGGGTTCCATTTGGTTTAAGAGCCCAATGCTGAGATTCTCTAAGTTCTGGCCTCTGAAATGGACCAGGAAAAGGGGACCAAGCGTTTGGAAGAAGCTGATTCTCCTGAAGCCAGAGATGGCAAACTGGGGCCCATAGGCCACAGCCAGGCCACAGCGAGCCCCCAGATTTGTTTTGTTTCACTCACAGAGTGTCTTTTTAAAATGTAAATTAGTTGTCAACATTTAAACATTAGGAGATTTCACATAAGAGTCTGCACTTCTGCCTTGTCTTGGAAACTTAAGAAGCTGTGTTAGCATGGGATGGACGGTCCAGCCTGGCCTGGGTGCCCTGGAGCTGAGCGCCATCCCCTCTGCAGGCGGTGCCCTCCATCCCCAGCTTGCCCCCCACCACCGGCCCAACTCCTGCATTGATGGCATCAGCCTGGCCCTTGCTTGGCCCTGCATTTGGGAGCCCTGCCCTGGGTCCTGTCCTTATGAGCCACAGAAGGGCATGAGTTGGTAGAGGCACAGGGAAGGGCCATGAACCGGCTCTGAGCTTGCGGTGGGGAAGCCCGGGGCCCAGGTGAAGCCCCCTACCGCTTCTTCCCTGAGGGGCCCCGAGCCATCTCATCCTGTCTCTGGGCTGTGTTTTTTTCCATTTGTAAAAAGAGCATAGTCTCAAGGTTTCCTCCCACCCGCGAGCACTGCTGATATTCTGGGAAGCTGAGGCTGTTCTCTGGGGTGGGGGACAAGGGGCAGCTGCAGGCTTCTCTCTGCTCCCTGTAACCACTCTCTGTCCCTCCCTCTTGCCCTCCTCTCTCCTTTCACTCCTTCCATGGCTGCCTTCAAACTTCGCTTCCAAGTCGCTGGGGACCTTATCTCCCTACTCCCAGGTAATTAAACTGGTTCCAGGAGACCTTTTCTATAATTGTGTCCTTTATGCTGACCAAGCAGACCCCCAATTTCCCCCCGACCCCCTGAAGCCCCTGAAGGTGCTCCCCCAATGCAAGCAGAGACAGGGAGACTTAGGAGCATGACCTGGAGGAAGTGGCAGTGGCTTAAAGGGTAGAGATGGCTGCGAGCGAACCTTTCTACCCAGAGATGGCCTCCCTGATGCTTCTGTGATCCTTGGCCAGGATTCCAGGGTCCTGACCCACGGGTTCCATTCAAGGGCATGTGAGTGATGGGTGAAGGCCCTGAAGAGTCTCTGCAGCCTTCCTCGGGCTGTGCATGTAACCCAGGGAGGGGGTCTCTGTATTCAGAAGGGCAAAACCGTGCTTCAGCCCCTGGGATCCCAGATTCCATGTCACTTCCCCACCTGACTGCTGGACCCTTGGGCTATAGGCCCCCCTAATGGCAGATCTTGCTCATGGCCCTGCTTCCTCCCCCAGGACATCTATGAGAACCTGGACCTCCGGCAGAGACGGGCCTCCAGCCCGGGATACATCGACTCCCCCACCTATGGCCGGCAGGGCATGTCCCCCACCTTCTCCCGCTCACCTCACCACTATTACCGCTCCGGTAAGGAAGGGGGAAGCTCCCAAAGGGACAGGAAGAGCCAGGGGGGACAACACGGTGCCTAGATGTCCCCAGCTGCTGAGACAGCATGGGGCTTCCCTGGGTTTTCTCCATTACAACGTGGTCCTCTGGAGGCTCGTGGCCACCCAGGCCTCACTGAGTCCCTGCAGATGCCACTGGCAGGGGAAGAAGAGGGGTTCATGGTACTGAGATGCAGCAGGAAGGTGGGTGGCGTGCTGCTGCGGGGAGGGGAGTGGCAGGAATCCCAGCCGTCCTGGCTGGAAGAAAACGTCTCCATCCTCATCCTTTGTCCTGTCCCATCCAGAGGGCAGAACCAGAGGATCAGAAATGGGGCAGTGTCCTGGCCTTCGCCTGAGGGCCACCCTGAGGTTAGGGATGAAGCAGGCAGGGCAATTAAGGGAGGGGCCCAGGTGGGGAGCTAAGAGGAGCAAAGATGCCTTCCTGAAGCTCAGTGCTGTTGACTCTTACAACCCACAAAATCTGACTTTGGGGTGAAGCAAGACAACAGGGTCAAGCCTGTTTCTGCAGACCCGGTGCATGAGAGCACAGCCCCCATCCCTGCTGTCATCGCCTCACTGCTGCCGTAACCACCGCCACTGCATTAATGCCTGTTTTTTCTGTGCCTCTGCTCTCTCTGGGGACCACTGCCTGCGTGCTCCAGGGCCCGAGAGTGGCCGGAGCTCTCCATACCATAGCCAGTTAGATGTGAGGTCCTCCACTCCGACCTCTTACCAGGCTCCCAAGCACTTTCACATCCCAGGTAGGCTGCCAGCCCGGAATTCCTGGCATGGGTGCATGCTCTGTGGTGTCGCCGGGCGCCCTGCACCGGCACCGAGGAGAAACTGGGTGCTGGGGACTCTCCCCAACCAGTCACCCGCACTAACTGGCCTCCAGCTCCAACACGCCCACTGGCCATAGCCCACTCCCTAGACAGAACCAGCCTTGATTAGGACCACCAGGAAGCAGCCCAGGGAAGTGCCTCGAATGTCCAAGGGCTGTGATGGGACATGGCAGTAACTGTGCTGAAGGTCATGGGCTTTTGGGATTGAATCCTTGATTCTGCTGCTTATAAGCTTGTGACCTCAGACCAGCTACTTAGCTTCCTTGAGCCTGTGTTGTTCCTTCTGGACAGCCAGGCACTGTTCTGGGTCCTGAAAGTGCAACTGTGTTCAAACCAGCCCAGATCCTTCAGGGTGTTTAAGTTCTAATGTGGGGAGAGAGCTAATAAATGAGTAAACAAATAAGTAAAAGGATAATTTCAGGAGATATAGGTGCTAAACATAATAAAACAGGGCACTGCGATAGAGTGACGGCGTGGGGGAGGCTGGGCTATGTGAGGTGGTCAGGGAGGGCTTCTTGGAGGAGGTGACATTGAAGCCAAAAGAGACCCCAGGGAAAAACATCCTGGGCAGAGGGAACAGCAAGTCCAAAGGCCCTGAAACACTGAGCCTGCAGCTGGCCAGCATGGCTGAAGGTGGTGAGCATGAGGGAAAGTGATGGGAGGTAAGGGGAAGGCAGGGGCTGGGTGACCTGGGACAAAGTCTCACCCTGAGCTACAGCAGAGCCGAGCCTAGACCCCAGTCTCCCAACTCTTAGCTCAGGTTTTCACTCCCCACTCACTTTTCCCCAAGAGTTGGTCTTGCCGTTTCATCTACACCTTTCTCAGTTGCCCCAGAAAGGTCCCATCCAGCCTACTGGGGAGGAGGGGGTGAGAGTGCTGAACTGTGGCTGCGGGGTTCTGGGGATGCCCACGTGGAATGAGGCATGGCTGCTGGGTGGGCACCTTCCCGCATGGGGTCTTGCTGAGCACGCGCCCGCCTTATGCCTGCATGCCCACCATCCAAGCCCCAAGCCCCTGCCTCAGCCCCATTTGAATCCATCCATTCCTTTCCCCTCACCTTTCTTGGAACCTGATGGGATGAGGTTGGAAGCTCACCTTTGGAAGAGGAAGTCCACTGGGGGAAAGATGGGGGAGCCTTGGGAGAAGCTGCTAACCACCTCTCTCTTCTGGGACCCACTGACCAACTGGCCGTCTCCTTTTCTCCTGTCTTTCTCTCTCCTCCCCACTGTCCCTTCCCGGTCTGACTGGCAGCTGGAGAAAGTAACATCTACCGGAAACCCCCGATCTACAAACGGCATGGTATGGTCGGGGGCAGAGAGGGCTTGGCCAGGCAAGGGGAGGGGCAGTTAATCATCTGTGCAGATGGCTCTGTAGGGCCACCAGAGGGACACATACAAGGCTGCAACTTGGTCCTTCTTGTCGGCTGCCCCCCAGTCACTCAAGGTGGCCTTGGGGAGGGGGTTGGTGTCATTTCAAAACGGCAAGGAAGGCCTTGTATCCCCTACATCCTTTCCCACCATCTCCTCACTACCCCCCTTGCCCTGCTATCTGCTATCCTAAAGCCCATGGTCCGAGAAACCCTTGTCAAATGCCCTGGGAGAGTGACACTCCAAGGCGCTGGTACTCACACTTGGACGTTCGTTAGAATCGTGTGGAATGCATACAGATTCCTGGGCCCACCCCAGACTTAATGAATCCAAATTTTGTATTTGTTACAGTTTCTCCAGGTGATTCTAATGCCCAGCCCAGCTTGGGAACCACTGCT
Organism: Eschrichtius robustus; assembly: GCF_028021215.1. Taxonomy (NCBI): domain Eukaryota; kingdom Metazoa; phylum Chordata; class Mammalia; order Artiodactyla; family Eschrichtiidae; genus Eschrichtius; species Eschrichtius robustus. The sequence continues at coordinate 125,756,487 of NC_090825.1, forward strand.
CTAAACTGTTCTCAGTCACCATGTCCTCAGAGTAGATGGAGGCCTGGAGAGGGGATACGGATGAGAAAGGAGCTGAGGGTGCCTTCATTCATTCATCCATATAGTGTTTCTTACAGAACTGTCTGTGGGCCAACTGCACCCAAGAGATTTATTTAAAAAACAGATACCTTGGCCCCCTCCCCTGCCCTAGACCTCCTTAATTAGAAATACTAAAGAGTTTGCCCTACGAATCTGCCCTGTAACCAGTTCCATTCACGATTCCTACCTGTTCTCCCTATGGGAACCACCACTGAGACCTGTTCATTCTTGCAAAAGCACTCAGTTGAATGAGCACACCCCTTCCTCTGAGGATGCAGAGGCACAGCTGCCACCCTGTATCACCCTTAGGTACCTATGGGTACCTATGGGATCACAGGGGGAACACAGAATTGGATGAGCATGGAGACAGGCAGAAGCAGCCCTGTACTGGGATCTAAACTCACTGAGCTGGTGGAGGAGGTGGTACAAGTATAAATAGTGGCTCTGGGTGCTTACGATCTGACAGTTTAGACAAACATCCTCGACTTCAGAGCGGACTGGGCTGGGGTCCAGGTGAGTCCTGAGCAGTGCACATCTACATGTGGCTGTGGAGGACACGCCATGTACCCCCAGTGGCCACAGAAAGGCACCAACCCTGACAAAGGTAGTTTAACTTTATATCCAGAAAAGGCCCCCAGGTCCCAAGCCCCTCAGGACTGTGTGGGATTTTCTAGGTGGGCCTGAGGGGCAGCACCAAAGCAGGCTCAGGAGGAGTCTGGGCTGGAGGTGGATTGTGCAGATAAGAGGGTGGATGAAAGGGCTGAATGAGAACGGCTGGAGTGGGAAGGGCTGCACAGGACCCACATCAAAGAGGATTTGCAAGCTTTGGGAGCAAGTGCTGCTGGCTGGCTGAGAGCCATCCCAGGACCCTCTGCTGCTCTGGCTCCACGGAGCCTAGGGCTTGTCCCTTTAGCTTCTCCCTCCTAAGGAATGATCAGGGGCCCCATCTCCTTTCCCCAGCCCTCTCTCTGCCCTTTTCAGCTTCTCACCAGTCTTGGGTATGAGAGTCATTGCCCTGGAAGGTTTTGTGCCTACAGTGGGTTTGATGGTCACCCCCGTGTTGTGGACTTCAGGAGGAAGCTTAGAGCTGGATGATGCCTCAGCCAGCAGACCAGTTCTGATACAGACAAGGAAACTGAGGCGGAGAGGGGCACGATTTGCCCAGTGCTACAGCTGAATTAAGTGGCAGAACTGGAACCAGAACCCAGCGTTGCTGACTCCCTGGCCAGTGCTCCTTCCCTCAGGCCGTCTAGTCTCCCCCAAGCAGGATTTGTCATTTCACTATGAGGAGAAAGGTGACCTGGCTCAACATGCAGCAGGCCCTGCTTGGCGATCCCACCCAAGACGTGGCTCCAATCCACAACAAGGCTGGCTTCTAGAGGGTGAGGAACGTAGTAAGGGCAAGGACTCACCTGGGACCTGTCTAATCTTACTTAAAGGAGCCACGGCCTTAGTGTTCACTTAGGAGAGTCTGTGGAATTGGTAGGAGGAGCCCTGAGCTGGGGTCTGATCCAGTTCTGGTCTAACTTGCTATGTGGTCTGAGCAAGACCCTTCCCCTCTCAGGTGTTCAGATTCCCAACCGTAAAATCAGAGGCTTGGCCTCAGTGCTTTTCCAGCTCCGATGCTCCGTGTCCCAGACGCTGGCCTGGACGTGGCCTCAACCCCCAGGGCTGGAGCCTGGCTGAGACAAGGGAGAGTGTGTCCAGGACCCTCTTCTAGGACATTCTGCCTCCCTGAAGCTCTCTCTTTGGGTCCTTTGCAGGTGATTTGTCGACAGCAACCAAGAGCAAAACAAGTGAAGACATCAGCCAGGCCTCCAAGTACAGCCCAGCCTACTCGCCAGACCCCTACTGTGCTGCGGAGTCTGAGTACTGGACCTACCATGGGTCCCCTAAAGGTATCACCCATCACAGGGGAGCCAGGACCAGAGCCCCGTCACCTACGCCAGGGACACAGGGCCAGCACAGACAGTTGCCCACTCCTTCACACGATAGTTCATTTATTCATTCAGCAAACAGGTACTAAGGGCAGCCATGGGCCCTAGGGAGATACTAGGAAGCAAACTAGATCAGGTCCTTGCCCTTGTGTATGAGACATCGGCCCCAACTGGAGAGGGAGGTGATGGACAGCAGGTGAGGTACAGGAGGTAGAAGAGCTGATGGTAGGGGCATGCTGTCCAGTCTGGAAGATGACAAAAGCTGCTCAGATGCAGAGCCTCAGCTACCACAGGAAGGGTGAGGAGCAGGTAAGCCAGCAGAGTGTAGAAATGCACCTGCAAAGACCCAAGATGGGAGGGTAGGCTCCACTGGAGCAAAGGATTGGCTGTCAGCTCAACCTTGAGCTCAGGGAGGGGAGGGGGTGGGGGATGAGAGGCCAGATCCCACAGGGCCTTGTGGGTTGAGGTCAGGATTTTGGTCTTTATCCAAAATAGGAAGAAGTTGTTAAAAGTGGTGACAGGATCAGATTTGTGTTTTTAAGAGACCACTTTGGCTGTAGGTGGAAAATGGTTTGGAGAACAGAAAAGAGAGGATGTTGGGAGATGGAAGGCTCTCACAGGCACCCTGGCAAGGGGTCCTAATGGTCCTCAAGGTGCCATCCCACCTAATCAGACATCCCAGGCTGTTTCTTTTAAGTATGGGGAGGAGTTGTCAGTAAGTGCCACTTTGATTCAACACATTACCTTTAGTAATGAATGTCCATTTTGAACAAAGCTTCATGGGAGCTCAGAGATGACCCTGTGCCACCCTCAAAGAATTCTCCACTTAGAAAGGGGATAAGACACAAGCACAACTATAACCCAAAGTAGACAGTGACCAGTGCCCATGGGAGATAGTGTTCAGAGGCTGCACAGGCAAGAGGGACCAGACCCAACAGGCATGGGGGGAAGAGGGGGAATCTTGGATGAGACTATTTCAGTCACACACACACACACACAAAAGAAACAAAAAAAAAGAAAAACCACCTCCAAAAGGCTTAAGCCAAAACAGGGATTTTTCTGGGTCATGTGACCGAAAGTTTTTGAGGCATAGCTGGATCTAGAGGTAGATGAACATCATCAGGACTTGACCTGTCCTGTGGGTTGGGTGGCTCCAGTCTCAGGCTGATTCTGCCCTTACCATGGGAAGACGAGTTCTGGCAGGTCCGGGCTTACCCCCCATCCTTGGCAGAAAGAGGGCTTTTTCTCCTACCAGTCGCAGGAAAAGTCCCAACGTTGAGGTTTATTAGATCTGTCTGGGCAGTCAGCTTCACCTGCACTTTCCAGCCCAAGAATGGGAAGGGATGCTGGCCATCTCAGTATAGGGAGGCCCATGGTGGAGGCAGTTCACCAAAGTGCACTTGTGTGGGGTCACTCAGCTAGAAAGTGGTGGAGCCAAGAGGAAAGCCCCACCTGTCAAGGCTGTACTGCCCCCCCACGCCCTCTCGCCTGAGCAGGCTGAGTGGGGAGCATGGGCGGGAGCTGATCCTAGCTGTCTTTTGGCAGTGCCCCGAGCCAGAAGGTTCTCATCTGGAGGAGAGGAGGACGATTTTGACCGCAGCATGCACAAGGTAAGCAGGCCACACCACTGAATGAGATGCTTAGATGGTATGTTACTGAGGATTTTTTCATTTGTGAGGGACAGAAACCAAATTCAAACTCACTCATGATAGAAAAGAGAAATGCAAAACTTGGCATAACTGAAAAGTCAACTGGTAGGATTAGCTGCAGGTACAACTTGATCCAGCTGCTAAACAAACTGCCATAGGGAAATTCACTCTCTCTGCTCTTATGCTGGATTGCCTCTGCATTGGCCTCATGCTCAAGCAGGTTCTTCTCATGTTGTGGTCAGTGGATGCCAGTGACTTGTGCATCACTGGTGGGGATGGAAGGTGGTGCAGCTGCTGAAAAGAGTTTGTGGTCCCTCAAAAAGTTACCACATAGAACTACCACAGAAACTGTCGACTGAAAAAAAAAACAAAAAACCGCACAACCTAAAAGTTGAGAATTATGTTTTATTCAGCAGACATACCGAGGACCTAAGCCCAGGAGACAGCCTCTCAGATAGGTCTGAGAGAGTGTTCCAAAGAGGTAAGGGAGGAGCCAGGAGTATGTAGGAGTTTTTGCAAAAATAAAATCAGGAAGTCGAACATCACAAGATTGCTGCTAATTAATGAAAAAACAGACATCTACAGTTAATGAATTTAGTGCTTTTCTATGTATGGGAAGATGCAAGGCCCTTGGCTCATTGAAATCATTCCTTTAATATGCACCTTAACTATCTAGGGCCAGTATCCTGTTTTTCTCCATCCTGAATCCCCTCAGGCTGCACCATTGGTGGTGGCTGCAGAGGTTGATGGCTTGATGGCTTGTTTACTGATACGGCAGGTGACATTCTTTGCTCACAGTGCTTCCTCTTGGCCATAAATTCAACCAATGTTTGGGAGGCATTTCATGACCAATTTTGTCCCTCAGGGCTAGGAAGGCTCATCCCTTGATCAGGCGAAGATTCTGCTGACAGGCCACTCGATGTGCTGATTTGTTTTGGATTAGACCCTGTTGATAATCTAAAATTCTCTGGATCACCTGTCTTATTAGTCTGTTGTGATCCAGGAAATGTTTTCCCTTGTTGCTTCTTCCCAGATCTAGAATTGCGCTATTACAATTATTCTACGTAGAGTTATGTATATGATCAACTAACTCGAGACATCATTAATTTTGCTGGAGGCTTGGTTACACTTTGGTAATGTAAGAGATAATAATCTCATAAAACAGACAGGATATAAGTAATACAGCTAGTAACATTAATAAACTGATAGTGCAGCAGAGAGAGGCACAAGGCATAAATAATTTGAAAATGCCAAGAGAGAACAAACTAAAACACTGATTAGTATAACTAGTTGTAATCTGGTCAAAATAAGCCATCAAGTCCACAGGGGAGCCAGCTAGAGAAGCCAAATTCTGGAGGGATCAGGTAGAGAGAAAAAGATAAATGTTTTGTCTTCGTTTACAAAGGTATACTTTATCAACTTGTTGAAGGTCATAGTTAGCGTAAGAGGAAAGGTTTTCTGGAAAACAGAGATTAAAAACCAGTATATTTCAGAAAAAAGTCATAAAATTATAAGTCATATTCATCAATTCATTCCTGTTCATCTAGATGAAGTTGTCAGGTTTTCCATTAGTGTTTTTTAATTTCTTACCCAGTTCAGGAGTAAGATCTAAAAGTTACCAGAAACTTGTATTTATCAAAAGTCCTTTTTATGAATCTTCACTAAGATCTTCATATATAAAAGCATCAGAGTAAAACAATGATTGTGTATAAACAACAGGACTTAAAATGGCATGGTTAAAGATCTGATTGATTATAATGTAACTGACAGGAAACTTGGATATTTCTGTGACATACAACATCCTAAGATAACACCTAGAATTATGACTGATAACCTTAAACCAGGCCATACCAGATTTTTAGTAATTCCATACAAATTTTGGAATATCTATAGTAATGACATTTACCCATACAATATAACCTAAGAAGGTTTATCTCCAATCACTTGACAGTGCTTCTCAAGTAAGCCTAAATTAGTCTAACATTTCTTTCTGAGATGTCGCAGGGTTTCTTTGAAGCATCCCAGAGTTAGCTGGAAGTCAAAAGAACTTCAGTTAGAATTTGTTATTTGGGAAGCTTTGTCAAAAATATCAAAAAGTTTCAAAACACTTGGTCAAATAGGATCATAGGTCACTGTGAAACAATACTTATTCACTTAAAGTGACAAAAGATTTCAAAAACAAATACAGATGACTTACAGAAAAAGAATCTCACATAATCTGTTTTCAAAAGCAGTATTTCAAGATAACTTTGTTCTCTTAGCAGAGAGAGGAACCAAATCCAGTCTTGCACCAGCCTACTTTTAATAGTAATAACCACTTACCTAATTGAATTTAATCCAATCCCAGCCTGACCACAGTACAAAAGTCCTTTTCAGGGCTCCCTTTTTACAAACCTTCCACAACTTTCTCTATTCTTGTTAGTCTGTCCCTTATTTTTCCATCCAGAAACAACCAGCTCTAGGACAAAATCATTCTTTCCACTTAACAAAATGCACTTCCATTCTTCATACCTTCTTTTGCTGAAAAAAACACACCCTACTTTCCTTGCATACTGAAATGTTTCCCTTATTATCTTTAGTAGCTTTAATTACATATTATAATTTTAACCCTTAAAAACGTTAATCTCTAGTGAAAACTGACAAGTAGCAAGTAATTGTGAACTGTTTGTCATACCAGCATTCCTGATTGGCATATCACTTAACCTCTAGAAACATACATCTTCTCATAGCATAATTTCTTTCCTCAATGTGGTACAAGAGATATGTCTAGTAAACCCAAACATCTTTAGTTTCCTTCTTGTAATGAGACAAAAGTAGGTAAATTTAGACCTGTTTAGCAAATAATGTTTGAGTATTTTATCTTATTTGAAGTGACCTGGATAGTCAGTGGATTCCCATTACTTAAATTAATTTAGCAAGGGCTGAGGAATCAGGATGGCAGAGGAACAGGACATGGAGCTCACCTCTTCCCACAGATACATCAAAAATACATCTACAAGTGGAACAATTTGCACAGAAAATCTAAACACTGGCCTCAGACTTCTGAAAGGGCAAGAAAACCTCCACATAACCAGATAAGACAAAAGAAAAAGAAAGACAGAAAGGAATCAGGACAGGACCTGCGCCGCAGGGAGGGAGCTGTGAAAGAGGAAAGGTTCCCACGTCCTGGGAGGTTCGCTCACCTGTGGGGAGATCAGCCTGGACAGAGGGGGAGCTTCAGAGCCTCGGAGGAGAGTGCAGCAACCAGTCTGTGGAAGGCAAAACGGATAGTGACCTGCACAGATGGTCAGTACTGCCGCCCTGTGCTCCCCAGCCTGAGACCCTTGTCCACCTGCATGGGCAGGGGCTGGGTGCTGAAGCCTGGGCTTTGGAGGTCAGAGCCAGGGAGAGGGCCAGGATTGGCTATGCAGAGACAGCCTGAAGAGGGTGGAGTGTGGCAACTGAGGGTGCACTAGGAAGAAGCCTGGGCCGCCACAGAGGCAAGGTACCATTGCTGGGGGGCATGCAAGGAGAGGGGTGGGACCACCATAGGAGATTCTTTCCCTGTGCGTACGTTCTCAGGCAACAGGACACCACCTACGTGAGCTCCAGGGGCAGGTGCGAGCCACCACTGCCATCATGGGCTCCAGAGGCAGGCACGGGCAGCTGCCACCAATAAGAGAACCGTGATCAGGCGCCAAGTGCTGTCCCTGCTGTCGCAGGAGTGTGCGGGCCACCACCGCAAATACGAGACCCGCAAGCAGCCACCAAGCACTGTCCCTGCTATTTCGGGAGTGTGTGGGCCACCGCCACCATTAAGAGACCCACGAGCAGGTACCAATCACTCCACCCAATGTCCGGGGAGCACGCACAGGCCGTGAGCAAGCTCCAGTCGCTGTCCCTGCTGTCCCGGGAGTGCGTGGGCCACCGCTGCTACTAAGAGACACGGAGGCAGACAACAGTCTCTGCCCCTACTGGCCTGGGGGCACACGGGCCACTGCTGCTGCTGGGAGACCCGTGAGTAGGCACCGATTGCTGCTCCTGCCATACCAGGAGTGTGCACAGGCCGCCACACATCCACACACCATTTGAAAGGAATAATGGCCAGCACACACTAAGGAAAGAGGCAGAAAGCATCCAAACTAAAAGCACCTCGATTCTGGACAAGATGGTGGAGTAGAAGGACTTGAGCTCACCTCATCTCACAAAAACACCAAAATCACAACTGACTGCTGAACAACCACTGACAAAAAAGATTGGAACCTACCAGAAAAGGTATTTTATACCCAAAGAGAAAGAAGAGGCCACAATGAGATGGTAGGAGGGGCACTTTTTCGATATAATCAAATCCCATGCCTGCTGGGTGGGTGACCCACAGACTGGAAAATAATTGTATTGCAGAGGTTCTCCCACAGGAGTGAGAGTTCTGAGCCCAACGTCAGGGTCCCCACCCTGAGGGTCTGGCATCGGGAGGAGAAGCCCCCAGAGCATTTGGCTTTGAAGGCCAGCAGTTCTTGAGTGCAGGAGCTCCACAGATGAGGGGAAACAGATTCCACTCTTGGAGGGACCCAGCACAAAGCAGTGACTCCACAGGAGCCTGGACTAGACCTACTTGCAGATCTTGGAGGGTCTCCAGGGAAGGTGGAGGTCAGCTGTGGCTCACTGTGGGGGCAAGGACACTGGCGGCAAAGGCCCCAGGGAATATTGATTGGCATGAGTTCTCAGGGAGGGTGCAATTTTGGCACCGAGACCTGGTCCCACCCAACAGCCTGTAGGCTCCAGTGCTGGAACACCTCAGGCCAAACAACAAGCAGGGCAGGGGACACAGCCCCACCAATCAACAGACAGGCTGCCTAAAGTTGTACTGAGCTCACAGCCACCTCTAAACATACGCCTTGACATGGCCCTGCCCACCAGAGGGACAAGACCCAGATCCACCCACCAGTGGGGCAGGCACCAGTCCCTCCCACCAGGAAGCCTGCACAAGCCCCTGGATCAACCTCACCCACCAGGGGGCAGACACCAGAAGCAAGAGGAAATACAATCTTGCAGCGTGTGGAAGGGAGACCATAAACACAGAAATTTAGAAAAAAATGAGACGGCAGAGAAATATGTTCCAGACAAAGGAACAAGATAAAAACCCAGAAGAACAACAAAGTGAAGTGGAGATAGGCAATCTACCTGAAAAAGAATTCAGAGTAATGATAGTAAAGATGATCCAAGATCTCAGAAAAAGAATGGAGGCACAGACTGAGAATACAAGAAATGTTTAAAAAAGAGCTAGAAGATCTAAAGAACAAAGAAACAGAGATGAACAATACAATAACTGAAATGAAAAACACACAAGAAGGAATCGGTAGCAGAATAAACGAGGCAGGCAGGAGAATGAATAAGTGGAAGAGAGAGTGGTTGAAATCATTGCCGTGGAACAGAATAAAGAAAAAAGAATGAAAAGAAATGAGGATAGTCTCAGACACCTCTGGGACAACATTAAATGCACGAACATTCGCATTATAGGGGTCCCAGAAGGGAAAGAGAGAGAGAAAGTGCCTGAGAAAATACTGGAAGAGATTATCACTGAAAACTTCCCTAACATGGGAAAGGAAACACTCAATGAGGTCCAGGAAGTGCAAAGAGTCCCATACAGGATAAACTCAAGGAGGAACACGCCAAGACACATATTAATCAAACTGACAAAAGTTAAAGACAAAGAGAAAATAGAAAAAACAACAAGGGAAAAGCAACAAATAACATACAAGGGAATCCCCATAAGGTTAACAGCTGATTTTTCAGCAGAAACTCTGCAGGCCAGAAGGGAGTGGCATGATACATTTAAAGTGATGAAAGGGGAAAACCTATAACCAAGATTACGCTACCCAGCAAGGCTCCCATTCAGATTTGATGGAGAAATCAAAAGCTTTACAGAGAAGCAAAAGCTAAGAGAATTCAGCACCATGAAACCAGCTTTACAACAAATGCTAAAGGAACTTCTCTAGGCAGAAAAGAAAAGGCCACAACTAGAAACAAGCAACTTAGGAATGGGAAAACCCACCAACAAAGGCAAACATGCATTAAAGGTAGGAAATCAGCCACACACAAATATGATATCAAAACCAGCAGTCTTGAGGAGAGTACAATTGCAGGATATTGGAAATTCATTTCAAATTAAGAGACCAGCCACTTAAAAAATCTTGTATATGTATATAGACTGCTATATCAAAACCTCATGGGAGGGCTTCCCTGGTGGCGCAGTGGTTGCGAATCTGCCTGCCAATGCAGGGGACACGGGTTCGAGCCCTGGTCTGGGAAGATCCCACATGCCGCGGAGCAACTAGGCCCGTGAGCCACAACTACTGAGCCTGCACGTCTGGAGCTTGTGCTCCGCAACAAGAGAGGCCGCCGAACCGTGATGAAGAGTGGCCCCCGCTTGCCACAACTAGGGAAAGCCCTCACACAGAAACGAAGACCCAACACAGCCAAAAATAAATAAATAAATAAATAATAAAAAATAAAGGAATTCCTTTTGAAAAAAAAAACCTCATGGGAACTGCAAACCAAAAATCTACAATAGATATACAAGCAAAAATGGAAAAGGAATCCAAACAAAACACTAAAGAGAGTCATCAAATCACAAAAGAGAACAAAAGAGGAAGGGAAGAAAAAAGACCTACAAAAACAAACCCAAAAGCAGCCACATAGCACAGATAGATCAGCTCAGTGCTTTGTGACCACCTAGAGGGGTGGGATAGGGAGGGTGGGAGGGAGACGCAAGAGGGAGGAGATATGGGGATATATGTATATGTATAGCTGATTCGCTTTGGTATAAAGCAGAAACTAACACGCCATTGTAAAGAAATTATACTCCAATAAAGATGTTAAAAAAAAAAAACCCAAAACAATTAACAAAATGGCAGTAACAGCATACATGTCGGTAGTTACCTTAAATGTAAATGGATTAAATGCTCCAGCCAAAAGACATAGGCTGGCTGAACTGATACAAAAACAAGACCCATATATATATGTCTACAAGAGACCCACTTCAGCCCTCAGGACACATACAGACTGAAAGTGAGGGGATGGAAAAAGGTATTCCATACAAATAGAAATCAAAAGAAAGCTGAAGTCGTGATACTCAGATGAAATAGACTTTAAAATAAAGACTCTTGCAAGAGACAAAGAAGTATGCTACATAATGATCAATGAATCAATCCAAGAGGAAGATATAATAACTGAAAATATATATGCACCCAACATAGGAGCACTTCAATATATAAGGCAAATGCTAACAGGCATAAAAGGAGAAATTGACAGTAACAAAATAATAGGGATTTTAACACTCCACTTACATCAATGGACAGCTCATCCAGACAGAAGATCAATAAGGAAACACAGGCCTTAAATGACAAATTAGATCAGATGGACTTAACTGATATTTATAGAACATTCCATCCAAAAGCAGCAGAATACATTTTCTTCTCAAGTGCACATGGAACATTCTCCAGGATAGATCATATCCTGGGCCAGAAATCAAGCCTCAGCAAATTTAAGAAAATTGAAATCATATCAAGCATCTTTTCTGACTACAACACTATGAGACTAGAAACCAATTACAGGGAAAAATCCTGTAAAAAACACAAACACGTGGAGTAATGAACATGAAAACAAAAATAAACAAGTGGAACCTAATTAAACTTAAAAGCTTTTGCACAGCAAAGGAAACCATAAACAAAATGAAAAGACAACCCACACAATGGAAGAAAATATTTGCAAACCAAGTGGCTGACAAGGGATTAATCTCCAAAATATACGAACAGCTCATGCAGCTCTATATCAAAAAAAAACAAACAATGCAATCAAAATATGGGCAGAAGATCTAAATATACATTTCTCCAAAGAAGACATACAGATGCCAAAAAGCACATGAAAAGATGCTCAACATCACTAATTATCAGAGAAATGCAAATCAAAACCACCATGAGGTATCACCTCACACCAGTCAGAATGGCCATCATCAAAAAGTCTACAAACAATAAATGCTGGAGAGGATGTGGAGAAAAGGGAACCCTCGTACACTGTTGGTGGGAATGTAAATTGGTACAACTGTTATGGAGAACAGTATGGAGGTTCCTTAAAAAACTAAAAATAGAACTACCATATGATCCAGCAATCCCACTCCTGGGTATATATACAGAGAAAACCATAATTCGAAAAGATACATGCACCCCAATCTTCATTGCAGCACTATTTACGATACCCAAGACATGGAAGCAACCTAAATGTCCATCTACATAGGAATGGATAATGAAGATGTGGTACATATCTACAATGGAATATTAGCCATAAAAAAATGTAATAATGCCATTTGCAGCAACATGGATGGACCTAGAGATAATCATACTAAGTGAAGTCAGACAGAAATACAAATATCATATGATATCACTTACATGTGGAACCCCAAAAAATGATACAAATGAACTTATTTACCAAAGAGAAACAGACTCACAGCCTTCGAAAATAAACTTAGGTTACCAAAGGGGAAACGTGGGGGGGGGGGGGGGAGGGATAAATGAGGAGTTTGGGATTAACATATACACACTATTATATATAAAACAGATAATCAAAAACGACCTACTGTATAGCACAGGGAATCTACGCAATATTCTATAATAACCTCTCGGGAAAAGAATCTGAAAAAGAACAGATGTATGTATAATTGAATCATTTAGCTGTATACTTGAAACTAACACAACATTGTAAATCATCTAGACTCCAATATAAAATTAAAATTAAATTAGAAATAACTAGGAAAAACTCTAAAGTTTTAAGTTACCAAAAATCTGGAGAAACTGTTTTAAATCAATATACCCAAAGCATAATTATTCCTAAAGGGTTCACCTGAAAACTCTTATTTTCCTTTATAATTTATGAAAATATCATCATATCAAGTTAATATTTTTGCTGACAAACTCTGAAACAGAAATAACATGACCTTTATCAACCTTCAGGGAACCTTGGTACACTGAAGGTGTACCAAGTAAGATATGTCTATATTGACTGATTAAACCGGCAAGCTGAAGCTAGCTTTAATACCAGATATTAATTTAATATTGAATATTTCCTAGATACATGAACCTGAAATTCATCCTGGCCAGTTTCTTTTATGTTTAGAAGTAATTAATTTGTAAGCACTTACTTTTAAGTCAATTAAATGGAACTCTTTTATAAATTTAACTTTGACAGTATTTTCCAGAGGTAGAGACATCTCATATGTATAATGTGTACACAGACATATAAACAGACCTAACTAGAGATCTCATAGCTTCACCTTAAAAACTTAGGTATGAATCAGGTATTACAGTATAAACTTACGAGTTTATAAATAACAGTTGGAATAAGTTAAATTTGCTTGCTCAGATGACTGAGGCTTTGCTATTTGTGGAAAAGACTTATAAGATTTGTATTTATCCTTGATAAACCCTTAAGGAGGCTATGAATTAGATTTGGGGTGAGGGAGCCTTTCCAGCAGTTTGAGTTTAAAAGGACTTTTTTGCTTTTTTTTTTTCCTCCTTGGTTTCAGGTTTTACCTGATTGAGCTAATTAGGCTCAGTCTCAGATCAATGTGGGCTGTATTTACATTTCTTATTTGTAGAGATTTGCAAAACAAAGACAGTTGCTTTTAATTCTCAAAAAAACTGGTCTGCTGCCTAAATGATATTAAAAGATTGATTCGCCCAACTGTACTTTGTTTAATTTGTTTTATATCAGTGAGAAGATTTCTGACTAAGCCAAAATTCAAGAGTTCTATGTTCTAGAATTTTAGGGTTTAATTTATCATGCTTTCAAAAGCTTGCATAAGGCATTCAACAAAGGCCCTTTTTCTGAGTGCACAGGTGAGACCCAGAGCAAAATCTCTATTATTATTTTTATTAGCCCCCGAATATTGCTCCCAGTTTTTACATTATATTATACAGGCTCAGGTAACCCTACTGGTTTCCTTTTGTATGTTTAATAATATTTCCTGAGGGGCAGATTCATACGCCCTGTCTTATGAAGCATTCCCCAGTGAAACATGTATATCACACAATATAATTAAACAAAAGAGAAATAACCATCTTATATAAAGCCCATTTAGGTATACCAATTTTTATAAACTTTCATCTCAATTCTATCAACTTTTATACCTTTACCTTTATCTTCCAGTAGGACCCAATCATCAAGCCTTGGTCTTTCAAGGAGTCCTAGAAGCCTTCCTTTCTTTTTATCCTCTGACTCTTTTATCTATTTTTAATAAAAGGCTCTGGGGTCCCCAGTGAGGGGTTGAGCCAAGGGACTCAGGCCCTTTTGTCAATCCTTTACTTGATTAATCGGCCTAACTGTTGCCCCAAGTAATTGTTGGCCAGGTATCTCAGTGTAATTTACTTCCAGCCATGTAAATATATATGTATATTTTAAAATATTTATTTATTTATTTTGCCTGCGCTGGGTTTTAGTTGTGGCATGTGGGCTTCTTAGTTGCAGCACACCGACTCTTAGTTGTGGCATGCATGTGGGATCTAGTTCCCCAACCAGGGATCGAACCTGGGCCCCCTGCATTGGGAACACGGAGTCTTACCCACTGGACCACCAGGGAAGTCCCTAAATATATATATATTTTTAAGTGGGGTAAATAGAGTGGACTTGTTTGGGGCCCTTTAATGTTGGGGACCTACAGGGGGCCCCTTTGTTCCATCCAACCTTACATAGTGCTGTATCAAACCTTTGTTTTAATCCCATTAACATCTGTTTTATTTATCCCATTTTTAAATAATCATCTAAAGATTTCTTTATCCTTTTGGGATAAGTCCCTTTAAAATTTCCACCTTTTTGGGAAGAAGTCTCTAAACTTTCTCTTCAGTTTACTTCCCTGTTAATCAACCTAATTAACATTAATTATCCTAATGTTTTTATTAGCATCTGTAAGACTCACTGAGGGGAAGCAGAGACCACAAATAAGGCTTCCCAAACCAGTTTTTTGTTCTTGTTGTTTTCAATTAAGGGAGTTCTTAGGTTAACCATGTATATGTTTTCCACCTTCTAAGTTTTTTTTTATAAGTACCAGTAACACAGCTCTTAAAATTTACCAATTTAGAAGTTTCTCCAATATAAAGGATCCATCATCTGGCCATTAACAAGATGTATCTTACTGATGCAAACCAATAAGACACCAGAGAAGTCCCCACAACAGAGTGTGAAGATGTAGCCTTCACAAGATCTAGAAAGTTTACTCCCCAAAACAGCCTAAGAAAGTAAAGGCCTTCATTACACAGGCCGATGCAACGAAGGTTAAGACGGCAAAAGCCCCTGCGAGTTGGCACAGTCAGACAAAAGACCGCTCAGAATCCCAGTCTATTCAGTTGGCTGCCGAGTTGTATACCATATGAGTACCTTCCAGGTGGCAAAGACCAAGTACTCAAAACACGGAAAGAGACATATACACATACACACACACAAAATGCCTAAGAAAATCAGGTAGAACATTTACATCTCAAAGACACAGGGAGAGAAATGCAAGTTCCCCCTAGAAGGGCTTTTGTTTCTTTAAGGTCAGAATTCTGAAAAGATGTTTTATCAAGCAGGCTTTCTCTAACTTAACTGTGTATGCAATAGAAGAGCCCCCATCTTAGTCAATTTCAGGGCGAGATTTCCTTTAATTCCCAATTAAGTAAGTACTTGTAAGTATAAGTGTTGTACATATATCTGGCTGGGGGGTTAGTTAGAAGCTGGCAATCTGTCGTTCCTTTTTCTTTTTGTTTTGAAAGCTTTGTTCCCCACTCCAGAGTCAGTTTGTGGAGATAAAATCGCTAGTGATGATCGTGTGGTGAGCCAATGTGCTGTTGTGAGCTTAACTCCTCTAGATTTTACCCTAGATTCATTTTAGCCCTCTTATGAGTCTTGGTTTCTCCCTTCAGTAGCCTACAACTACCATGGGTACTCGGATTATGGAGTGGCCAGCCCTTATGCATGTCCCTGGCAGGCAAGTTTTTAATTAAAAAGAGTGGGTTTCCCTATAGAGACAGCTGCACAGTATGAGGACTTGCCTCTACCACTCCCGCAGGTTTCTCAGTTGCCTGAGGAAGCTGTTGCCAGCCAGGAGGTGCTGTTCCTTCTGAGCTGAAAGCTCTCATGAGATATCTTCACTTTTATTTTGACAAACTCTATTAAAGTAGCCAATTCAAGGAAAAACGACAGGCCAGTCTTCCACCTAATTACCCAGTCCAGCCTTACTCAGTGTCTTTCAACTGGGCCAAGTCTTCCCAGTCTTTCAACTGAGGATAACCAGCTCAGTGTCTAAACTGGGCAAAAAAATCTTCCCAGTGTCTTTCAACTGAGCATAACCCAGGTACCTCTTCTTGAAACTAAGTTTCAAGGATAACCTACTACTCTTCCAGTGAGGAGTTTAACATCACTGAATAAAACTTAGGATCATCAGCCAATAACAGGAGATCTGAGAATCAGGAGAGACTCACCCAAATTCATCTGGACTCTCTGAGGTGGCAGATGGGCCCAAGAATGCTCTGCTGGTACCTAGGCTCTGGATCCTTGGAGAGTTCAGGCAAAGGAGAAAAGTCTGCCCTGGGTCCCTTTGTAGCTGTCAAAACTGTTGACTGCATAACCTGTAAGTTGAGAATTATGTTTTATTCAGCAGACATACTAAGGACCTAAGCCCGGGAGACAGCCTCTCAGATACCTCTGAGGGACAGTTCTGAAGAGGTAAGGGAGGAACCAGGATATAAAGGAATTTTTGCAAAAACAAACAAAACAAAACAAAGCAGATAGTCAAACGTCAAAAGATTCTAATTAAAGAAAAAAACAGACATCTCACGTTAATGTATTTAGCCCTTTTCTGTGTATGGGAAGATGCATTGAAATCATTCCTTTGATATACCCCTTAACTATCTAGGGCCAGTATCCTGTTTTACTCCATTCTGAATCCTCTCGGGGTATACCGTTGGTGGTGGCTGCAGAGGTTGTTGGCTGGATGGCTGCAACATCCTTTGTTTACTGACCCGTTAGGTGACATTCTTTGTTCACAGACCCATCAGTTCCACTCCTAGGTATATACCCAGAAGAACTGAAAACTGGTACTCAAACGAATACGTGTACACACAGGTTCCTAACAGTACTACTCACAAGAGCTGAAAGATGGAAGCAGCTCAAATGTCCATCAACTCACAAATGAATAGACAAAATGTGGCACATCCATATGACAGACTATTATTCAGCTATAAAAAGGAATGAAGAGCTAATACATGCTACAATGTGTATGAACCTTGAAAACATTATGCTTAGTGAAAGAGGCCACACACAAAAGCCCACATATTGTATATGGGCTCCGGTACGTACCACCAGAGCCCCACCCTGACCACAGGACTACTTGTGGAAGAGAAATGAAGTCCCACAAAGGAAAATATGGGTGCTGCAAGGAAAGAGGGACAGTGAAAAGGCAAAAAATGCCAGAGGTTCACTATAGAGCATCTGGTCCCTCAGCCTTTCCTAAGCCTGTTCCATCTCAGTGTTCCTTGCTTCCTTCTAACTTCATCTTGTTCCTCCCCCACCCCCAGCTCCAGAGTGGAATTGGCCGACTAATTCTGAAGGAAGAGATGAAGGCCCGGTCCAGTTCCTACGCGGATCCCTGGACCCCACCCCGGAGCTCCACCAGCAGCCGAGAGGCCCTGCACACAGCTGGCTATGATATGTCCCTAAATGGCTGTAAGCACTGCCCTGTAACCTGCCGGGGTGGGGGCACTTTCTTCCCCATCAGTTCTTCCATTAGTGAATCTAACCTTTTATGGCCTCACCAGGGTCTAGAATACAGACTAAATAAGACCATGCTCTGTCCTGAGCTGTCACTTCTGCTTCTTTGGATCATCTGAAGCCATGACTTCCAATCAGTTTCCATGTAAAGAAAAGACTTCTAATAGTCTGAAGATAAAAGGGGATGCCTCTTAAGGTAGCACACCTCCCATCACTGGAGGTATACAAGCAGAGGCTTGGTTCAAGCACTTTGCCCTGAGAGTCTTTCACTGTAAGCTCCTCCCTGTTCCTAGACTCACACATCCTCTTCCTGCCTCCTCTCTTACTTACCCCTGCGGGATTCAGTCCTGCCAGGAAGTCCTATCTCAGGTCAATACTTGATGGATAATAAAAGGTACCATTTATTACAATCCTGTGTGCTGGACATTTATAGATACATTATCACCCTTGGTCCTCACAAAGACCCACAATGTAGAGGGATTATTATCACCCACTTTATAGATGAGAGACCTGAGGTTAACCCTCTTGCCCAAGGTCAGAAAGCCAGTAAGCGACTGAGCCAGGATCAGGCCCAGCATAGAGTGACTTCAAGGCCGTAAGCTTTTCCCTCTTTGCTGTACTGCACCTTGATTCTAGGTGAGCTCAAAGATGACAGTGGTGGTGGTGGTGGTGATGATAAAGCCAGTTTTACTGAGGGTTTGTATCTGTCAGGCACTGTGCTAAGCACCTTACTATATTGTGTCCTATATTCTTCACAATAACCCTATAAAGGAGACACTATCCCTCCCATTTTACAGATAAGAAAACGAAGTATGATCTACTTATCTGAAATTGGGTATCTATTAATGGCCAAGCCAGGATGAACTGATGGGCCGTTTCCCTGTTTCACCACTGAGAGGCACTGTTTTCAACCCCTGGCTCTGTACACTGCACCAGTGCTGCTCAAAATTCAGCTCCATTCAATGGCATTTGTGCAACAGATATCACAGAGCACCTGCACTATGCCAGGTGCTGGGCTACAAGCTGGGTGGGGGAGGGAGAATAGGGTGCAGGTGCAACAGTTAGAAACTGACCAGTGGGAAAGGAGGTACTGAAGGAGGGCCCTCCTCCCCGCCCCCGGCCAGGGTGGCCCAGGTATGGGAGCCATTTCTGTCTGTCTCCATGAACGCTGATCTCTGGCTTCCCTCTCTTGCAGCCCCTCGGTCCCACTACCTGGCTGACAGCGGTATGTTCTGCCTGCCCTTCCTTCAGCCCATCATGTTCTGTGAGGGCCAGAGCTGAGTCAGCAGCGGGTCCCCCTTAGTTGTGATGACCATACAACGTGGATGTCCCAGCACAGTCCCCATCTAAAGTAGTCCACCCCATGTGTTTGTCAGATAGTGGGTCTTTGGTTCTGGAACCAGTGTTGCCATGCCCAGCAGCTCTCAGAGAGAAAGAAAGAGCACACACCTCTTCCACCCACGTGGGAGCCTGCCTGTCTGAGCTCCAGCTCGACTCCAATTCCAGGTCACATGGGTCCATCATAGGAGGATAGATGTGTGCAGGTTAACACCAGAAGACTCTGTGAGTGGGTACCTGGGGTGGGCCTAGAATTCTGCCAGGGTGAGGCACCCCTAAGATTGTTAGTTGTAAGCCTGGAGAGCAGTGGAAGGAGCTAGTGGTCCCTGTCTGTCCCCCTTCCCATGAGTAACATTGGCCATTTGCAGCCAGATGACCTCAGGGAGAGGAAACCCTGGCTTGGGGCTCCTGGTAATTGTCTTGGCTCCTTCTTTTCAGACCCCCTCATCTCCAAATCTGCCTCCCTGCCTGCCTACAGAAGAAACGGGCTGCACAGGGTAAGAGAGGCTGTTCCAGGGACATTATCCCCAAGAGGTTCACAATTCCTGTGTTAGCTCAGGAGTGATGACTTACGGGTGAAACCTGGACAGAGGCCTTGGGGCTAGAGGTGCATTAACAAAAGAGCCCCCTATGAGAGGGGCTGGGAGCACCTAGTATTTATGGCACAATTACTCCATGCTGAGCACTTTACAAGCACTCACTCATTATAACCCTGCAAGGTAGTTACTATTTTTAATAACTCTATCTTGCGGATGAAGATGGGGGCACAGAGGGGCTCACTGACCTGCTTGAGCTCTCATTCCTAGTAAGTGCTGAGCCAGGATTCGAGCCTGGGCCAGCTGCCCCTGACAGCCCACACCTGACTGCTGGGTTCCACTCACCCGTTGTGGCTTGGAGCCTTCTGAGCTCTTAGATGTCCTGTGGCGTAAAACCTTCATGGAAGCTGTGAGGTGGTTTAAGGACTAAAAAGGGAATGAAAAATACGTCTTGTTGGCAAAAGGAGAGGCTCTGTGACTAGACAAGTGATGGGGGAAAGGGCAAGGACACTGAGACAGACATTTATTTACTGAGCACCTACTAAGTGACTTGAAGTCAGCAGTCATAAGTGCTCAGATGGAAGACAAAGCAAGGAGGCAAAGAGAGAGAAGGTCAGAGAGTGAATTTAAACAAAGGCCTGAGTGCAGGGAGGGACCTCACCTCTCCAAGACCAGCAAGAGCCACCCTAATAGAGGGAAGCACAGTGTCAGAGTCCCTGGGTGGGGAGGATGCGTGGCTGGGATGGAGTGAGCGTGGAGATGAAGCCAGACGGAGATGTCATTAGGGCCCTGTGTGCTGGTAAGGACTCAGAAGGGTTCCGGTAGGTGTGCTGCACCATCCAACTCAGATTTTTAATGGGATCCCTCTTGTGTAGAGAAGAAACTGCAGAGGGACAGAAGTGGTAGACTTGTTAAGAGACAATTTTAGGGTTAAGCACACAAAAGGGATCAGAGGTCCATAGTAGAGCCACGGCTGGTGTTGGGGCCCCACCCGCTCCAAGTGGGAAAGAGACAGACCCTGTCCTCAACACGCCCAAAGCCTAGACATTTGTTCATGAACAGATAGATGTTTATTGAAAGCCTTTTACGTATGCCAGGCACTGCTCTGAGTGCTTAGAATACCTCAGTGACCGAACAAAACAAAGAGCCCTGCCCTTGGAGCTTATATTCTTATAGGGAGAAATAGAAAGCAAGTAGTAAATAGTACACAAGTCACCTTATACACAATGTAGAAGGTAGTAAGTGCTATGGAAAAAAAGGGGGAAATGGAGCAGGATGAGGGAGGTTGGGAGTTGGGGAAGGGGCGATTTGCAATTTTAGATAGAGTTGTCAGGGCAGATCTCATAGAGAAAATGATATTTGATTAATGAAAGAAAGCATGAGCTGTAATTCACTAATAAATGAATATTTACTGAGTGCCTACTATGTGCCAGGCCTAGGCACTAGGCATATGGCAGTGAAGTAAATCACTCCACCTTGAGACCGAGGCTTCTGAGAGGGCCCCGTGTCCCACCAGCCCCAGTGCATTTTCTGGAGATGGGTGAGTACTTCAGGGAGGCAGAGGTGAGCCTGCCTCAGGCCAGCCCTGGTTCTGTCTCCCCTGCAGACACCCAGCGCAGACCTATTCCATTACGACAGCATGAACGCTGTCAACTGGGGCATGCGAGGTGAGTGCCGGCCTCTCCTGGGACTTCACAGGGACCTCATTATAATGCACTGCTCATAATAGCCCGTTTGACAAACGATTCTGGTCCCACGCTGGGCTCTGTGCAAACCCCGAGTTCCCTTTCACTTCCCATTCCCTCTCTTTTCCCCTGCTCTTCTCTCATCCTCTCAAGTCCCGGGCCTTGGGTGATCTCCAGGCCATCTGTCCCATCTGGATTCCCAGAGCCATCACAGAGTGCTTGCTATTCTCCCAGTACTGCTGAGCTAGAGTTGCCTGCCAGCCCCGGATGGAGGGAAATACTCAGAGCCAAATGCACATTGTTCCCAGAAAAAATTCCATGAGCCTCATGCTCTCTTCCCGTGATGCTCTCCCACCAGCCTCTTCCAGCTCCTACAAGCAGGCTCAGGCAGGAAGGCAGGCCCACAGCAAACCCTGGAGGATTCCCCCCAGAAGATGAAGGATCTCACCCATGTGCTTCATGGTCCCAGACTCTTCTTATTTCTATTCTAAATGTCTCAAAAGTCATTTTCCCCCTAAAAACCTATCTCTGGATCAGCCCAACCCCTTTCTCCATTGTGTTCAAACCAGCCTTGATTTGGGATGAATTCAATAAGGACAGGGTCTCTATGACAGAGGCCAGTGTAGTGATGCAAAGCAAAGACTGATGGTTGCTACTTTGTGTGTGTCTCTTTTCTCTCTACAGAGTACAAGGTAAAGATACACAGACCCTGGGGGTCTCCGGGACCCTGCATGTTGCTACACTGGGGACCAGCAGGAAGATGACAGCACTGTCTATGCCGGGAAGGGAACATCGATAAATAACCCCAAGGGTCCTCTCAAGACTAGCATTTCCAGTCCCTCCTTGGCCCAGTTTCCCTGAATCCTGCCCTACATCTCTTGCCTCCTGAAACCAGACAGTTCCCCCGGGCCTCGGAGACTCTCTAGAGGCTTGCCAATCACAGATATGAGACATTTACACTCAGGAGCCCTTGTGCTCACATTAAGGCCAAATGCAACCAAGCTCATCCCTGGCAGTATTCAAGGACTCCAGGGCCTTGCCTTTTGGGAGAAGGTGCCTTGAGGCTGCCAGGAAACCCCAAAGAGGACATACTCAGCCCTTCCTCCAGACTTTAATCTCTGGCTCTTTCTGGACAGAGGAGGGAGCCCCAGCCAGACACAAAATATGTCTGAAGGGACAAGCCCACCACCCTAACCCAACCTACAAATATCCCCCCTCCTCTCTTCTTAGATCTACCCTTATGAACTGCTCCTGGTGACCACAAGAGGGAGAAACCGACTGCCCAAGGATGTGGATCGGACGCGTTTAGAGGTATGTATAGGAAACTGAGCAGGAGCCTTTGGGTTTGAAGTGATTCCAGAACTTGCCTGGTCTAACCCAGCTTGGGAGGAGCAGGCAGAATGAATGGCGTAAAGGTCACACAGCTGGTTAAAAAAGCAGAGACTCCAACCTGGTTTCCTTAGCGCAAGGCTGTTCCTTGCTGTTCCATGCAGCCTCCTCAATTCAGTTAGCATCTGTGGTGCACCGCTACAGCATGTCTCCAGCTGGGGCTGATGCTTCTGCAGACGTAAGAGAAGAGCTGGATTTGGTTCCTGCCCTCCAAGAGCCTGCAGTCTGTGCGATAAGAAGAAACACAGCACTGGTGTTGTGCAGGATCGTATAGAAGACCAGTGCCTGTGACGGGGAAGGGTGGGGGAGAGCTCTGTGCAGAGGGTAAACATATAAGCAAGTCTCAAGCAAGACTCCCTAGGTTCCAAGCCTGATGCTGCCATGCCTAACTGGACAGCTTGGCCACATGACAACCTCTCCAAACCATAGTTTTCTCCTCTGTAAAATGGGGTGATTGTCATGCTTCCCTCAGGTTGCCAAATGACATACATGAGACAATACACATAGAGCCCTTCACACAGAATCTGGCAGTGTACTGAGTAGAAAATTCTTCCTAAGTGTGTCATTGCTGTTACTCAGAGAAGACCACTAAGGCTGGGTGGGGTGACACAGGCTTCCAGGAAGAGGAAGGGTTTGGATGGACTTTGGAGGTGGGCAGGTTTAGATGGATGGAGAGGCAGGAAAGCAACATGAGCAGTGGCAACAGCATAAATAAGGCGCAGACGTGGCCTGACCGTGGCACTGGGCTCTCAAGCCATCCGGTCCACTTGGCATGGAGTCCCGGTCCCTGGTTACATTAGTTCCAGGAGCACACGCTGCCCTTTTCACCCCAGTGCCTCTCCCTGCCTCTCCCTGGAACACCCTTTCTATCTTGCCAGCCTCCTCACTCATCAGGGCCCCATTCTAGTGATGCCTGTGCCCCAAAGCCTCCCCCAAGCCTTTTTCAGGATGTGGCACTAACCTCTTCCTCCAGCCTCCCCAGCCCTGCGTCCAGAGCACAGATCCAATACCTCTCTTTCTCCTTTGTATCAGATCATCAAGCCATCCATTTCCTCTGCCTGACACATTGTCTGTCATCTACCACAGGGCCTGACTAGGAGAGGTGTCAGGAGATGTCTGTGGAATTGAATGCAGGCTTGTAAGAGAGGAGGCTCAGCACTTCTTGGGACCACCCCTGACCTGACGGCTGATGAATTTGCCCAGAGTAGAGGGTTGGAGCCGTAGGAGGGGGATGTGAGTGGGCCAGGAAGCTCTGTGAGTCCTTTCAGCTCTAGCATGCTAGGGTAGCAGGGAAGGAAGCAGATGATTCTCCCCACGTTTATAACAAGGGCTTCCTTTCACTGTCTAGCAGCGAGTATCTGCCGGTGCTGAAGGGGACAGCTCCCACGGCAGCCCACTGGAGCCAGAACTTAGGGATGGAAATGTTCACGAACCTGGTTCGTTAATGGAGGACCAACCGCTCTCCTACATCCTCCAGGACATCCAGAAGCTCAGACCAGGAAAACGCAACCTTCTCTAAGCATCAGAATCACTTAGGGAGCTTTTTAAAAATACCAATACAGGGCCCCATCTGAGTCCAATTAAATCACAATCTGGGGAAGGAGCTCAGGCATCAGTATTTTCCAGAGGCTCCCAGGGATGTCTAATATATAGCCTGAGCTGAGACCACTGGGCTAGAGACACTGCCCTAGCCGTCTGCAGCAGTTCAGGCAGGGCACGGAAGAAGGAAACCCCTGACTCTCTCCTCAAGGGGCTCAGGGTATAGATACTTGTTCACTCAATAAATATTTATTGAAACCTATTACATACACCAGGTACTGTTCTAGGTGCCTACAACGTATCAGTGAACAAAACAAGGACCCCTGCCCTCTTGGAGCTGGCGTTCTCATGTGAGGAGACAGACAGTAAATGACACAAGTAATAAATAAAGGATATAGTATGTTGGGAGGTAACCGGGCTGAGGGAAAGGGTAAGAGGAGAACAGAGTGAGGGGGGATTGGGAGTTGGAGGGGTGAGTTGCAGTTTTCAATAGGGTGGTCAGAGTAGATCTCATTGAAAACAAGACATCTGAGCAAAGACTTCAAGTAGGTGAGGGAGTTAGCCATGCTTATATAGGAAGGAAGAGCATTCTGGGCCAAGGGAACAGCCGCTGCCAAGGCCCTGACGCAGGAGTGAGTCTGGTGTGCTGGGGGACGGCAGGAGGTGAGCGTGGCTGGGGCCACGTGAGCCCAGAAGAGAGGATGAGGAGGAGATGAAATCAAAGGAAATGGAGACCAGGCCATGCTATGTGACAGACACATGAAGAAATCACTGCACTAACGAGAGTGCCAGTGACTGAGTGCCAGCCACTGTGCCAAGCACGTGACCCGCATCAGCTCAGTCACCCTCACAATATCCGTGAGGTAGGTACTGCGATGCTACCACTCTCAGAAGAGGACATTGAGGCTCAGTGAGGTTATCATGTCCAAGGTCACACACTCATATCTGCCTGGCTGTAAAGCCCATGCACTTAACCTTTATGCTTTAAAATCTGCGGTGAATGTCAAATGGACAGGGCTGCCATTGTGTGCTCTGAGAACTCAGAGAAGAAAGGAGGCGCCACGTGGCCCTTAACAGGAGGAGAGAAGAAAAGCCTCAGACTCCTCAGTGTGTCCTACAGTGTTTACTTGAGTAGTTTAGTCTGCCATTCCTTTATATTGAGTCTTATTTAAAAAAAAAAAAAAAATTTTTAAACACAGTGGAGAAAGCCAGCTAGAGAATCAACAGTAACCATCACTCTCTAACAACAACAACAACAAAAAGAACAAATGAGACAGTTCCCCTCAGTCTTTACTATGGAAGGAGCGGAGAATGCTCTCATATCCACATATTTTTCAGCACTCAAGTGAAAGTAAAACAGATTTGGGCGAGTCAATAGCATGAACAAAAGAAGAGGGGCACTGTCTAGACTGCTGGAGTCTAACAACCAAGTGTGATGTGTGGATGCTGTTTGAATCCTTATTCAAACAAACCAACTATAAAAAAAACACTTTGAGACAATTAGGGGAATTTTATTGTAGACAGGTATTAGGTAATTCTGTGGAATTATTGTCATTTTTTCCTTGCCCATGCTGTTGTGGTTATGTAAGAAAATACCCAGTATGTTTTGAGATGCAAACTGCTGTATGTAGGAGTGAACAGACAGTGTCTAAGGTTTGCTTTAAGACACTTCAGCAAAGGAAACAGATGAAGCAAATGTGGTAAAACTCTTTGAATCTGGATGATGGGCATGGGTGTGCATTGTGCTATTTTCTCTCTTTTGCGTACTTTGGAAATTTTTCATAAAAGAAAGACATATTTATGAAATTCTTAATGGGATTGACCAAGAGGGGCAGTGAGAGTACACTGCATTTGGAATCAGAAGCCCTGGACTTTGGTCTCAGCTCTGCTATTTACCTAGTCTCCTCCCCTCCCTCCCTCTTGGGCAAGTCATTTTAATTCTCTGACTTTTGCTTTTCTCATCTTTCAGTTGGGTAGAAATAATTCCTGGTTTTCAGAAGAAAATCAGGTCAGAAGAATTAAAGGAGAAAAATGAGGGTGAATGTACATTTATGAAGTACTGAGCATAATATAAATGCAATACAAGGAATTGGTGGTAGTGTTAAATATTAAGTACTAAAAAATCAACTCAGAGTCATCGGCAGCCAATGATATCTAACAAAAGTATCAAAGTTACTTTTACCTAAAGTTCTGGAAATGTGGCAAAAACATTAATTCACAGGGACAACAGGCCAGAGAATTGTCTAATTGTTATGTGGCTGTATACATGATTCTCATTCAATCTCCTTCAATACTGAATTAGCTAATATAATTGCTACCAACAGCAAGTGAATGCAGGAAGTTTACAGGCAGGATATATGCCATCTATTTCTATCTTTAAACATAATTGTAAATTTTATTTTGAAAAATAAAATTTCAGACCTCCAGAAAAGTTGCAAGAATTGTAAGATGAGTATCCATCTACCCTTCACCTAATGTACCAATTTTTCACATTTTGCCACATTTTAAGTGCCATATATTTCTAACTCTAAAAGCTTAGGATAATGTATCAACTTTCAAGGCTGATGGGAAGGGGCAGGAGAGAGGGCAGGCAGAAAGGGGTTTAAAAACCTGCCAAGGCATGCAGAACAATGTTTCATTATATGGCATACTTGTTTTCAAATAAGAAAGAGATGAAAGGACATTTCGGGGGGGGGGGGGGGGGGGCGGGGGTGGAGAAATCTGGACAGTAACTTTTGTTCATTGACTGGCCTAAGGAACAACCTTCCAGATCATTTGTAAACTAATTAGTAAGAGGAAATACGCCCTAAAATCTTGGGCATGCCTCCTCTTTCTTCCAAAGCAAAGGGCGATAACATTAATCCATACACACTCCTGGACACAATGCATGGAGCAGGGATTGCAGAAAGGGGAGGTCAACTGGGATGCATCGAGAGGCACTTAGGTGAAGCAGAAGTCCCACCTGAGTCCTGGGCGGGGGAGGCCTCTCCAGCCAGACCAGCTACAGAGGTCCCTCCCAGGAAACATCCACTCACACACTGATCCATTCAACAGATACTCATCATACACCTTCCATGGGTCAGACAACTGTGCCAGGCACAGTGTACCCAGAGGAAACGTACAGGAACCACTCCTGCCTCCACCTGCCCGCAGCCTGCACCTCACATCCTCAAGCTGTTCCCTCTGTCTCCTCCCACCTCCTTGCAGCGCCACCTGTCCCAGGAAGAGTTCTACCAAGTCTTTGGCATGACCATCTCCGAGTTTGACCGGCTGGCCCTCTGGAAGAGGAATGAACTGAAGAAGCAAGCCCGGCTGTTCTAGGCAGAAGCTCTATAAATATATATGCATTTATATAAAGATATATGTAAAATCTCTATACTGAAGCTCGGTATAATCCTCTCTTGTGTAATGGGACACACTGCCTGCCATGAGACTTGCTTTTCTGTATCGTCAGGCAAGCCCACATCTTCAAGATATTTTTATGCTCCTTCCTTTCTCTTTTCTAAGTGCAATGGGATTTGGAAGGGATTCGTGGGGACTCCCATCCTTTTACTGGGAAGCCTTTTTATACTGAAACATCTCTCCTGACTTGAGTCCCCTAAGGTCCAACTCTCTTTGCTAAAGGAGGTGCCTGAAGGAGTCTCTCTTCTCTCTGCTTCTCGGCTCTTTTCCCCAGTCTCCAGGGAGGATGCTGCAGTTTTCACACCTTATTGGCCCCAGAGGGGCCCTCTCATGGGAGGATCCACAGCATTCTCCCCAAGTCACTGAGCACCTTTGAGAGCCCTGAAGAATTTTCTCATCACCCTCACTAGGACCTCAATGCTGTCTGGGGGTGATGCAGCTAGAAATGTGGGTTTCATGTCTACTCGTTACAGAAGTAAACAAGTGGATAGGGCCTTGGCCTCTCCTCTCCTCTTCAATCCTCCTTCTATCCTTGATCCTCACCTCTCTCTAGTCCAAATCTACGCCTCATGGTAGGAAAAGAAAAAGCACTTCCCTTCCCTGCACTGTTACTTCCAATGGCCCCCTGCCTGGCCCCTATGTGGAGAACCAGAGGGAGGGAGCAGGAGCTGGAAGCAGGAGACAGAGCAGGGCACCCGTTAGCATTGGAGCTGCAGGACCTCTTGGGACCCTCCCTCATTGCTCCCAGAACCTCCTGACCCTTCCCCCTTTGGAGGAGAGGCCCATTATTGCAGCCTGTATTTTTCAGCCTTACTACAATCTATGTGCCTGACAACTCACCACAGGGCTAATGTTCCCACCACAGCTCCAACCGAACAACTAGACAGACAACCTCTAACACCCCTGCCAAAGGTAATATAGGCCATGTCCTATAGAAAGTTTCCTGGCCTATGTCTTCTGGTCCCTGGGCTGGCAGAGCAACCCAACCAGACCCCCACCAGTCCTCAGCTTGCATTGCAAAGTTGGCCATGGTTCATGGGGGAAACTTTTGAAGAATGACTACTTACATGAGATTCCAAAATGGAGCATTGGCCAACACCACTCATGGTCATACTGATTTCCCCAGTGGCTGCCTTTCCTGCCTCCTTGGCTTCTGGAACAGGGGTGAAAGCTTAACCTTCTCCCCACCCCAAACCTGCAACCACGAGTTGGTGATGTCTGGTGGGGTCTGTTCCTTCCTGGAGATGGCTGGAGTCAGACCACTGAGGTCGTGGAGGAAGGATGAAGAAGTGGAGATGACAGTTATCACTCTCAAGAGGTTATGTGTGGTGGCAAATGTAGAACTGACTTCAACTCAACAAACCCTCACTGAGCACCTGCTGTATACTGAGCACCTGCTGTATACTGAGCACTAAATGGGGGAGGGAGACGGAAATACTGGGATGAGCAACATGGGGCCCGACCTCAGGGGCATGCCTACTAACAATGGGTACCGTAAGGCAGGTACTCAAACATGATGGATGTGAGGCAGAAAGTGATAGGAGACAGCATGAGAAAATGTGACATTACTAAGAAGGCATATGCAGCTGGTGCAGACCAAGGAAAGCTTTCTGGAAGAGACTGCATTTGTGCACAGTTCAGGAAGGATCTTTGTAAACTGGGAGGAGACTGTAACTTGAAAGGGTGATAGGATGAGGGGCCGTAAGGGAGGTCTAATATGCTCACTCAAAATGTCAGCCCACTCTGCGTCTCTTCTTTTTGGCCAATGTCTTTCAACTGTCCTGACCCCTTTGGAAATGTCCCCAGCCAGACACAATCATTGAAGCTGCCTCATTATCACTGGTTGAGAACTTGGCGAGATTGAAGGGCTTTTGTTATTGTTGGATATTTTTTTCCCATAAATGCTCATAATTTCAACCCAGACTCGTGTCCTTCTGTTGTTTCTAGTGTGAGTGGAGATGAGTGACGTGGGGAGAGACTGAACCATGCACATTTTTCAAAATAAGAGTGTCAAGAGAGCAGCCCTCCCTTGGCCTCAGTTTCTCCTTCTGTAATAAAGTTTGACCAGGTAAGCATTACCCAAATTGTTTCCTGCAGAACACAGGGTCCTGCAGGATGGAACAGGATGTTCCAGTAACAAATAAGGTTTTATGATCAGAGAATAATAATAAGACCCAGGTGAGCTGGCGACTTGCAAGAGGTAGTGAACCTGGAGGTGGGGAAGCATGCTGAGTGTCAGAGTACTCATGGTCAGTAAACCACCCAGCCTCTGCATTTGACCTCATCTGATTCAGTGTTGCAGTTATTTGACAAACACAAGAGGAGGGAGATCAAGAGTAGAAGGACATGGAATTCACCTCCCCCCCACACACAAAGCAAAAATACATCTAAATGTGGGGCTTCCCTGGTGGCGCAGTGGTTGAAAATCTGCCTGCCAATGCAGGGGACACGGGTTCGAGCCCTGGTCTGGGAAGATCCCACATGCCGCGGAGCAACTGGGCCCGTGAGCCACAACTACTGAGCCTGCACGTCTGGAGCCTGTGTTCCGCAGCAAGAGAGGCTGCGATAGCGAGAGGCCCGCGCATCGCGATGAAGAGTGGCCCCCGCTTGCCACAACTAGAGAAAGCCCTCGCACAGAAACGAAGACCCAACACAGCCAGAAACAAATAATAAATAAATAATAAATTAAAAAAAAAAAATACATCTAAATGTGGAACAATTCTCACGGAAAGCCGACTGAAAACTAGCAGAAGATCTCTTATACAACCAAAGCTGCAAGTAAGATCCCCATGTAACCAGGTAGGACAAAAAGAAAAATAAAGCATCAGGAAGGGACCAGCACCCCTGGGAGGGAGTTATGAAAGAAGGAGGTTCGCTCGCCCTGGGAACCCCTTTGCCAGCTGGGAGGTCTGCCGGGGCAGATAGGGAGTTGAAGGGGCCCGGTCTCTGCTCATGAGGAGTGTGTGTGCTGGCCTGCTAACAATCAGGGCAGAGAGAGACCAGCACTTGACGGCTGCCACGTCGTCACACTTCTCAACCCAAAATGCGATCAAGGCGGGCCTGCTAGTAGGCACAACAGCTAGGCACTGAAACTCGGCCTTCAGGAGAGGGACCCTGGGAGAGGACTCAATCTAGCTGTGCAGAGATAACCAGAAGGGCCTGGAGTGTGGTCTGGGCCACCACTGTTACCGCACGCCACAGGGGCACAGTCCACCATAGGAGCCCCAACATCAGCGTGCACAGGGCAGGGCATGGGTCTACCATAAGAGCCCCACTGTCAGCGTGCTCACGGAGGGACGCAGCTCCAGTGGTGGTGGACTTTGTGAGTCCACACATGACAGGAGTGGGGCTGACATCAGAGCCAATTATCAGGGCTCCCATAGCGGGGGCGGGTTCAAGAACGGGTCCAGCATCAATGGACCATGTTGGTGCGCACACCAGGTGGCACAGCCATCACAGAATCACACATCCCCTGTGACAGCCCCTTGGGAGGAGTATGCAGTGGTTCCTTTCCCAGCAGGAACACTCCAGTCCTGCCTACTTCACACCACAGCTTGGAGTCATATCTGGGGCAGACAAGCCCTGGGAGAGCCCTATCATAGAGGCACCCCAGGTGCCAAGTAGCAGCACAACCACCTTGATTCCTGCAGCCACAGTGCCCCGGCCCCCAATGCCTGCCTGACACTAGGTCTCGGACAAACACTACGGAGAAAGGGACATAACCTTGGGCTGCTTCTGGGCAAAAGCGGGGATGCCTGCACAGGTGGCGCAGAGGTTCTCTGTGACCACACAGGCCTCACTTGCTTCAGCACTCACCTCCTTGGGGACAGAGCACACACTTAAGGGCAATGCAGCCTTACTAAACCCAACCCTCAGGGCTTCTACTTCAACAACTGGGGAGCAGACCCCACCCCTGACAGGGCTGTGACAGCCACAGGGGAAAGAGGAGGTCCCGCCCAACTTCCAGTGCAGACTCTGGTTATCACAACACCAATCACACCCCCATCAAGGGGATAATTTCCACTCTGAGGAAAGACATGGCCGTCATCCATACCAAAAATACTGGATTCACACAGTCTACACAGGGACACTCATACATTAAAAACAGCCCTTCGGGGCTTCCCTGGTGGCGCAGTGGTTGAGAATCTGCCTGCCAATGCAGGGCACACGGGTTCGAGCCCTGGTCTGGGAGGATCCCGCATGCCGCGGAGCGGCTGGGCCCGTGAGCCACAGTTACTGAGCCTGCGCGTCTGGAGCCTGTGCTCCGCAACAAGAGAGGCCGCGATAGTGAGAGGCCCGCGCACCGCGATGAAGAGTGGCCCCCGCTTGCCACGGCTGGGGGAGGCCCTCGCACAGAAACGAAGACCCAACACAGTCATAAATAAATAAATAAATAAATAAGTTAAAAAAAAAAAAAACAACTTAGTGTATGACTTAAGAGAAAAATCATCAGATGTAAGTGTAACAAATCTTAAAAAAACAAAAAAACAAAAAAACAGCCCTTCAATGGGACTTCCCTGGCAGTCCAGGGGTTAAGACTCTGTGCTTCCACTGCAGGGGGTGTGGGTTCAATCCCTGGTTGGGGAACTAGGATTCCACATGCCACAGAGTGTGGCCAAAGAAACCCAAAACCAAAAACAAAAAACAGCCTTTCAAGACCACAGTAGATAAGTGTTTCTCCTAAATTCATACAAACAGAGAAATTTAAGTAAAATGAA
Organism: Eschrichtius robustus; assembly: GCF_028021215.1. Classification (NCBI taxonomy): domain Eukaryota; kingdom Metazoa; phylum Chordata; class Mammalia; order Artiodactyla; family Eschrichtiidae; genus Eschrichtius; species Eschrichtius robustus. Next base: position 125,788,531 of record NC_090825.1, read on the forward strand.
AAAGAGAGGAGCTACTCCAACTGAAAGAACAACAGAAATCCCCTGAAAGAACAAACAGTAAAACAGACCTCTCTAGTCTGCTAGACACCAAGTTCAAAAAGGAGGTAATAAAAATGCTAAAGGAATTAAGATTATCGACAGAAATGCAGATCACTGTAACAAGGAACTAGAAACTATGAAGAGGAACCAATCAAAACTAGACAACTGAATTGCCAAGATAAAAACCAAGCTAAAATCAATGAATAAGACAAAGATACTACAAAAAAAGAAAATCACAGGCCAATATCACTGATAAACATAGACGCAAAAATCCTTAATACAATACTAGCAAACCGAATCCAACAACACGTTAAAAGGATCATACACCATGATCAACTGGGATATGTCCCAGGTATGCAAAGATTCTTCAATATATGCAAATCAATCAGTGTGATCACCACATTAACAAAGTGAAGAAGTTAAAACCATATGATCAGGACTTCCCTGGTGGTCCAGTGCTTAAGAATCCGCCTTCCAATGCAGGGGACACGGGTTTGATCCCTGGTTGGGGAACTAAGATCCCACATGCTTCAGGGCAACTAAGCCTGCACACTCTAGAGCCCAAGCGCCACAACTAGAGAGCCGACGTGCTGCAACTACTGAGCCCACGCACTCTAGAGCCCACGTGCCACAACTAGAGAGAAGCCCGCACACCGCAACGAAAGATCCCACATGCCACAATGAAGATCCTGTGTGCCGCAACTAAGACCTGACGCAGCCCCAAAAAATAAATAAATAAATAAATAAATAGTCTTTAAAAAAACCATATGGGGGACTTCCCTGCTGGTCCACTGGTAAAGAATCCACCTTATGATGCAGGGGACAAGGGTTCGATCCCTGGGTAGGGAACTAGGATCCCACATGCCGCAGGGCAACTAAGCCTGTGCGCCACAACTACTGAGCTTGTGAGCCTCAACTAGAGAGCCTGCGTGCCACAAACTGCAGAGCCACGTGCTCTGGAACCCATGCGCCACAACTAGAGAACAGAAAAATCACACGCCACAACTAGAGAGAAGCCCAAGCGCCTCAATGAAGAGCCCATGCGTGGCAACGAAAGATCTTGCATGCTGCAATGAAGATCCCATGTGCCACAACTAAGACCTGACGCAGCCAAAAATGAATAAAATAAATAAATAAATATTTTTAAAAATATATGATCATCTCAAAAGATGCAGAAAAAGCTTTTGACAAAATTCAACACCCATTTATGATTAAAAACTCTCCAGAAAGTGGTCACAGAGGGAACCTACCTCACCATAATAAAGGCCATATATGATAAACCCACAGCTAACATCATCCTCAACAGTGAAAAACCGAAAGCATTTCCTCTAAGATCAGGAACAAGACAAGGATGTCCACTCTTGCCTCTTTTATTCAACATGGTTTTGGAAGTCCTAGTCACAGCAATCAGAGAAGAAAAAGAAATAAAATGAATCCAAATTGGAAAAGAAGTAAAACTATCACTGTTTCCAGATGACATGATACTATACATAGAAAACCCTAAAGATGCTACCAGAAAACTACTAGAGTAGCTCATCAATGAATTCAGTCAAGTTGCAGGATACAAAATTAATACACAGAAATCTCTTGCACTCCTATATACACTAACAACAAAAGATCGGTAAGTATTTGTGGCACGGAGGCTCAGTAGTGTGGCTCGCAGGCTCTAGCGCACAGGCTCAGTAGTTGTGGTGCACGGGCTTAGTTGCTCCACAGCATGTGGGATCTTCCCAGACCAGGGATCAAACCCCTGTCCCCTGCATTGGCAGGCGGATCCTTAACCGCTGCGCCACAAGGGAAGTTCGAGGTAGAACTTTTAGAATGTGTTTGAACTTATATGACTATTAGTCTAAAGCAAGTAGATATAGGTATGGGTTAACATACTTGAAAATCAGAGTAACCACAAGTCCAAAACATACAATAGATTCACAAAAACCAAAACAAAAGGAACTCAAGCATAATACAAAAGAAAACCATCAAACCACAAAAGGAAAAACAAAAAAGGAGAAAGGAACAAAGAATTACCAAATCAACTGGAAAACAAGGTTTAAAATGGCAGTAAACACAAACATCAATAATTACTTTAAATTCTCATATCAGACAAAATAGACATTAAAATAAAGACTATTACAAGAGACGAAGAAGGACACTACATAATGATCAAGGGATCAATCCAAGAAGATATAACAATTGTAAATATTTATGCACCCAACATAGGAGCACCTCAACACATAAGGCAAATGCTAACAGCCATAAAAGGGGTAATCGACAGTAACACAATCATAGTAGGGGACTTCACACCCCACTTTCACCAATGGACAGATCATCCAAAATGAAAATAAACAAGGAAACACAAGCTTTAAATGATACATTAAAGAAGATGGACTTAATTGATATTTATATATATATATATATATTTATATTCCATCCAAAAACAACAGAATACACTTTCTTCTCAAGTGCTCATGGAACATTCTCCAGGATAGATCATATCTTGGGTCACAAAGCAAGCCTTGGTAAATTTAAGACTATTCAAATCGTGTCAAGTATCTTTTCTGACCACAACGCTATCAGACTAGATATCAATTACAGGAAAAAATCTGTAAAAAATACAAACACATGGAGGCTAAACAATACACTACTTAATAACCAAGAGATCACTGAAGAAATCAAAGAGGAAATCAAAAAATACCTAGAGACAAATGACAATGAAAACACGACGACCCAAAACCTATGGGATGCAGCAAAAGAAGTTCTAAGACGGAAGTTTATACCACTACAATCCTACCTCAAGAAACAAGAAATATCTCAAATAAACAACCTAACCTTACACCTAAAGCAATTAGAGAAAGAAGACAAAAAAACCCCAAAGTTAGCAGAAGGAAAGAAATAAAGATCAGATCAGAAATAAATGAAAAAGAAATGAAGGAAACAATAGCAAAGATCAATAAAACTAAAAGCTGGTTCTTTGAGAAGATAAACAAAATTGATAAACCATTAGCCAGACTCATCAAGAAAAGAAGGGAGAAGACTCAAATCAACAGAATTAGAAATGAAAAAGGAGAAGTAACAACTGACACTGCAGAAATACAAAGGATCATGAGAGATTACTACAAGCAACTATATGCCAATAAAATGGACAACCTGGAAGAAATGGACACATTCTTAGAAAAGCACAACCTTCCGAGACTGAAACAGGAAGAAATAGAAAATATAAACAGACCAATCACAAGCACTGAAATTGAGACTGTGATTAAAAATCTTCCAACAAACAAATGCCCAGGACCAGATGGCTTCACAGGTGAATTCTATCAAACATTTAGAGAAGAGCCAACACCTATCCTTCTCAAACTCTTCCAAAATATAGCAGAGGGAGGAACACTCCCAAACTCATTCTACGAGGCTACCATCACCCTGATACCAAAACTAGACAAAGATGTCACAAAGAAAGAAAACTACAGGCCAATATCACTGATGAACATAGAGGTAAAAATCCTCAACAAAATACTAGCGAACAGAATCCAACAGCACATTCAAAGGATCATACACCATGATCAAGTGGGGTTTATCCCAGGAATGCAAGGATTCTTCAATATATGCAAATCAATCAATGTGATACACCATATTAACAAATTGAAGGATAAAAACCATATGATCATCCCAATAGATGCAGAGAAAGCTTTCAACAAAATTCAACACCCATTTATGATAAAAACCCTCCAGAAAGTAGGCATAGAGCGAACTTACCTCAACATAATAAAGGCCATATATGACAAACCCACAGCCAACACCATTCTCAATGGTGAAAAACTGAAACTGTTTCCACTAAGATCAGGAACAAGACAAGGTTGCTCACTCTCACCACTAATATTCAACATAGTTTTGGAAGTTTTAGCCACAGCAAACAGAGAACAAAAAGAAATAAAAGGAATCCAAGTCAGAAGAGAAGAAGTAAAGCTGTCACTGTTTGCAGATGACATGATACTATACACAGAGAATCCTAAAGACACTACCAGAAAACGACTAGAGCTAATCAATGAATTTGGTAAAGTAGCAGGATACAAAATTAATGCACAGAAGTCTCTTGCATTCCTATACACTAATGATGAAAAATCTTAAAGAGAAATTAAGGAAACACTCCCATTTACCATTGCAACACAAAGAATAAAATACCTAGGAATAAACCTACCTAAGGAGACAAAAGACCTGTATGCAGAAAACTATAAGACACTGATGAAAGAAATTAAAGATGATACAAACAGATGGAGAGATATACCATGTTCTTGGATTTGAAAAATCAACACTGTGAAATGGACTATACTACCCAAAGTAATCTACAGATTCAATGCAATCCCTATCAAACTACCACTGGCATTTTTCAGAGAACTCGAACAAAAAATTTCACAATTTGTATGGAAACACAAAAGACCCCGAATAGCCAAAGCAATCTTGAGAAAGAAAAACGCAGCTGGAGGAATCAGGCTCCCAGACTTCAGGCTATACTACAAAGCTACAGTAAGCAAGACAGTATGGTACTGGCACAAAAACAGAAACATAGATCAAGGGAACAGGATAGAAAGCCCAGAGATAAACCCACGCACATATGGTCACCTTATTTTTGATAAAGGAGGCAAGAATATACAATGGAGAAAAAACAGCCCCTTCAATAAGTGGTGCTGGGAAAACTGGACAGCTACATGTAAAAGAATGAAAGTAGAACACTCCCTAACACCATACACAAAAATAAACTCAAAATGGATTAAAGACCTAAATGTCAGGCCAGACACTATAAAACTCTTAGAGGAAAACATAGGCAGAACACTCTATGACATAAATCACAGCAAGATCCTTTTTGATCCACCTCCTAGAGAAATGGAAATAAAAGCAAAAATAAACAAATGGGACCTAATGAAACTTCAAAGCTTTTGCACAGCAAAGGAAACCGTAAACAAGACGAAAAGACAACCCTCAGAATGGGAGAAAATATTTGCAAATGAAGCAACTGACAAAGGATTGATCTCCAGAATTTACAAGCAGCTCATGCAGCTCAATATCAAAAAAACAAACAACCCAATCCAAAAATGGGCAGAAGACCTAAATAGACATTTCTCCAAAGAAGACATACAGATTGCCAACAAACACATGAAAGAATGCTCAACATCACTAGTCATTAGAGAAATGCAAATCAAAACTACAGTGAGGTATCACCTCACACCAGTCAGAATGGCCATCATCAAAAAATCTACAAACAATATATGCTGGAGAGGATGTGGAGAAAAGGGAACCCTCTTGCACTGTTGGTCGGAATGTAAATTGATACAGCCACTATGGAGAACAGTATAGAGGTTCCTTAAAAAACTAAAAATAGAACTACCATACGACCCAGCAATCCCACTACTGGGCATATACCCTGAGAAAACCATAATTCAAAAAGAGTCATGTACCACGGTGTTCAATGCAGCACTATTTACAATAGCCAGGACATGGAAGCAACCTAAGTGTCCATCAACAGATGAATGGATAAGGAAGATGTGGCACATATATACAATGGAATATTACTCAGCCATCAGAAGAAACGAAATTGAGTTATTTGTAGTGAGGTGGATGGACCTAGAGTCTGTCATACAGAGTGAAGTAAGTCAGAAAGAGAAAAACAAATACCATACGCTAACACATACATATGGAATCAAAAAAAAATGGTTATGAAGAACCTAGGGGCAGGACAGGAATAAAGATGCAGACGTAGAGAATGGACTGGAGGACACAGGGAGGGGGAAATGTAAGCTGGGACGAAGTGAGAGAGTGGCATGGATATATATACACTACCAAATGTAAAATAGATAGCTAGTGGGAAGCAGCCACATAGCACAGGGAGATCAGCTCAGTGCTTTGTGACCACCTAGAGGGGTGGGATAGGGAGGGTGGGAGGGAGACGCAAGAGGGGGGAGATATGGGAATATATGTATATGTATAGCTGATTCACTTTGTTATAAAGCAGAAACTAATACACCATTGTAAAGCAATTATACTCCAATAAAGATGTTAAAAAATAAATAAAACAATTACTTTAAATGTCAATGGACTAAATGCTCCAATCAAAAAACATACAGTGACAGATTGGATAAAAAAAACAATAACCTACAATATGCTGCCCACAAGAGACTCACTTTAGGGCAGAAGACGTACACAGATTGAAAGTGAGGGGATAGAAAAGATATTTCACAAACAGAAATGAGAAGAAAGCTGGGGTAGTAATACTCATATCAGACAAAATAAACTTGAAAACAAAGTCCATAACGAAAGACAAAGAAGGACATTATATAATGATAAAGGGATCAATACAGGGGGAGGACTTTACACTCGTTAAAATATATGCACCTAATATAGGAGCACCTAAATATACAAAACAAATACTAAGAGATATAAAGGGAGAAGCTGACAGGAATACAATAATAGTAAGAGACTTTAACAAGATCAATGGACAGATCTTCCAGGCAGAAAATCAATATGGCAACAGAGATACTAAATGACACAACACCAGCTGGATTTAACTGATATCTATAGGACACTACATCCAAAAAAAAAAAAACCAGAATGCACATTCTTCTGAAGCATGCATGGAACAGTCTCTAGGATAGACCACATACTAAGACACAAAACAAGCCACAACAATTTAATAGGATAGAAATTATTTCAAGCATCTTTTCTGACCACAGTATGAAACTAGAAATCAACCACAGAAAGGAAAATGGAAAAAAACTATCACATGGAGACTAAACAATATGCTACTAAAAAAACCAATGAGTCAATGATGGAATCAAAGAGGAAACCAGAAAATACCTCACGAGAAATGATAATGAAAAAACAACCATACACAATCTATGGGATGTAGCAAAAGCAGTTCTAAGAGCGAAGTTCATAGCAATACAGGTCTTCCCTAAGAAACAAGAAAAACCTCAAATAAACAACCTAACCTACCACCTAAAAGAATTAGAAGAAGAAGGACAAACAAAATCCAAATTCAGCAGAAGAAAGTAAATAAAAAATATCAGAGAGGAAATAAATAAAATAGAGATCAAAAAATAGAAAAGATCAATAAACCAAGAGCTGGTTTTTTGAAAGGATAAACAAAACTGACAAATCTCTAGCCAGGCTCACCAAGAAGAAGATAAAGAGGACCCAAATAAGCAAAATAAGAAATGAAAGAGGAGAAATAACAACCCATACTGCAGGAAAAAATTTTAAGAAAATGCTATGACAGTTATATGCCAACAAATTGGACAACCTAGAAGAAATGGACAAGTTTCCAGAAACATACAGCCTTCCAAAACTGAGTGAAGAAGAAACAGATAATTTGAAGAGACCAATCACTAAAAGTGGAATAGAACCTATAATTTAAAAATTCCCTACAAACAAAAGTCCAGGGCTGGATGGCTTCACTGGGGAATTCTACAATCATCTACAAACATCAAAGAAGTTATACCTAGCCTTCTCAAAATATTTCAGAAGACTGAAGAGGAGGGAACACTCCCCAAGTAATTCTATGAAGCCACCATCACCCTGATACCAAAACCAAGGACACTATACACAAATTACAGACCAATATTTTTGATGAATATAGATGTGGAAATCCTCAACAAAGCATTAGCAAACCTAATCCAACAATATATGAAAAGGATCATACACCATGATCAAGTTGAATTCATTCAGGGTCACAAGGATGGTTCAACATATGCAAATCAATCAATGTGATACACCACATTAACAAAAGAAAAGACAAAAACTACATGATCATCTCAAAAGATGCAGAAAAAGCATTTGACAAAATTCAGCATCCATTCATGATAAAAATAAATAAATAAATAAATAAATAACCAGAGTGGGTACAGAGGGAACTTATCTCAACATAATAAAAGCTATTTATGACAAACCCACAGCCAACATAATACTCAATGGTGAAAAGCTGAAAGCCTTCCTGCTAAATTCTGGATCAAGACAGGATGCCCACTCTCACCACTTCTATTCAACATAGTATTGGAATTCCTAGCGACAGCAACAGACAAGAAAAAGAAATAAAAGGTATACAGATTGGAAGGGAAAAGGTAGAACTGTCATTATATGCAAATGATATGATACTCTATATAGAAAACCCTCCACACAAAAAGTATTAGAATAAATGAATTCAGCAAAGTAGCAGGATACAAGATTAACATACAGAAATCTGTTGCATTTCTTTTCACTAACAATAAAATAGAAAAAGAGAGTAAAAAAACAATCCTGTTTAAAATCGCTTCAAAAAAAAAAAAACCTAGGAAAAAACCTAGCCAAAGAGATGAAAGACCTAGACCCTAAGAACTATAAAACTTTGTTAGGAGATCGGATCAAGATCTAAGGAGTAGGACATGGAGCTCCCCTCCTCCCATAAATACGTCCAAAATAAATGTGGAACAATTCTCACAGAACATCTACTGAATGCTGTCAGAAGACCTCAGACTTCCAAAAGAGCAAAAAAATCTCCATGTAACTGGATAGGACAAAAAAAAAAAAAAAAAAGAGAGAGAGAGAGAGAAAGGAATACGGATGGGACCTGTGCCACTGGGAGGGAGCTGTGAAAGAGTAAAGGTCTTGGCACGCTGGGAAGTCCCTTCGCTGGTGGGGAGATCAGCAGGGACAGGGTGGAGCTTCGGAGCCTCGGAGGAGAGTGCAGCAACCAGTATACAGAGGGTAAAGCAGAGAGAGACATGAACAGACAGTCAGTGCCACCGCCCTGCACTCCCCAGCTTGAGATGCTGGTCTGCTGGTGCGGGAGGGGTTTGGGTGCTGAGGCTTGGGCTTTGGACATCAGACCTGGGGAGAAGACTGGGACTGGCTGCAAGGAGGAGCCCCCTGAAAGGGCTGGGATGTTGTACACCATAACAGAGGGTGTACAGGAAAAAGCCTGGGCCCGCCAGAAAGGCAAGGCACCATTGTTGGGGGGCAGGCAAGGAGAGGGGCAGGACCACCATAGGAGATTTCTTCTCTGCACACACACTCTCAGGCAACAGGGCACCACCTACACGAGCTCTGGGGGCAGGCGGGAGGCGCCACTGCCATCTCAGGCTCCAAAGGTGGGCATGGGCCACTGCTGCCGCCGAGAGTCCTATGAGCAGGCGCCAATTGCTGCACCCAACTTCCTGGGAGTGCTTTTTGGCCACTGCCGATGAGAGTCCCACAACCAGGTGCCAATCACTGCCCCCGCCTTCCTGGGAGCACATATAGACCACGTACCTACACACCCCCTATCAAGGGGATAACGGCCAGCACACACTGAGGAAAGAGATGGCACGCATCCAAATGAAAGCAGCCCTCATGCCAAAAAATTATTAAACCCACACAAGCTACACAAGGATGCTCCCACATATAAATAGCCCTCTAAGACTATAATAGATAACTGTTTCTCCTAAACTCACAGAGTAAGAGAAATATAAATAAAATGAAGAAGCAGAGAAACCACTCCCAGTTAAAAGAGCAAGAGATTTCCCCTGAAGGAAGAAACAATGAAACAGACCTCGTCAATCTAATAGACACCGAATTCAAAAAGGAGGTAATGGCACTTCCCTGGTGGCGCAATGGTTAAGAATCCGCCTGCCAGTGCAGGGGACATGGGTTCGAGCCCTGGTCTGGGAAGATCCCACATGCCGTGCAGCAACTAAGCCCGTGTGCCACAACTACTGAGCCCACACGCCTAGAACCCATGCTCCGCAACAAGAGAAGCCACTGCAATGAGAAGCTCACGCACCACAACGAAGAGTAGCCCCTGCTCGCCACAACCAGAGAAAGCCCAGGTGCAGCAACAGAGACCCAGTGCAGCCAAAACTAAATTATTTAATTAATTAATTTTTTAAAAATTTGTTTAAAAAAAAAGGAGGTAATGAAAATACTGCAGGAATTAAGACAGGCAATTGACAGAAATGCAGATTACTGTAAAAAGGAACTAGAAACTATGAGGAGCAGGCAAGAAAAATTAGAAAATTCATTTGCCAAGACGAAAGCTGAGCTAAAGGTAATGTACAGCAGAAAGAATAATGGAGAAGAAAGAAAAAGTGATCTGGAAGAGAGAATAATAGAAATTACCCAACCAGAACAGCAGACAGAAAGCCAAATGAAACAAAAAAGAAAGCAATATAAGAGACCTATGGGTCTAGCATAGTAGTGTAAACCACACTACCGTAGCGTAGACATATGGGTCTATACTACCAAAGTGTGCCAATCCACACATAATAGGGATTCCAGAAGGAGATGAAAGAGAAAAGGGGATTGAAAATGTATGTGAAGAAATTATGGCTGAAAACTTCCCAAACCTAAAGAAGGAAATAGATATCCAGATACAAGAAGCACAGAGGGTCCCAAACAAGATGAACCCAAGCAGACCTACACCAAGAAATATTATAATAAAAATGGCAAAAGTTAAAGAGAGGATTCTAAAGGCAGCAAGAAAAAAACAAGAGTTAATTACAAGGGAACCCCCATAAGGCTGATTTCTCTACAGAAACAATGCAGGCCAGAAGGGAGTGGCAAAATATTATTCAAAGTCTTGAAAGGGAAAATTCTGCAACCTAGAATATTCTACCCAGCAAGATTATCATTTAAAATAGGAGGAGGGACTTCCCTGGTGGCGCAGTGGTTAAGAATCTGCCTGCCAATGCAGGGGACACGCGTTTGAGCCCTGGTCCGGGAAGATCCCACATGCTGTGGAGCAACTAAGCCCATGTGCCACAACTACTGAGCCCGTGTGCCACAGCTATTGAAGCCTGCGTGCCTAGAGCCCATGCTCTGCAGCAGGAGAAGCCACCGCGGTGAGAAGCCTGCACATTGCAACGAAGAGTAGCCCCCACTCGCCGCAACTAGAGAAAGCCCACGCGCAGCAACAAAGACCCAACGTAGCCAAAATTAATTAATTAATTAATTTAGAAAAAATAATAGAAGGAGACAGACTTCCCTAGGGGTCCAGTGGTTAAGACTTCGCCTTCCAATGCAGGGGGTGTAGGTTCAATGCCTGGTCAGGGAGCTAAGATCCCACAAGCCTTGTGGCCATAAAACCAAAACAAAAAACAGTAGCAATACTCTAACAAATTCAATAAAGACTTTAAAAATGGTCCACATCAAAAAAATCTTTAGGGCTTCCCTGGTGGCACAGTGGTTAAGAATCCACCTGCCAATGCAGGGGACACGGGTTCGAGCCCTGGTCCGGGAAGATCCCACATGCTGCGGAGCAACTAAGCCCGTGTGCCACAACTACTGAGCCTGAGCTCTAGAGCCTGCGAGCCACAACTACTGAGCCCGTGTGCCACAAGTACTGAAGCCCACGCGCCTAGAGCCTGTGCTCCGCAACAAAAGAAGCCACCGCAATGAGAAGCCCATGCACCGCAACAAAGAGTAGCCCCCGCTTGCCGCAACTAGAGAAAGCCTGCGCACAGCAATGAAGACCCAACACACCCATAAATAAATAAATTTATTTTTTTAAAAAATCTTTAAAAAATAAAAATAAAATAGGAGGAGAGATAAATAATTTCTCAGACAAGCAAAAACTAAAAGAATACAGCAATACTAAACCTCTCCTAAAAGAAATACTGAAAGGTCTTCTCTAAATAGAAAAGAAGCAAGAAGACATAGGAAAGAGAAAATTACAGTTGGAAAGTAAATCACTTAAATAAGCCAGTATACAGATCAAAAAGAAAAAAAAAAAAACCTATTTGGAAAGTGATGATAAACACAGGAACAGCAAAAGGATAAACATGAAGATGTAAAAGAGGAAATCTTTTTTTTAGAATGTGTTTGAGCCTATATGACTATCAGTCTAAAGCAAGCAGATATAGGAAAGGGTTAACATACTTGAAAAACAGAGTAACCACAAATCAAACACATACAGTAGATCCACAAAAACCAAAAAGAAGAGAACACAAGCATAAGATAAAAGAAATCATCAAACCACAAAAAGAAAAAGAAAGGAACAAGAAGAAACATAGAATCAACTGGAAAACAAGGTTTAAAATGGCAATAAATACATATTTATCAATAATTACCTTAAATGTCAATGGACTAAATGCTCCAATCAAAAGACATAGAGTGGCAGACTGGATTAAAAAACAAGAGCCTACAATATGCTGCCTACAAGAGACTCACTTTACAGCAAAGGATACACATAGATTGAAAGTGAGGGAATGGAAAAATATATTTCAGGCAAGCGGAAATGACAAGAAAGCGAAAGTCGCAATACTCATACCAGACAAAATAAACTTTAAAACAAAGGCCATAAAGGAAGACAAAGAAGGACACTATACAATGATAAAACGCTCAATAAAAGAAGAGGATTTTACACTCATCAACGTATATGCACCCAATATAGGAGCACCCAAATACATAAAACAAATACTAACAGACATAAAGGGAGAAATTGATGGGAATACAATAATAGTAGGAGACTTTATCACCTTACTCACATCAATGGACAGATTTTCCAGACAGAAAATCAATAAGGCAACAGAGGTCCTAAATGATACAATGGAAGAGTTAGACTTAATTTATATTTTCAGGATATTACATCCAAAAAAACCCAGAATACACATTCTTTTCAAGTACACATGGAAGATTCTCTAGGAATGACCACATACTAGGGCACAAAACAAACCTCAACAAATTCAAGAGTACAGAAATTATTTCAAGCATATTCTCTGACCACAACAGCATGAAAGTAGAAATCAACCACAGGAAAAGAAATGAGAAAAAAAAAAAAAGATTACATGGAGACTAAACAACATGCTACTAAAAAACCAATGGGTCGACAAGGAAATCACAAAGGAAAATAAAAAATACCTTGAGACAAATTACAATGAAAACACAGCCATACAAAATTTATGGGATTCAGCAAGAGCAGATCTTAGAGGGACGTTCATAGTGATACAGGCCTTCCTCAAAAAACAAGAAAAGTCTCGAATAAACAACCTAACCTACCTCCTAAAAGAATTAGAAAAAGAAGGACAAACAAAACCTAAAGTCAGCAGAAGGAAGGACATAATAAAGCTCAGAGAGGAAATAAATAAAATAGAGATTTAAAAAATAGAAAAAAAGTCAATAAAACCAAGAGCTGGTTCTTTGAAAGGGTAAACAAAATTGACAAACCTCTGGTCAGGCTCACCAAGAAGAAAAGAGAACCCAAATAAACAAAATAAGAAATGAAAAAGGAGAAATCTCAATACCACATAAGTGCAAAAAACCATAAAAGAATACTATAATATGAACAATTATATGCCAACAAATTTGACAACCTAGAAGAAATGGACAACATTCTAGAAACATACAGTCCACCAAAATTGAATCAAGAAATAGATAATTTGAACAAACCAATCACTAGAAGTGAAATAGAATGTGTAATAAAATTTTAAAAAAACAAAAAACTCCCTACAAACAAAAGTCCAGGAACAGATGGCTTCACAGGCAAATTCTACCAAACATACAAAGAACTTATACCCATCCTTCTCAAATCCTTCCGAAAGACTGAAGAGGAGGGAACACTCCCAAAGACATCCTATGAAGCCACCATCACCCTGATATCAAAACCAGACAAAGATATCACCAAAAAAGAAAATTACAGGCCAATATCTTTGATGAATGTAGATGCAAAAATTCTCAACAAAATATTAGCAAACCAACTCCAACAACACATAAAAAAGATCATACACCACAACCAAGTGGGTTTCATCCCAAGTTCACAAGGATGGTTCAACCACTGTGATACACCACATTAACAAAAGAAAAAACAAAAACCACATGATCATCTCAATAGATGCAGAGAAAGCATTTGATAAAATGCAGCATCCATTCATGATAAAAACTCTTAGCAAAGTGGGTATAGAGGGAACATATCTTGACATAATAAAAGCCATTTATGACAAACCCACAGCCAACATAACACTCAATGGTGAAAAGCTAAATTCTGGATCAAGATAAGGATGCCCACTCTCACCACTTCTATTCGACACAGTGTTGGAAGTCCTAGCAACAGCAATCAGACAAAAAAAAAGAAATAAAATGTATCCAAATTGGAAGGAAAAAGGTAAAATTGTCACTATATGCAGATGATATGATACTATATATAGAAAATCCTAAAGACTCCACACAAAAACTACTAGAACTGATAAATGAATTAAGCAAAGTATCAGAATACAAGATTAACACTCAGAAATGGGCTGCATTTCTTTACACTAACAATGAAATATCAGAAAGGGAATGTAAAAAAAAACCAAAAACCCATTATCTTTTAAAATCACACCAAAGAAAGTACCCAGGAATAAACCTGACCAAGGAGGTGAAAGACTTATACACTGAGAACTATAAAACATTAATAAAGGAAATTAAAGATGACTCAAAGAAATGGAAAGACATACCATGCTCTTGGATTAGAAGAATTAGTATTGTTAAAATGGCAATACTGTCCAAAGCAATCTACAGATTTAATGTGATCTGTATCAAATTACTCATGACATTTTTCACAGAACTATAACAACCCTGAAATTTATATGGAACCATGTAAGACCCATAATTGTGAAAGCAATCCTGAGGGAAGAAAAAAAGCAGAAGGCATAACCCTCCCAGACTTTAGACAATACTACAAAGTTCCTGTAATCGAAACAGTGTGGTACTGGCACAAAAACAGACATACGGATCAATGGAACAGACTAGAGAGCCCAGAAATAAACCCACACACCTATGGTCAATTAATCTTCGACAAAGGAGGCAAGAATATAAAATGGGAAAAAGTCTCTTCAGCAAGTGGTGCTAGGAAAGTTGGACAGCTGCATGTAAATCAATGAAGTTAGAACACAGCCTCACACCATGCACAAAAATAAACTCAAAATGGCTTAAAGACTTAAAACATAAGACATGACACCATAAAATTCCTAGAAGAGAGCACAGGCAAAACATTCTCTGACATAAATCATACCTATGTTTTCTTAGGTCTGTCTCCCAAGGCAATAGAAACAGAAACAAAAATAAACAAATGGGACCTAATCAAACTTACAAGCTTTTGCACAGCAAAGGAAACCAGAAACAAAACAAAAAGACAAGCTTTGGAATGGGAGAAAATATTTGCAAATGACGTGGCTGACAAGGGCTTAATCTCCAAAATATACAAACAGCTCATACAACTCAACAAAAACAAAAACAAAACAACCCAATCAAAAAATGGGCAGAAAGGGCTTCCCTGGTGGCGCAGTGGTTAAGAATCCACCTGCTAATGCAGGGGACACAGGTTGGAGCCCTGGTCCGGGAAGATCCCACATGCTGTGGAGCAACTAAGCCCATGCGCCGGAACTACTGAGCCTGCGCTCTAGAGCCGGCAAGCCACAACTACTGAGCCCTCATGCCACACTACTGAAGCCTGCGTGCCTAGAGCCTGTGCTCAGCAACAAGAGAAGCCACCGCAGTGAGAAGCCCGCACACCACAACGAAGAGTAGCCCCTACTCGCCGCAACTAGAGAAAGCCCGCGCGCAGCAATGAAGAGTCAACCCAGCCAAAAATTAATTAATTAATTATTTTTAAGTGAGCAGAAGACCTAAATAGACATTTTTCCAAAGAAGACATACAGATGGCCAATAGGCACATGAAAAGATGCTCAACATCACTATCAGAGAAATGCAAATCAAAACTACAATGAGGTACCACCTCACACCGATCAGAATGGCCATCATTAAAAAGTCAGCAAATAAATGCTGAAGAGGGTGTAGAGAAAAGGGAACTCTCCTACAGTGTTGGTGGGAATGTAAATTGGTACCGCCACTATGGAAAACAGTATGGAGGTTTCTCAGAAAACTAAAAATAGAATTACCATATGATCCAGCAGTCCCACTCCTGGGAATATACCCAGATAAAAATATAATTCAAAAAGATACATGCACCCCTATGTTCATAGCAGCACTGTTCACAACAGCCAAAACATGGAAACAACCTAAATGTCCACTGACAGGTGAATGGATAAAGAAGATGTGGTACATATATACAATGGAATACTACTCAGCCATAAAAAAGAATGAAATAATACCATTTACAGCAACATGGATGCAACCAGAGATTATCATACTAAGTGAAATAAGTCAGAAAGAGAAAGGCAAATACCACATGATATCACTTACATATGGAATCTAAAATATGGCACAAATGAACGTATGTAAAAAACAGAAACAGACTCACAGACATAGAGAACAGATTTGTGGTTGCCAACGGGGAGAAAGGTAGGGGAGGGATAGACGGGGAGTTTGGGGTTAGTAGATGCAAACTATTACATACAGAATGGATTAACAACAAGGTCCTACTGTATAGCACAGGGAACTATATCCAATATCCTGGGATAAACCATATAACTGAGTCACTTTGCTGTGTAGCAGAAATTAACACAACACTGTAAACCAACTATACTTCAATTAAAGAAAAAGCAGATCAGGATTGCTTGGGGATGGGAGTGGGGAATAGAGAGGATTACTTTACAAAGCGGGAGGAGGAACTTTGGGGGTTGATGATTTCATGGGTGTATTCATATATCAAAATTCATCAAATAGTACATTTTAAACATGTGCTGCTTATTATATGTTAATTATACTTCAATAAAGTTGTAAAATATATTTTAAAAGATAAAACACTGTTAAAGGAAATTGAAGATGATTCAAAGAGATGGAAAGATATCCCATGCTCTTGGATGGGAAGAATTAATATTGTTAAAATGGCAATACTAACTACAGGTTTAATGTGATCCCTATCAAATTACCCATGACATTTTTCATGGACTCATAACAAATAATCCCAAAATTTATATGGAACCATAAAAGACCCAGAATTGCCAAAGCAATTCTGAGGAAAAAAACAAAAAACAAGTAGGAGGCATAACCCTCCCAGACTTCAGACAATACTACAAAGCTCCCGTAATCAAAGCAGTGTTGTATTGGTACAAAAACAGACATACAGATCAACGGAACAGACTAGAGAGCCCAGAAATAAACCTACACACCTACAGTCAATTAATCTTTGACAAAGGAGGCAAGAATATAAAATGGGAAAAAGCCTCTTCATCAAGTGGTGTTGGGAAAGCTGGACAGCCTCATGTAAATCAATGAAATTAGAACACTTCCTCAAGCCATATACAAAAATAAACTCAAAATGGTTTAAAGACTTAAATATAAGACATGACATCATAAAATTCCTAGAAGAGAACACAGGCAATACATTCTCTGACATAAATCGTAGAATATTTTCTTAGATCAATCACCCAAAGGAAAAGATATAAAAGCAAAAATAAACAAATGGGACCTAATCAAGCTTAAAAGCTTTTCCACAAAACAAAAAGACAACCTTATGGAATGGGAGAAAATATTTGCAAATGATGCAACCAACAAGGGGTTAATTTCCAAAATATACAAACAGCTCATACAATTCAATATCAAAAAAACAAACAACTCAATCAAACGACAGGCAGAAGACCTAAATAGACATTTCTCCAAAGAAGACATAAAGACGGCCAACAGGCACATGAAAGGATGCTCAACATTGCTAATTATTAGAAAAATGCAAATAAAAACCACAATGAGGTATCACCTTACACAGGTCAGGATGGCTATCATCAAAAAGTCTGCAAATCAGACTTCCCTGGCGGTTCAGTGGTTAGGACTCTGAACTTCCACTGCAGGGGGCGCAGGTTCAATCCCTGGTCGGGGGACTAGGATCCTGCATATCACATGGTGTGGCCAAAATAAATGAATAAATTTAAAAAAAAAATTTTTTTTAAACGTCTGTAAATAATAAATGTTGGACAGGGTGTGGAAAAAAGGGAACCCTCCTTCGCTGTTGGTGGGAATGTAAATTGGTACAGTCACTATGGAGAACAATATGAAGGTTCCTTAAAAAACTAAAAATAGAAAAAAAAATTAAAAATAGAGCTACCATATGATCCAGCAATCCCACTTCTGGGCATACATGCAAAAAACACAAAACCCTAACTCCTAATTCGAAAAGATACATGCACCCCAATGTTCACTGCAGCACTATTAACAATAGTCAAGACATGGAAGCAACTTAAATGTCCATCAGCAGATGAATGGATAAAGAAGATGTGGTATATATATACAATGGAATATTACTCAGTTATAAAAAAGAATGAAATATTGCCCATTTGCAGCAACATGGATGGACTTAGAGAATATCACAGTAAGTGAAGTCAGACAGAGAAAGCAAATATTATATATCACTTATATATGGAATATAGAAAATAATACAAATGAATCTGTTTGCAAATCAGAAACAGATTCACAGACATAAAAAACAAGTTTATGGTTACCAAAACGGAAAGGGAGTCAGGGTAAGGATAAATTAGGAGTTTGGGATTAACAGACACACACTATTCTATACAAAATAGATAAGCAACAAAGATTTACTGTATGACACAGGGAACAATATTCAATATCTTGTAATAACCTATAATGAAAAATAATCTGAATAAAAAATAATACATATATATGTAACTGAATCACTTTGCTGTACACCCGAAACTAACACAAAATTGTAAACCAACTATACTTCAATTTTAAAATAATAATAACAGCTCCTCATTATTAAGTACCGACAATGTGCCAAGTTCTGTGCTGAGGACTTTCCACCCATCATCTCGTTTAAGCCTCTATAACAACCCAAGAGGTAGCCATTCTTCTTACCTGCATCTCACAGAGGAGGAAGCAGCTTTGAAGAGGACGTATAATTCCTGTGGTGAAGCCAGGAGCCAATTCCCTCCTCACTGACTGAAGAAACCAGTTTAACCACTCTTAACAGTCAGGATGCTTTCAGCTGCAAGTAAAGAGTGCCTCTTAAAAGTGGCTTAAACAAGGAGAACATATATCATCTTCCACAACCAGAGAGAGGTCCAAGATGCAGGGCTAGTCGAAACAGCAGCTCAGTGATGCTGTCGGGAGCCCAGATTCTTGGCACCTCTTCATTCCATCCTTGCCCAGGTTCTTTGCATTGCTCCCCTCCACCATTCTCAGGTGTGACTCCTCAGGTTTACAAGAGCCTGCTGTGGCTCCAGGCATCATGTCCTCACACAATCACATCGAAAAACAGGAAAGAAATTTCCCTTTGAGTGTCTCTTTTAAGCAGAAAAACCTTCCCAGAAGTCCTCAGTAGGCTTCTCTGCAGGTTCTGCTGGCAGAACTGCGGAATAGGCTCATGCCCTTGCTGCAAAAACAGTTGGGAAATTGAGTAATTGGCATTTTCAGCCTTGATAGTTGGAGGCAGGTGCCCCACTGGCAAAGAAGAGAAACAGGGCAGACAGGGAATGGCCACTGGGTAAGTGAATCACAGGGTCTCGGCCACAGCCACTGTCCCTCCCCTCAGAGAATCACAAGCACATTGCCAAAAGTCCTATGAAGTTCTTTGTTTAATTTAATGTTGCAAAAACTAATTTGACATAACTGTTTAAGAAACGTTACACTTACTTTATTTCATCCATTCTAAGATATATACTTTTTTCACATTTTGACATCTCTGATGATGAGATGTGGCTTAAAAGGAGCTCCTTTCCTGACCTTTCATTCTATGATTCTTCTAAGTATCATCCCCACCACAGCCCCTTGAGACAGGTGGCTCAAATGTGCAAAAGTAAACTCAAGAATGTTCCCTTGCTCCCTGGCTACACACAGGCCCAGCAAATATTTACTTACTGAGCATCTGCTGTGAAGCAGGAGCACTGAGGATACAACTGTGTGCAAGGCAGGTGTGAGCTCTCGTGTAGCTCTGGTCTAAAAGAGGAAACAGATCGTAAATAAGTAAACAGAAAAAGAGATGGCACACAAAGTTAACTGCCACAGAGACACAAATAGGGCACCAGAAAAGAGGAGCAGAAAGAAACTCACTTCATGCCTTACTGAAGGATGACAACAAAGTACCAAGGGAAAAGTGGGGATGGGAGCATTCTGGGCACAGAGAACAGCATATGCAAAGGCACTGAGATGAGTAAAAGCTTGATGTACCTGAGGAACTAAAATACATTGGGGCAAAGCAAAGGAAGGGGAGAGTGACATTATAAGAGGTGGGAAGGCAGGCAGAGACCAGAACATGTAGAGGGAATGGGAGGACACCTCTCATTCATGCAGGCTTCGTGGAGACTGTCTGGCTTGCACTATGGTTGTTAACCTACCAGAAGCAGGGAGAATTGCTCTAAGTCTAGCCACTCAAAGTGTGGTCCCCAACCAGCAGCACTGGAGTCACCAGGGAGCTTGTGAGGAATGTAGAATCTCAGGCCCCCTCTCAACCTACTCAATCCGAACCCATATTTTAATAAGACTCCCAGGTGATTCACACACACAGTGAAGCTCGAGAATTGCTGCTATAAACCATCTTTCTTTTTTTGGACAGACATAACAACATTTTGTGTCTGACTTTCTGAAGTTCTAGAAGGGATCCCTTTCCCTGTGCACATGACCTTTCTGGACACTGGAGGGCAACCTTATGTTAATAAAGCAGAACACAACCTGGGGGGGGCCACAGAAATCATAGAAGGTTAGAGCTTAAAGCCAATACAATGGTTGCATTTTGCAGCCACAGAACAGGCCCACTGAGCATTTGAGCAGATCAGGACAAGCAGCCAGCTCTCCTGCATCCAGAGCTGCTCGTCCTCACGAGGCACCTGGTGTGGAAACATGGGGTCTGGCTGTGGACGGTGTCAGCAGCTGCAGCTGGCCACTGAACAGAGCCAAATGTAGAGTAGAAGGGCTTGGAATTTAAGGGTAACAAAGCACGGCTAAAATTCACAGAGATTATGAATTGAGTTTGCGGAGTTATGCCAACTCTGTTAATGCCCCATGTGTAATTAAATTTTAAATACTTCATTCCACATCAGACTTCAAGTTGCCAAAACTCTTGATCTCACAGTGACAAATACCTGCTTTTACATACAGAACTGTGGGCCACTGCCAAGCTATTCATAAGCCCTAGAGCAAGACTCTCAATAAATAAAACCCAGAAGCCATGACGACAAGGGCTGGCGTCTCACTATCACCCAAGCGTCCACTTGCCTCTTCACCTGGCCTCCAACGTGACTGGCACAGGGGCACGGGCAGAGACACCAAAGGCCTGCAGTCGCCCCCATGGTTAGTCCTCAGGGCAAATGAGGGCCAAGTGTATAGATAAATCAGGTCAAAAAAGTAAGGTGGACATCTATGCCCATGACCAAAAGGGTTTCCTCCTCGGGGGGAAACTATCCTAGTGTTTCCCAAATTTCAGTCACTCAAACACCACCTCCACAAGTTTCATCAGATTATTTATTTACTTAATGCTATTTGTGTGATATTTTTCTTTCAATTGGCTCATTCCTGACTCTTCTGTTTATCAATATCAAATAAGGACCGATTTTATGCTTTTAATGCAAATTCAAATAAATTCATAACTCTTCAAATATGTTGGCCTGAGTCACATCTACACTTACCTTACATATTCAGCACTAGTCTGAATTCCACACTTTGGGAAATATTGTTCCCTCTGACAGAAGTGGGAGGGGAGTAAGGATGAGTATTCCCTCACTTTCTTCATGAGGACTGGTCTGCGGGAAGCTAAAGGAAAACAATCTGAAGATGCTTCAGGGAAAAGAAAACACAAGTACTTTGACAATCAGGCAGGGCCTGGTTAGCCCCAGCCACCCCAGGGAGCCAAAACTCTCGTATTCCACCAGGGACTTCCTGTTTGCTAAGGTTTTCATTGGATACCATCCCTCCCGCTGCCGGTCTGGGTTGTAAAGACTTTGCCTATGTGGGCACTACCCTGAGCTGTGGCAGAAACATGACAGCACCATGGCTAGACTCAGCCTCTCTGAGTACAAATCTCAGCCTCACCATTTACTAGGGAGGGTTATGGGCTAAACTGTGTCCCCCCCCCAAATTCATATGTTGAAGCCCTAACCCCCATTTCCTCAGAATGTGGCTGTATTTGAGACAGGGCCTTTAAAGAGGTGATAAGTAAAAATGAGGCTGTGAGGATGAGCCCTATTCCAATTTGACTGATATCCTTATAAGAAGAGGAGAGTAGGACACAGGGAGAGACGCCAGGGATGTAGGTGCACAGAGGAAAGACCAGGTGATGAAGCAGCAGGAAGGCTACCATCTGCAAGCCAAAGACAGAAGCCTCAGAGGAAACCAACTCTGCTAACACCTGGCTTGTGGACTTCCAGTCTCTAGAACCAGGAGAAAATAAATTTCCATTGTTTAAGCCACCCAGTCTGTGGTATTAATATGTTTTGGGGGTTTTTTTTTGTTTTATTTTTGGCTGCATTGGGTCTTCGTTGCTGTGCACAGGCTTTCTCTAGTTGCGGCGAGCGGGGGCTACCCTTCATTGCGGTGCACAGGCTTCTCATTGCGGTGGCTTCTCTTGTTGCACAGCACGGGCTCTAGAGCGCAGGCTCAGTAGTTGTGGTGCACGGGCTTAGTTGCTCCGCGGCATGTGGGATCTTCCTGGACCAGGGATCGAACCCATGCCCCCTGCATTGGCAGGCAGATTCTTAACCACTGCACCACCAGGGAAGTCCAGTCTGTGGTATTTTGTTACAACAACCCTAGCAAACTAATACACCACATGAAATTAGACTTGCAAAACAGGAATAACAGCACTTATTTCATTAGCTGGTAAGGACCGAATGATGTGCTTCAGGCACAGCACCTGGCTGCAGGGGAGGTGTGTTTGCTCAGCATCTCCCCCATTCTTAGATCAGGTGCTTCACCCAATCAGTGCCCCCTCTGGCCCGGTGCTGGAACTACAGGATGAGAGGCAAGCCTTTCTCACCTTAATTTCCACCAGTAAAGGTGTGCAGGCCTGGAGCCTTGTGGCCTTCTTTGCTACAGATTGAGACACCACCTGAAGACTAAACAGAGGAGGGTGGAGTCAGGAGATGGAAAGAAAGTAGCAACCACTCTGTTTGTGTTCCTGGATCTAAGCTTACCTTAAATCCAACTTCACCCTTCAAATCCCCAGTTACCTTCCGAGCTAATAAATTCCCTTTTTGGTTTTAGCTGGTCTGAGTTGTGATTATGTCACTTGCCACTAATGGAGCTGTGACAAACACACTGGCCCCCAGAGTGAATTAATATTGTCAGCTTTGCTCTCTGTGTGAGGGAGATCACACGATCCCAGTTTAAGTAGTGCAGGCATCTGCCCCCGCCAGAGCGACCAACGGGCCATGGGACTCACTAGGGAAGCCTAGTGAGCACATGCGAAGGGGTCAACATGTGCCTCGGTCAGTCATGGAAAGTGCTTGTAGGGCCTGGACCAAAAGCCTTTTTTGCTCCCAAAGCTCTCTTGTGGATAAAGAATTCATTGTCATACAAACGAAATGGGACTGCCTAGCACACAGGGTCTTGCCCACCTGGATCAGGAGAAACTGTCCCAAGCAATTTGTCCTTCTGACAAAATAACAGCACTATTTAATTTTTAAAAATATACCTACAAAATGCCACCTGTTCTCAGACTCTGTGGGTAACAGGAGCTAGAAGCTCCATAGTCCTCGTATCTAAGGGTATCAGATGTTCCTACAGGGAAGGAGGAAGCTGGCAGAATCTATCACATTTCCAATGGTCTGGTTTACACAAAACTCCCTGCAGGGGGCAGCCTGGATGTGTGGCTGAGATTTCAGTGTTCCTTAATATTTCCATAAGCATCTGACAATGTCTCCAGAGGAAACCCACTTGATTACAATAACTTGCACTTTTACACTAAGCACTTTACAGATCTCACTTAATCCTCTGGGTACGACTTTCATCCTCATTTTACAGATGAGGAAATTGAGCCTTTGATAAGTAATTCATTCAAGGTTGAGCCCTTGATAAGTAATTCATTCAAGGTTTCACAGCTGTTTATGGCGGAACCTGACATCAAGAGAGCCCTGGGCACCACTCCCAGTTCTGTCTCTAAGATCTTGTGTGATTTCAGGCAAGCTTTCTTCCCCTCTCTTGGCCTCAGTTTCCTCATCAGACAAACGAAGCAACCAGACTGGCTAATCTCTCAGGCTCCTCTCAGCTCTAAAGTTTTTCTAGTTCCAGGTTTAAGAAATTCGCTTTGGACTCTGCACCCTGCCGTCAGCCTGCAGCCTACAGATGAACAGGGAGCATGCAGCACAGCCTTTCAGAAGAGAGTTAGTCCCTGCTGCAGTGTTAAGGGTTGGGTATCACCCTGGCCCCCAGGTTGAGGCACCCAGCTGGACAGACTCTCTAGAAGTCTTCATGGACCCACAGTTTTTCTCAGGGTTCCAAAGGGGTAGCCTGTATGCCAGCTTAAGCCCACAGGGGTATTTTAGTTGGCCCCTGCAATGTTTTAAAACAGTTGAACTTAGTTACCAACATTTTAAAATCAAAAGCTGAAATCTGGATTCCCGGGTTCTCCTGAAAAGTCTGAAGATCTGGCCACTCCAGGCCCATGTTCCCCCTGGCCACACTTCCCTGAGTTGCTGGCTCCTGGCCTTTCAGCTGGAACAAGAGCGCTCTGCTTTGCCAGGTGGTTGGCTCACACACAGACCTCCCCTGACTGGTCCTGTGGGCACTTCGGCCTGTGAGCCTCACTTAAGGAGCCAAGAGTGCTCTTTTCTTGAGGAAGGACCCGACGGGAAGGGATGTGCAGCATTGGGGCACAAGAATAAAAGCTCCTTTTCCTCCAGACACAACAGCGCTCCGGGCTCTGTGACAGCTGAAGGTGAACCTGTGGCCTGGGTGCAGGTAGGAGCCTGGTGCCTTGGAACCGAAACCTGAAGATGCAACAAAAGGAGAGGTTTTCATCCAGCCATGAAACTCTCCTTCTCCCAGCAGCCGCCACTCAGATCTCTATCTGCTTTCCGGGGCCCAGGGTGGACCAGCAGGCATGTGTCATTTCCCTGGATAGGGGCTATAATGGGGACATTGTGCTGAGTGGAACAAGAGAGGTTTTCATCCAGCGACCAGCATTGGGCAGACACTCGAGCAAGGGGCTCTGGGGCTCACCCTGCACAAAGGAGTTTGGGAGCAGGGCCCTGAGCCAAGAAGAAGCCCCATGGGTTGGGCTGCATGTCTGCAGCGGCAGGCAGTGGGGCTGGGAAACACAGAGGCATTGCTCCCAGAACACATCATTGCAATCTCATTTTCCTCTGCAAATAGATAATAGAGGATAAAGGAGACCACCCCAAAAATACCTGCATTAATAGAAACCTCGTGAGTCCTTGAGCATTTATTCACTGACTCACCCCACAATACTTGCTACCACTTACTAAGTTCCAGGCACTGTGCTAGGCCCTAGGGAGCTCGCAACAAGTAAGACACAACACCCACCCTCACAGTACTTGCAATCTGGGGGGCCATGGAGAGGTAAGGAGAGACCTAAGTAGGAAATTATACATTGATGACCCAATGGAAGAACTGAGAGTGACACAGTAACAGAGTCAGTTCAAGAACCCAGATCTGAGCCCCCAATCGGTGGTTTTTCTTACTCTTTCCAGGGTCTCCTGAGATCACTGCTTGTCTGCTCTGAGGAATGGCGGGTTGGAGCTTAGTGAGGAAGGCACCCCAAATACTATAGTAAGGAATTTGAACTCTACATTGAGGGCAAAGGACAGCCATCAAGTACTTTTAAGGGGGATCTGATTGGAACCATGGAACGGTCACTGTAGCAGCCACAGTGGAAGCAGACCTGGAGGCAAAGTGACAGGTTAGAAGGCTAAAGTATGCTTCTCTCACTGGGACAAAGAACATTTAGCCTCCAAATTTTTCTTTCCCAGGGCTTCCCAGTTCCACCTGATAAGCTAAGAATGAGACTGGGGAGTATCATTTGTTTTCACAAGACTAGGAGCATGTGGGAGCTGAAAGCTTTTTTCCTGGAATTGTTCACTGGGACCAGATTTGATATCTTTTTACAGAGCTGGAGCTCTCTGCACCGACTTCTTTAGACAAGCACCAGGCAAACCTAGAAAACTTAGTACAACAATAAGAAAAGGGAAGATACGAGGCAGATCCTAAAAATCCTTTCCAGAGAATTGTATTCATACAGGGAAGTGGAAAAGAAAGGAGAAACCAGGCATTGGCATCCACAACTTCCATCCCCATTCTCATTCCAGCACTTCCCACCTGATACCCTACAATCTAGCCAGACCAAACTGCTTTACAGACACATCCTGCAGTTTCCTATCTCTATGTCTTTGCTCTCACTGTTTTCACTGCCTGTAATGTTATCTTCTCATTGCAGGCTCACCCAAGTGTCTGTCATCCATTACTGTCTCCATGATCAGTAAGATATTCTTGCTTTGTCTTAATGAATTCCAAGAGCACTTTATCTCTCCTCTGGCACTTTTCACATAATAATTTTTAATTAAATTATTTTGTACATATTTATCTCCTCTACTAGATTGTAGGTTCCTTAAGGATGGAGATCATTTCTACTTAGCATTAGTTCTCCCAATAGAAATTGGCACAGAATGCAACAAACGTTCCTAAGTGGACTGATGAAAAGTGGGGATAGATTTTATGGTGACTATAGGCCTAAGTAAAGGAAAAGTACAGAAAAAATATATAGTTATTCCTTGTCCCAAACCCACAGCCTCCTCATCCACCTCACCCAGTTTCCTAACAGCAACCAAGCTGTAGTCAATTTAGTCAACAGTGCCACCTAGCGGGCATTGTGGGTAATTATTAAACCAGAACCACTACACCTTCAGAGCGACTTCTTTTTGTTAATCCTTAGGAAAACTGTGCACAGACTGTGTTCTCCCATTTTTACATCTTTCCTAGACCACAGCTCAGTTAATTCCACTCCACAAATTCTTCCATAGGTGCATATAAATTCCCTTTAGCTTTTTTGATTTTTCTGTTCCAATTCTCTTCTAAACATCCAGAGTCTGAAAGTTTCTTAAAGTTTCTAAAAGTTCTAAGCCTCCATCTGTTCTTGCAACAGTTACGTTTTACATATTTTTAAAATTTACTTCAAGTGAAATATTATGCTTTTTAAAGTATAAATGGGCTAGCCTGGAAACCTGACTACAATTTATAGCCTTGTTTCCAAGTGTTTCAGAATTCAAACAGTGAACTTTTAGAAGTTAACCCACTTGTAAATCGTTGGTTGTCTGCTTTAGAATTTAAACTGACCTTTTCAAATTGGAAAAGTGGGCAGGAACAAAGAGGAATTGGCAAACAATAACGGCTCACAGCTATTTACGGTTTACAAAGTGGGTTTGTACCATCATTTCATTTGCCCTCCTAACAGCCTTGTGAGGTCAGTATGAGGTTTCCCACAGCACAGATGAGCAAGCAAACCTCATAGGCTTAAAGTTGCACACTTAGTAATTAGAAGAGCAAGAGCTCACACACAAGTTTTCAGACTCCAATCCCGTTGTTTTTTCACTACACCATATTTCCTCTGTGCTCATACACAGATATACTAAACAAACTACTGATGCAATCTGGCGAAGCCAGGGCTAATTTCAACTTGCCCATCAAAGCAATGGAGGAAATAGTCCCAGGCCAGGAAAACACAGGATGCTTTTTCCCAAGTCCTTCCTTGTGCCTTTGCACAAGATGGTCCCAATGCCAGAATGTTCTAAGTAAAGGAGTGGCCTAGCCAAAA
Organism: Eschrichtius robustus; assembly: GCF_028021215.1. Classification (NCBI taxonomy): domain Eukaryota; kingdom Metazoa; phylum Chordata; class Mammalia; order Artiodactyla; family Eschrichtiidae; genus Eschrichtius; species Eschrichtius robustus. Next base: position 125,816,207 of record NC_090825.1, read on the forward strand.
CTTCAAACTGTGACCTGGCCTATCTTGGGGAGGAGGAGTGTCTAGAAGGAGAACTAGGTCTAGACTTCACTTTATGAAGGGTCTTAAATTTAGACATTTCATATTGTCTGTAAACGGTTTGGACCTACTTACACAGAGACACACTAATAGGATGAAAGATGTTGACATTCTTCATACAACTTTAAACTTAAATCCCATTCCTGACCACACTGGCCATAGCAATATTTTTTCTACATCCTGTAATTACTTTGGGAAGAGCACACTTAACATTGCACTGCATTTGTATGCTAAAAAAGTGTTCATTTCCACAATTTTTATCACTCTGTGTTGGCATTCTTCACGTTTTAGTGCACAGGGAACCTCGAAAGTTGGATGTGTCCCAAGCCATTGCCCACCTTTTAGCAATTCTCTCTTTCTCTCCCTTTTCCTAGGTGGTTTTATTTTTTAAAGATCTTTATTACTTCACTCCTCTTTTACACCATTATTGACATTGTACCAGCATAGAGTTTGGTCCACTGTCTCGCTCTAGAAGGTGCCCAGGAAAGACCTGTTTAATGGAGAAGATAAACCAAAAGCCAGGAAATGGGTGGCAGCGGCAGGGAAAGAGATTTTGATTCCATTGCTGAAAAACAGGTTCTAACAGTCTGTACAATCTGAAAATGGACCGGGCTGGGAAGTGCAGTAGTAAGCCCCCCGTCACTAGCGGAATGCAAGCAGAGCTGAACAACGCCTTGGTCTGGGTGGGGGTGGGACGCACGGGCGCGGGTACGAAAGAAAGCGTGTGAACTGGGATGTGGGTCCTCTAGCCCCTCACGGAGGGGCATGAGGACTTGCAAAAGGCAGGGCATGGCGCGGAGCGTGTGCGGGACAAGGGACACCGGCGGCCCAGGGGGCGAGGCGGGCTCCGGGTCTATTCCGGGAGCAGCGTGCAGGGGCAGGCGAGGGCGGGCGGGGGCGCTGGGCGAGCATCCTGTCGGGGGAGGGGACGCGCGGAGGGCGCTCCAGCGGGCGGGACTGCAGAGCACCGCACGCCCGCAGCCGCCGGCCCGCCGGAGGCACCGCGCCCTGCTCCGCGCGACCGATCGCCGGCGCCATGGACCGAGGCCGCGGTAAGAAGAAAAGCGGTGCCCACACTTGTTGCTTGGTGGGGAGGGGAGAACCGAGCGATCTAGAGGCCAGAGAGGACGAGGGAGAGACGCGCTGTGGGGCCGGGGCGAGGAGCGTGGGCGCGTGGGCGCGTGGGCGCGTGGAGCGCGTAGGGGAGTCGAAGGCCGGGCGCTGTGGGTACAGGTGCCTCCTGGGCCAGGGCAGCTAGGGGTCTGTTAGGGACTCGTCTGTTAGGGACTTGTCCCGGAGCTGAGTCGCCTCCTGTTTGTGAAACCAGCGTTTTCATACACTTGGAGTTTTAACTTCATAAAAGAATCCCCCCCAGGATTCCTGAGGACGGCGAGCTCCTCTGACCCCATCCCACCTCCCCCCCAACCCCCACCGAAAGTAAAATAGGGCTAACGAGTCACACTCGTGAAAACCACCGGACATGCGAAGCCCCTACTGTTCGCACGCTGAGAAGCCCCAGGAGACCGAAGTGTGCAGCTACCCAGGGTATCGGGAGGAGGAGCTGCAGGAGTGCGTGTGGGAGGCACATGGGTGTCCAAGTCCTGGCTCTGTTCCTGACAAGCTGTGTGACCTTAACCTACCCTGTTTCTCTCTGGGCTAGTGACGAGGTTAGACCACACGGTCTCTGAGACCCCTTCTTGCTTGGACTCTTTTTCAGGAGGGGAGAGTATTTGATAAAGTTTCACAGACATGGTGGGGGCTGGTTGAAACTGCAATTGACAGGAGCAAAGAGAGGGCATTTATGGGGGGCATTCATTGGGGCCTGTGCTTAAGTAAAGGCCTGGACACCTCAATGGGCTCATGTCTGTAAAAAAAGTGGCCTGCTTGAACATGGGGGCAGTGTCAAAGGCTGACAACCAGAACACCAGTGTCGTAACTTCCCACCTCTGGAATCGAAGGAGATCACAGGTGTGAATGCACTTGGTAAACTGGCGAGTGCTGTGCCAACATGAGAAGCATTATTATTCTTGTTATTATTATTATTATTAATGGAAAATTCCTCCCCTTCCCTACAACAATCTTACACCCTTCCTCCATCTGCCTGTTTGCTGTGCTAAGGCCTCCAAGGGGAAAAAAAGGAGTGGCCAGGGGTGTGGAAGCAATTAGGAAGGGCACTGGGGGCAGGGATGAGAAGAAGAGCAGGTGTCGGGGTAACCTCCCTGCACCCCTGTTACGGGTAAAGCCAGAGTTCAGAGGGCTACAGGGGACCCCAGACTTCCAGGTCAAGGTGCTGGGGACAACTTCCCCACCCACACCATCTCCAGCACACAAGATGCTGCATCCACCCTCTATTAGGAGCTGGCAGGGCAGGAAAAAATGGAGGGGGCTTCCGTTTGGCTCTTTGGGGACCGAGGCTGTGATCTGTAAAGCAGTTCTCACCTGTTAACTGACTCCTGGACAAGTCTGCAAAGAGCATACGCACTCGCCAGGGAGGAAAAAGAAAAGCGAGAAGAGGCACCTCTAATATCCCTCAGGCCCCCATCCCCACCTCCCACATTGTACATTTAAAGCAAAGAGCACTGCCCTTCACCCCATCACACCCCACAAGTTGCCAAATACCACCCTGTCCCCAGTACAAAATCCCCATAACTAGCCTACCTGGAGCTGTGGAAAACAGACCACCTGGAGCTTTGACAGACCATGAGTGATCATAACTCACTCAGTTTAAAATGCTTAATAACTGATGCCTCACTCAAGAGGGCTGCTTCCAGACCACTCTTCCTAGGAAGCCAGACTTCCCGGGAATCTATTAGTACTCAGAATGCTCTAGGGCTCTGACCTTCTCCCCTGCTGCGGGCTTTCCTAGCCTACTTTCCTTCTCCTTCATAGCCCTTGTCACGATGTGCCATTACTCTTTAAGAGTCAGTTATCCGACTATGTGTTTAGTGTCGACCTACCCTGCCAGAATGTAAGCTTCCGGAAGGTTGGGAGTGGATCTGAGTGGTCACCCTGCTGACACCAATGCCTGGCACACAGTAGGAGCTCACTAACGGTGGTTCAAGTAGTTCATTAGTAATACGAAACACACTTTATAGTGTACCCCGAGTTGATTAATGGTAATGCTGATTTTTAAAAATACATACCACAAAATCCTCACATCAGAACAGTTCTTTGTGACTTGCAAAGGCCTTCTCAAATGCGAGTGAAGTGGATGAGGCACACAGGACCAGGTCATTTGTCTAGATCCTCAGCTGTCTGCCCTGAGAAACTACTGCAAACACTGTATGAATTAAAACTATATATGAACTAGGATGCAAAATCTGTGTGGGTTTTTAAGATAAAATGTGAGAGTCTTCACAAATCATTCCAGTGGAAATTCCTTCTTGTGCCCATATCCCCAGGAGGGTGTGAGCACTCTCTTCTGTTGCCAGGGAAATTTTAAGAAGCACAGGTCTCATTTCAGCCCCATACCGACCACGTCGGGAGTGAGACTGTCGTGCCCAGGGAAGGAAACCACACTTCACTATTAGTAACAGTAACAACTGAAATCATCAAGGTCTTATCATGCGCCAGGCAACATGCTCAGCTTTTTACATGGCTTCTCTTGGAAAAAAGCGATGGGATGGGGCTATGACTAGGTACTATCATTAATCCCTACCTCACAGGAAAGCAGGCTTGGCAGTGTATTAGTCAGCTAGGGCTGCCGTAACAAAATACCACAGACTGGGTGGCTCCAACAACAAATTATATCCTTACAGTTCAGGAAGCTTCAAGTCCAAGATCAAGGTGCCATCTAGGTTGATTTCTGGTGAAGCCTCTCTTCCAGGCTTGTATATGGCTGCCTTCTCACTGTGTCCTCACATGGCCTCTTCCCTGTACACAGAGAGAGAAAAAGAGAGAGATCTCTGGTGTCTCTTCCTCTTCTTAGAAGGGCATCAGTCCTATTAGATTAGGGCCCACCTTTATGACCTCATTTAACCTTAATGACCTCCTTAAAGGCCCTATCTCCAAATGCAGTCACACTGGGGGTTAGGGCTTCAATGTATGGGTTGGGGGGGTGGGGGACACAATTCAGTCCGTAACAGCAGGATTAGGTCACTGACATTAACTTATACAGTCACTCGCCATGTGAGAGACAGAGCTGGGTTTGAACCAAAGTCCTGATCTTAAGTTTGCTGCTGGCTGCCTCTATAGTGGCAGGTGACCTGCCCAAGCCCTAGAGTAGGGCTTGGACGCCAAATCTTCCTGCTGCAGGTCCAGGCACCTCCATTACGCCACAACTATACCGTTCAGATCTTCAGTAGCAATTACAGCATAGAAGCTCGTCATCAAAGTCAACTGACTTGAGAATGAAAACAAACCTGGGAAGTAGGATTTCTAGGCTAACAGGATACGTGTCTTCCCATGAGTAAAGCAGGATTCATATAACATAGTAACAGACACAGAAACCACTTACATTATAATGAAATTCCTTCCAGCAGGACTTCCCAATTCATGAATATCATTCAAAGAGAATCAGCCATTGGTGAAGGTAACACCTTCACTATAGACTAATGATTATGGCCACCACCTTCTACAGGACCAGTAACTTAACTCTTTATCCTCTAATGAGGATAAAATATGGATACTGATGATGCCTACTTCTTGGGGTTGTTATAAATATTAAGTATATGGAAAATACTTCAAATAATGCCTAGCATATGAGAACCAATCAATAAATGCTGGCTATTGTAATAATTACAGTCTTTCATTAATCAGATTCAACATAATAAAATTCTATTGGCCCCAAGCTGGTCTGACTCTGAGGACACTTTTTGAGTCCCTACTCCATTTTAAGAACTGGGCTAGACAATTTTGTATACAACTCAAAGACGGGGACCATGTCATAATTTCTGTATCCTTGGAGCTCCTTCATGGTGCTTGTCTCTCGGAAATCCATCTCTGACGTGCAATAACTGAACCATCTGATGGGCGTTTCTGAGTGACTGATAAAATATTAATACATAAGGCCAATGTGTCTTTTTTCTCTTATTTATTCTATTTATTCCTGCCTACTGACTATGGTTGTGTCTTCACAATTTTGCTTTTGTGAACTTTCTAGTCTTCCGAGTTATCTTTGCTTTAAAGTCTTTCGTCTAAATTTTCTCTAATTTTTAATACACCTTCTCAATGTCCAAGGTTGTATCTGATATGCCTAGCTCATATGAAACAATCAATTTCCCCAAAGTTCCTTTCCTTTCTACTTTACAACTAGTTCTTTTTCAACTAGTTGCATTCAACCCAAGATGGGAGTTTCTTTTGCTGAATTATATTCTCTGGGAGATCATATTGTCTCCTGGGCAACTCAAGACATAATCTGAAGCTCTGCTTTTAATTAAGTGATATTTTTTTAAGTGATATTTTTATTATTTAAGAGATGCTAGAAGAACCTACTTGTGTCTTGCCTTTGTTGGACCAGCTTTGAGATCTATACTAGGAAAACCGCATCTTCCCTATCTGTGGCTTCCATTGGCCAAGTAGCCCATAGCCATTCCTATGATGAGCTCCCATCCATGACTCATTGCCCAACTTCTGTCCCCAAGGCTGTGAATTCCCATACCTCTTCCCTGACATCTGAGTTCATTCTCTACTCCTATCAATTACTGTTCTTCCAAAAGGAACACGCACCCATATTCATGTTTTCCCTCCAAACATGTTCCATAAGGTCATCTTTGTCAGCCTGGAGACTCAGCAGAGCTGAGTCGTTCAGAGAATGGACAAATTTAGGCTTTGACCACGACTTCCTAGTTGTATGATCTTGTATGAATCGGATAAATTACTTAATTTCTCTGAATGTCAGTTTCATTTCATTTGGAGTGTCATGGGAAAAGGTAATGCATGTAAGGTAGCACTTAGGAAACATGCAGTAGATGATAGATGTTACATTTATCAAATATAATTACTTGGATTTTAGCCACACTCTGCAATGGGTGTATGTATAGGATTTAACTTTAGTCTCTTCCCTGAAGAGGCTTCTGCTGGCACTAGACATCACTTCCACTCCCTTGTCCCACAAAGGGTTTTTTCTGCCTCTCCCTCAACTATCAGTTTCAAACCCCACTTCTCACACGGGTGAGTACCCTGCCGAGTAGGTTCTTCCCTCCCCACTCTCTGCCAAGAGCCTATCATTATTGCATTCTGATCTTTGGTTTGGAAAAACAACCCTGATTTTGGATACCATTAGCTTCTCATACCCTTCTACAAAAACCTTGCAATTGAACAGAGAAATAAAACCCCACCACCATACACACAAACTGCAGCTTCCTGTTTCTTCCCACACACTTCTTTCCCTCCCTGCAGTCTCACTTCCAGTCACACCTTCTGCTGAAAGCCCACATCCAAGGGTCACAAACGGCTTCCATTTTGTCTAATTTTTCACCCTTCCCAGTCCCATCTTCTGGGCTTCTCTGTAGCTCTGACCCTCTACTCTTTACTAAATGGATTCTCCTATTTGCAAAGATGGAGAAAGCATGGATCTTGCAATCAAATAAACCTAGGTTAACCACTGCTGCATCCCTCTGCCAGAAGCCTTTTCTGCCTCTCCTTCTCCCACCTCCAATCCCACTGTTATAGGTGCTCATAGCCTCTGGGCTCCTCTTGCTCTAAGGCAAGTGACCGAACTAAGTCTTATTCTGCTAGTCTGCAAAGCAAGAAGAATGACACCCAAAACCGGGAGACTGCAATGTGGTAATATTTGCCCAGCACCCAGCGCCTGGCCCATGATAAGTGCTTACTAACTGTTATTTCCCATCTTTTCTCTAAGCTCACTTTTTCTTCTTTGATGGCTCTTGCCCCTCTCTCCCCACCACCTCAGCCCTCTCTCTAAACTCACACCTGTAGACAACCAAGCCCCATTATGACATCTACTCTTAATGTCCATTTTCAGCCATGAGTTGAGCTCCACTCTCCTGCACTGGCTCCTGCCTGTGGAAGTTTCCATTTGGAAGTCAACTCAACCTCCAAGTGACCCAATTTTGAACTCATCTTATTCACCACCAAATCAGATCACCCTTCCTGTTTCTCTTTTTCTGTTAACAACACAATCACGTGAGGAGCTATTGAAGGAAATGGGGCTGTTTGTGAATAAGACTAAATTTGAAGGGGGGTACATGGGATCAGTTCTCAAACTAGCTGTCCTGTAGAAGAGGTAATAGAAAGACTCTCCAGAAGGCTATACAAGAGGTTAAACAGAGACCAGTTGGGGCACAATCTGGGAGAAGCGTACAAATGAAAAGAGCTATTCAATGACAGAGTAGGAGGTGCCCAGGAACATAATGAAGCAGAGGCTGAGTGGCCACAGATCAGGGAGCCCCAGAGTGGCTCCTATGGGGATCACAGTAATATATAAGTTAAAACAACTGTCACTCAATTCAAGAGGTTTCCATAGGCATGACCCTTTTGCAAACTACAGAGAACAGGACTTGTAGGAGTATATACTTCAACCTAAAGCATTCATCTTTTATTCAAATGTGTAATATATCATAGCTTTTAATGGGACTTATGAATTTTCTATGCTTGTGGGTAGAATTTGGGAAGAAGAGGATGCAATTAAAGACAGTTACTTAAAGCTGTAGATCTGATCGTACTTAAACTCTTTAATGGTTTCTCATTGTTCTTAAGATATAGACTACAGTCCTGGTGGTGGCCCTCAAGGACCCACCCTGCCTGTCACCAACTGACTTTGGGCCCCTGCCCATCTCTTACTATGGGCTCTCCTCACACTGGCCTTTGTACCTTCACCTGGTTAACTCCTTCCTGCTCATCCTTAGCGATCTGCTCAAACATTACTTCCTCAAGACAATCTTTCCCTGTCTCCCAAGCTACATCCCCCATTACAGGTGACCCTAGCACTCTGTACGTCTCATTGGTTACCATCTTTGCAGTTATGATTAATTATGGGAATGAATTAGCTGTTAATGTGAGCTCTGTGAGGGCAGGGTCCTTCTTACCTTGTTCACAGTTCTTTTCCTAGCACCTAATATAGTGCTTTGCATGTAGTATATTCGCAAAAAATGTCTGTCGAGATGATGAATAAATAAAAGAAAAAATACAAAATTCACAGAGTAGAGTTGGATACGGCCACTTTCAGCTCCAGGATTTTCCATTTCAATGATTCCTATTTTGGGGACAGAAACACAGACTTCGCCATTATTCATCGTTTCCTTTGCTTTCATCCTCTCTGCAATCACGCCCCTAATTCTGTTATTGAAAAAACGTATCCTGGATGGCTTCTTCTCCTATATCCTGTCATCTCCTATAAGAGCTTCCTGTTTCTACTCTTGCATGTCCAGCCTCCCTTAAGGACCACTCTCTATTGTCTAAAGCAGTGGTTCTCAAATCCAGCTGGGCCCAGAATCATCTCCTAGGGAGCCTACTGAAACTATACCCCCAGAGGTCTGATCAGTGGGTCTGGAGTGAGGTTTGGGAATGTGTACTTCTTGCAAAGCTTCAGGTGAGTCTGATATGCTCACTGTTCTAGTGCACTGGTTTATCATAACCCTTGACCTTGCTCAAACACCTTGCTTGATTCCATTACTTGCTCTAGCACTGCCTTTCACACTTTTCAACCAAGTGAAACTCTAGGGTTTGGGTCTGTTACCCAAAGTGTCTTCCAAAAGCTTGAAATGTCTCATTTTATCTAAAGTCAAACAAATTTCTATTATCGTCCATAACATAACTGAACAAACACCCCCAAAAAAATCTTTGTGCAGTGGACTTCCAGAGACACACTGTATTTTTCTCAGGGCTTCTTCCCTAACCCCACCCTGCCCTCTGCCATGGACTCCCAGGGTCTGTGAACTCTAGCCTGAGAAGACAAACCTCCAATAAATGTGCCAGCACACAGGGCCAGCTGGGAAATGGATCTGGACACAGAAGCAGAAATCCCACGTCTTAGTGCTGGCTCAGACACTCACTTCTGCAATATAAGTACATACATTTTTATAAAGCTTTTTAAGTTCTAGAAACCTTTTCACATTCATCAGTCGTGTCCATTTCCACGTAGTGTCAGGGTTGTTGATCATGGAGTGCTTCCTTTGGAGCTTGGGCAACCTCTGGTAATCATACATGCTCTCACTCGGCAGTCGTCCACAGGGGGGTCACTCTGGGTCAGAAGGAACCTGTGTAATAGCAGGGATATTCAAACAGAATTGACCACTAAAATCCTTTCTCTGGAACCCTTTCAGCCTTGAGTTTCTCTTCTTTTCTTAACTCTGGCAAAAGCCTTGTGAAGGGGTCAGCTGAGACATTCTCCCCATTGGATGTAAAAACTGAGGTTCAAAAAGATGACTCTGCTATTCCCTCTCCCTGAAAGAGACCACTCAGCATCACCTCCATGAAAACTACCTGCCACATCCTCCCTCAACCTTCCCACTGACTTTGGGTTAGCACCACCCTCCTCAGTCTCAGCTTTTAGAAGATTGTATTGTACTGACTTAAATGCCTCCTCTGTGTGTATGTGAAACCTGTGCTCTGAGACTGTCTCTACATCTCATTTCCAGTGTCTAGCACATAGAAGATGTTTAATAATAGCCAACTGAGCGCTCACCATGAGTCAGGCAGTTTACATATGTACATTGAGCCATTTAATTCTCTCAGCAATCATGAAGTTGATGCAGTTTGACTTTCATGTACATAAAATATGCCATTAATTTTACTGCGGGAGAAATTCCATCCAAAAATGTTGCCAGCAGTTGTGAGTGGACAGTGTCTGTACAGAGTGCAGCTTTTATTTTCTAAAATCACGGCTAGGGCATGTATATCAATTATAAAGATGTAAATACAACTTTGTATTAAAAATTTTGTAGTTTATGGCAAAATCTGGTTCTGTGGTAGACTAATAAGTACAGTTCTTGTGAAGGCATGTTTGTGGCCCATGTCAGTGTGTGAATGCATAGGTAATTTGAAGCTTTGGATACATTTGTGATATTTATCTTCCCTGAGCCCTGCAGTCTCACCGCCACCACCTCCCAACAGAATTCGATGGGAATGTTCATCATGACTTTGCCATCCGATGCATTTTAAGTTTATTTTCAGCACCTACTTTAAAATGTGTTGTATATGTATTTTTAAAAATATCCCCATTTTACAGATGAAGAAACTGAGGCTCAGAAAGGTCAATTTATTTACCCAGCCCTGCCCACCTCCAAACATAAATTCTTTACCATTGCTCTCCACTGCTTCTCCAGTGGAGAGGAGCATTCCCAGGTCAATTATGTGAAGGACTTGCCAGATAAGCCACAAGGACTTACTAGGTAAAGATTTCAAGGTGGGAAGCATGGGAGGGAAAGGGGATCTAAACAATTCCAGGATAGATGCCCTCCATCAGTGAATGGTATGGCCAGGCAGCTAGTGTGAGATTTTTGTTTCTTACCCTTTACACTCTTCCCACTGTGGCCCTTGGAGTTTTGGTGTTTAGAATTCAAGAAACACTCATCCTCCTGGAACTGGCAAAGAGCCTGCCCCAGGAGGGCCCAGGCAGGGTTTGTCCTCCATCTAAAATTCCACTCGGGGAATCCCAGCCACACCCCAAGTGGGGGTGGAGAGGCAGAGCCTGCCAGGCCTGATTCTTCTCCCTGCACAGCTGTCAGGCTGCAGAGGGGGCAGAACGTGGCACCACATTGCAGTCATTCCAGCTCTGGGGAATTTACCGACAGCACGTCCCACAGGAGGCAAGCTCAGGGGCTTTTTATAGCCCTCTAAGAACCTAGGAGAAAACTGATATCCTGAGAGGGAGAAGTGGGGCACGTGTCTTTTCCAGGCACCATTCCCTCAACCATGTAATCTCAGATGCCCGCAATCCACATCAGGGTAAGGGTCATGGCTAAGTGAGCAGTGTGGAGTGGTGGAAGCATGCTCACTGTCCGGGGGACGGGGGTTCCAACCAAATCCAGTTCCTTGAATCCCCTCCTTGGGCTTCAATTTTTTCACCTGTCAGGCTGAAGTATTTATTATAGCACAGGTATCAGCACACCTCAGCTGTCAGAAAAATCCAGTCCACCACGTCTTTTTTTAAATAAAGTGTTATTGGCACACAGTCATGGGCATTCATTATGTATTGTCTATGGCTGCTTTCTTGCTATAAGAGCAGATTGAGTATTTGCAGCAGAGGCCCCGCCCACATGTGGCCTGAAAAGCCTAAAATAGCTACTATCTGGTCCTTTACACAAAAAGCTTGCCAACCCCTGGATTAAACTGCAGTGAGTCTGGGAGTGTCTGCCTGGAGCACTGGTGAGAAGGATTCTGAGGGTGTGTCCAGGCTGAGGAATGAAGCACTGTCCTTAGATCATACAAGAGTATATATTCAAGACTAATGTTGGAAAGACCCCAGAATGCCATTTACCAGTGCTTTTCAAACTACTTTTTGCAAACAAAATCTTAAGCAAAGACTTGCTCTGGGGGAAGTGGGAATGAAAATACTGAGTACAGTCCATTCCATCTTCCTACTCCCAAGGCAGCCCCTAAAGAAGCCTCTCAGATCCCAAAGCTCCATCTGAAGAACATTTGAAAACCGCCTATCTAATCTTATGCCTCTCACTTTACAACTGGGGAAACTGAGGCTCAAGCGGCGGTGTCTTGCCCAAGATCACATGATGGACTCCTAGTCAGCTTTCCCCAGAACCATGAGGTGTCAGCAGAGCATGGACATAGTTCTGCTGGGGAGAAAACCTGTCCACTGGCCTTGGGGGCCTCAGGGCTGCCATTGGTATATGATTGGTCTGCCATGCCCTTGTTGACCCAGCAACCCCCAGGGGTTCAGGGCTGGGACATGGCTGACACCTGCCCATGCTTCACAGTGATTTAGTCAAGGCTTGGAGCCTTCTTTCTGAGACCACCAGAATCAAAAGAAAAAAAAATCAAAATTGAATGGACCATATTTTTTAAAATATTTCATTGATACCAAGACATATTTTTTAAATCAGAACATATCTTAAATTTGATATATTAATCTGTTCATTTTTCTGATTGTTTTTTCCAAAAAGCTATTATTTAGTAGATAAGATATCTTTAAATCAGTGAAATCTTAGAACGGGGAGAAATTATGATAATTTATACTAAGGCTTTCTTTTGAAGATGGAGTCAGATAGAATAAATATTTATTCTTCCTGCCCATTCTTGTTGAAGGGTTTGCAAAGAGCAGATCCAGCTGATATGAAACCAAGGGGGATTTTATTTTAGCTTTACTTGAACCAAGAAGAAAACTGATCTAGGAGTGTGCTGGGAAGCTGGAGGGACCAATCGCATTTCCTCACCTCCAGCCAGCAATCAGCTGTAGCTCTAAGGAGTAGCAGAGGGGAAGCGTAGGGTCCCTGCACCCCCAAATCTCCTAGTGAGGCAGAGAAACTAAGACTCTGTCACCAATTCCTGTGACATGAGGTCATTTCTGGCCAGTGTCCATCAAAGAGAATAAATAAAGGCCCAGAAGACTCAAGGAACACCTTCTAGCCAGGAACCTCAGAAACACTGGGGGAACAGCATTCCAGGTGGAGAAAATGGCAGAGTAGAAAGAAGAGAGGCACAGAAGCCATGCTTAGGGCACAAAACGGTCAGCATGCTTACAGCCCAGAGAAGCAGGTAGAGGTAAAATGGAGCCTCAAGTAGGGCCTTATCCTCCAGGTCCATAACTGAGAGTGTGATTGGTAACTAATAATAGAGGCAGCATAATGTGGGAGCTGAGCGCACTGGCTGCAGTGTCAGGTTGCCAGGGTTTGAATCCCAGCTCTACTCCTTCCACTTAATCCCTAGTCTCAGTTTCTTCAACTAAAAATGGAGATAACAATCTCCTGTCTACTATGGGGGATAATTGGATTTGTGCAAGAAAAGCACTCAGCATGCAGGAAGCATACAATTAAAAAAAAAAAAGTTAATGCTTGAACTACAGGTCTATAAATGATCGCCTTTCTTAAAAAATCAGAATGGATTCCAAGTTCTCTCTCTGATGCTTTCCCTTTCACTTCTTGCCTGCCCATCCTGGGAAGGGATGGAATTACAGAGGGAATGACGATAAACCACAGGGAGTACAGGCAGCATGTGAAGATCTTTCATCATCTGAGTCACAAAGGAAACTGGTGTCTGGGCCCTGGGGAGCTATTGACAAGGTACAAGCAGGAGGGGGTTATGCTATGTGTTGCCATTTGGGGGCAATTAAAGCTCACATCAGAGTAGAAAGGGAGAGACTGAACAGAGGAGACCAGTTAGGAACTACAGCAAATACTGCAGGTGAGCAGCAAATTGTGTAAGATTAACTCACCTTCATGTTTAAGAACAGGGAAACATAAAACTTCACACTCTGTCCATTTTCAAATAGAGTTAAGTGTATAGGATTGTTGATCTAATGGGAGAGCAGAGGAGACATCTGTCTGGGGTTCTTTAAGACTCAAGACATTCTTTCCCAGGACCTTCAACCATCATTTTCTTGATCCCACCCCCAGCCCTGGAGGCAGGAATCACCCTAGGCATCTCCCAAAGCCTGCCCGGGGTGGCTGGGCTCTCTGTGGGCTGCATTCGCAGGGGCCTGGCCCAGAACATAATCCAAGGTTACCACTGGAAGGCTTTTGCAGGCAAGGCGAAGGAAGGAAGAGAGGGACGAGGGTGGACGTTCCACCTGGGCAGCAGTCAGGGTGGCCATTCTGAGCCTAACATTTAGCCTCCCATCTAGAATGTCTAGACTAACCTCTGGGGGTAATGCTTGAATCCCCTGTGATTACTAGCAACAGCAACAACATTAATAGTAATAACCAACCTTTGCAGAAAGTTTCATATGTGCTTGGCACAGAACTTAACACTTTTCATACATTGTCTCCCTTTCTGCTCACCACAACCTTCTGACATGAGTGCTCTCCTTACCTCTGCTTCACAGATGAGAAAACTGACATCACCTGCCTGGGGTCGCTGGGCTAGGGAGGACAAATCCCAGGTGTGATTCTGCATGTTTCCCACCCCAGTCACCCAGTGTCACAGTTACCCACCGACTAACACACCCCCACATTCCTGCCAAGGCGCTGTCCACCTGGGCTCAGCCCACCTGGCTCTCTTCTTAGTTCAGACTTCTGGAGAGTTCCTATATACAGTGAACCTAATAATGTGGTCTTAAGCGGCCACCACTGTTCCAGGACTGCCCTCCAGAGCCCCAGAGAACAAGTCTGCCCCACCTTCCCTCTTCCCCCATCCCCATGAGCCCTTCTGCTCTTGGAGATGGTTGTCATAGACAGGATTAATAGCCCCCTCCTTCGTCTGTGGTTGTTCCTCTGAATTCGGGCTGTTAGTTAATCCCTCTGCAGTACACCTGCTATGTGCCCATTACGGTACTGGGCACTGGGCAGCAGTGGCAGATATTAAATCAGGCATCATCTCTACTCTCACTGTTCACACTTTAATGGAGGACGCTGAACAAATTGTCTGCTCTGGAGGCTATAACAGGGTGACCTTACCTGTGCAGGAAGGCAGGATGGGCCTCCTGGAGGAAGTGGCCTCTAAACCAATTGTCAAAAAATAAGTGGGCACTCTCAGGGGAGTAGGGGAGATTTTAAATAATAATAATAGTCAATTCTGTATGTGTCAGGAACTGTTCTAAACAGTCCATATAACACCTCACTGGACCCTCATGGCAGCCCTGTAAGGTGTAGGTATTGTTATTATCCCCATTATTCAGATGAGGTGACACAGAGAAGTGAAGTAACTTGCCCAGGGTCACACAGCTAATAGGGGATAGTGGTTGGAGAACAAGCCATGCAGAGGAAACACCACAAGCAAAGAGTAATATGGTAGGGCCTCATATATTGAAAATAGGTAAGAAATAGTAAAAAAAAAACAAAAAAAAGAAAGATAATATTTTTTAAACTCCACTAAACAGAACAAAGATAAATACATACTCTGTTCCCATTAGTGCAGCCTGAGGCCTCTACTGACGATTTTCTGATTCTTTAATCACACTAAGATTTCTGTGGGCTGATTGTCAACCTAATCCTTGCCTTTCTGAATAGGGATGCTATTCAGTCTCATCTCTTGAATCCTACACAGGTTATTTTTGTTTGACTGGTGGGGAGGGGAGCAGATGGCACATAGATCATTAATCACAATGTACCGATTTACAAAACTTCAGTTTACAGAGTGCTGTCACTTTTCACAGACATTGTAAGATTTGAGTCTCACAACAGGCCTGAGAGGTAGATAGGGCAGTTACCATCACCCCACTTTAATGCTGAGGAAATTGAGGCTCAGAGGCATGAGGCAACTTGCCCAAGGCCACACAGCCAGTAAGTGTGGAGTTGGACCTTGAGCCCGGGGCTTTTGGCTCTAGTTCCTGTGTTTTCTCCTCTACACCAAAACACAGCATACAGTGGGGGCCAGAAAGATGCAAACCTGGCACCTATGACCTACAGCAAGTTCCTTAGCCTCTCTAGGGCTCAGTTTCTTGTCAGTAAAACTGTGATAAGAAGAGCTCCTACCACATGGGGTTGTTACAAAGATTAAATAATGTAATAGGCACAGAGTGTTAGGCATGGAGAATCTTCCCGCAGTGGAGTATCATACAGCACAGTGAATGAACACAAAGACAGGCAATGATATGGATAAACCTTAGCAGTATCATGGTAAAGAAAAAAGTCACAAAAGATTACCTATAGCATTATGCCCTTTTAATAAAGTTTAAAACAACTAAAATTTTGTATGGGTATATCTAGTTGTAATCTACAAGGGAAAGCAAGGATGTGTTGAATACAGCATTCAGGATGGCAGTTAGGTTGGAGGGGGAAGCAGAAGCATGGGATCATAGTTAGATGTATGATATCATCTGGATTCAGGCTTTTGCTTTGAATGGTAGATTTGTGGGTACTTACTACATTAGCAAAAATAACTGATTACATAAATAAATAACTAAATAAAAGTGGAGCATGCATGGACCAATGATGAGTGTCTCATGAAGCAAGGATTAGGATTAACCCAAGTTTTGTCCACATGAAGTCCTAATTTATAAAAAGAAATAAAAGTGTTAGGCCCAGAGCCCAGATTGTAAGAAGTGTTCAATAAATGTTCACTGCCATCCTTGGATATCTTTATTATTATGATATAAAGGGGGATAAAGGGGGATAAAGGGGGATATCACAAACCCCTAGCCAAACATCTTCAATGTCTGTCCCAGGCTATTGGTGAGATGGGTCCTCAAACTCAAACTTCTCAGAAGCAGAAAGCCCAGCCCCATTTAGGCCTCAGACCAGGCACCCATCCTATGAATGGACACCAGTGGGGAATGGTCGTGAGGGACTCACTGCTGGTTCCATCAAGCTTTGGAGGTAGGGAACCTCTGTTAGAAGAAGGCGGCAAGAAGGAATTATGATGCAGAAACTGGAAGTTTAGGCCTTAGACTTAGGTCTAGGTTTGAATCTTGGTTCTGCTTGCCATGTGCCTTTAGACAAACAACTGTGCCTCTCTGAGCCTCATTTGGTTCATGTGTAAAACAGAGGGTGAAGAACAGCGACTACCTCACAGGGCCATTATGAGAATTAAATGAGGTAGTCCATGCAAAACGCTTAGCATAACATCTGGAATATCACTTCAGAGCTCAAAAATACTACCTGCCTTTATCGTTGGGTATCCCAGGCCACTCCTTTTAGTGAAGGAGATGATAGGGACTGCCGCAAATGGAAACAGCTGCCATCTTGTGTGTGAGGCGTGAGCATGTGTGTGTCACAGTTTTCCACTTCCTCCTGGAACCATTTCCTTTGTGAGCTAAACAGGGAGGAATCTGCACACAAAGGAACAATTCTGGGAGAGCCCAGTCCCACAGCCAAAAGTTATTTCCTCGGAAGTCGGTGGCTTGCCCCACCCCCTCCTGTCTGGAAATGTCCTGATGAGAGGGAGCTACCGCTTCCCTGGCCGCCCAGGGCTGAGAAACAAGGTGTCCAGAACGAGAGCTGTCCTGGTGGATGAGAAGACCTGGGCAGAGCTGCTGCTCAAAAGGCCATTAAGATGCAGGGTGTTTCCCTGAGCCTGTCACCCTGGCCTGACTCCCAGGAAGTGAGTCACCCCAAAACATCCCCACAACCTGCTTCCCCACTGACCTGCAACCTCCCTGACCTCTTGCCTCCCTGTCTTCCTGAAACGAGTACATTAGAGAATTGTGCTACAGAGGAATGTGTCCATCCCCAGTAAAAATCCCTACGGTTTTACAAACTCTTACCCCACCATTCCCCGCTTCCCCTCCCACAAACCTGCACATGGGGATTCTAAATCCCTTCTTAACAGAAGAGGAGAATGATGCTCAGAGGGGCTGACTGACTTACCCCAGATTCCACACTAGCAAGTAGGAGTCAGAACCCAAACCAGATACTCTCCTACCAAATCCCAAATCTCCCACTCTTCTTTACCACTTCCCTCAGGATTTTGGGTTTCTCTCCCAGGGAGTCAAACTGTACTATTTTCTTCAGCATGAAGGATATTCAGTTTCCTGCATAAGCTGTAATTAACACACACAAAAGCCTTTCAAGGTGACCTCGCCACCCCCTCTGCCTCCCTCACACTGGAGCTATATTTAACTCCTGGAAAGCAGTCAGCACAAGGCAGTGGCTTTGCAGCTGGGTTTCTTTGCTGCTCCTTTTTCATTCTTTTCCAGCGCACATGAACCATGGTCTTCCCTGTATGCGCTGGGACAACAGGAAGTGTCTGTTTTAGTGATCAACAATGCTAGTCCAACCAGTGAGGTCCCCTCCAACGTCCTGCCCACTGTTTGGCCTTCATTTGGACTCAGAGGAGTGCTTGTAAATTCAGAGGAAGGAAGTGAGACATCTCCATGGCCCCAGATGGGTAGATCCGCAGTAACTTGGAAGAGACTGTGGGCAGGGGAAGGAGAGATTTCTGTACCCACGAAGTGAAGGGGCAATCCCACCAGCCTCACCTGTGTGACTGGGGGCCTCTCTGCAGAGTTAACCCAGGGCTTAACATAGATGGAAGCAGCATCCTGAAGGAGCACTGGGAGAGGCATCCCCAAGTAGCCTCAGTATTCTTCCCATTCTGCATTCCTCAGTTCCCACACCTGTAAGAATTAAATTAGGGATTTCATTAATAATTAAATTATGTAAATAACACACGTAAATCTCTTAAAGCAAGGTATGACATATAATAGTAAAGGAAGAGTAATGTAAATAGCTAATATTTATTGAGTACTTACTATGTGCCAGACACTGTTTAAGGCACATTCTCATGTACTAGGACCCCATTCCCACTGCTGAGGTGGAATGCTCATAGGTCACCAATGATGTGCATCGGGCGGTTATATAAGTGTCCCAAAGGTGCACAGCTAGAAAATGGGGAACAAGACTTGAACTCAAGTAGTTCATATATTGTTAATTATTATTATTTATTTGTTAGGGTTAAAATCCACCAATTACAAAATACCCATCAGTAAACCAACTGGCAGCCATATTCACACAAGGGATACAAGTTCAACCAAATAGGGTTTGAGGAGCTTAGCCACGTGAGAAATTGGGCTTCTGCTCCCTTTTGTGCCGTGGGGCTTTTTGTTACCTGTGTTTTTTTTTTTTTTTTTTTTTGAGCATCTTCTTACTATCCTGAGTCACCATGAGGACAGACATGGTTTTAAAAATCACATTAACTAGCTGTTAGACTTTATCAAGTCTTAGGAAAACTTTGCTTCAAGAATTAACTCATTCCACAAATACTTAAGCACTTATTCTGTGTCAGGCACCAGAAAACGCTGGCACTATTCCTACCCTCAAGGAGTTAAGGCTCAAGTGGGGGAAACTGACGTTAATCAGAGAAATACATATTTAAATACAGCCATCCTTTGGTATCTGCAGGGAACTGGTTCCAGGACCCTCGCAGCTACCAAAATCCTCGGATGCTCATGTCCCTCACAGTCAGTCCCATGGGTCCTGCATCCATGGGTTTTGCATCCAGGGATCCGGAGGACCAGTGAAAAGTATAACATTTCACCATGATAAGTACCACAGGGAGAGTGATGCTATGTCAGCATAAAATAGAGGGAATGTATGTGGTCAAGAGGACAGGGAAGGTTTCCGTGAGGAAGTCGTGAGTGAGTAGAGGACTGAAGGGGGCCATTACTGGTTAGCAGGAGAAGGGAATTCTGACAGGAAGAGGGAACAGCATATGCAAAGACCTGGGGTTAAGAGGCTGAGGAACATAGCATAAAGCAGCCTGGAGGGAGGTCTATCTGGAAGGGCCTGCAGGGTTGGAAGCCACAGAAAAGGCTCCTCTTTCCTTCCTTCCTCCTACCCAACTATTGAGACCACACCTACTAAGTATACTGCTTTCCTTTCCAAGGTGAGTTACCGCCCCAGTGCTATAACAGGTCATACCTCATTAATGTGCTAGCTTGTTTAAACAGTATACTGAAAGTCATCTCTAAAATCATGATCAAAAGAATGTAAAGTAATGCACTGGTTCTTTCTCCAAGTAAGGAGCCCTTATGAGATGGAAACTGGGTTATTTTGCGGTTGGGAAATGAGAAAGGAAATCTGAGTGAACCAAAAGAAAAATTGCATATCCTTCATAAAACCACATTCTGACAACTCTTCCTATTTCCATTTTTAAATCATGCTGGTTGCATTTTCTCTGACTTTGATAACAAAGAAGGATGAGTTATCTTTGTCCTAAAGAGGCTTGTCAATTAGTGAAATGGGGAAAAGAGAAATTGGTTTCCTCCTACTGCTTTGCATTTAATGAAATTGTAACTTGCAAGCTGTTTCCAAAAATTTTTGTGAACTCCAGAGACTAAAAGGTGCCCAGGAATGAGATCACAAGTCAAAGTGCCCACCGGCTAGCTTGGTAGGAGCCCAAACAGGGTTTATTATTCCTGTGGTTTGCTGAAGATGAATTATTCACTTGACTTTTGTCATGGAAATTAGACTTATTACCTTTGAGATCTCTAAATAAATCTGACCTTCCTTGCACTAGAACCCATACTGGCTGTGATGAAGGCCTTTTGATTAAAGGTTTCACTTAGGCTGCACCAGGGATGCGATCCTGAGAACAAGTGGCAGTGCTTTTTGTCTGTGGCTTAAATTTCTGCTCTCTACCACCTCATGTCGATTTCACTTAGGTGGGGAGGGTGGAGGAGCAGAGAGAAAACTGATCTTAGTCTTAGCTGGGTATTCACCAGGAACAATATGCACAGAGTGGTCTAATCTTAGATATATTTTTAAGTAGGTTTCTAATTTTATTTGGCAAACTTTTTTGCATCCCAGAGAACAACTATCACCCCTCTTGGGTTTCTGTGCCTGTCTATCCCACTTGGTAAAAGAGTGAAGACTTATAAACAATGATTAGACCATTTCTTCCTGGTTTTTCCTCACTGGAATTCACTGTACCTCCCTAAGGCTCAACTAAACCAAACAAGATCCGTGAAATGTATTCATGGTTCTAAATAAAATCTAGTCACAACAGGCAGCCCTGTCCTGATGCCCTTATCTGCCCGCAGAGAGCAGAGATGACCTGGACCAGGAGCAAAGGTGGGAGGGGGGTGGGGTAGGAATTGGTGAAGGAGATTTCTCCTGACTGCGGACGGCAGGGACAGGATTCTGGGTTGCATTATAGCCCCTCCAACTGAAAGATGCTGTCCCTCCACGTGGCATGGAGGGGGCCCCAGGGATGGGAGCACTCTGAGGAAGAGGGCCCTACCACCGCTGACCGCCATAACCACCTGCGCTCAGTGTCAGTCCCAGGGCTGTGAACAGTCCACGTGGCGGGGCTTACAGAGTCCCACAATGTCCTCTTGCCCCAGGAACCCCCCTCCCTTGTGCCTAGCACCGCACCTGAATCTGCTGGGGGATTACATACAAATGAAGGGAACACCGTTGAGTGCACTGAGCACCATATGTATCTTTTTACTTCATCTCTCCAGTGACCATGTGCAGCAGCTACTGTTTTACCCCCACTGTTTACAGATGAAGAACTGGACGCTAAGGAAAGTTAAGATATTTCCCCACAGCGGAAAATGGCATAGCTGGGAGGGGGACCCAGATTGTGCACAGCCTGTGCTCTCAGCCACTCTTCTGTGACTTATCTAAGCATCAAGCCTAGGGTAAATTTAACACTAGATACTCATTTTCAATTAGTTGTGTGACCGTCGCTAAGTCAAATAACCTCTTGAACCCTCACTTTCCACATCCTTAAAATTAGCGGGTTGGACTAGGTCATCAAAATATTGTGTTCAACGAATAGATGCTTGTTGGGCATCTACTATGATTGAAACACAGATTAAGACATGCCCTCGTAAAGCCTGTTACAACAATTATAGCAGATCTGTCGCTAAATACTATCTGGTCAATACTCCGGAGTTTGCATAGTTCTGGGGAATATTAGGAAGCAGCAACAACAACAATAATACGGCCTCGTTGATGAGTGCTGGCTCCAGGCACAGCACCAAACAAAGTGCTTTGCAAGCATGACCTAACCTAGTTCTCCCAGCCTAGGAGACTGGGATCCTATTCTCACTTTACAGATGAGAAAACCACGGCTCAGAGTTCTCTAATGTGCCCATCTTTGTATAGCTCGGAAGTGGCAGCACAAGAATTCCAATTCACAGAGGTCTCACCCCAGAGCCCTAATCACTGTGCTCTTCTAAGCAAGACTCCACATTCCAGCTAGTTGCAATCTTCTGTAGGGGCTCTTATTCCCACCTTGACTCTCAGTTATTTCAGAAGGGGATAGCTAATGATAATTTTTTCAGGAATGAGGGAGGTCTTCCCACATTCTTTATGTTCACAGACATGCCCTCTAGTATGTTTTCTGGTGGAGTATTTTTCAGAGGTTGAACCTTGGAATCACCTGGAGGACTCATTAAAATGCAGATTCCCGGGTCCCAGTGCAGGGCCTACTGAATCAGACTCTCAGATAGGAGGTCCAGGAATCTGCACTTCTAGCAAACCCCCTGGGAGAGGGTATGGCCATTTGTCATAAGCATTATATCATTATATGCATATGATTTCTCTCCAAATTAAATTCTGTGATGGTTTAAATCCCTGTGGTTTGAATTCTCTGGTGTTAAAGACAAAGGTGCCATCAAAGGCACATCTGTATTCACCACATCTGAAAGCTAGCTGGAGAGTTCTGTATTGTCTTTAAAGAGTGGAGCGCTGGCTGGAAGCTTTCTTGTAACCATGATGTATAAGTTTGTCCCTGGGATGACATTCCGCTGGTAAGTCAGGTATAAGCTTTGAGTCACTTGTTTTTTTTCTCTGAGATCTACACAGTTAGGGCTCTAAAGTTCAATGGGCCCAGTGGAGAAAGGCCCACTGAGCAGGATTTCAGCCCCACAATAAGGGTCTCTAATCCATCCAGTGAGAGGACCTCCAGGTCAGGAGCCCCAGTGAAGTCATGACCCAGCTCAGCAGGCAGGCTTTGAGGGACCGCCCGCCTCCTCCCTGCCCCACCTGGCCTCCCCTTCTCTGAGCCCAAGTCCTCTGGTGGAGGATTCAGGCACAGGGGTGCAAGCTTTGAAGTCAGAGAGCCTGGCCTTACAGCTTACTGGCTGGGTGACCTCACTTCTCTAAGCCTCCGTTTCCTCCCACTTAGAACATAGAGAGACTTATGTGGTTTGTGAGAATTAAATGAGATAATGTGCATTAACTGCCCAGCACGACGGTAACTGCTCAACTCAAGGAAGGATTCTTGCCCATTAATGCTACAAGCTGCGCTTTCTCCCAGGGCTCACACTCCCTCTGCCAACTGTACTTTAGAATCGCTATGTAACTCTCCTGCCGCCACCTGCTGCCTGCCAGTTCCCAGGCTGCAGAAACCAGTGCCACTAGGACCAGGCAGCTCCTCACTCCCCATGTGCTTCTCCCAGATTACTCAGCTCCCTCCTTTGCTCTGTTTGGACTTTTGTGATCACAACTCGGTTAAACGAAAAACACTTAGAAGTCAAGGGCCCATGTTAGGAATCCCACCAAGGACCAGGAAAAACAAAAACAAAAAAAGGTGTTACAAAGCTTGGGTACTAAGACTCATGTTTTTAAATGCAGAGAACTCACTCAGAAACTAATTGTTCTTACTTTAGAAGCAGGAGAGCTTTTAGAAGCCAGAATGTTGCCCACAAGGCACTTGCTGATAGCAGCAAGAAGAAATCCTTGGAACCTCACAGCCAAAAAAAAGAAAGAAAGGAAGGGAAGCAGGTAGGGAGGGAGGGAGGGAAAGACAGACAGACAGACAGACTGACTGACTTAAGGAATACAAAAAGCTTAGCAATCTGAGGTCATTTATTGAAGGATAGCAATTCTCAGAAAGGTGTGGCTGGGGATAGGGATTCCTGGGGGGGTCCCCAAGATGTTTTCAAGTGGTCCCCAAGGTCAAACCTACTTTTATATGGTACTAAGACCTTATATGCCCTCTTCACTCTCATTGTCTTACGGGTACACAGTAGAGTTTTCCAAAGGTTATATGATGTGTGATGATGTGGTAGCTCTGAAGGTTAATGGGATGTGTGACTATATACATTTGTGTTTTAAGTTTTTCTCAGTTTTAAGTGTTAATAAACTCAATACTGATAGATATAACCCACACAAAACAAAAGCTCTTTGGGGGTCTTCAATAATTGTTAAAAGTATAAAGGAATCCTGAGGCCAGAAAGTTTCAGAACCACTGGTTAGAGAGATAAACGGCCACTGCATCCTACAGCCTTGACACTCCTAAATGACAGCAGGGCAGTGTCGTGGATTCTCAAACATGAACCATGGCTGCAGGCCACAAGAAAGCTCCCATGGTTACCCTCTGGTGCCTTCCTTAATAGCATTTTCCACAGCCTCCCTGGTGAGTAATTACGAGAGAGAGAGAGAGAGAGAGAGGATGCCACTGGAACAATATCTTACTCATTTTCTAATTCCCCCAAGTGGCCAGACGGGCACATAATTAGAGTAAATCAGGACATATTCTGGAATACAGTTAACTAACTTTTGGTGTGTCTGTTGGTGCCAGAGAGGTTTGTGTTTCCATTTGAAAAGATTTCCTCCGAAACAGATAAAACTTGGCTAACATGATTTTAAATGATTTCCTACCTCAAAGAGAGAGCTCCGTCCCTCCAGAACCCTCGCCCAGTGGCACTGCAGGGGCTCCGGCCCTGGAGGGAGCAGGGCCTCGAGGCCCCTCACGTGGGCTCTGGAGTGAGGCCTGGAGGTGTACAACACAGCAGCTCCAGGAATCACGCAAACTTGGGATCAGCCTGGCTCCTCCTCTTTCAAGCTGTGCAACTGTCCCACGGCTTCCCTCAGCCTCAAAGTCATCTCCGAGAAAACAGGTGTCCCAGTAGGACCTACTCACAGGCGTGTTGGGGGGATGAGATGAAACATGGTGTGGAAAGCCCCTACCTCAGGGCCCAGAGGTAGAGAGAGCCCACGAGGTGGTAGCTGTCAGTATCAGCCTTGAGCTCATTTCCAACAAATTTGAGGTGATGTTGGAATGGCACAGAGAGATTACGACATCACATTTTTCCAACAAGTGCCACTCTCTGTACATAAAATTTCTATTTTTTAAAAAAGTCCTAGTGTGGTCATCTCTCCATTCCCTCTCTCATCGAACATACACAGAGCACCCACTCTGAGCAGGCCCCATACTAGATGCTAAGAAAGCTGAGATTCATAGTACCGTTCACACTTGCCAGAGCCTCACGGCCTCTCCCTCTTCCTGAGGGAGACAGATATTCACATCTCACAGCACAGATCAGCATGGCAGATACTATAATGACAGTACTCATAGCTGACTTGCGGTGAGATTTACTATGTTCGGGGCAAGGCAGTTTCCACACATGGCAATATTAATCCTCACAGCAACACCATGAGGCGGTGCTGTTATTTCACCCCCTTACAGAGGGGGAAACTGAGTCATAGGTTAAGTAACTTGCCAAAGGTCCACAGCTGATGAATAATGGAGCCTGAACGTGAACCCAGGAAATCTGGCTCCAGGACTGATTCTCTTACGCACCATGTTACAGCCCCTCTTACACATCCAGACCTGTAGCTGCAAGTCAGAGTCTCACCATTTCCTCAGGAGGGCCCTGGTGGGGAGAAGCACGTGGAGCTGGGAGTCAAGAGACTGGGGCTTAAATCTTGGCTCTTCCGCTTGTCTGTGTAACTTCAAGCAAGTTACTTATCTTCTCTGAACCTCAGTTTCTTCACCTAAAAAATGGGCGTGATCATCGGACCAGTCTCAAAACTTGGTAGGATCCTATAAAATACTGCAAAGCGATCTAGTGCCATGGTTTAAAGTATAGAGTGAGGGAACCAGATTCAACTGAAGCTCTGCTGGCTGTGTGGCGCTGGAGAAGTTGTTTAACCTCTCTGAGCCGTAGCTGTGTCCTCCATATAATGGAGATAATAAAATGTACGCTATGAGGTTTAAATATAGACAATAAGTATGAAAGGACTTAGCACAGCTCACAATACTTATTCAACACACGTCAGCTCATATTATTAGGCACAAGTGATTGGCAAGTTGCAAAGGAGGACAATACTACTACTGTAAAGAAGTTGGTCTTCAGCTCTAAGGCAAACCAAGTCCCAAGATACTGCTTTGGGACAGGGAGACATTGATGACATCATGGTCTCGGCATGCTCCAGTCTTTTTAAAGGACTCTGTGCTCTAGGATTTTACAGCTCCGTGTGGTCTCAGACCAGCATCATCAGTTTTAGCTGGGAGCTTGTCAGCAATGCAGAATCTCAGGCTCCACACCAGACCTCCTGAGTCAGAATCTGCATTTTGACAAGATCCCCTGCTAATTCCTATGTACACTTAAGTTTGAGAAACACTGGCGTAGCGTGGAAAAAAGAAGAGCAACAAGAGTTTTTGGCCAGGGGTGGGAAGGGTTAACGTTTAGTTTGGCTCCTGTCAAGCCACCGGAAACAGAAGGTTCCAGAGATTGAAGGGTATGGACTGATGGGACAGGAAGGCTTCCTTCCTGCCTTGTGTCCTGGACAGCCAGGGCTCCTGCCTGGGACCTGCACTGACCCTCGAGCTGCAGCGAGGAAGGACCCCTAGGCCTGCAAAGCAGAGGGCAGGCTGGGACAAAGAGAGGGCTAAGTGCCTCTGCTCCGGCTACCTGGGAGGCTCAGTCCTCAGGCCAAGCCCAGATGAGGTCTGAGGCAGTGGGGAGGCCGGAAAAACGTCACAGTTAACCGAGCAGAGCTCTCCCCAGGGAGGCTGGTGGCCAGCACTGGGACAGCTGTGTGAGGGCCTCCGAGGTCTCCCTGTCGCCCTGGGCCCCGTCCTCTGGCCCCTGCTTCCCTGGGTCCTGGAGGGTGGGGGCGGGCCCAGATCCTGGACACAGAGCCATGACCATGCTCCATGCGCCTTCCTCCTCAGTGCTGGAGCAGCTGCTCCCCGAGCTCACAGGGCTGCTCAGCCTCCTGGACCACGAGTACCTCAGCGACACCACCCTGGAGAAGAAGATGGCTGTGGCCTCCATCCTGCAGAGCCTGCAGCCCCTCCCAGGTCAGCCGTCAGCACTCCGCCCAGAGCTCCTCGAGAGCCCTCAGTAACTCCCCAGGGCCTGCTGGCAGGAGGAAGCGTAGACCGCACAGCATGGCATTCACCTCTCTTCATGGTTTAGCCAGCGTCCCCATCCACTCCAGCCCTTCTCCACCACAGCCCTGACTGCGCTCTGTCCTCCTCCATCCCCAGCCCTCTACAAACTCACACAACACACACGCAACGCACACTCGTGTACACACTACTACCACACTCACACACACAAAACGTGCTCTCACGTAGACCTCACGTAGTAACAAACACACATCGCACACAACACACCCCACACGCTCTCTCACATGCAACACACTCACATACTCATCACATACACATCACACACGCCTACACTCAGATGCACACTCACACACTCCCTCATCTTTATAAGCTGCATGCCTGCCCCCCACCTCTACTCATGCCTCTCCCTCTAATCTCCACAGCCTCTCTGCCTCGCTGTGTGCTCAGCAGCAAAGCCTCCTCATCTGCTCCAGCCTTTGCCCCAACCTCAAGTGAGCCCAAGAGATGACATGTGTACATCAAGAGCTCAGGAAACTCTAATGAGCTGTATCATGTCCCGCAGGGTTGAAGGGGTCTGAGTGACATGGGGGGAAGTCACCACTGGGTGACACTGAGCCTCACTTCCCAGCGACAAAACGGGCCAATGTCATCGGCCACCCTCACAGGACTGTTGGGAGGATGAAAGGGGCAGCAGTTTGCCAACTGTCCCCCGGCTGTCCCCAAAGCAGCCCCTCTACTCTGTTCTCTATACTGGGCTCTGGGCATCCTTTCACTTGGAGAAGGAGATCCTCAATAACAATGTAAAAAGGGAAACAAAGTTTGAAAGCAGGGAAATGATTTAGGATATGCACATGCTTTGCAACCTGAGCGCTGTGTCCTGTGTGGGATAAAAGTCCAAGTGGGCAGGGTAAGCCGGCCGTCCTCAGCACCAGCAGCGGCCCCGGGCCCCCTCCCTCCTCACTGATGGCTTGCTCTCCTCCTTCCTCACAGCCAAAGAAGTCTCCTACCTGTATGTGAACACAGCGGACCTCCATGCCGGGCCCAGCTTTGTGGAGTCCCTCTTTGAAGAATTTGGTAAGCAACCCTCTCCTGACCTCTGCTGGAAGCCGTCCTTTCCCCCACGTGCGTGTCCACTGCCCCAGTCTCTGGAACGGTCCCCAGGTTGGGCAGGAAAATACCTGCATCTGGGCCTGGCTCTAACATTACAACATTGAGTCACTTTGGGAAAGTCCCTTTGCCTTTCTGGGCCCTGCCAGGTCTGAAAATCTAGACAAATCCATACAGTTATGGGAAATCATCCCTGAGATTTGAGGAAAGGTAGGGATGAATGCGCAGTCCAAAGAAGGCTGGCACATAGGGCGTCGTCTCGTCTGCTGCTAACATCCATCTTAGTAGCTACCTGGTCTGTGAGTTGAGTGGTCCCACAGCTCAGCAGAAAATGGAGCTGTGAGGACTAGCAGAGGCGCCAAGGGTGTGGGAGCAGCTGAGCAGCGCTGCGTGCAGGGTGTGTGTGATCCCTGATCTATCCTGAGGGAAGACAGCACTGTTCAACACAGGGAGAAAGCTATGGGTCAGATGAGAGGATTTACGGACTGACAGACTTTGGGAAAACACTGTGCCTTCATTACATAACCCTTGAAAATTTCCAAAGCACTGTACCAAATAGTATTATCCCATTTGATCCTCTCGATAACACTGGGAGCTAGACAAGGCAGGGATCATTGTGACCACTTTACAGATAAGAGGGATGAAGTCGCTTGACCAGGGTCACTAATGGAGGAGGTGGTGGAGCTTCCTGACCGCAAATCTAGCCCTCTTCTCACTCTGCCATGCTCATCCTCCACTTTCTCTGTCCCAATGGCCTGACCCTTCATAGACTGTGACCTGAGCGGCCTTCGAGACATGACAGAGGACGACGGGGAGTCCTGCAAAGAAGCCACCCCTGAGCCAGCCAAGAGCCCATCTCTGAGACACGTGAGTTCTTACACTCTCAGGCCCTCTGTTCCTCTGGAGGAGGTAAGGGAAGCTCTCCCTGCTAATGCTGGGGACCCTCCTGGGGGTCTCTCTCTTCAGTGTGGTGGTCAAGGGCAGAAAAAGCACTGTGAGAACATTTCAATGACTCATGACATACTGTGCCCGTGCCAAGCAGGGATAATGCGGTAAACTGACCTGTCCCTTCAGGCCCAAAGGACGTCCCCACCCCAACCTCTGATTTCAGTACCACAGGAAGAGTGATGGGGAAAGCTCTGGGTCACAAGATGGGTGGCCTCTGCCCTCCTCCCTTCTGCTGTGTGGCATATCACTTCCTGTCTCTGAGCCTGAGTTTTCCAGCTACAAAAATGAAGGTCTGGATCATATCTAGGGTTCCTACCCTTTGGTGCCATGGAATTAGGATAAGGGGCCCAAATCACATCAAACATTGTCTGTCAACTGCATAATTCACTATCATCATCACCATAAATGGTACCAATTGTTGACCACTCATTACATCGTTTCATATTCAGAGACTGCATCCTGCCTTCTAGGAGCTCCCTGTCCCCCAGCCTCCTCCCTGTCCCTCTGCCTGCTCCCCTCTGCTCTCCTGGCCTTCTGGGTTTCACACACCTCCTTTGTCCTCCTTCAGGCAGCCGACTTGCCTCCACCGCTCCCCAAAAGGCCTCCACCTGAGGACTACTATGAGGAGGCCCTTCCCCTGGGGCCTGGCAAGTCCCCCGAGTATATCAGCTCCCACAGTAAGTTCTTGTCCCTGAGGGCTGGGGCGTGCGGAGGAGAAGGCTCATCTCCTGAAGCTCCTGTGTGTCCTGCTGGGGCTGGAGCTCCAAGCCTGGCACCATTCAGCCATGCCACACCTACTGAGGAGGAGCTACCAGAGCACCTGGCTTCTCCAGTGACAGCCTGGGTGGGCCGGTAGGCATGGCCTGGGGGTTAGGGGCTTGGGTTCTAGTCCCAGTTCTATGTGACCTTGGACAACCCCCTTCCCCTCCCTGGGCCTCTGTTCCCCTACCCTTAAAATAAGAAAGAGGGGCTAGATACACACATATAAATTGCACTAGGACGAAGTTCACAGATGAGTGCTACTGGCTTGAGTATAGGGACTTAACATTACATACAAGAAACTCTATTATGGTTTTTGGATGACGCAGCATGTGTAGTTGAACCTGTATAAGATGTTTGTGTGTTGTTATCCTATCATTCAGCAGCACAGTGGAATATTCTCCAGCTACCAAAAAAATACATAAGATAGGTCTGTCTGTGCTGATCAGAAATGAATCCCAAGATATATATTGGAAAAAAATCAAAGAGAATACTGCATATAACAAGATCACATTTGTTTTTAAATAGGGTACTCACATGCACATGCATTTAACAATTTTTCTAGGATATGCAAGAAACTCTTAACAGTATTTTCCTATAGGAAATGAATAGAAATCTGGGTGAAATGGAACATATTTTCCCATTCATACTCTTCTGTACTGATTGTGCTTTTCACCATGTTGTAGTAAATACATATAACATAAAATCGACCACTCCAACCATTTTAAAGTGTCCAGTCAGTGGCGTTTAGTGCATTCAGTGTTGTGCAGCCATCACCACTATCTAGTTCCCAAACATTTTCATCACTCCAGAAGGAAACCCCATACCCAATAAGCAGTCACTTTCTGTTCCTCCCTCAACCGATCTGTTTTCTGTCTCTATGGATTTGCCTAACCTGAATATTTCATTCAAATGGAATCACACAATATGTGGCCTTTTATGTCTGGATTATTTTATTTAGCACAGTGCTTTCAAGGTTCATGCATGTCATTGCATGTATCAGTACTTCCTTTTTATGGACAAATAATATTCCGTAGTATGGATATACCACATTTTGTTTATCATCTGTCAGTTGA
Organism: Eschrichtius robustus; assembly: GCF_028021215.1. Taxonomy (NCBI): domain Eukaryota; kingdom Metazoa; phylum Chordata; class Mammalia; order Artiodactyla; family Eschrichtiidae; genus Eschrichtius; species Eschrichtius robustus. The sequence goes on from NC_090825.1 coordinate 125,846,698, forward strand.
TGGACATTTGGGTGTTTCCACCTTTGGGCTATTATGGTATATTATTTTTATGATTAATAAACTAGTTCAAACAAAACTACTGAAATGGTGGGGTTGGACCAGGTGATCAATGCCCCTCCTTCAGCCTTCATAGTCTTGGGGTCTGTGTCACTGCCAGCAGCTGTTTATGTGAAGCAGGTGACTTTATTTTTTCCACTTGAGGACGGGGAAGAAGGAGGGGATGAAGTGCTGCTGGGCCCTGAATCCCAGGACCAGCCCCTCAGCTGGGTGAGGCTCCTCCCCCTCCCCAGAGAGCTCAGATGGGGCAAAGAAGCTGCCTCCTGGAGCAGCAGGGACCCTGGGGCGGGAGGGAAGGGAGTGCCTCAGGAAAGGCCAGGGACCTTATCCAGGGAGAGGGCACCAAGCCCGACAGGAAATATCCTTCCTCTCGCACAGGGTCCAGCCTACCAGGTGTCCAAGTGCTATGACCCTGGTGCTCCCTCCCTCTTCCCCCTCGCACCTCCTCCTTTCCCACCCCCACCTCTGGCCTGAGCACCCCCAGGCCACCTCACAGGGATGTCACCAGCATCTGAGACCTCAGAATGCCTCCTGGGAAAAGCAGGCTCTGAGCCTCACTTGGGAAATACAATTGGGTGTCCCAGTCACTGGGAATTTGAGTGCTGCCGTCCTCAAGAAACAGATGGACAGCACGGGCTGAGAGCCCAGAGCAGTGGTCTGAGGAACAGGTGGTGTGAGAGCAAGTTGGTCTGAAGGAAGGAAGGCTTCCTGGAGGAGAGGATGTGCACCTGTTCCCCAAGCTGGCAACCTCAGTTCTGATCCAGGCTCTATCACTAGCAAAATGTGTGGCCTCAGTTTCTTCATCTGTGAAGTGGGTCTGATACCCACCTCCCTGCATTGTGGGAATCCAAAGAGATGATAAATATAATGATATCTAGTATTTGCCTAGGATGTTCTGTGTGCCAGGCATTGTGCTGAGAGTTCATATGCATATCACTAATCCAAGGTGGGAACTGTTCATGTCGATTTATAGGTAAAGAATCTGAAACACAGAGAAACTGTTTTCTTTCCAAGGTCACTCAGTAAATGATGGAGATAGATTTGAACTCAAATCTGATTAACCCCAAAGCACATGCCCTTAATCCACTGAGCTTCAAAGTATGCTCCAGAGACCATCTGTATGAAAATAATCTTGCTTTAAAAAAGTCTGATTCCTTGGAGTTCCATATATTTTCTCTTTTTACATATGTTTAGAACTAGGCTATTAAATAGTTTTTTTTCCTAGTGCAGATTCCTCAGCTCAGCCCACATCACTGAATCCGAATCTCTGGGGATACAGTCCAGGGATCTGCATTTTAAAAAGACCCCCAGTGAATGTAAATTGGTGCAGCCACTATGGAAAAAATATGGAGGTTCCTCAAAAAACTAAAAATAGAGTTACCATGTGATCTAGCAATCCCACTCCTGGGCATATATCTGGAGAAAACTCTGATTCGAAAAGATACATGTACCCCCAATGTTCATAGCAGCACTATTTACAATAGCCAAGACATGGAGGCAACCTAAACACCCATCAACAGATGAATGGATAATGAAGATGTGAGATAGAGAGATAGAGAGATAAAGAGACAGATCTGTATATATACACACAATGGAATATTAGCCATAGAAAGAATGAAATAATGCCATTTGCAGCAATGTGGATGGACCTAGAGATTATCATACTAAGTGAAGTCAGACAGAGAAAGACAAATACCATATGATTTCACTTATATGTGTGGAATCTAAAATATGATACAAATGAACTTATTTACAAAACAGATACAGACTCATAGACATAGAAAACAAACCTATGGTTACCAAAGGGGAAAGGTGGTGGGGGATAAATTAGGAGTTTGGGATTAACAGATACAAGCTACTATATACAAAATAGACAACCAGCAAGGCCCTACTGTACAGCATAGGGAACTATAATCAATATCTTGTAATAAACTATAATGGAAAAGAAAAATAAATAAATAAAAAGACCCCTGGTAATTGTGATACAGAATACAATTTGGGATAACCCCACTCCTATACTGTACTGATTCCCATGAATGGGAAAGTGAAAGTTCAGCATCAGCAGCTGTTGTATGTGTTATTGTATGTATTCACTATTTTATGTGTTATTATTATCTCCTCTAATCCAGTTCCTCCTTTGTAGTCACAGAAATTTAGAAGGAGAGGAGGGGGTGGATGTATTAAGAAGTGAGCAGAGGGGCTGAAGTGGAAGCAGATGAGACAAAGGCAGAATAGAAAGGGGGTCTGGGTGCAGTGCAGGGGCCAGAACTGTGACTGAGACACACACCCACACACACCAATGCTCTGGGGTCAGAGGAGAGGGGCTGACCACTCTCTGCCTGGGAAGGTCAAAGGAAAGATCTTCAAAGCTGGGTTTTAGAGGGTGAGGAATGCTCTAGCAGTTGCTAAGAGGGCACAGAGAATAGCATGAACATAAGCCTGGAAGTGTGACAGGGCCCAGCAATGTAGTTCCTGGTGACAGGAGCACAGGGGGCAGGTGTGGAGCTAGAGCAGATGAGATGCAGAGACGAGGCCCCACACCCTGGCCGGGGAGTGAAGACAAGAAGCTCTACTCCCTCTTCCCTGAGGAGGGCATGGTGTCCACGATCTTCCCCAGCCCTGGCGCCTGGCGTCTGCCTGCATTTCTCCTAGTACTGCCCTTTCTGCCCTCTCTGCCAACCCCACAGACGACTGCAGCCCAGCCCACTCGATTGTGGACAGCTACTACGAGGATGCAGACAGCAGCTACCCCGCGACCAGGATGAATGGGGAGCTGAAGAACTCTTGTAAGTACCAGGTGGATGTTCAGCCCAATTCCGTCCTCACGAAGAGCAGGCCTTGACCTGACCTTGGCATGCCCGTGCCTACCACCCCGTCACCTCCCTGGAGTCGCCACGGAGGCCTCAAAGCCCTTGTTCTCAGAGACCCTGGGATTCAGTGGGAAGACTGCTGGCATGGGAGTCAGGAGCCCGAGACCAAGCCCTTGCCCTGACTCTCGGTGACTGACCTTAGGTGAGTGATTTATTCTCTCTGAGCCTCCAGATTCCTCTGTATAAAATGGGGACTTGCTGGGTGCCATGAAAATGACCTGAGACAATGGATGCAAAGATGATGGGTAAAGACAAAAGCTGATGTTTACTGAGCCCTCACTGAGTGCCAGACACTCGGCTAAACACTCTGTATTTGTTGCTGTTCACAATAGCCCAGTGAGGTAGGTATTATTCATTATAATTGATGAGGAAACTGAAGCTCTGAGAGGTGAAGTCACTGAGATCACAAAGCAAGTAGTAAATCTGTAAGACACAGTGCCCATGCGGGGGCTTAGTCATTACCAACATCACACCTCACACCTACCCCTTCACAGCCCCGGGGCCCCAGAGCAGGGATGCCTGCAGAGGGGTAAGAAGGTGCCCCCCCACCCAGTGACGGCACAGGGACGGGTCCTTTCCGTGGCTCCTGCAGACAATGACTCTGACGCCATGAGCAGCTCCTACGAGTCCTATGATGAGGAGGAGGAGGAAGGGAAAGGGCCGCAGCCCACACACCAGTGGCCTTCAGAGGAGGCCTCCATGCACCTGGTGAGGGACTGCAGGATATGTGCCTTCCTGCTGCGGAAAAAGCGCTTCGGGCAGTGGGCCAAGCAGCTGACCGTCATCAAGGAGGACCAGCTCCTGGTGAGTGGCCACAGACGAGTACCTCTCGGCCTCACGTGGACTTGCATGTGCCTGCGCATGTGTCTGAGTATCTGTGTGCGTTCAGGCATGTCTGCCTCGGTTCCTCTAGGTTTGCTTTGTGCACAGAGGCTCAAAGCCCGGTGCTTCTGAGATCAGGGCTCTCCCACCCGAGAAGAATTAAAAAACAAAACAAAACCTGAAGACCTGATAAAGACTTTATCAAGTTTTGTTTTGCCAGACATGAATTTTTTATCACTTTAAAACAATATTTATCATTTTTCATTATGCAAGTAAATGTATTTATTTATAAAGCCAGAAGAAAATAAAATGAAATATGATTTTTTTTTAAAAACCCACCTAACCCCGTTGACCGAGAGCTAACCACAGTTAGATTTTGATGTATAAACTTCCACCCTCATTTCCATACATCTGTCTTTCCTAAAACTGAGCCCATGTAACACTTGTTATTATATAACTCGCTTTTTTAAACTTTTTTTTTTAATTCACCATCTCTCATCACTAGCATTTCATAAAAGAAATGTACCTTTAATTCCAAAGTAAAAGGATGGACATAATTTCAGGAAAAAAAAAAAATGAGAGCTGTTTACCTATTGACAAGTCTTACCGAACATACATACATTTGAAACATGACATTTTCTCACCCTGCAGCAGTGAAAAGCTCATCCCAGGCCAGAACCAGGCCAAGAATTATGACTTACTTCTTTCCACACCTTATGCCTTCTATCTTTTTCTTGACTTAGTGTACTGCCTAGGACCTCCAGTACAATGTAAGTAGAAGTGGTGAGAGCAGGCATTATTGTCTCAATCCAGATCTCGAAGGAAATTTCAATAATTCACCATCAAAGCTGATGTTTGCCATGGGTTTTTTGTAGGTGTTCCTTATTATCACATTAAGCAAGTTCTCCTCTAAGAGTCTGCTAAGAGTTTATGTTACAAATAGGTGCAGAATTTTATCAAATATTTTTTCTGCTTCTATTAGGATATATGGTTTTTCTCCTTTTTTCTGTTAATATGATGAATTATACAGTTAGTTTTTGAATGATAACCCACTCTTGCACTCCTAGAATAAACCCCACTTGGTCTCCATGCGATATGTTTTTATGTGTGTCTGGATTCTATTTGCTAATATTTTGTTTTAGTTTTTACAACTATGTTATGAGAGAGATTAGCCTATGATTTCCTTTTTTGTAATGTCATTGTCAGGTGCTGGTATCAAGGTAATGTTAGCCTCATAATAAGAATTGGAAAGTGAGAATCATTATTGATAAACTATTGACTTCCCAAGCCCAACCCTCCATCTCTGCTAGAATTCTCTCCCCCACATTTCTGCCATGTAGCCCATTAATAGCAGGGAGCTGGCTTCCTCCCAAGACAGCCTGTTTCTTCTCTGGTTCTTTAGGCTAAAACGGTCTTCCTAGTATTGTGCTAAAATCTGCCTCTTCCTAAATAGGTAGTTGTGACCCTTGGGACCGCTCAGTGGCCCTTGAGATCTGGAGATTGCCCAAAGATGCCCCTCCCAGGCTTCTCCTCTCTGTAGTGAACAGCCCCTGTCTTCATGCAGTGCCCACAGCTGGACTGGGTGGGGAGGTCTCTGTGGGGTAGGTTGAGTTTCTCTGTCTCCTCCCTCTACTCTCCACTCCAGGAGGCCCTAACCCCTTCTATTCCTGTCCAGTGTTACAAAAGCTCCAAGGACCGGCAGCCACATCTGAGGCTAGCGCTGGATGTCTGCAACGTCATCTACGTGCCCAAGGACAGCCGGCACAAGAGGCACGAGCTGCGCTTCTCCCAGGGGGCTACCGAAGTCCTGGTGCTGGCACTGCAGAGCCGGGAGCAGGCCGAGGAGTGGCTGAAGGTACACGGGGGCTGTGCCTTCGCCCACCCCCCCTCCCTCCTTCCTTCCTCTCTTCGCCAGACCCAGCCCTCAATGGAGTGGGCCCCTGTCACTGGAAGAACAGGCCTTGCTCAGGGGAGACGGGGTCAGTGCCCTTCACATAAAGCTAGGGCTTTATGTGGAAATGGGCTTCAGACATCTCCAGGAGACAGACCTCAGGCTGGAGACCTGTGTTCCTTCTAGTCATTTGAATCCCCTTTCTAACACGCCTACTGTGGGTTTATCCTACCTGCAATGTACATCTCCAGGAATGGGGAGCTTAATACCTACAAAGGAAGTTGATTTTATCATTAGACAAGCTAATCCTTTTTCTTCTTTTAATAAAGGAGAAATTCTTTCTTACCTTAGGTGAAACGTGCATACTTATCACATCCACCTATGACCCAGCCTCTGCATCTTGCAGCTACACAACAATTAGAGTTACCATGTACTGAGCACTTACTTTGTGCCATGCATTGTGCTAAGAGCTTTATACACATGACTTCATTTACTATTCACAGTGGGACTAATATTGTTCCCATTTTACAGATGAGGAAACTGAGGCACAGAGAGCTTCTGTGACTCACCCAAGGTCAACCACCAAGTGGTTCGGGCAAGGATTAGAAGCAAATAAGGAAACCTACTCCAAAGGCGACAGGCAGGGTGGCATACTGATGACAAGGGAGGACTTGGGTGCCACACAGACTTGAGTTCAAGTCCCAGACCTAAGTGGCATTTACTGGCTGTGTGATCTTCTGCAAAGGACTTCGCTTCCCTGTGCCTCAGTTTCTTCCTCTATAAAATGGTTCTTGTAAGGATTCTAGAGAGTACCTGATATAGGGCCTGCCAGGCAGTAAGTCCTGAGTAACTGTCAGTGACTACTCTGCAGTGATGGTGAAGCCCTCACCCCCAGGCCCTTACAGCAGCTCTCCCCTCCTCTGATCTTCCTGCTGGAACAAAGAAACCAAACCCCTCCTTCCCTCCCTCCCCATCCTCCCTTCCTTCCTGTGATAACCAGCTCCCCCACTGGGATGTTTACTGTTTCTCATTACTGCCTTTGTCTCAGGAGGGGAAGGAAGAGAGAGAACCTGCATGCTGGGTGGGGGTGGGGGAGAGTGCTCTGTCCTCAAGGGGTGGTTGGGTCAGAAGAAGAAGCCCTAGACCTAGAGTTAAGAGGCCTGCCTTCGCACGCTAGTTAGCCCAGAGGATAGGGCAGGCAGCCATGGCTTCGCCTCTCAGAGCCTCATCATCCTAATCTGTAATTTGGGGATCAAGGTGCCCCTGCCCCACAAGGCTGCTGTAGGGATACAATGGGATAATCCACGCAAAGCCACCTGACAGATGAGCAGCAAGTGGTCCGTTACTGTTTCACGGTCTGGATGCTTGTGCTGCATGGCCTCAGGTGAATGCCTTGGAGTCTCAGTTTCCACATCTTTGAAATGGAGAGAATAACCCTGGCTGCCCTGCAGGTAGTTGTAAAGTTCCAACATGTCACAGAAGCGAGTCCTCATGCCTGTGCGGGGCATGCTGGTTCACATGGCCCTTCACACCCATCATCTCACTGGTCCTCACACACCCAAGGACGTAATAAGCAGAGGACCACTAATATCCCCATGTTACAGATGGGGAAACTAAGGCCCAGAGCGGGGAAATGGCTTTCCCAAGGCCACGCAACTAATTAGTAATGGCACCAGGTCTAGAAGACAAGTCTCTGGGCCCAATTCAAGGGACAGACACAGGAGGAAGCCTGTTCAGATCCTGACGTGCCCCACAAATGGGGCAGGAGGCCACATCAACCCATCTCTTCCACCCAGTGATTCCAGCTGCTCTGCCTGATGGCCCTGACCACACAGACCCCATTCTTGCTTTTGCCTCCACAGCGTCCCTGCCCACCTGCTCACAGATGTGTGTCCTCTCCACAGGTCATCCGAGAGGTCAGCAAGTCCGTTGGGGGTGCTGAGGGGGCAGATGTGCCCAGATCCCCAGTCCTCCTGTGCAAGGTGGACCTGGACAAGGTACCTCTGTCTTCTCAAGGTTCCCTCTGGGCCAGGCAGTGGGGATTCCGTACGGGCTCTGCCCCAGGGGATTTGCAGGCTGGTGGTAAAGCCAGGCATTGACAGTAGGCACTCAATAAATGTCTACTGAATTCATGAATGAATGAATGCCTGTGTCCAAGGTGCAGTACAAGCCTGAGGAGGGAGTGACTACCCTGCCAGGACAGGAAGAGGTCATGTTGGAACTGAGCCATGCAAACTAAATTGGAATTAGTCAGAGAAGGAGTGTGCCCCACTGGCACATAAGTGAAACGGTCGTTTCATAGTCTGTCAGGCCAATGGCAAACACGTGCTAATGCCTATGCTTCACCAGGTGCTGTGGGTGATCAAGGGACTCCACCCCAAATCCTAAGGGGAGAGTTAAGACTCCCATACATGGGTCTCACATGACATAATACAGGCTAGCATTATAGAAGATATGACTGTGTGGCCAGGACTGTCCTAAATGCTTTACGTGCATTACCTAATTTAATTTCTACAGCAACTCTGATAAACTACATTTTCAGAAGAGGAAGCCAAGGCATAGAGAGGTTTGCCCAAAGTCACATATAGTCAATAAGGAACAGAGCTAACTGATTTACACCCCACCAGCCTGCCTCTCAAGGGGAGCTTCCTGAGCTCCACTGGACGAGTAGTTAGCATCTGCCGTGCATTGGGCACTGTGCTAGGCACTGGGTGCAGTCCTAACGGTAACAGGCACAACCCCTGCCCTCCCAGCAAGGGGTTCAGACATGAATCCAATCACATAGACTTAGCAATGCCAAGCTGTGTAAGCGCCAGGAAGGAAAAGTACCAGGTACCCTGGGAGCACATGACAGGGGCTGCTCTTGTCTCAGGGTCAAGAAAGGCTTTCCTGAGGGAGCACAATTCAGAGAAGGGTGAAAAATTAGTGAGGAGGGGGAGGGAAAAGGCATTCCAAGCAGGGAGAACAGGCCCTGGAGCAGGAAGAAGCATGGACGGAAAGAGGCCAGTGTGGATGGGTTCGGAGAGAAGGGGAACGTGGCAACTCTATTCGAGTGTCCTGGAAAGCCGTAGTGAGGGGACAAGGGCTCACGCTGGCTGGAGGGGCAAGGGGGGTTAGGGAGGTTGGGCACCTATGTTGAGCCTTAAAGAATGGGCAAGACTCTGCCCCACTGGGGCAGAGGTGGACCAAGGGACAGGGGCTGCAAGGGAAGGGAGCAGCAGAAGCAAAGGTGGGGTCAGCAGAGTCATTAGGAGAGGAAGGGTGGAGGGCTCACTCGGCCTTTGCCATTAGTGGAGGCTGAAGGAAAGCAGCGTTGAGGGCGCGCGTGTGTGTGTATGAGTGTGTGTATGAGTGTGAAAGAGTGTGTGTGTGAGTGTGAAAGAGAGTGTGTGTGTGTACACACACCTGCAGCTGCATGCTGTGGTGCAGTTCAGAGGATGGGTAGAGGGGAGGAAGAGGCAAGCCTGTAGAGATGGGCTCTCCTGTGGCTGAGTGTACAGGGGGAGGGTAGCTAAAATGTGTAGCGCGGTATTTTTGGAGAAGAGTGGGAGTGAGGACGTGGTATTGGTGGCTCTGTCTCTCCATGGACTCCTGTGATTGAGGTGTCATCATCATTAAGTCAATTCCAAAGTACTCACAGTGTTTCTTTGTATTTGCTTTCTATCTCAATGAAAAACTTACCATCTGTACACCATCACAGAATAGAACCATAACTTCTGTCTCACAATTTACAGGGGTGATTCTGTATACTTGACAGTTCTAACCAATTTCTGACAGCTGCCATTTTTCCAGCCTTTGGAAATTGGGGGGAGTACATGGCCTCTCTTATCTCCCCCTGCTTTCTAGTACTAGGCTTACAGCAAAGCATCCCTGAGCCTGGTCTGGGGTATCCTTGGCAGGAAAGGTTTAGGGGCCTCAGAGCTCTGTAAGTCCACCTTTTTAAGTGGATGGGTTTTAGTCTTGTCCTGAGTCTGGCTGGCATAATTTAGCTTCTTAAAGTGAGATGGCCGCATACCACACAGGTGTTAGAAATGATACAGTCTGTTGGCCTCACAGTTTCACTTGGGCCCGTTCCCTGGTACCTCACAGCAGCCCACTGAAACGGGTGTAATTCAAGTGAGAAGCCTTGGGGAGATGAAAGGATTTTCCCACATTCCCACAGCTAAGTAGAGACTTAATTTCTTCCAAGGTCCATCTGACTACTCTGCACCACTCCCTAACAGGAATGAATGAATGACTAGTCCAGAGTTGGCATAATGAGTAAAAATTAATGTTGGCTGACAATGAAGTTGTTACCATGGTGTGTATGTGCGTCTTTACCATCCTCTCATCCAAGCCAGAATTGTAATGGACTCCTCTCTCATCACGACTCACATTTACTGGTCACCAAGTTCTGTCATGACTACTTTGAAAATGCCAACTCATCTCTTTTTCTCCATCCTCACTGTCGCTTGGTTCATCCCCCTATCAAGTCTCAGCTTGCCCAGGATGACACTCTAAGTGCCTCTTTTGCTTCCAGTCTTGCCCCCCTCTTATCCACCCCCATGATGCCGCTGGGGGCAGCTTCCAAAACCAACTCCATTAGTGTCCCACTTAAATACCTTCTCAGCTCCCCATCTACCAAATGTAGTCCAAACTCCTAGGACATTAATCTCAGTCCGTTATATTGAATTCCTCACTCCCCAAATAGACTGTGAGTAACTGGAAGACACAACCATCCAAAGTCATCGCTGTCTTCCTCGTACCAGTACAGTATCAGGCACATGACAGTTGCTGACAAATATTTGTTAGCTAATCCTCATGTACAGGGGTCAGGGGGAGACTGAACCAACAAAGGAGAACTTTCTAAATGTGCCCTCTGATAGGGGGCTGTCTGTGTCCCTCCCCAGAGGCTGTCCCAAGAGAAGCAGACCTCGGATTCCGACAGCATGGGCCTGGGCGACAACTGTTCCACCCTTGGCCGCGAACACGGTAGGAGCCTCTGGGGGCTCAGGCTGGAAAATGCTTGGGCTGGGAGAGGCCTTGCCACAAGCACACAGTGCAGAGCAGGTCCTGACCACTCTGAAGACCTAGGTGATGTGACCTGGCCTATCCATACCTGGAGCTGTAGGCCAAGCCCTGTGTGCAGGCTGAAAGGTTGGGGGGAAGGGCTAGGGGCGGGTGGATCTGGGACTTGGGGCTCCCTCCCCTCCCCTAACCCACCTCCATGGCAACAGGCAAAGGGAAGAAGAGCAGCCTGTCAGAGCTGAAGGGTTCAATGAGCAGGGCTGCGGGCCGCAAGATCACCCGTATCATCAGTTTCTCTAAGAAGAAGGCACTGGCCGATGACCTGCAGACATCCTCTACCGAGGAGGAGGTTCCATGCTGTGGTGGGTACCGGGCATGTGGGAGTGAATTCAGACCCTGTTGATGAGGGCTCCTGGGGCCAAGCCAGGAGACCCTCCAGGCCTAATCTACCTCACTCCCAAGGCAGAGGACAGAATCCTCCTACTGGAAGGCTAACCCCTACTCCATCAATAATCCATGCCCTTCCATCACTTCTCCTCCATGAAGCCCTGACGCCTAACAGAAGGAAAAGCCAACTGACTCTATTTCTGTGCTCCCTGTGACCTTAGTGCCAATCACTGCCCACCTCTGGGCCTCAGCTTCCTCTACTATGACAAGAGGAGAGTATCTTACTTCCCAGTATATAATATGCCAGGTGTTTAAGTTATGGCCCAGTCTTACAAGGATATTTCTTGGATAAAAATTTTTAAGTACTTTTCATTATAAATGCATTCAATGTGAGTTAAAAGGAGTTTGGAGGGAAAAAAACATATTGTCTCTCTAAATGCAGTTTTCCATGTACCGGAATCCAATAGAAAATCATGTATTTTAGATAAACAGTAATATTCTGCTAACCTGGAAAGAATATTATAAAAGCACATGGCTATAAAGAAATATTTTGTAAGTGGATCAGGACATGTTATGGTAAAAAATAAGTTAAAATCTAAAACGTTGAGGGAATTCTAATCTCGTCAGCCATCAGCCTGTCCCTTATTTGTTTTATAATTCTTTATCTTGGCTAGATGTTTTTGTTCCCACATGCTGCCACCAGGTGTCAGCATCACCCATTATTTTCTGTCTTCAGTAATAATAGTTTTGACATTTTAGGAGGAAAGGCAAGAGGAAGAGTTGTGTCTTTTATTCATTCTGTACGGTAGTTCTGCCCTTTTCATCAAGCTTGGTATAGTCTAAAGGCTGTGCATGTATGTACAAATATGATTATCAGTCCCCATTTCATAGATAACAAACTAAAACTCAGAGACAGAAGAGGATGCCTGAGGTCACAGGCCACGAGTGAGCTGATCTGGGACCCAGAAGGCCTTCTTTCCAGCTAGAGGACAAGGGTTATCCAAGTGCTCTGTCCCCGGGGTGTAGACCCACGCACCCTGACTTGTATCCCCCAGGGCTGTTAGGAGGTCACACCACTGGTCTCCCCCTCCCAGGTTATCTGAATGTGCTGGTGAACCATGGCTGGAAGGAACGCTGGTGCCGCCTAAAGTGCAACACCTTGTATTTCCATAAGGACCGCACGGACCTGCGGACCCACGTGAATGCTGTCGCCCTCCACGGTTGTGAGGTGGCCCCAAGCTTTGGGCCCAGACACCCATTTGCCTTCAGGATCCTGCGCAACCGGCAGGAGGTCGCCATCTTGGAGGTGAGAGGAGAAAATGCAGGTGGGCCTTGGTGGTAGGAGGTAAGAGGAGCTCTGGCCTGGACTTTGGCTTTTGTCCACAGTACCTTGCTACTGACATTATAGGGACTAAGGAAGAGGGAAAGTAAGCCAACTGTTGCCAAGTAACCAACAGAGTTGCTGGTTAAACTATAGAACACCCACTGAAATTTGAATTTCAGATAAACAACAAATAATTCTTTTTAATAGAAGTACATCCCATATTTGGGACATACCTATACTAAAAAATGATTCACTGTTTATCTGAAACTTGAATTTAACAGAGAATTCTGCATTTTTATTTGTTAAACTGGCAACCCTAGACCCAAGGTTTGTTTATTCTGCCTCAGAAATATAATCCCAAACCTGAAAGGCATCTAGTCTGATCTAACTCCAATCTGATTCTGGAATCCTCTCTAAAATTTACTCCCCACCAGTGACTGTCCACTTCAGATAAACCACTGCCCTTCAAAGTAGCTTGCTCCTCCCACCAAGCAACTAAATTTTTACGAAGATTTTCTCCATATTGAGTTGCAATCTTAAGCTCTGTGAAGGTAGTGACCACACCTGTTCTGCATACTTTTGTTTTTCCAGAACCCACCATGATGTCCAGCACATACTAAGGGCTCAATTAAGATCTGTTGAACAAATGGCTGAATGACAATGCGATTTGATTTCACCCATTCATTTTTCATACCTACCCACCGGCACCAGCCCTCCTCTCTGGGGTCACCCAGAATATGCTGACTCTCTCTTTACATGTCAATCCTTCAGCTATTTAGAATTTAAAATATTAACTGGGAGGAAAACTTAAACAACTACCCCCTCACATTACAGATAAGAAAACTGAGACCAGGGCAGGCATGTGCCTTATCCAAAGCTCCACAGAGGATCAGTGGCCTCTAGTCTTTTCCTAGAACTAAGACCCAGCCTCTTGGTCTTGTTTTCTTTGCCCAGTACCCACTGCCTGTGTCAGTTCTTAAATTTCAGGAAATATTGACTCTGCCACTTTTACTTTTGATAGTTTGAGATGGGTCTCGTATTTCTCTTCAATTAAACAAAGAGCTTTCTGGCAAAAAGTGTGCTTTTTAAATTCAAGTTCAGTATTTGTGTGCTAACTTGATTTTATAATAATGCTCTTTAAACAAGAACGTAAGTATATGTTTAGTTGACCAGCAACTTCTTGGAGATTTTCCTGTATACAGTACTATATATAATTGGCATTTAAAATACAAGAAAAAAATTTGATTGGGTTATGTGATAAATAGCCTCATTTAATAAAAAGCAAATATTAAAAAAAAATTCAGAGAACACCTGAATTTTGTTTTCATATCCAAATGGTCAGGAAGGCTCTGAGGACAGTGAGTGAGGTTATGTGTCTTAGAGAGGTAGTCAGGGAGGGCTTCTCTGAGGAGGTAGCCTTAGAGCAAAGACCTGAATAGAGGGAAGGTGGGAGCCACTTGGGTTTCTGGATGAGTGTTCTAGTCTTGCTCCTCTTGGATCCCGAAGTATTGGGTACATAACAGATACTATAAGAATATGGGTTTGGCTGAAGTGAGCAGGTAGCCAGAGGCTCTGACGGTGCCAAAGTGAACCCAGCTTGTGCCTCCTCTCCCTCAGGCAAGCTGCTCTGAGGACATGGGCCGCTGGCTCGGGCTGCTGCTGGTGGAGATGGGCTCCAAAGTCACTCCCGAAGCGCTGCATTATGACTACGTGGACGTGGAGACCTTAACCAGCATCGTCAGTGCGGGGCGCAACTCCTTCCTGTGAGGGCCGGCATCCCATGGCCCACGTCCACCCTCAACCTTTCCTATCTCAGCCCCCTCTCAGAGGCGGAGTCCAGCCTTGGGAATGGGAGGGGAGGGAGGAAGGGCTGAGAAAGGCTGCTTCCTTGGGAAGTCAGAGTGGGTGCCTTCCTCTTCTAGCAGGCAGGAGTGAGCTGGTTAAAGGAGATAGCCCAGGGTCAGGGAACACTGTGGACGGAATGAGCCAGAAAGGAGAAGCCTTTTTGTACAGTGGCCTGCGCTCTGCTCTCATGCCATGGAAACTTAGCGTCCCCATACCCTTGAGCCTCTGGGCGGGCACAGGGCTGGTGTGCAGAGTTTGGCATTATAAGTGCCATATTCAAGGCACGGCTCTATCACGACCAACAGCTTGGGCTGGTTGCTTGCCAGCCTGGATCCTCTGTTTTCTCGCTTATAGAATGGAGGTGATGAATCACCTGCTTCCTGAGTTGTTATGAGAATCCCATGGGTTTCTATAAAGCTCTTAACACATCAGTGTCCTAGTGCTGCCTGGCCTATAAAGCTCTTAACACATCAGTGTCCTAGTGCTGCCTGGCATGGTTGCTATCACTAACTTTCTGACCTCCGTTAAAAGCTGCTGCCAGAATCAAATGAGAGAATGGACAGGAAAGCACTGTAAGCTGCATAAGTATCATTGTCACCATCATCATCATCGTCCCTTGTATTTTCTAGATATGCAAGATCCTGCCAGGATCAGTGGCCTGAGCCCCGAGTCTATGATGATGTTCCTTATGAAAAGATTCAGGTACGGTCCCTTGGGACTTCGGGGAACATGGCAAAAGCCACTTATTAGCTCTCCCTCACTACTCCTTTTTTCCTTTGCCTCAGAGAGATCATTTTCGTTTAACCAGCAGCTAGAAGGCGGGGGAGAGGGGACCTTCTTACGACAGACCATGGCTCAGGGGAAAGAATCTCTGGAACAGGAGACTGAGCAGTGCAGTGGAAAGATCCCCTGACCAGGAAGAAGAAAGGGCTGTGCATCTATAAAGCACTGCTCCAGTCTAAGCAAGGTGTTGGACTGTCCACCGCTGTTTACTGCTCTGTGAACTGACTGATTCAGTAGTGTCTCAGGGGGGTAATAACTGGGTGGCTGCCCCCAGAGGCCTTTCCCTGGTGGCAACCACAGTCTAGGCTTCAGCTCCCAGGACAGTCTCCCTGTCTTGCTCACTAAACCAAGGAGATGCCAGCTTATTAATTTACAGTTAGGCCTCTGTAGCCATCACTTGACCCATACTGCTCCGCAGCAGGCCCCGTGCCTTCTCCTGCCACGGGAGAGCCAGAGGATGACATTCTGATCAGACAGTGGTTGGTGGGTCAGGCCTCACAGCTAGAGGAGAGAGAGAGGGAATCAAGCTGCCAAGGAAAGCAGATGTGTTTGCAGGCCAGGACCCCCTGCCTTGGACAGTGCTGGATGACACTCTGAGCTCTCACCTCTAGGACTCCCTTTGCCACTAGAAACTTCTCCAGCCATCCTTCTGTCTACATGGTCTTTCTTCAGACTCATATGAACCAGTAGATGCAGCTTGAGACTGTTCTCAGCTGCAGAGTTTAGTAGCAAGACAACTTAGTGCTTAAGGACATGAACTTTGCACTCAGGGCTGAGTCCAAGTTACCTTGGGCTTCATTTCTCTGGTCCTCACTTCCTGGCTCCACATGAATATGATAAAAGCTACCTGATAGGACTATTGCAAAAACTAAATGAAATACTTTATGGAAAAAACTTAGCACAGTACCTGGACATTGGAAGGTCTTATACAGAGGAGTAAATAGTAATGTTGTTATCAACAGCAGTATTACATGACATTATCATCATATTCCACTCATGGTTTCCTGAGCTTTGACAAGATTTGGAGTGTTCTCACGACTCTTCATGCAAAAATGTAGAGCCAGTCTATTAAGTTATGTCACTTCTACCATTGGCTGATCTCATCTATGACTTTTTTTTTAAGACTTTATATTAGCAATTTGGAAAATTTGAAGGATACGTCCAAATGATGTGAGGACAAAAATATCTATGATAAATCAAATATGGTCACCCACGGTCTTTTGAGACTTCCTAATTTTCCTCTCAGCAGAAATTCCAGTTTAGGGTTGCCTTCTGCTGCCCCCCACAGGAAGGTATGAGGATCAAGTAATACACTGCTAGTGCAAGTGGTTTATAAACTATTGAGGGCTGCACACATCTAAAAATGTAAGGCCAAGATCTCAGAGGTCATGTAGTACTCAGCCACTGAGCATGCACCAGAAAGCACCTACACTGAGGATTCTGAGCCCACCCACACTTTACCTTCTCCTTCCATCTCTCACCCAGGACGAGGAGCCTGAGCGTCCCTCTGGAGCCCAGATCAAGCGCCATGCCTCCACCTGCAGTGAGAAGTCCCATCGGGCAGACCCACAGGTCAAAGTCAAGCGCCATGCCTCCAGTGAGTTCTGTGTGCAAGGGAAGAAGGGAGGGAAAAAGTCCGGGACAGAAGCAGGGTCGGGTGGGTGTCTCAAAATCAGATCCTTGCTGGGGTCACATGGGTAAATAGTGAAGAGAGGTATAAGAAAATACTCTAAGAAAAATAACAGCACAAGCAGAGTGATAAAGGGCAGCTAGCAGGTGGCCTCAGAGGGGAAACAACAGGGAATGGGTTGGGGGAGACTGAAGGAAACTGCAGTGCTCAGGCCCCAGCTCTAGGGGCAGCTACTACTTAGCTCCAGCCAAGGCCCCCATGCAGCAGTGCCAGCCCAGATTTGCCAATTATTCAAAAGAGACCAGAAATCTACTTATTTTTTTAATATAAGCAACTATTTAAAAATTTTAACACTACATAAAGCCATATATATATGGCTTACCTCTGTGTCCCAGCCCAAGCTCTGCCTAGCACCCCACAGGAGCTTGCTGAATTGCCTGATCGCCACACTGCACAATAAATAATGACTAACTATGCCAGACAACTCTATGTAAGTTCTCTTTGATTCCCAACATTAATCTCTACTCCTGTATGATTTATCTTTATGAGCAAGCCAGCTTCCTGTAGGACAGCATGTCCTAAGAGTCTTTTATTTGTTGTTTTTACTTTCTTCCCCGTACTTGAACAAAGTCAAGTTCTAGTCTTTGCTTTTTGAAGATTTATTTTTTAAAATACTTTTCTTTATGATAGCTCCATTTCATTAGTGTAGATAACCTCTTCCGGGAGTCAGGAGACCTATATTCCATTCCTCACTTGGTCACTAAATTACTGTGTAACTTTGGAAAAGTCCCCTCCCCTCTCCAGAGAGTCTCCCCTCTGAGCAATTAGAGGTTTGTTGTGTAGCATTCCTTATAGTCTATGCTCAGAGACACTAGAAATACAGGGCCTTATGAAATGCCCATTTCAAGATGGGAAACTAAATTGAAATAAGCATGTAAGATTGAAGAAATCATAAAACATAAAAAAAAAACCCCAAAACAAAGATAACAAAAAACAGACTCTTCCTTCAAATTAAATCTTAAATTGAAGCCCAGTTTATAAGAGAGAGAGAAAAGTGGAGCTGCTTTGCCTGGAGTCTGGAGGCCCACTTGGCCTCCCCTTTGCCCCACATGGTAGCCTGTTACCCATCACTATGAAATCATAGGGCTCCTTGCAGACAGTTGGAAACTATGGATCTAGTCCAAAAATGTTTTTCAGATGAAGGAACTGAAGAACATAAGAGAAGGGTCTTACCCAAGATCATGTATTAACTACCTACTGCTACATAACAAATTACCAAAATTTCATAGCTCAAAACCTAAGTGTGTGTTATGTCAGTGTTCTGTGGGTCAGGAATCCCGGGGCAGCTTAGTTAGGTAGTTCTGGATTGGGGTCTCTTGTGAGGTCACAGTCAAGACGTCAGCTGGTCATTTGAAGTCATCTGAAGGCTTGACACGCTGGAGGATCTGCTCCCAAGATGGCTGATTTGTATGCCTGGCAAGTTTGGGCTGGCTTTTGGAAGGGGGCCTCAGTTCCTTGCCAGGAGGGCCTCACCAATGGGCTGCTTGTCCTCATGACAAGACAGCTGGCTTCCCCCAGAGCAAGTGACCCAGGAAGGAGGAACAGGGCAGAAGCTGCAATGTTTTTGTGAACTAGCTTTTGTGATAATTTCTGCCATATCCTAATGGTTACACAGGTCAGCCTATCTAGTGTGGGAAGGGACTGCAAAAGGACACAAATATGAGAAAACAAAAATCGTGGGAACTGAGGGCATTACTGAGAAAAATGGTGGCATGAGAAGCTCCACAGACCCATTCCCCAGAAAACAACCATAACTGGTAAAGATTGCTAAATCAGGGCTTCCCTGGTGATGCAGTGGTTAAGAATCCGCCTGCCAATGCAGGGAACACGGGTTGAAGCCCTGGTATGGGAAGATCCCACATGCCGCGGAGCAACTAAGCCCGTGCGCCACAACTACTGAGTCTGCACTCTAGAGCCCACGAGCCACAACTACTGAAGCCCACGTGCCTAGAGCCCGTGCTCTGCAACAAGAGAAGCCACCAAAATAAGAAGCCCATGCACTGCAATGAAGAGTAGCCCCTGCTCGCCGCAACTAAAGAAAGCCCGCATGCAGCAATGAAGACCCAACACAGCCATAAATAAACTAATTAATTAATTAATTTTAAAAAGAAAAGATTGCTGAATCAATCATCTGACGTCTCTAGAAATTGTCCTAAGGGCATATGGCAAATGAAGATTTATTCTAGAAAATTTACTAAATCTCAGTAAAAACAGTGAGAGTTTGTGGCATCTGAGCCACCACCTTCTCCTTTACCCTTTTCCCAGCTCAGTGTAACAAAATCTCCAGATGTGGACAAGAAAACGAGGCTCTCTCTCCTCTAGCTCCCAGTCAAGAGCTGCAGTATCTCCCCAATAAGAGCAGGTAACCAGCATTTCTCATCACCCCTAGCTATGTGCTACAGACACTAAATCCCAAGTGAGTGCAGCCCAGAAGTAGGGTGCTCCCTTTCTCTACCCAGACCCCACTCATAGAGCAGAGGCTCTACTGCAGGTTGGGCAGGCCAAAGATGTGGGGGCCCTGACTGCCCTCACCCCAGCTCACTCATAATGCAGGAGCTCCACACTAGGAGAGGAAAACTAAGAAGATCAGAGGTTACAGCCCACCCAGAACCCTGCTCACAAAACAGAGATGTCACTCCAAGAGAAGCAGGCCACTGTTCCCACCCCTAGATTCAGAACAGTGACTCAGAGATTTTGCCCAAGGTGAAAGGCAGGTCATAAAAACGGTGAACTCCAAAGCTCCCCTTCAAAAGAACTGACTTTAGTGGAAACAGAGTGTGGAGCAAATGATGATACAGAGCATTGTCAAAAACAATAAAGCAGGGACTTCCCTGGTGGTCCAGTGGTAAAGAATCCTCCTTCCAATGCAGGGGATGCGGGTTCGATCCCTGGTCGGGGAACTAAGTTTCCACATGCCACAGGGCAACTAAGCCCGTGCACCACAACTATTCAGCTTGCATGCCTCAACAAGAGAGCCCACATGCCGCAAACTACAGAGCCCACGCGCTCTGGAGCCCTCGCGCCATAACTAGAGAGAAAACCCGCACATCACAACTAGAGAGAAGCCCGAGCACCACAACAAAGAGACCGCTCACTGTAACAAAAAGATCCCACATGCCTCAACGAAGACCCCATGTGCTGCAACTAAGACCTGATGCAGAAAAAAAAAAAAAAAAAGGAAAATAAATAAATTAAATAAATAAATATTTTTAAAAAATAGAGGAATCAGCTGACAATTAGTGGAGCCTAACAGCTGGGTGTGATCCCTAAGGCTGTACCCATTCACGATCAACATCAGAGGCTTCACGCTGCAGGGAGAAATGTACTTCACTAAAAGAGCCAACTAAGTCACTAAACAAATAAACAATCTGGTGGGGGGTAGGGGTCAGTATACCTAGAGATGCTACGATATATTATATAAAATGTCCAATTTTCAAAAAAAAATTATGAAACATGCGAAGAAACAGGAAAGTGTGACCCATACAGAGGGAAAATGGCAGGCAACAGAAACTGTCTATGAGAGGACCCACATGTGGAATTTAACAAAGATTTCAAAGCATCCTTTGTAAATATGTTCAAAGAACTAAGGGAAACCATGCTTAAAGAAGTAAAGGGGGCTTCCCTGGTGGCACGGTGGTTAAGAATCTGCCTGCCGGGCTTCCCTGGTGGCGCAGTGGTTGAGAATCTGCCTGCCGATGCAGGGGACACGGGTTCGAGCCCTGGTCTGGGAAGATCCCACATGCTACGGAGCAACTAGGCCCGTGAGCCACAACTACTGAGCCTGCGCGTCTGGAGCCTGTGCTCCGCAACAAGAGAGGCCGCGACAGTGAGAGGCCCGTGCACCGCGATGAAGAGTGGCCCCCACTTGCCGCAACTAGAGAAAGCCCTCGCACAGAAACGAAGACCCAACACAGCCAAAAATAAATATTAAAAAAATAATAAATTAATTAATAAAAAAAAAAAAAAAGAATCTGCCTGCCAATGCAGGGGACACAGGTTCGAGCCCTGGTCCAGGAAGATCCCACATGCCATGGAGCAACTAAGCCTGTGCGCCACAACTACTGAGCCTGTGCTCTAGAGCCTGCAAGCCACAACTACTGAGCCCGTGTGCTACAACTACTGAAGCCCGCGCTCCTAGACCCTGTGCTCCACAACAAGAGAAGCCACCACAATGAGAAGCCCACTCACCGCAACAAAGAGTAGTCCCCTCTCACCGCAACTAGAGAAAGCCCGTGCACAGCAACAAAGACCCAACGCAGCCAAAAATAAATATAAATGAAAATAAATAAATTTATTTTAAAAAAAAGAAGTAAAGGAAGAAATTGGAGAGTACAAAGTAAAACTGTCACTGCAGATAACATGATACTATACATAGAAAATCCTAAAGACACCACCAAAAAACTTCTAGAGCACATCAGTGAATTTGGTAAAGTTGCAAGATACAAAATTAACATAGAGGAATCTGTTGCACTTCTATACGCTAACGTAGAACTATCAGAAAGAGAAATTAAGAGTAAAAATCCCATTTATAATCACATTTAAAAAGAATAAAATACCTAGGAATAAATCTCTTTTTTTAAACTTAGGTTTTTTTTTTTTTTTTTTGGCCATACCACGTGGTTTGTGGGATCTCAGTTCCCCAACCAGGGATTGAACCCAGGCTGCAGCAGTGAAAGCCAAGAATCCTAACCACTAGGCCACCAGGGATCTCCCAGAATAAATCTAATTAAGGAGATAAAGACCTATACTCAGAAAACTATAAGACACTGTTGAAAGAAACTGAAGACAACACAAAGAGATGAAAAGATATACCAGGCTCATGGATTAGAAGAATTAATATTGTTAAAATGACCATATTACCCAAGACAATCTACAGATTCAATGCAATCCCTATTAAAATACCAATGGCATTTTTCACAGAACTAGAAAAAATAATTCTAAAATTTGTATGAAAACACAAAGATGCCAAAGAGCCAAAACAATCTTGAGGAAGAAGAACAAAGCTGGAGATACCATGCTATCTGATTTCAAACTATACTATAAAGCTACAGTAATCAAAACAGCATGGGAATGGCACAAAAACAGACATAGAGATCAGCGAAACAGAACAGAGAGCCTAGAAATGAACCCACACTTATATGGGCAATTAATCTATGGCAAAGGAGAGAAGGAAATACAATGGGGAAAAGACAGTGTCTTCAATAAACAGTGTTGGGAAAACTTGACAATCACATGTGAAAGAATCAAACTGGACTACTTTCTCAAACCATATACAAAAATAAACTCAAAATGGATTAAAGACTTAAATGTAAGACCCTAAAACCATAAAACTTCTAGATGAAAACATAAGCACTCACTCTCTGACACTGGTCTTAGCAATATTTTTGGATATGTCTCCTTAGGTGAGGGAAACAAAAGCAAAAATAAACAAACAGGACTACATCAAACTAAAAAGCTTTTGCACAGTGAAGGAAACTATCAACAAAACAAAAAGGCCACTGACTGAATAAGATAAAATATTTGCAAATATTATGTCCAATAACAGATTAATATACAAAATATACAAAGAACTCATATAATTCAACATCAAAAAAATAAACAATGTAATTAAAAAATAGGTATAGGACTATAGACATTTTTCCAAAGAAGACATACAGATGGCCAAAAGGCACATGAAAAGATGCTCAACATCACTAATCATCAGGGAAATACAACTCAAAATCACAATGAGATATCACCTCACACCTGTCAGAATTGCTATTATCAAAAAGACAACAAATAACAAGTGTTGGTGAGGATATGGAGAAAAGGGAACTCTTGTGCACTGTTGATGGGAATGCAAATTGGTGCAGCCCCTATGGAAAACAGTGTGGAGGTTCCTCAAAAAATTAAAAATAGAACTGACATATGATCCAGCAATTCCACTTCCGAGTATGTATCCAAAGAAAATGAAAACACCAATTAGAAAAGATATATGCACTCCTATGTTTATTGCAGCATTATTTACAACAACCAAGATATGGAAGGAACTTAAATGCCCATCAAAAATGAATGGATAGAAGCCCTGCCCCCATTGTCCCAGGAATGCGTGGATAGCAGCCATGCCTAGGAGATCCATAAGCAGGCGCCAAGAGCTGCCCCCGCTGTCCCTGGAGCACACAGATAACAAACAGCCACCCCTAGGAGACCTATGAGCAGGCGCCAAGCCCTGCCCCCGCTATCCCAGGAGAGTGCAAAGGCCACGGTACCTGCACACACCATATCAAAGGGATAACTGCCAGCACATGCTGAGGAAAGAGGCAGCAAGCATACAAACTAAAAGCAGCCCCTCGATTCCGGAAAAGATTGCAGAGTAGAGGGACTTGAGCTCACCTCCTCTCACAAAAACACCAAAATCACAACTAACTGCTGAACAACCATCAACAAAAAAGATTGGAACCTACCAAAAAAGATATTTTTACATCCAAAGACAAAGAAGAAGGCACAATGAGATGCTACGAGTGGCGATTTCATGACATAATCAAATCCCATACCTACCAGGTGGGCGACCCACAAACTGGACAATATTTATATCGCAGAGGTTCTCCCACAAGAGTGAGAGTCGTGAGCCCCATGTCTGGCTCCCCAGCCTGAGGGTCTGGCATCGGGAGGAGGAATCCCCAGAGCATTTGGCTTTGAAGGCCAGCGGGGCTTGAGTGCCGGAGTGCCACAGGACTGGGGGAAACAGAGACTCCACTCTTGGAGAGCACACACAAGGTTTCCCATACACTGGGACACAGAACAAAGCAGTAACTCCATAAGAACTGGGGGCTGGACCTACCTACGAGTCTTGGAGGGTCTCCTGGGGAGGCAGGGGTCGGCTGTAGATCAATGAGGGGGCAAGGACACTGGTGGCAGAGGACCCAGAGAATATTTTGGCTTGAGCTCTCCCAGAGGTCGCCATTTTAGCATCAAGACCTGGCCCTACCTAACAGCCTACAGGCTCCAGTGCTGGAATGCCTCAGCCCAAACAACCAGCAGGATAGGAACACCCATCAGCACACAGGCTGCCTAAAGCCATACTGAGCTCACAGCCAGCTCTAAACACATCCCTTGACATGGCCATGCCCACCAGAGGGACAAGACCCATCTCTACCAACAAGTGGGCAGGGACCAGTCCCTCCCACCAGGAAGCCTGTACAAGCCTCAGGACCAACCTCACTGGCCAGGGGCAGACACCAGAAGCAAGAGGATCTATGCTCCTGCAGCTAGTGGAAAGGAGACCACAAACCCAGAAAGTTAGAAAAAAATGAGATGGCAGAGAAATATGTTCCAGACAAAGGAACAAGATAAAAACCCAAAAGAGGGACTTCCCTGGGGGTCCAGTGGTTAAGAATCCATCTTGCAACGCAGGGGATGCCGGTTTGATCCCTGGTTGGGGAACTAAGATCCCACATGCCGCAGGGCAACTAAGCCCTCATGCCACAACAAGAGAGCCCATGTGCCGCAACTACAGAGCCCACGCACTCTGGAGCCTGTGCACCACAACTAGAGAGAAGCCTGTGTGGCACAACTAGAAAGAAGCCTGTGAGCTGCAACAAAAGATCCCGCGTGCCACAGCTAAGACCCAACGCAGCCAATAAATGAATAAATAAATAAATAAATATTTTAAAAAAACAAAACAAAACAGAAGAACAACTAAGTGAAGTGGAGATAGGCAACCTATCTGAAAAAGAATTTAAAGTAATGATAGTAAAGATAATCCAAGATCTCAGAAAAAGAACGGAGGCACAGATTGAGAAGATACAACAGATGTTTAACAAAGAGCTAGAAAATTTAAAGAACAAACAGGGACTTCCCTGGTGGCACAGTGGATGAGACTCCATGCTCCCAATGCAGGGGGCCTGGGTTCAATCCCTGGTCAGGGAACTAGATCCCACATGCATGCAGCAACTAAGAGTTCACATGCCTCAACTAAGGAGCCCACCTGCCGCAACTAAGACCCTGTGCAACCAATTAAATAAATAAATATTTTAAAAAATAAAAATAAAAAATAATGAACAAACAGAGATGAACAATACAATAACTGGAATGAAAAATACAGTAGAAGGAATCAATAGCAGAATTGAGGCAGAAGAACGAATAAGTGAGCTGGAAGACAGAATAGTGGAAATCACTGCTGTAGAACAAAATAAAGAAAAAAGAATGAAAAGAAATGAGGACAGTCTCAGAGATCTCTGGGACAACATTAAACACATGAACATTCACATTACAGGGGTCCCAGAAAGAGAAGAGAGAGAGAAAGGGCCTGAGGAAATAATTGAAGAGATTATAGCTGAAAACTTCCCTAACGTGAGAAAGGAACAACCCACTCAAGTCCAAGAAGCACAGAGACTCCCATACAAGATAAACTCAAGGAGGAACATGCCAAGACACATATTAATCAAACTGACAAAAATTAAAGACAAAGAAAAAATATTGGGAATTCCCTGGCAGTCCAGTGGTTAGCACTCAAGAGCTTTCACTGCCATGGCCTGACTTCGATCCCTGATTGGGAAACTAAGGTCCCACAAGCTTCGTGGTGCAGCCAAAAAAAAGATAAACAAAATTGATAAAGCTTTAGCCAGACTCATCAAGAAAAAAAGGGAGAAGACTCAAATCAATAAAATTAGAAATGAAAAAGAAGTTACAACTGACACCACAGAAATACAAAGGATCATAAAAGACTACCAAAAACAACTACATGCCAACAAAATGGACAACCTAGAAGAAATGGACAAATTCTTAGAAAGATATAACCTTCCAAGACTGAACCAGGAAGAAGTAGAAAATATGAACAGACCAATCACAAGTATTGAAATTGAACCTGTGATTTAAAAACATCCAACAAACAAAAGCCCAGGACCAGATGACTTCACAGGCGAATTCTATCAAACATTTAGAGAAGAGTTACCACCTATCCTTCTAAAACTATTCCCAAAAATTGCAGAGGAAGGAACACTCCCTAGCTCATTCTATGAGGCCACCATCACCCTGATACCAAAACCACACACAGATACCACAAAAAAAGAAAACTACAGGCCAATACCACTGATGAACCGAGACGCAAAAATACTCAACGAAACTAGCAAACCGAATCCAACAATAGATTAAAAGGATCATACACCATGATCTGAACTTTCCTGGTGGCTCAGTGGTTAAGAATCCGCCTGCCAATGCAGGGGACATGGGTTTGAGCCTTGGTCTGGGAAGATCCCACATGCCGTGCAGCAACTAAGCCCGTGTGCCACAACTACTGAGCCTGCACTCTACAGCCCACGAGCCACAACTACTGAGCCCACATGCCACAACTAATGAAGCCTGCGCACCTGGAGCCCGTGCTCCTCAACAAGAGAGGCCACTGCAACGAAGAGGAGCCCCTGCTCGCCGCAACTGGAGAGGGCCCATGTGCAGCAATGAAGACCCAACACAGCCAAAAATAAAAAGATAAATAAATTTATTAAAAAAAAAAAAAAGGATCATACACCATGATCAAGTGGAATTTATCCCAGGCATGCAAGGGTTCTTCAATATCCACAAATCAATCAATGTGATACACCACATTAACAAACTGAAGAATAAAAACCATATGTTCATCTCAATAGATGCAGAAAAAGCTTTTGACAAAAATCCAACACCCATTTATGATAAACACCCTCCAGAAAGTGGGCGTAGAGGGAACTTACCTCAACATAATAAAGGCCATATATGACAAGCCCACAGCTAACATCATCCTCAATGGTGAAAAGCTGAAAGCATTCCCCCTAACATCAGGAACAAGGCAAGGATGTCCACTCTTGCCACTTTTCTTCAACATAGTTTTGGAAGTCCTAGCCACAGCAATCAGAGAAGAAAAAGAAATAAAAGGAATCCAAGTCTGAAAAGAAGAAGTAAAGTTGTCACCGTTTGCAGATGACATGATACTATACACAGAGAATCCTAAAGACGCTACCAGAAAACTACTAGAGCTCATCAATGAATTTGGTAAAGTTGCAGGATACAAAATTAATACACAGAAATCTCTTGCATTTCTATACACTAACAATGAAAGATCAGAAAGAGAAATTAAGGAAACGATCCCATTTACCATCACGTCAAAAAGAATATAATACCTAGGAGTAAACCTACCTAAGAGACAAAAGACCTGTACTCTGAAAACTATAAGACGCTGATGAAAGAAATCAAAGATGACACAAACAGTTGGAAAGATATACCGATATACCATGTTCTTGGATTGGAAGAATCAATAATGTCAAAATGACTATACTACCCAAGGCAATCTACAGACTCAATGCAATCCCTATCAAATTACCAATGGCATTTTTCACAGAACTAGAAAAAAAATTTTTTTAATTAGTATGGAAACACAAAAGACCCCGAATAGCCAAAACAGAGCTAGAAAAACAGAGCTGGAGGACTCATGCTCCCTGATGTCAGACAATGCTACAAAGCTACAGTCATCAAAACAGTATGGTACTGGCACAAAAACAGAAATACAGATTAATGGAACAGGGTAGAAAGCCCAGAAATAATCCCACGCATCTATGGCCAACTAATCTATGACAAAGGAAGCAAGACTATAAAATGGAGGAAAGGTAGTCTCTTCAATAAACGGTGCTGGGAAAACTGCACAGCTACATGTAAAAAAATGAAATTAGAACATTCTTTAACACCATACACAAACTTAAACTCAAAATGGATTAAAGGCCTAAATGTAAGACTGGATACTATAAAACTCTTAGAGGAAAACATAGGCAGAACACTCTTTGACATAAATCGCAGCAATATCTTTTTGGATCCACCTCCTAGAGTACTGGAAATAAAAACAAAAATAAACAAATGGGACTTAAATAAACTTAAAACCTTTTGCACAGCAAAGGAAACCACAAACAAAACGAAAAGACAACCCACAGAGTGGGAGAAAATATTTGCAAACAATGTGACCGACAAGGGATTAGTCTCCAAAATTTACAAACAGCTCATGTGGCTCAATATCAAAAAACAAACAACCCAATCCAAAAATGGGCAGAAGGCCTAAATAGACATTTCTCCAAAGAAGATATACAGATTGCCAACAAACACATGAAAGGATGCTCAACATCACTAATCATTAGAGAAATGCAAATCAAAACTACAATGAGGTATCACCTCACACCAGTCAGAATGGCCATCATCAAAAAATCTACAAACAATAAATGCTGGAGAGGGTGTGGAGAAAAGGGAACCCTCTTGCATTGTTGGTGGGAATGTAAATTGATACAGCCACTATGGAGAACAGTAGGGAGGTTCCTTAAAAAACTAAAAACAGAATTACCATATGATCCAGCCATCCCCCATGACTCCCAAAAACAGTCATGTACCACAATGTTCATTGCAGCACTATTTACAATAGCCAAGACATGGAAGCAACCTAAGTGTCCATCGACAGATGAATGGATAAAGATGTGGCACATATACACAATGGAATATTACTCAGCCATAAAAAGAAACAAAATTGAGTTATTTATAGTGAGGTGGATGGACCTAGAGTCTGTCATACAGAGTGAAATTAGTCAGAAAGAGAAAAATACCATATGCTAACACATATATATATGGAATCTAAAAAAAAAAAAATGGTTCTGAAGAACCTAGAGGCAGGACAGGAATAAAGATGCAGACGTAGAGAATGGACTTGAGGACATGGGGAGGGGGAAGGGTAAGCTGAGATGAAGTGAGAGAGTGGCATTGACATATATACACTACCAAATGTAAAATAGATAGCTAG
Source organism: Eschrichtius robustus (assembly GCF_028021215.1). NCBI lineage: Eukaryota > Metazoa > Chordata > Mammalia > Artiodactyla > Eschrichtiidae > Eschrichtius > Eschrichtius robustus. The sequence goes on from NC_090825.1 coordinate 125,875,156, forward strand.
TGGGAAGCAGCCACATGGCACAGGGAGATCAGCTCGGTGCTTTGTGACCACCTAGAGGCGTGGGATACGGAGGGTGGGAGGGAGACGCAAGAGGGAGGAGATATGGGGATATATGTATATGTACAGCTGATTCACTTTGTTATAGAGCATCAACTAACACAACAATGTAAATCAATTATACTCCAATAAAAATGTTTTCAAAAAAATGGGCAAAATGACCTAAAGAGACATTTCTCCAAAGAAGACATACAGATGGCCAAGAGGCACATGAAATGATGCTCAACATCGCTAATTGTTAGAGAAATGCAAATCAAAACTACCGTGAGGTATCACCTCACACCAGTCAGAATGGCCATCATCAAAAAGTCTACAAACAATAAATGCTGGAGAGTGTGTAGAGAAAAGGGAACCCTCGTACACTGTTGGGGGAATGTAAATTGGTACAGCCACTATGGAGAACAGTACGGAGTTTCCTTAAAAAACAACATATAGAACTACCATGTAATCCAGCAATCCCACTCCTGGGTATATATCTGGAGAAAACCATAATTCAAAAAGATACATGCACCCCAATGTTCAGTGCAGCACTATTTACAATAGCCAGGACATGGAAGCAACCTAAATGTCCATTGACAGAGGAATGGATACAAAAGATGCAGTACATATACACAATGGAATATTACTCAGCCATAAGAAAGAATGAAATAATGCCATTTGCAGCAACATGGATGGATCTAGAGATTATCATACTGGGTGAATTAAGTCAGACAGAGAAAGACAAATATCATACATCACTCATATGTAGAATCTAATTTTTAGAAAATGATACAGGGGCTTCCCTGGTGGCACAGTGGTTGAGAATCTGCCTGCTAATGCAGGGGACACGGGTTCGATACCTGTTCTGGGAAGATACCACATGCTGCGGAGCAACTAGGCCCATGAGCCACAACTACTGAGCCTGCGCATCTGGAGCCTGTGCTCCGCAACAAGAGAGGCCACGATAGTGAAGAGGCCCGCGCACCGCGATGAAGAGTGGACCCGCGTGCCGCAACCAGAGAAAGCCCTCGCACAGAAACGAAGACCTAACACAGCCAAAAATAAATAAATAAATAAATAAATAAATAAATAAATAAATAAAAGATTACTATTAAAAAAATGATACAAATGAACTTATCTACAAAACAGAAACAGACTTACAGATAACAAAAAACAAACTTATGGTTACCAAAGGGGAAATGTGGTGGGCGAGGTGGGGGGGAATCAGGAGCTTGGGATTAACATAGACACACTACTATATATAAGATAGATAACCAACAAGGACCTACTGTACAGCACAGGGAACTCTACTCAATATTCTGTGATAACCTATATGAGAAAAGAATCTGAAAAAGAATTAATATATGTATATGTATAACTGAATGACTTTGCCATACACCTGAAACTAATACAACATTGTAAATCAAATATACCCCAATAAAATTTAAAAACAAACAAACAAAAATGAATGGATAAAGAAAATGTGACATATATATATATACTATGGAATATTACTCAGCCATTAAAAAGAATGAAATCTGCCATTTGCAACAACATGGATGGCCTTAGAGGGTACTATGTTAAGTGAAATGAGTCAGAGAGAGAAAGACAAATACATATGATTTCACTTATATGTGGAATCTAAAAAACAAAACAAACATAACAGAAACAGAGTCAGAGATACAGAGAACAAACAGGTGGTTGTCAAAGGGGAGGAAAATGGGGGGAGGAGAAAGATGAGGGAGATTAAGAGGCACAAACTTCCTGCTATAAAATAAATGAGTCATGGGTATGAAATGTACAGTGCAGGGAATATAGTCAATAATTACATAATATCTTTGTATGGTGACAGATAGTAACTATACTTATCATGGTGATCATTTTTAAATGTATAGAAATATCAAGTCACTATGAGGTATACCAGGAACTAACATATAATATGGTAGGTCAAATACAGTTCAAAAACAAACAAACTTATAGGAAGAGAGATCAGATTTGTGGTTACCAGAGGCAGGGGGTAGAGAGAGGGACACTGGATGAAGGTAGTCAAAGGGTACAAACTTCCAGTTACAAGATAAATAAATACCAGGGATGCAATACACAACATGACAAATATAATTAACACTGCTGTACATAATATATGTAAGTGAAAAGAGCAAATTCTACGAGTTCTCATCACAAGGAAAAAATTTTTTTCCATTTCTTTAATTTTGTATCTATACAAGATAATGGATGTTCACTAAACTTACTGTGGTGATCATTCTATGATGTATGTAGGTCAAATCATTATGCAGTATACCTTAAACTTACACAGTGCTATATGTCAATTATGAGTTCAATAAAACTGGGAGAAAAAAAAAATCTGAGAAATGTCACCGCCAAGAGGAGCCTATGGAGATACAATGACTAAATGTAATGTAGTAGCTCTGCAACAGAAAAAGGACATCAGGTAAAATCTAAGTAAATCTAATAAAGTATGAACTTTAGTTAATAAAAAAAAAAGGAAAGGAAAGGAAGATGACAATGTCCTATCAAATGGCTCAAGGGTACATTTGAACTGGCAAAAGAATCAGTAAACCTGAAGATAGATCGACAGAGATTATGCATTCCAAATTAACAGAGAGAAAAAAGAACAAAGAAAAATGAACAGAGCCCCAGAGAAATATGAGGCACCATTAAGTGCACTAACATATGCATAAAGGGAGCATTAGAAGGAGAAAAGAAAGTGAAAGGAGCATAAAAAATATTAAAAGAAATAATGGCTGAAAAGTTGCCAAATTTATTGAAATCATTAATTTATATATCCAGGGAGCTCACTGAAGTTCCAGTAGGATAAAGGCAAAGAGATCCAAGAAAGACACATCACGCTCAAAATGCTAAAGCCAAAGACAAGAAAATCTTGAAAGCAGAAGAGAAAATCAATTGATCACTTACAAAGGATCCCAATAACATTAATAGCTGACTTCTCATCAGACAAAATGGAAGGTTTCCCCCTAAGATCACCTGGACTATTATTCACCAATAAAAAGGAATGAAGTACTGATACATACTACAACATTTATGTATTAGTTACATTACTAACTTGGACACTAAATATTCCTTTTTTCCTTCATTATGGAGGCCCAGATTTTTCTGGAAGGTGCTTGGGCAGTTCTGTTTTATCACTAATGCTATAAGACCCACAGAATTGTAGCTCCTTAAAACTTACCGATTAGAAACAATCTAGTTTGCCTCTTTACCACCATTTGAGTGACTCAAGCATTACAGGGCTGGGTATGAAGTAAGCTGCCCTCTGTTGTGCTGACACATCAAGGTGGACCAGGGTAATGGCTCCCAAAGCTGAGTCTACTTGCTGGTTTGGTCCCTAAGGAAGTTTTTACTCATCTGCAATGAAATGAGAAAAATAAGCACAGTGCATAAAGTTTTTCATAAAGTTAATGCTATTCAGTATAAACAACTACTTTATTGTACATTTGTGTCCAACTCAGGATGTTAAAGTATTATTTTAACAGAGAAAATAAATAGAAAATAGTGGGAATAATAATACTGGTAGTTTTAAGGTCCTTATCCGATACAACATAATGGTGACAACCCTTTGTTGGTATCCCTATTTATTTTTATTTTACCAGTCTATAAAATCCAAAAGTCTGAGAGCCAACTCCCTTGGGATGCCATTGTGTAACTGGGAAGTACGGGGAGCCATGCGTCCCCTTCTCTGTCCTCCATGCTCTATTTATAATGAGGCTTGAATTGCAGGGTAGTTGTAGCAGGAACTGATTTTTGCATAGGTCATGGGTGACCACTGCAATCCCTACAGAGCTGGAGAGACAAGACCCCCAATTATCAGCAAACCATGGGAATCGCTCCACACCCCACCTACAAAGGACTATGTGTGGCTGTCTGTAGCATAAAAATATAAATAAAACTTTCACTGAGAGGTTGGACTATGACCTTGCCCAAGCTAAAGCAGTATTGCATAGCATGGACGCTGGAGTTAGACAGACATGAGTCCAAACCTGGGCTCTTCCATAATTAGCAGTGAGACCTAACCTCTTTGTGCCTCAGTTTCCCAACAATAAAGTAGAGCTAATAATAGTGAGTTTTGTGAGGATTAAATAGAAATGCATATAAATAGCATAGTATATAGTAAATGGTCAATAAATTTTTGCCATGATAATTTGTAGCTGTTGTCCACCATAGTGTAGAGCCTACAGTAGACTATGGGGTCCCTCTCTCCCCCCACCCATTTCTCAGTAATAAAATGGGCAATGCCTGACTTTAGCCACAGTTCTCAATTCTCTGTAGATGAGTTACATGTAGCTGTCTCTTTATCTTATGTGTACCAAGAGTTAACTATAAAAATGCCCTTTTAAAACCAAAGTGTGGGACTTCGCTGGTGGCGCAGTGGTTAAGAATCCGCCTGCCGATACAGGGGACATGGGTTCGAGCCCTGGTCCAGGAAGATCCCACATGCCGCGGAGCAACTAAGCCCGTGCGCCACAACTACTGAGCCTGAGATCTAGAGCCCACGAGCCACAACTACTGAAGCCCGCACACCTAGAGCCCGTGCTCTGCAACAAGAGAAGCCACTGCAATGAGAAGCCTGTGCACGGCAACAAAGAGTAGCCCCCGCTCGCCACAAATAAAGCCCACGCACAGCAACAAAGACCCAATGCAGCTGAAAATAAACAAATAAAATAAATTTATTTTAAAAAAATTCTAAAACCGAAGTGTGTATGCATCACAAAATTTGTTTTACATTATTATCTAACATTTACTAAGCACTATTTGCCAGGTACTATACTAAGTAGTTTTCATGAATTATCTCTTTTAAACCTTATCACAATGCCAAGAGGTAAATTTGATTGATACCCACATTTACAAGTGAGGAAAGTAAAGCCTAGGGGGAAGGCACAAAAACACCACATTCACTTTGCCTGATGTCACACAACCAGTAAAGGGCAAAAGAAAACACAGACCTTGATTTGTCTGGTTCTAAAGCCCTTACTCCTCATCCCTGTGCACTACTGCCTCCCTTTGGCTCCTTGTTTCCTCTCCTTCACACTAAATATATCCAGGGGTATAGACCTAAATATTCCCATTTTATAGACAGACAGATTGAGGCTGAGAGAGAAGCTAACACCACCCAAATACTCTCACCAGAGCTCAGAATTGAGGGCCTTTTCCTGCCTTATCTCTGCAGGTGCCCATCAATATAAGTACGGTAAGAACCGAGCTGAGGAGGATGCCAGGAGGTACCTGGTAGAAAAAGAAAAGCTGGAGAAAGAGAAAGAGACAATCCGGACAGAGCTGATGGCACTGCGGCAGGAAAAGAGGGAACTAAAGGAAGCCATTCGGAACAGCCCAGGTATCTATGTGGGTGTGGTCCTGAGCACAAGGGGGTCTCATCCTTGACACCTCCCCTGGCATCTGCCACCTGGTTTCTTACCAGGAATAGGTGGGCTTCTCCTCCCCCTCCTCCTCCTCCTCCTCATCATCATCCTCTCTCCTGACTAATGGAAGTGCCACTGATTTAATAACTGCTTTTAGAGTGAGAAGATGAAAAAGTATACAAATGTGTACACTTAATGTGGTAAAATGAGATCTGATTTTAGAAATGCTAAAATGTGAAAAACAGAGTGTGCCTTAGAATCACGGAAGAGATATTTTGAACCTGACATTAACTCATTCATTCACAGATATGCACTGAGCACCCAAATGTGTGATACATTGGTTCAGGTACTGGGAATAATGGATGGTGACACTTTACCAGGATCCTCTTCTGAAATCCAGGACCATGACCTCTGCAGGCCCTCCGTGCCCTGGGTTCCTCTGCACCCCACTTTCTGCTGTGTTTCTGTTGAATTCTCTGTATAGCTGCAGTTCAGCACACTTTCAGCCTGAGGTTTCTGAACATGCTGGAGGGAACAGAGGTCCTGTCCTTATAAAGAATACATCCAAGGTCACATAGCCCCATGAGAATCTGATGGAACCTATGGACCCTTTCCTAAGGGAGAAAACCCCCACAAATCACAATGTTGCAAACAATTTCAGGAGCTCCTGTGCCCCCAGTCATAGATTGCCTGGGAGTCCATGAGCCTCAGGTTGAGAAGTTCTGGCTTAAAGACTTGTTCTGTGTGGCTAGGAACCAGAATCAATGGGAAGAAGGCACATAAAGGCAGTTTGGTTTCTGGGCTTCCCTGGTGGCTCAGTGGTTAAGAATCCACCTGCCAATGCAGGGGACACGGGTTCGAGCCCTGGTCTGGGAAGATCCCACATGCCGCAGAGCAACTAAGCCCGTGTGCCACAATTACTGAGCCTGCGCTCTAGAGCCCGCGAGCCACAACTACTGAGCCCACGTGCCACAACTACTGAAGCCTGCGCACCTAGAGCCCGTGCTCTGCAACAAGAGAAGCCACCGCAATGAGAAGACTGCGCACCACAATGAAGAGTAGCCCCCACTTGTCACAACTAGAGAAAGTCTGCACGCAGCAACAAAGACCCAACACAGCCAAAAATAGATAAAATAAATTTTTAAAAAATTATTAAAAAAAAAAAAAAAGGCAGTTTGGTTTCAATATAAAGAACTTTCTAAGAGTCAGAACTAGGGTATGGAGCAGGTCAACTTGACTGTCCAAACTTGTCCTGCTCAGTTTTTTTCTATAGCATTTCAGTTTTTGACATCTTAGATTTATTATATTTATTATATTGTTTTCTCTCCCTCCCTCCCTCTCTCTCTCTCTCTCACACACACACACACACACACACACACACACACACACACAATTGTAAGTTCAATAAGGGCAAAGATCTTTGCCTGTTTTGTTCACTGATATATCCCAAGGGCACAGAACTGTGCCTGGTACCTAGCAAGCACTCAATAACTATTTACTGAATGAATGAATGAATGAATGAATGAACAAATGAATGAAAAGAACAACCATTACTAGAAAACACTCCAGTGCAGCCTCCTCAGGACAAACAATGGAACTAATCTTTAAACGTGGTAAGATCCAAAACAGCTCTTGGCACGAAGAAGGTCCTAATATAGGTTTGTTGGCTTAAACTGAATAAGCAGCAAAATCCTAGCAGGAACTTGTGATCAATGTAAAAAGCCTGTGTTATGATTCTTGGTTACAAGTAAGAGAAACCAAAGTCAAACTGGCTTAGAAATGAAAAGAAAAATGTAATTGGAAACTTAAGTGATCAGATATAACAGGGTCCAGGGACTTAAATGATGTCACCAGGAAACATATTTCTCTAATTCTTGCTTCTGCCTTCCCCTACATTGGTTTCATTCTCTGCCCCTCACGGTGGTATAAAGGCTACAGAGCTCTAGCCGTCACCCAATCCGTGCAGCCACTCCAGCAGAGAGGCTTCTCTTCCCGATAGCCCCCATAAACACCTCGGGATTCACTTTGATTGAACCAGCTTTGATCCCTAAACCAACCACTGTGACCAAAAAATGAGATATAATTATGGGCCAGGTCTAAGTTATGTGCCAATCCCCTGAACTAGGAGTGAAGTCATCCCCATCCAAACTACAGGGAATGAGAGGAGAATGGGGAAATGGGTATTGGGCAGATAAAAACCACACACCCCTGCATGGAGCTGGAACCCCAGGTCCAAAGTCCATCCCTTAACAAGGAGTGAGGCCTGGAAAGGCCCTCTGGGAAGGCAGACTAGGGCCTGAGGCCCTGCCAAACTCCCTGATGCTTCTGGCCAAACCAGGCTCAGCTATTTCTCATAGATGTCTTTGGACACAGGGGCAAAGTTAAAAGCTCTGGAAGAGGCCTTGGCCACCCTGGAAGCTCAGTGTAGGGCGAAGGAAGAGGGCCGTATCGACCTGGAGCTGCGGCTGGTGGCTGTGAAGGAGCGCTTGCAGCAGTCCCTGGCAGGGGGCCCAGCCCTGGGGCTCTCCGTGAACAGCAAGAACAAGAGCGGGGTGAGTCTCCTCCCTTTTGCACCAGGGGCAGCTGCTCCTCAATCCCCTCATATGCTACAGATCTTCATGATCATTCTTTGGGGGTAGAAGTTATGCTTATTTACAAATGAGAAAGCTGAGGCCCTAAGAGGAGAGGAAACATGCCATTAAGTGGCACAGCTATGAAGAGACTCTTGGAGCAAGTTCTCTGGCCTGTGTTCTCTCCACTGAAGCACTACTATTTGACTTTTTATCCTGAATGTGATCTTAGAAGTGGCCTTGGGGTTATTGATAATAATAATATACAATACTGAATAAGAATAACAAACTTGTATTGCTCAATTACCACAGGCCAGTACAGCATCTTAACCTGTATGATTTCACACAATCTTCGCAGCAGTCCTATGAGGTAGTATTATGTGTATTCACCCCATATGACAGACAAGGAAACTAAGGTTCAGATGTTGCATTACGTGCTCAAGGTCACTCAGTTAAGTGGGAGACAGGATCCCAAACCCAGGAAGTCTGACTCCAGAGCCTTGCTTTAGCCACCAGGCACATGCCCTCTCCTAGGTTCCCCAGTGTACCAGTCCCTGTACTCAGGGCTTTGAATCCATTATCTCTAATGCTCCCAGCAACCATCACCTTGAATGGGATGTCCTCAGGGAGAACTTCACGGACCTCAGTCTGTATCAGTGTCTCAACCTCAGCACTACTGCCAATAATTTTTTGTAGGACTGTCATGTGCATTGTAAGATATTTAGTAGCATCCCTGGCCTCTACCCACTTGATGCCAGTAGCTCCATGCCCAGTTATGACGACCAAAAATGTCTCCAGAAATTGCCAAATGTCCCCTGGGAGGACAAAACTGCCCCCATTTGGGAACCACTGGTCTAAACTAACAACAGTCCCATCTGTTATTCTGCCTCATAGCACTTAACCACAATTTGTGTGTGAATATATGTATATGTATACATGTATATATAGTATATTCATGTCCTTACTTTCTGTCTCCCCCACTAGATTGTATTTTTATTAAGAACTGGACTATGTCTGTTTTGTTTATCATTATAGCCCTAGTCCTTCAGAATCTGAAAAACAGTAGAAGTGCAATAAATGTTTGTCAAATGAATAAATGTTATACCTGCTTTTACACAAGGAAATGGAGACTCAGAGAGATGAAATAACTGGTCTGATGTGAGCTGTCATTGGGAACAGTATTCCTATTGCTGTCCAAGGTCAGGCCACACCTCATGACTCTAAAGCCAGAGCAGTTTCTTCCACTCCGTGGGGCATTTCCAACCTCATTTACAGAAGAAGGGCTTAGGGGCTAGGGACAAAACAACTTCCCAGAGACACAGAGGGCTGGTGGAGGAGTAGAAGTGGTTCCCTCATCCCAGCTGCTTCCTCCCACCAGCATGCCCTGATGTTCACATGCCACAGGGCTTTCCTCTCCACTTTTGATCCTTGTGATGGCCTTTGGAGACAGAGAGTCTTCTCTAAATTCCTTACAGGCTTAGCCATTAGTATGTCACACTCAAGGAACTACATTCAGCAAGGTACTAAGCAATCACCTGGAAAATATGAGTAAAGGCAGTGTAGAAAATGTGAAGGAATACAGGAGAGAGGTTAAGAGACAGGACTGTGGGATTTGAATCCCAACTGTCTCACTCACCAGCCTTCTGGCCTTGAGCAGTGACTTGACCTTCTCATTTTCCTTATCTGTAAAATGGGACAACATAATAATAGTACCTGCTTTATAGGATTGAAAAGGCTAGATGAGCTAACCTGGTCCATAGTGAGGGTTCAGTAATTTTAATTTTAGTAATTTTAGTCATTAACTTTATTCCAAGGCCCTCAAGTATCTTTTAGCCCTCACCCTGTCTGATGCTGACATGTTTGCACAGTGCCTTCTACTTGCATTCTTTTGAGGGCAGGCTGGGTGTAAGTAGCGAGCACTAGACCTCACCTATGTAACTATTTCTTGTCATCAACAGGAAACTGCAAATAAACCCCAGAACAATGCCCCAGAGCAACCTCTCCCTGTCAATTGTGTTTCTGAGCTGCGGAAGAGGAGCCCATCCATCGTAACCTCCAACCAAGGAAGAGTGCTACAAAAAGCCAAGGTACGGCCATAGATCAGCTAATCAAAATTCAGAGATCTGAAAGCTTCCTTTCTATGGAACCTCACCAAGAACCAAAAAGTCAGCTAGTGAGAAAGGCAGAGAACTGCCAATATATCCATGCAGTAAAACTCATGAACTTTGCTCAGAGGGCAAGACCTTCAAATCTCCTTCAGAACCTACTTATTCTTTCTTAACACATAGTTCTAACAAGCTTTGGTTTCTGAGCCTACAATATGTTTTGAGACATGAAAGGCCCCATTTCGTAGGTGAGGAAACTAAGTGAAGGGACTTGACCAAGGTTATGCAGGGCATCAGTGAGAGAGCTGGGATGCAAATCCATCTCTTCCAAGTCCATAGCTCACTCCATGATACTGGTCCACAGTACTATCTCTGAAACTTGTGTTTCAGAACTTCTTGAATTTTAGAAAGGTAATATGGTGCATATACTATATATGATGAAAAACCCCAAGTTCTCAGGAGGTACTCTGTAAGCAAACACATTGATAATTCTATAGCAAGACACATGAATATTCACACCACACTGAATAAATAGATTACAAACAGCCTCATGTCAGTTCAGGTCAGTTTTTGCCACTAAATGAGTTTGTGCCAAAACACTTAAAAAATGTTTTGGTTTCAGAGCTCTCTGGATTTCAGAATTGCAGATAAGAAAGTGTAGACCTGAAAAACAAATACCTGAGCATTAGGACATGAGATTAGAGAAGTAACCAGCCGAAGGCCAGATCATCTAGATCAGCAAACTTTTTCTGGAAAGGAAAGGGCCAGACAGTAAATATTTGCGGCTTTGTGGACACATGGTCCCTTTCACAAGTCACCTCTGCCATCATAGCAGGAAAGTAGCCACAGACAATATGTAAACGAATGATTAACATGGCTGTGTCCGAATAAAACTTTGTTCATGGACACTGAGATTTGAATTTCATATAAATTTCAGGTGTCATAAAAAACTATTTTTTAAAAAAAAAAACATATAAAATCTGAAAAGTCATAGCTGGTGGGTCATACAGAAACATGTAGTGAGCCAGATTTGGCCCATGAGCCATAGTTTGCTTCTCCTTGATCCTTGTAGGCCACTGGAAGAACTTTGGATTTTGTTCTAACATAATGGAAAGTCACTGGCAAATTCTGACCAAGGAATTCTTAGATATGAATTACATTTTTAAAAGATCATTCTGACTACTATGTTGAGAATGGATGAGGGGATAAGAAAGATCAGTTAGAAGAAGTAACCTTGATGAGAGATTAGAAAGGTTTAGCGGAGGTGATAGTAACCAGCTGGCTTTGGAGGCAGAGCAGAAGTATTTGCTGATGAGGATGCGGAGGATGAGGAAAAGAAAGAAATCAAGGATGACTCCTAGGTCACTGCCCTGAGCAACTGCAGTCAAGGTGGTGAAGACCTGAGAGGGAGAGGTTGGGAATGGAGAATCCTCCCACCAAGAATTTTCTAACCATCATCTTCTGCCCTGGTTCACCCTATCCCCTCCTGGGCTGGCTGGAAATGCCATGGATTTTTAATAGGTAAAAAGCCATTCACTGCTGGCCCTGACTTCAGTATTCATCTCAGGTGAACTCCTAGACAGCCCTGGGAGAACGAACAGAGCCCTGTGGGTTGCCTGCCCTCACCCTTCCTTACCAAGCTGCTCTGGCCTCTCTCCCATCAGCCTCCTACCCAAACCACGGTGCTGTGGAAAAGCACTGACGCAGTCCCCACTCCCCAGCTCCTTCTGGGCCCCAGTTTCCTTGTCTGAGAAAGACAAACTGTGGTGTTTGAACCCCCTTAGAGATGAGACCCAGCATGGAGAAATGACTTACCCAAGGCCAAAGAAAGAGAGTGGGACTAGGACCCATGACTCTCTGATCTGGCCATGGAGATCTTTATATAATTAGGTGCAGTGGTATGTTTTTATCCTGCAGGTTACACTAGAATATTTAACAAACTGATACTTCCTGTCTTTCTGTACTTCAGGAATGGGAAATGAAGAAGACCTAGAAAGAGGATGAGGATTTCATCCAAAGGAGATAACACCATGTCCATCCAAGGCAGAAATGCTTTTTTCACAAGGAGACATCAGAAGACTGGAAGTAGCCCACACTCTCTGGGGCACCCAAAAGACCAGCCTTTATTGTCTGCATGATTATAGGGGACATAGGGAGGGAAGAAGTAGGAGAGAAGAGGGAAATGGAGGGCATCCTTATAACTTTACAGAGGGTGGAAATGGGGGTGGAGGGAGACAGAAATCTGCACAGTCGTAAAGGTTTTGTTAAATGTCTTTGCTTTCCCTTCTAAAGAAGAAATGAAAGCATATGTGAATAAGCCATTCCATCCCATTCTCAGCATCCCATTCCCAGTCCTTAGGAAAAAGGAAGGCAGTGCTGAGGCATCGGTGGTACAGTATGAAGAGACAGGACCTGATCATCTGATCCTGCTTGTGCCAAATGGATTCATACTGGGCATTACTGACAACCACTGGGCAAGATAAACAGGCTGAAAAATCAATAGAATTATCCCTAACTTGCATGAAGTGAACAAAAACTACAGAGATCACGCAAATTCTACAATCATTCCTCATGATTATAGAATCCTCATGATGCAGAATCCAGAATCCCTGATTTGAGTGTTTACAAATCAGAGATCTGGCAAAGATGGGTTCAGCAGGCAAAGAGAGGTTCAGCAGCTGACATACTTTAAGCTCACAGTGCTACTCAGTGACAGAAGCATGGATTTCTAATGTCCACAGGATGTTGCAGGCATTGTAGGTTGGGGTCATTTGCTGTCAATCAAGTCCCCTACCTAATTTATATGGCACTCAGGCTCTGGGAGCTATGGCTATAAATCCAGGTGACACTCCTTGTCTTTAACCTTACCTTGCACTTGGAGGCCCACCAGTCTGCCCTTTCATACCTGCTATCAAGTAAAACTATCATGGAGAACCAAGAGGATGGTGGCTCATTTCTGCCACAGGGGTGCTAAATTTTTACAGACACTTGATATTTTTATAGGGGAGCAAGGACCTCAAGTCCCAGGCAGTCTCCTAACTGCGCCACTCACTACTTTCTCAACACTATAGGCACTTTATAGGTCTTTACCACCTTTCCCTCCAATAAGGATAAAACCATTTAACTGTATAAGCTCAGAGGTTAGCTCAAGGGGAAAGAAGAGAAATCCCAGAATAACCTCTGGACTCTTTGCTAGAGGCTGCACACACTTTTCTTACCTAAGACTTTACATACTTGAGCCTCACCCAAACTGTATCACCCTCTGAGGTAGCTAGAGACCAAAGCAAGTAAAATAACCTGACCAAAAGCACCTGGCTGCCAGTGGCAGAACATAAGACTTAGGGCTAATGAGCCTGGATCCAGACAAGGCTGCTTGAGCCCTGCCTCTGCCACTTACCAGCTGTGACTCTGACCTCTCTGATTGTTTTCCTTACCTGTGAAAACCACATTAACAATTGTACTCTTCTCCCGAGACTACTGGGGGAAAACCCGGTTAACAACTATACTTTCCTCCCAAGACTACTGGGGGAATTCAATGAGTTAATACACAGGAAACATCTTGCACAGCATCCAAAAAATAGGAAATGTTCAGCCATAGTGGTTCTTCTTATTAGCTAGATAAGAAACGTCTGACTCAAAATCCTGTGTCCTTTCCACTGAAGAAGAAATGACTTTCATGTGGTTATTACAACCACCAAAAGCTAAAAGGCAACCAATCTATAACTGACAGCTTTCATCCAGATTCCACCTGAGCGTCTTCAGTAACAAAGGAGTTCACATAATCTGAATTGTCAATGTTCTTTTTTAAAATGTGGGTCCTGGAATGGCACCCAACAATCCAACTGTGTCCGCAGTGTGTGTCACATTCTTTCTTATGTAGTTATTTTGAGGTTAAGTGCCTTTTGCCGTCAATAGATCTTGGCTCTTTGAGAGGGGGTACCCTAGGAAATTAATAATTAACATTTATTGAGCACTCACCACGCATCAGACACTGTTAACCATGACTGGCTACACAGGCATACAACCTGTGCAGTCAACCCCACACCTAGCAGAGCCCTGTGCTTGGTTTATTGCTCTGCTGTTACCCTCTTAGTAATTTCGAACAACGGGCTCCACACTTTCCTTTTGCCTTTTATGTAGCCGATCCTGGTGCTAACTGATTACTTTTCTAGGTATTATCCCTTTAATCTTTACTAAAATCCTGTGAGATAGGTTCTATTAACCCAGTTTTCATAGTTCAGAAAATGGAAGCCCAGAGAGGTTAGGTAACTTGCTAAAGCCCACAATTAGGAAGTGGGAGAGCCGGCACCTGAATACATGAAGTCTGACCCTAGAACTCCCCTCCTCTTAGTTCCAAGGCTCTATTTCACTCATGTCTCTCCGTCCTCTTGCACTGCAGTATTCAGAAGCACACAAACACTTAATAAATAGATGAATAAGTGGATGCAGCACATTTGGTGTAACTTAGCTAAGAGAAGTGGTAACAAAATGGCTAAAACATGGATGCCAGTTCTGGTTTGGTTGTTTTTTTCAAAGTGTAGGGTCATGGTTCTAAAGTGGACTTGAAGTTCCATCCTCCCCAACACTGCAAAGTGTTTGGACTATCAGATTTCTAGTATCACTGGATCCTCAGTGGGGGTCTTTGAGCAGGTTCACCAACCTCTCTGAGCCTCAGTTTTCTCATATGTAAAAGAGGATCATAATCCCTCCTTAAACCATGCTGTTCTTTTCCTAGGGCCAAAAGGAAACATTAGGTTGCTGGTTACAACACATTTGAGCTAGGCCCTGGATAGACTATAAGGATGCAGAAGACTCTAGCTTGGTCCTTATGGAACTCAGACAGGCAGAGAAAAAATATGACCCAAATAGCTACCGTACAAGTAAGCCATCCTGTGGTGAAGATTCAGAATGTTGAAGGCACACTTCCCATCCCTTAAAAAAAATTTTTTTTGACATTAGGGACTATCCAGTGACTAGTCTGGCAACTCCAAGTGCCCTCAACCCCAATCACCAGTCCGTTCTCACAACCTGTCAGTTTTCCATTACTAAATCTCTCTGAAATTCATCCACTTCTTCCTGTCTCCACTGACACCATCCAACTTCATTAATTCATTCAACAAATGCTGGAACATCTACTATGTGCACCTACTGTACTCGATGTCAGAAATCACTGCTGTGAACAACACAGAAACTCTCATGAAGCTCATACCCTAGTTGAGAAAACGAACAAAACCCAGCAAAAGTGCTGGACATAACTAAAACAGTAGCGACCTTAGATAAAGTGGTTTACAAAGGTCTCTCCGGTGAGAAGACCCCAGGACAGAATACAACCCTTCTGTGCACGCACCAGTCCAACAGCTTGTCTCCCCACCTCTTAGACCCAATCTCCTCCTCACAGCAGTCAGTGACCCATTAAACACGTAAAGGCATCGTAACATGTTCCCATTGCAATCAGAGTTAAGACTCAAGTTCATTAGACAAAAAAAAACCGTTAACTACATTAGGGCACTGTTCCACTCTGTTCATTAAGCATGAACAGACAAAAAAAAATCTCTGCCCTAATGGAACTGACACGTTAGTGAGGGGAAATGAGAAAATACACATTTTAAAACACAGTAAGTCGGGGGGAAAGGGGAAATTGGAGAAAAAAAAAGCAGGGAAGAGTGATGGGAGATGAGAGTCAGGCTTCGACTTTTTTAATTCCTCAAGCGCTGTGGCCCTGCCTAACCACCGCCTTGTGTTGCTCCTCCGCTTCCTCAAGTACTTCAGTGCCTTACTCGCAATACGCTCCCTCTTGACTTTGCAGATGCTGTTTCCCTCTACCTGAACCAGCTGCCTCTTCTTTTCATCTACTCATTATTCCGCTTTCAGTTCAAACGTTATTTCCTTTGGGAAAACGCCCCACACTCGGCCATATCGTACTCTAGGCTTCCGCAGCACCAAGCCCCTCACCTTTAAACACCGGTCATATTTTGACTTTATAGGGCGTTAGCAATTGTTTGTTGTGCATAACTTCATGTAAGCTCCTTGAGGGTACAGCAGTTATTCCCTTTGGTCGCCGCGAATTCCGCGCTTAGCACGGAGCGCACGCCCTTGTGACAGGAAACCAACCTACTCGCCGAATACGCCGGGGGCCGGAAGGGTTGCGTTTCGTCGGAAGACCGGGTAGGAAACGGCGCAGGGCCAACCCGACAAGCAGCGTTCCCATCCGGGGCCCAGAGAGAGAACGCCTTCCCGCGAAGGCTGCCGGGAAGCGTGGTTTTTGAAGCGAGCGTATCTCGTCACTTGGGGCAAGTGCGCGTGCGCAGCCTCAGTCAGCCGAGGTGGGGAACATGGCCGTCAGGTTCCTGTGGGCGGTCCGGCGGCGGATGCAGCCCCTCCTGGCCTCGAGTGGCGCGTCAGATGGCAGGTAAGCGAGGCAGGCCGGGGATCCGGGACGTGAGGGGGATGCAGGAGAAGCGATCCGGAGGGGCGATTTTAGGCTGGAGGGCGAGAGGACCTACCAAACCTCTCGGCCGCTACGACTGGGCGCTCACGGCCCCATCTTACAGAGCGGGAAACTGAGGTCTACAGCCTTGTCTCCTTGCCGGGCCGAGGAAGGTGGAAAGATCCGAGGTCACGCCCTCGGAGGTGGGAACTGTTCTTCAGCCCGAGCGTCGATTGAATTGGGGATGTACCCTTCCCACCCCCTTCTCGACAGCTTTGGTGTCTGCGGGTAATTTGGGATTCTCTCCCAACACCCTGTGTGATCGTATCTGAGCTTTACTTTACCCATCGGTAAAAGAAGGCCGTTGGACTTGGTCTTTACAAACGGCCCTTCCACCTGCCTTAGGGAGTTTGAAGTTCCGGTTGCTACTTTTATCCATCGGTTGCGACTTTTACTGATCATTTATCATGCCGATTGCAGAACTATGGGTAGTTCTTTTTATTCTCCCGTTTAATTGAGGAAACTGAGGTTTAGAAAAGTTGAGTAACGTCTCCAAACTTAAATACTCGTGAAGTGGTGGAACCCAGACCGGAAACCAGTCAGGGCTGTAGAATCGGCCCTTTAAAATTAGTGACCAATGTTACTTATTCTTAGGGACTATTCCCCGTTGACAGTTTATTTATCGGAAAGAATAAAAGTTGCTGAGTAGGGGGATGGGTCAGGTTGGATCTCTGAAAAGTAAATTAAATTACGGTGAAATCCAGAAATTTTGCATAACTGTTACCTTTTTAACACACATGACCCAGCACTAGGATGAGAGGTTGAATTCCGGGTTTCAAGCTTTTTTTTTTTTTTTTTCCTAGTCTTTTGGACAGTTTTTGGTGTAGGGAAGTGATCAGAAGGAAAATGTTCCCTTCTAATAAAATTTCCCCCGACTCCAGTTCTGAAACAGTAGCAATTGAATGGATGTGCCGCAACTCCCACTTTCTCACGCCTTGGGCCCTGGCCGTGTGCCCTTTCAACTGGCCCTGAGGATATTTTGACCTCCTTTCAATTGGATAAATGTAATTTGTTAGGCGTTTAGGAGGAAGGATCTGTTTCACCCTGTGTGATGTGTCCCAGATCAGTGGTGACCAATTTTCGGACTAAAAATGTGTAATCTTGTGTCATAATAACTGAATTCAGGACTGGCCTGGAAGATAAAAGTAATCTTGCCCACACCCTTATACTGATGGTTCCCTCTTCCCTTTCTTGAAGTGAACTCCTTTACCCCCTTTAAACCTTTGCTTAAATTTCACCTCAGTGGCCACTTTTCAATATATACCAGTTTACATAAATAAACTATTTGTTTTAAAGACCTTTTGCGTTCACAGATTTCTTGATGGTTTTACTTCATATCAAATTATGATGATCCAGGAGGTGTAATGGAAACTTCCTTGAAAAGGGGGGTCAGAACTGCTACAATCCAAGATCCACAAACTAGCCCCTACTCTAAACTTTTTATGTGAACTGAACTATATATCTATATGATCTGTTTCATTCACCTGTATATAGTTCACCGTCCACAACATATAGTAAATGTTTTATAAGTTTTTGTTTGACTTGATTTTACATATAGGTGAGCTCCCAACTCATTTTCTCTTAGTGTAGGTTCTCTTCCATAAAAGCCTTGCTTTTACTTAGAGCTTGTGATCAAGAAGGCTTTAGAATTCCAGGCCTCACTCCAATTCGATAAGGTACCTTTACTGGGCTTAATTTTCCCCACCTATAAAATGAGGGATTGAACCTGAACTGTACGGCTTTTTGTTTTGAATTCTTGCTTCTGATATTGCCCTGCTGGTTCTAGGTATTATAATTTCTTTTTGTCTTGCTGACTTTTGTGTCCCCACTTCCAGCTATTTCTACTGCCTGATGCTCAGTATCGTGATTCAACAATACTAACTGTGTAATCTTGAGCAAGTCATAAGCCTCTCTGAGCTTCGGTTTTCTCATCTATAAAATAGGGATGATGATAGTATTTATCTCACATGTTGTAAGATGAAAAGATGATTTAAGTAAAACCCTGTCAACTGTGTCTGGCATTTAAGCAAGCACATTATAAGTGTTTGTATTATTACTGAGACTGAAAGCACTTTGTCTAGAGAGAGTCAATCTGGGAAACATTCCAGCCTCTGAACCTGGTTATAACTTCAGCTGTTTGTGACGGCATTTCTTCATAATGCACCACCTCCCTCCCACTTTAGGGGATGGCTGCATCCTTTCAGCACTGCCACCCAGAGAACCGCTGGTGAAGACTGCAATTCTGAGGACCCTCCTGATGAACTTGGGCCCTCTCTTGCAGAACGAGCCTTAAAGCTAAAAGCTGTTAAACTGGAGAAGGAAGTCCAGGATTTAACAGTGGGTAGATTTTATATTATCACTTCATATATTCTGTATCATATATCATATTTTCTATTATCTGTTTATATTATCTATATTCACATCTTTTCTCTGATTTAAATATCCATGTAAAGTTTTTTAAGTCAGTTTTTAAACTGTTTCTTCTAATTAGCTCTTTACCCCTCTTGCTAGATATACTAGGCAAAATAATCTGTACTAGTTCAAAAACATTACTGACTGCGGATACTCATCTCTTTTCAGTTCCCTGGTGTGTCACAGTACTTAGATACCTGATATTTTGGTAGCTTCAAAGGAGGTACAGTGCCTGGCATGTAGTACACACTCAATTAATATTTGTTGAATGAGTGAGGTCATTTGTCATTGTATTCTGCCAATCAGACTACCTCTGGCTTACTGTGCCAGTACTAGACTGACAGACTTTGAGAAAGAGAAATAATTAGAGTAATTCCAAAGCAGGACCACCCAAAAACGGTAAGGAGTTTGGAAGGTGTCTTGTGAGAGGAATGAAAGGAACCAGGGATTATAAGAATGAAAGAAGAAAAGACTAAAGAGGCTAAATAATTGCCTTCAAATAGATGACATATTTTTAAAACTTACTCTTGGCTATCCTAGAGTTCAGTTCAACAAAAGAAAGTTGAAGGGTGGCAGTGTTGCCTGAAGGTGAAAAAGAAAGCTTTTTCTCAAGATAATGAGCTTGAAAACAGTTGTTCTGTGTTCAAACTGGCAGCCTAAATGACAGCCTATCAGGGCCGCTCTAAAGAGAGATTCCTGCTATGACTGGGAATTTGGAGTAGCTGATCTAAGATTCCTACACAACTCCTGCTGTTGTTGTTGTTGTTTTAATAAAAATCTATACCAAGGGTGAAATTTGTAAAGTAAGCAAAAAGTTTCTTTTCCACCAATAGGCATTTGTTTTCTTATCATTTTGACTTTGCTTTTGATGCTCAGGTGAGATACCAGAGAGCTATAGCTGATGGTGAAAATATAAGAAGGCGAACCCAGAGATGTGTAGAAGATGCCAAGATATTTGGTGAGAGGTTTATTAATAATAAAAATACCTTTTAGTTTAAGGGCACTTACTAACAGTTGTGCACACTGAACTCAGCAAAAGACACATCTGGGTCCTTAACCAATCTATACCCTACCCTTCCTCTATCCCCCTAGGCTTTCTGCTCTGCTTTTTGGGAATGTTGTCAAGTGAACCATTTGCTAAAGTAATGTTTGCCTTTATTTTCCCCTGACCTTTGTTATTTTATTTTTCAAGCATGTACGGTTAACATTCTAGTGCCTATACAGGCAATTCTGTTTAACTCATTAATGAACAAGTGAATCATTAAGATGTTCAGAAGAGAATCCAAAGAGCAGACACATAGGCAGTCATAAATGCTGAGATTTGCTTCACATAAGCAAAACTGGTCCATAACCATAGTGCAGTAATCAACTGTATCTCCCCCAGACAGTTTTCACAACTATAGACAAAAATCATTTGCATTACTCTCAGTGTTCTACAGCTTGCTGAGTTATAACTCAAAGGTTCAGACTACGTGGAATCAGATAACCCTGAAAGCTGTGCTAGATTGAATCTATTTTTTCACTGATGGCATTGAATAATCTTTTTGGTACATTTCAAAGTCGTTCAGAAATTTTTTCCTAAATGCACCACTTCTTGTTCCGAATTTGTTCATGAAAATGTTAATTGAATAACAGGGATTCAAGAGTAAAGGGCAAATCTGTGATTACTTGCTGTACTCACAGTTTAATATGGAGCATTATACTTTGACTACACATAGAATGGAGTGCTTGAGGGGCCCTTGGATTCTATCTAGTCCAGTCTCCTCTTATAGGCAAGCTAGGAAAAGTTATTTGACGACAGGCGTAGATATGATTCCATTGATTCCTGATCCCTAATGTATTATTCTTTCCCTTATATCACACTCCTTCCTGTTCTCTGGATTTTATCCGCTATCTGTACAGGGGATTCACTCCATTCCTGTCCTGTCCAACCCTAGTCCTTTGGCTTAGCCTTCTGCTTTTCGTTCAGTGCTATAGATATCACGTTTCAAGACTTTGAGTAAATACTAACCCCCAAATTGTATTCCTGAATAGCTAAATACTGACCCCAGTTGTGTTCCTGATATTTCATCCAAGTTTTAGTCTCATATTTCCAGCTATCAGGGCTCAGTGGCCAAGCCTGCCACCTGTTAGTCCATAAATACAGTTCTGAATTTCATCAGAAAAAATTTGTGGAAATTTATTTTCTCTTTTGTTAAATAGTCACCTACATAAGATGCTTGATTTTGCCTCTTGTCCCACAAAACGTAAAATATGTACTATATGGACCTTTAGAGAAAAAGTCTGCTGACCTCTAACCACAGGGAATTTTTGTAGCAAATAGAACAATTGTGATAAGGGGAAGACTTCCTGCCTGCTTGAGGGGAGCAGGGTGAGTTGGCTTACCAGAAGTCAAGCTTCGATGCATGAGGAACTGGCTTATGTCAGTTTCCTCAAGAATTAATAAGGTTCTCAGGGACAAATACTTATTAAATAAACTCAAAAGAATTTGGTAATCTAATTTGTTAATTTATAGAGAAAAATGTGTCAAGCAAAACATGCCACATAAGTCATTTGCTTGGGTCATTTCTTCTTATGGTCAGGAATACTTAGAAAATTGAAGATTGCTCAGTGAGCATGGAAGTAGAAAAAAAGAAGAAAGCTTTCATTGTCATTTAATTAACATACAGTGTAGCATGATGACTATCCTCCTTCCAGGGACAGTCTTGTCTCAGTAACCCATTTTCTCTTAAACAGGTCACAGAGATCCTTTTTTTCCCTCTAAGAAATGTTGCGGACACCAACCATCTATTGAAGTAAGACAGTAATAGGAATAGGATCAGAGACTGAACCCCTCACTGTACAGACAAGAGAACCTAGGCTTCTGTTTACCCAGATTCATACAGCTTTACTGACTAGAAGCCAGGACTTTTTGTACCATGGCAGTGTACAAATCAGTCCAGCAACTTACAGCTTTCAAATTCAATTTGAGTATTTGTCTTCCTTTGTATAGCCAGGGAAAGCCTTTGATGTCCCTGATTGATCTTTATCAGACATTCTTTCCTCTTGGATGTAATTCCAAATTTTATCAGTATACTTTTCAAACCTTTAGCTAATCTCTTCTACCTTTTCAGCTGATGTCATTAACAGCCATTAATATATATGGCTACCATCCCTCATAGTGATGGGAGAGGTATCTTGTGGAACTCACCAAGTCTAGTTCCCTGGAAAGGCCTGCTGCTTTCACTCTTTCCTCTCCATTGCCTCCTCTCCTACTCCAGACCATATTATACCAAGATTACTTCAGTCAGCTCTCTTCCATTTCTTATATCTTTTCTTCCCACCCATCTGTGATGCCCCCAGCACCCCACATTCATTGTGTATGTTACTAGACAATTTGACTCCTCTTCAACTTGTTTTGCTCAAGAAGCTATAATGGATTTCTATTACCCAGAAGTTAAAGGTAGAATTTTTGCCTCTCTGTCAGTCATTCCTTCCCATCCAGGCAGTACATACCTGGGACATCTCTCCTCTGTCATCATCTCTTTTATTGGCTGTCTGCTTTGACACAGGGCCTTAAACCTGTCGCTGGACTAAAGCTAGATCAACAAAGTCCTTCGCCCCTCACCAGCTCCTACCAGGGCCTTTGTGTTACCATAGGTATCTGTGATGATGATATTCCTTATCATTTCTGTAAGAAGAATGAAGAATGCAGCATTGGGAGTAATGAGATTTCTCAACAACTGAGTTCACTTTTATAAAGTTTATGTGACTCTAAAAAGATGAGACAAGCTTGGTGGCCTGTCTCCAGCAAGTGTATATAACTTCATAGCAGGCATTAAGAGACTTACCTCATCCGTGGAGTATATTTTTTTCCTGTTCTATTTAGCTAATCCTCAAGAATAAACCACTCTTTGACTCCTCCTTAGCACAGTCTTGTCAACTATTCTTTTATTATTCCCCCATCAATGAAATACTAATGTCTTGTTCCTATTGAGAATGTATGCCTTTCCACAAATGAGACAGGCGGGAATTTTCAAAATATACATAACTTAGTACTAAAGGTGAATAGCAACAAAGATACAAGAAGCATATGTCAAGTTTTTAAAGGACAGGTTTCTGAACCTTTTGTATATAGTCTCACCTAGTTCTTGGGTTCTAACCATCTTCCCCATTTCCCAGAATGCTTCTAGTCATATGCCTTCCAAGAGAAATGCTGGCTCGTCAGTTGGGTTTCAGGGGTAATCATTGGTGATGATCCCTGAATCCTTTGTGGCAATTTCTGCATTTCCTGGGGTACCCAGTACACCAGCCAGCTCTCTGAGCCTTCCCCAAACTGCACCCTCAAGAGCAGAGTGGTTTCCTCACAAACAATAAGAGTATTTGGTTTCTCTGTAGGAATTCAGAGTTTCTGTAAGGATTTGGTGGAGGTGGCAGACATTTTGGAGAAGACTACAGAGTGTATTTCTGAAGAAACAGAGCCTGGGGACCAGAAGCTCACTCTGGAGAAGATCTTCCGAGGCTTGTCACTTTTAGAAACAAAGCTGAAAAGCGTGTTTGCCAAACATGGCCTGGAGAAGATGACACCCATTGGTGACAGATATGACCCTCATGAGCATGAACTCATCTGTCATGTGCCAGCTGGTGTTGGGGTGCAGCCTGGCACTGTGGCATTAGTAAGGCAGGATGGCTACAAGCTTCATGGCCGCACCATTAGACTCGCCCAGGTGGAAGTGGCAGTGGAGTCTCAGAGAAGGCTATGAATGGGCCCAGAGGAACTGAAAGTTCTCCCGGAGTGCAGTCACCTGTGATTCCTTTATTTATTAAACTAGGTTCGTATTGTACATGAGGTACTTCATGTGATCTGTTTTGGATTTAGTCATATTGGCTTTATTTCTAAGATACTCTTTTGATTTAATGTGACCTGTTTGGTCTCATCAGAAGTCTTGCCATTGGGCATTTGAACAATGTGACAGGTGTTCCTGTGGCCTTATCAAAATATGTTTAAGAAAATTATTTTTAAATTGGTACTCTGATGACTTTCAATCCAAAATTTTTTTTAAAGGTGGAAATGAGTATATGTTTATGTATTTTCAACTAAATATTCCTTACTAATGGTCCCTATAAAAGGAATTGTATAGAATCTTGTATTTGTGGAAAAAGGAGATGGTAGGGATTGGTTTAACATTTGGGTACTTAAATGATAAAGCTTTATAGTTGTATGAATTTAAATCATTTCGGTTGATTTTTATGCACGTAGATTTTTCAGGACTTCCCATTTTTATTTTATTTTTCTTTTAGCCATCTTTTGTCCTTGTAGTTCCTGCCAGATAGACTTCATATTCACACTCATTGTCCCTTTTCAAATCCCATTTACAAGGCTAATGGCCCAGGCAAGACTTGGAAGGCAGAGACTGGCAAGAAATCAAGATACGAGGTCCCTTTCAAGCAAGTATGGCCGAGAAACCTTGTGCTTTCTTTGTTATCTTCAAATTGTTTTCAGCCTCCTCCCTAGGTATATAATCATTTCAGGGAAATTGAGGCAGCACCAACAGCTAAAGACCTAAATTGGTCTATATAGGTAATTTACCCACAACTTCTCTTTCCACCAGCCCTTAAATCCTCTGCCACTTTGTCAGATTTACCTTATGATCCTTTATTAGATTACGTGGGGAGGTGGTCAGGACAAAAAAATGTTAGGGTCCCATGATTCCTCATTAGTTATGCTAGGTTTGGGGTGTTTTTTTTGGGGGGGGGTACTCACAATTCACTACCTCTCTTACATTGACAAGCTTTATTTCCTAGTTTTTGTGTCTGTCTTATGTCACATGTGTAAACATCTAGCTCCCCTTTTATGTATTGACCTCCTAGAGTTAATGAGCCTATGTGTATATTTTTTATTTCAGTCTTGCTTATAGATAGTGTTCTGTAAAAAATTTATTCAATAAATGAGTTAGTGAAAGAATGAGATATAGATATAGATATATATCTATATATATATATATATCAATTGGACATTAGAAAGGAGGTCATATGGTTATTTTAATGTTAGAAGCAGCCTTCATGATGATCTAATCTCACCCCTTCAGCTTCTTCTGAAGTATGAAAACATAGTCCTTTTAGGACTAGACTCAAAGAAAAAAAAAATCTCTAAAACTAGTAAACTAAATTTTAGTGAGAACTTAAGTAAGAAACAACTAGATATTAACTTCAGTCATTTAAGATTCAACAGTTCTATAACAAACATGCAAATATGTCCCCAGCAGAGAATTAAATGTTGTTAGGTGTCCAGATTGCCCAGGTTTAGGTTTAAGTTACTTACCCATAAAATAAATCCATTTCTACTAGAACTCTATGACCCCATTCTGTGGGGTGGTGAAAGTTATCCTCTTAGACATCATAGGTAGTTCTAGCATACTACACAAGCATGTATCAACAAAGCATCCCCCAATGAGTCCTACCACCTCCGCCAGATTTAGACACTTAAAAAAAACAAATACATGCTTCTAAGATGCAAGCAAAAGACTGTTGGTGAGATTTTAAAACCAGAACCTCTTTTGGCATTCCACTAAGTGCATACTGTAAATATAATGAGCAGTCAGATTTCACAATAGGAATTTGTCTTTTTTTGCCTTCATTCCTTTGAGATTGACAAATAGTGAGGACAAGAAAATGAGCCAATTATGATTTCCTTTGTGTTCTTGGATCACTAGCTATCATTACCAGTGAATTAGAATAACTATAATTTTAGGTGTGGAATGTTCTGATTACTTGAAGAGTTTTTAAATATTCCTTGCAACCTCCTGTTTTAGCAAGTAGACTGAGAATAATTTTAGATTCTTCTATTATTCAGTAGTTTTGCAGACTTAAAAGTATAAATTTAGAAGATGGAGCTATAACAGTGAGAATCTCAAAATGCTGAAGGGCTTTCACGAGCCAGCGCAGCATAACAGAGCATATGCTTAGTAGGCATCAACTTGAACATAATTCCCAGCCTAGTCACTTCACTCTTCTGAGCCTGCTTCCACGTTTGTAAAATGGTTATAATTCTCAAAATATTGCGAGGATTAAGCGAAATGTGCAAATTGCCTATTACAGTAGGCCCTCAAATATTTATTTTTATTGCCTTTTATTATACACATTGTTTTTCGTATGTTTTTATAGTTGCCTAAAGTCTAGGGGAAGGGAAAGACTGGTTAAGTGGTGCTTGACTATAAAAAAAAATTGTAAGCTAATCAATCACAGTGAACTTATTTTCCTTTTAGCTTCTGTTTTTTGTGTTTGTCTGTTTTAACCGTAACAAGGAAATCTACATTTTTAGACTGGAGAAATAAGAAAATTGTTTCAGTGCCCTTAATTATTTTCATCTTGATGGTAAAGTAAAAAGACATCATTGGCTTGCAGACGATATGTGTAAGGAAGCTTTGACTTATTTGAAGAGGGATCTTGGTGCTTTAGTACTTGGATTTTACGAATCTTTTGTGGATTTTCCTCACTGCCATAAAGGAATTATTCAGTTTGATACTGATATAAGCTTGTGGTGCTCTTTCATGGCAAAGGATTTAATAAGTGAAGAAAGGTTCTTAAACACTAAAGCAAAATCTAATAAGGAAGACTAAGGATGAAATATAATCTTCGGAAACAACTTTAATAAAACCTTCATTGAAATAACTGTGTTTCACGTGTTTAGTGTCTTTGTCTGCCAGATTCATATTGTGTATTGACGTGGTCACTTCACTGATTGCTGACTCACCTTGTTGACACTCAGTGGAGGTACCAGCAGCCCAGCCAAGTGGATGCAGTGTAGGCATTCCACACCTTGCCTTGGTGTTGAAGTCTTGTCTGTTCTTCTACCTCCTTGACTTGCTTCCTTCTGATATCTATGTATTTCTTAGATCTGGACTCCTGTTTCTGCCTTCCTCTCTGGCACTGCCTTTTCTTGTGCTCGCTTCTTGGTTCTAATTGTCTTACCTGCTTTAATCGTTTCACTTGAACTGCAGGACTTCTGACCATCCTCTCAACCAGATTACTGGCATGTGGCCTCCTGCTTCCATAAGCCCTTCCCCAACCTTTGCCTGGCCTTTCCTTTACCTCTGCTTCTCCACTGGCTTCCACATACCCAGCCTCCTGGCTAAGTGCCCCTCTTTGGAACCAGCCTTTCCTGTAGTTTTGGCCTTGCATTTTCATCATTCTTCCAGTCTTGTCTGCATACCCTGGCTCCATAATCCATTGTTCCTCATACTCTCAGTGCTAGTTTGTAAGTATATTCTTATTCCTGTCCACTCAGACTTTGTCCACATTCTCAAATTCACTGGAGGTTTTAAAACACGACTCCAAAATCTCCTTGAATCTGGACCAATAGAATATAAGGGAAGTGACACTGCTGGTTTCTGACCCAAACCTTCCTGTCTCTGGATGCTCACTCTTGATACCCAGCCATCAAACCAAAGAGTGAGCTCAAGTAGCCTGTGGAGTGGAACTGAGGGCCATGGCTGAGCTTTCAGCTGACAGCCAGCACCATCCTGCCAGCCATCTCAGTGAGCCACTTTGAAAGTGGACTCTCCAGTCCCCAGTGGAGCAGCCCCACCTGACATAACATGGAACACAGATGAGCTGATCTCACTGATCCCTGCCCAAAGTGCAGATTTAAGGGCAAAATAAATGATTGTTACTTTTAACCACTAAGTTTTGGGGTGGTTTGTTATGCGGCAATAAATAACTGATTGGGTCACCCAACCTCACTCCCAGTCAAACTACTAGTTTTGCACCTCGGCCACCAGAATTATGCCTCCTTGCTTTTCCTCTTAAACAGCCTTTTTGAACTTGTCCTACAACTTTGAGACACATCATCGATGTGTTGTAGGATTGGAAGAACTTCCTAACAGAAGAAAATACAGCTCTAGAATCTAGAGTTACCGAGGACCCTAAAATTAAAAGCAAAGTAGAGTCAAGTTGAGTTTTAAAGTTAATATGATTTTACCCTATCAAAATACTGCAAGAATTATATTGTTAGCACATAAGAGAACATGGACAAAGTGATGCTGAATGCTTGTTTTAAAAGATAATTTAAGGCACTATCTTGAGTCTGGAAATGAACTTAAAAGGTTTTCCATTCTAACACAAATACTGCCAAAAAGTCTTTCTTTTTAATATGAGAAATGCATGTTTATTCATCTACTACTTTACTAGTAATCTAGATTGCCCTGTTAAGACTCACAGAGCTGGTTGGAAACTCAGATCTATGCCCTTTTACTATTCTCCGAGTCCCTTCCATTTCTTCTCTTAGCCATAATCTGACTGAATAAACATGAATTTTCCTTATTTTATCCTGAAACTCATCCCCAATTTTATTTTCTGCTAGAGGAAATCTGTCCTTCATAGTGTGGTAAACTAGCCACAGTGAGCTGCTCTTGTTTTCCTAGAGGGTGAAAATGGGAGCTTATCCCTTCCTTCCCACCTTTCCTCCCCTATGAAAGGAGAGTGGATGAAACTCTTACCTTTTGTTTTTAAGTAGAAGGCAGAGACATAAACTGTATGTCAGAACTGCAAATACACGTAGTAACTAACAGCAGTCTTGAAAGCATCTGGCCTTGTTTCAGCATATGCTGAAACAAGTAGCGTCTAGCCATCCCGACTGCCTGACTGGTCAGCAATTTCCAGCACTTGCAGACACTGCCAAGTGATTTCACATCCCTTATCTCACGTGATTGCCACAACCACCTAGAAAGGCAGAGCACGGAAACAAAACGAGACACAGACAAAAGCACGCTACAGAGCCACTAACGCTCAGAGGTTGCATTTGAACCGAGATCGTCAAAGCTTCAATTCTTTCTCTGCCGTCAATCCCCCCAGAGCTGGGCCCTGGTCCTGAAGCTGAGCACTCGAAGCGCGCACACCTGCGCCGGAGCAGGACGAGCCAGCCAATGAGGAAACCGCATCCAGGAGGCGGGACGGAGAAGCTGCCAATGACAGAGCCTGTCCCCAGAGAGATGCGGCTAATGAGAGCCTCCTGCCGGAGAGGGAAGGCTGCTTGTCCAATGAGAGGCTGCGACCAGCGAGGCTGGAAGACGGAACAGCCAGTGGGGCGCCGGGGCGGGGCGGGGAGCCCAGCGCCAACCCGCGACTGCCCGAACCCCGGCGTGCTGCCCCAGTCGCTGCCCGCCATGGCCCGCGCTGCCCGGCTCTTCGCCGCGCTGGCCGCCCTCCTCGCCGCCGCCGCTACAGGCGATGCCCGGCCCAGCAAAATCGGTGCGGGAAGGACCGGGTGGGGTGCTGATCTGGGGAGGGCTGCGAGGGAAAAGTGTTGTGAGCCGGGAGCCTCTGGATGGGGGAAGGGGAAGGCAGCTGGGCGAGGGAGGGGTCCTCGGGAGAGGAGCTGGGTGGAGAAGAGCCGAGGCACTGCGACTGGGCGAGGAAGGGGACCGCAGTAGGCAAGGTGCTGATGGGGAGGGAGGCGTGGGCTTGTGTCCAGGGCTACCTGGGGCGGAAAAGAGGCTTGGGGCAGGACTGGTCACCGATCTTACCGGAAGGTCCAGGGACACTGAGCATCTGCCGTGGATCTGGCTCTTTGCCAGGTGCCCCCAGGACAGAGATTCTGGCCTCTCTGGTTGACGTCATTCACACAGGTTTATTGAGGGTTGTCTGTGTAGCAGGCACAGTGCTCCACAGTTCCTGTGTGGAGAAGAGACTGCACAATACAAGGAAGTTAGTACTAAGGCTGAGAAAGCACTGTGACTACAGAGGAGGGGCACTTCACCCCAGTCTTTGTGGGCTCTGGGAGGGCTTCCTAGAAGTAACATCTAAGCCAAAACCTCATGGAGGGTAGGAGGCAGTTCTAGGGGAGACAGAACCCATGGTAAGTCCTCTGGGGATAGATTTGCTGAATGACGAAGTGGGGGATTTTTAACAGCAGTCTTCTTACTTACTTGCTTCCTTTTGAAATTTTCAAACATAGACCAAAGTTGAATGAATTGTACAGTGATCACCTGTATACCCAGCACCTAGATTCTGCCGTTAAGAAACTGCTACTATATTTGCTTTATCACATACCTATCACATGTGCATTAATCCATCTTACATTTTAATACATTTCAAAATAAATTGCAGACATCAGGACATTTTGCTAAATACTTCATCATGTATATAATTGACTAGAATTTCATATTTGTTTACACTTTTTTCCTCTTAACATTTGTCATTTTAACTCTACATGAATGAAAGGTTTTCAAGTCCCTCGTATATAAAATTCCCATAGGCAGAGATGCTGGGCTTCTGGTGTGAAGGAGAAGGAGTCCCTAATCCACTAGGCTGCCCTCTGTGCGCTCTAGGTGGCAGGGAGGGATGCCCCATGGGAGCACCACAGACTTAACAGGGCCAGTGCAGTGCTAAGGTTTGGATTACCAAACCACAGCTCAGGCCATAAAGGGTTAAGACAGGCTGAAGCGTGCCAGAAATCAGTTTGGGACTGAACATTTAGGGTTTTCAGAGGAAAGAGAATCCTGAGGGCTGGAGTGGCCAGAGAAGGCCTAATGGAGGAGGTGGATTTGGAGCCAGGGTTTGAAGGATGGGGAAGAATTAGGCAGGCAATGTCTTGAGATGCAGGGCCTCCCCCATCTCTTGGGAAAGGGCAGCAGAGCAGGACATTTCCCACTGACCAGTGAAGAAGGGGCAGGGCCTCCTCACAGCTCTACCATTTCTGGCAACGCAGAACTTGCTACCTTCCTCATTCCAGCCAGCCCTACCCACCTCACCCCAGGCATCATCAAGGCAGGATACCTGGCAATGCCATGCTGCCCTGTAGCTTTCCTGATTTTCCTCAGCCCTCTGACAACAGCCTCTGTCTGTCCTTGGTGGTTTGGACTCTACCCACAATGGGAACGAGGAGCTTCCTGTTAAGATGGCTTAACCCTCAGGCTGCTGCATGATCAAATCTGAACACCTCGGTGTGGCACTGCACCCTTTTTCTTTTAATTTATTTATTTTATTTATTTATTTTTGGCTGTGTTGGGTCTTCATTGCTGTGCGCGGGCTTCTCATTGCTGTGGCTTCTCTTGTTGCAGAGCACAGGCTCTAGGCGCGCGGGCTTCAGTAGTCGTGGCACACGGGCTCTAGAGCACAGGCTTAGTAGTTATGGCGCACAGGCTTAGTTGCTCCGCAGCATGTGGGATCTTCCTGGACCAGGGCTCGAACCCGTGTCCCCTGCATTGGCAGGCGTATTCTTAACCACTGCGCCACCAGGGAAGCCCACATTGGACCCTTTAAACTCCCCCATAGTTCCACATGTGGCCTGCTCATGCTGTTCTCTCTGCAGAGAATGTGTTTCTGCTCACTGGCAAAGCCTATTGTCCTCCAGGGTCGTGATCAACGTTGCTTCCCTGTGAAGCCTGGGGCCCACACCCTCAGGCAGAATTCATTGCTTCCTCAGGATTCTCTGGAATCCCGCTGTTGCACTTGGTCACACGTTGTCATTGCTAACAGTGCATGAGTCTGTCCGCCCTCTCCCCGCCTATGCTCAGGGGGACCGGAGCTCTCCCTGTTTGATTCATCCTATGTCCAGCACATCTTACCATAGACCAGAGAGTGGGTGTCAGTTTGTGGGTGTTGAATGAGCTGACTCTCAATGAGGTGAGGTCTTCTG
Source organism: Eschrichtius robustus (assembly GCF_028021215.1). Taxonomy (NCBI): domain Eukaryota; kingdom Metazoa; phylum Chordata; class Mammalia; order Artiodactyla; family Eschrichtiidae; genus Eschrichtius; species Eschrichtius robustus. The sequence goes on from NC_090825.1 coordinate 125,906,775, forward strand.
CTTCCCTGTAGTCCTTGGGCAGCTTCCAGGCCTTGTGATAGCAGTTTCTCTGGGGGGAAAAAAAAAAAAGGGGTAATTTGGGGCTTGGTCGAAAATGGAAGTGGTAGGGAGCACATTGGTTTAAAAGGTTAAGGGCATTCTTGGAAGTGGCTTTGTAAACACTGAGATGAAGGAAGTAGTTTGTTCTTTCAAGATGCAAGAAATAGTGAGCTCTACTGCCTGCCAGGATCTGGGGACACAGGGACCTGCCCTCAGACCTTAACAGATCATTTGAGTATAGTGTGCCATGGACTAGGCCAGGGTAAGGAGAGTGCTGTGGGACTATGCAGGAGGGACACTTGTCTTAGGCGGGTCAGGCAAGCCAGCTAAAAACTACATACAAGGGCCACAGAGGTCAGTGAGGCAAAGGGTGACAGAGCATTTCTGACAAAGGAAGCAGTGAGGGCAAAGGCACAGGCATGAGAGAGCAAAGTCCCATGCTCCACAGCAAAAGAAGTCAAGACAAGAAGGTGGAGTGTTGCAAGGGTGAGGCAGGGAATGGAATAAGTAAATGGAGCCCAGATCATAAAGAACCTTGTATTTTTGCCTTCTTGACAGGAGCCTGTGGTCTTAGGGCCCAACATGGGTCTAGTAAGGACAAATCACACCAGCTTTATCTCATTCTCTTTTTGAGTAGGTTATAAGACTGTCAGATGAGAGGAAAGATGTGTCTTAGATATGTGGTGGGCAAAAATTGTGGGTAGCATGGCCATCCATTTCAGTAGTTTCATAGCTGCTTTACTGTCCTCTCAGTGCTATGTAATGATTACTATCTGTTTGGTCAGCGGTTCCTAGCAGCACCTCAGAGCCCTGTCCAATGAAACGCTTTTCTCAGTGACTTGGATGAGACTATTGATGGTATATGAACCAAGTTTGCAACTAACAGGAAGGCAGGAGGCGTAGTAAAGACAGTGGGTAAGACCCAAAAAGACGTCAACGAGCTGAAACTTCGTAACAAGAGTTCAAAGCAGAATAGATGTCCTATACGGTGATGAGCGACCCATCACAGGGTGAATTCCAGGCTCGGCAAACACAGATGTGGAAATGACTTATGTGTCAGTTGGGAGGTTGCAATAGACCAAGGGTTGGCTGACTTCTTCGGTAAAGGGCCAGAGAGTAAATATTTTAGGCTGTGCTTACAGTCTCTGTTCCAACTATACTCAACTCTGCCTGGCATGAAAGAGCCATAGCCAATAAGCTAAAGAAAGGGCGAGGCTGCATTCCAATAAAACTTCAGCTTGCAAAAACAGGCATCTGCCTAGATTTGGCCCTAGGGCTGTAGTTTGACAACCCCTGGATTAAGGAGTGGATTCCAAATACAAATCTAACCTAATGTGCCTGTCGGTGACCAGGTTTTCACCAATTCGCAGTGAAATAAAACTAGAGACAATGTAAAGAGTCTGTATAAAACTAAACTTATACTTTTAAAATAAGCATCCTGAATTTTGAGATTCTTTCCTGTTCCTTTGCTGCTAACTTGTCTTTTTCTTTATAAAATAAGGGTTATAGTAGGTGGCAGTGTTCAGGTTGACCTTTGCTGTTTATTAATAGCTTTACTAAGAACGAGTCTGCAGATTTCCTTTTTGAGATGTTAAAAGCCTATGAGATGCAAATACCTGGGAACCACCGGCCCAGGAGGCTGAGAAGGTGTGACCCGCAGTCTCACGCCCATGCTCTGTCTCTCCCCACGCCTGCCTCCGGGGCCTGCTGACAGCCGTGGTTGGAGCCGGAATTGGGGGCTCTGCCGTGGCCCATTTCCTCCAACAGCACTTCGGTCCCCGGGTGCAGATCGACGTGTTTGAGAAGGGGACCGTGGGCGGCCGCCTGGCCACCATCTCGGTCAACAAGCAGCACTACGAGAGTGGCGCCGCCTCCTTCCACTCCCTGAGCCTCCACATGCAGGGCTTCGTCAAGCAGCTGGGTGAGTGCGCCGTCCTGGGGCTGGCGGCAGCCATTGGGCCCTTCCCAGATTACCCTGATGGTCAAGTCCGGAAGGTCATATAGCCCAATCTCCTCGTTTTACAGATGGAGCAGCTGAGACCAGAGAGGGGAAGGAACTTGCCTGAGGTTACACAGTGAGTTAGTTGCAGAGCCGGGATTAGAACTCAGGTTTGACCTCCCCCCCAGGCCAGTTTCTTTCCCTTTCAATTTGCTGCTTCTCAATAATCATAATCATAATGGCTTCCACATGGTGTGTGCTTGCCAAGTACCTGGCATCCTTCTAGGTGATACATAAGCATTACCTCCAATCCTCCCTACCAGCCTGCAAGATGGGTGTTGTATCTCCTCCCAAGGAAACTGAGGCTCAGAAAGCATATACACCTCGGCTAAGTCCCTGCAGCTAATAAGTGAGAGAACTGAGATTCAGCCCCAGCAGCATCTATCAAAACCACAAATACGGGGCTTCCCTGGTGGCGCAGTGGTTAAGAGTCCATCTGCCAATGCAGGGGACACGGGTTCGATCCCTGGTCCGGGAAGATCCCACATGCCGCGGAGCAGCTAAGCCCGTGCGCCACAACTACTGAGCCTGCGCGCTAGAGCCCACGAGCCACAACTACTGAAGCCCGCGCGCCTAGAGCCCATGCTCCGCCACAAGAGAAGCCACCGCAATGAGAAGCCTGCACACCGCAACGAAGAATAGCCTCTACTCGCTGCAACTAGAGAAAAGCCCACGCGCCGCAACTAGAGAAGGCCCAAGCACAGTAACAAAGACCCAACTCAGCCAAAAATTAATTAATTAGTTAAGTTTAAAAAAAAACCAAATACATGTACGGTTGGATGCAGAAATTCCATTTCTCAGAAGTGATCCTGTAGGTGTACCCGCAGATGTTCAGAGTGGCAGGCACACAAGGTTGTTCATTACAGCATTGTAATAGCAAAAAGTTGAAAATATCCCACCTGCCCGCCCACTGGGATCTGAGATTAAACAAAGTATTGTTTAAGTACACAGCCGACTGCTCAGCAGCCAGAGTGAGGAAGTCCTGTAGGCCCAGGTAGAGAACAGTCTCCAAGACACATATGTCAATAAGGTGCAGACCAGTGTATATAGTATGTGGGGTGAGGGGAGGGATAACTCAGAGATATGTACACATTTATAAGTGTTTGCACAAAATATCTCTAGAAGGATGCTGAAGGAATACACTTACTGGTTGCCTCTGGGTAGGGGAACTTCGTGGCTTTGGGACAGGAATAGGAGGGAAAGAAAGAAAAACCCTTGACTTAAGGCAGGTCCTATAATCGCTCAGCCTCACTTTCCGCATCTTTACCTGGGGGTGCTAACACCTGTTCTGCCTCTCCCGAGGCTGTGAGAAGATGAAGTGAGATACGAAGACCCAGTGCTCTGTAAGTTGTAGAGTGCAGGCAGTTGCCAGGAGCTGTGATTCCTTCCATGTGGCCTTGGTGCCCAGGGCTGCCATCTCAGAGCAGGCCCTGTTGGCTGTCAGCCCCTGGACGGTCCAGGATGACGTCTGAATTTCCCTCACTCGTGGCTGAGTGGACCCCTGTTGGAAAAAAATGTAAAATGGTACATTAGTTTAATTTTCATTTCTTTGTTGACTAGCCAGGCCAGACATCTCCCCAGTGTATTGTATACTGTTCTTAAACAAGCAGCACAGATGCACAAACCGTAGTGTTCATATTCCCTTTAATGGAGCCGATCCACGTGCATCCTTCAGGACGGCCCCTGAATTTAAGCTTCAGGCATTGCTAGGTTCCCCCGGGGCGGGGGGTCCTCCGAAGGGGACCTGAGGGCCTCCTCCTTGTCTCCTCAGGGCTGCGGCACCGGCGCGAAGTGGGAGGGAGGAGCGCCATCTTCAACGGAGAGGACTTTGTGCTGGAGGAGACTGACTGGTACCTGCTGAACCTCTTCCGCCTCTGGTGGCACTACGGCATCAGCTTCCTGAGACTGCAGATGTGGGTGGAGGAGGTCATGGAGAAGTTCATGAGGTAGGGCTGGGTGAAGCGTGGGGAGGGCATTCTAGAAGGAGAGAGGAAGAGAGGTGCCGGAGGAACCAACGTGACTGTACACTGTCCAAAAGGAAAAGGTACTTGCTGGGTGTGAGAATTCCGCCCAGGCTCCAAGCACGCCCAGCATCGGCAAGGTGCTTGCTTAGCGCAGCGGTAGTTGGTCTCTCGCGTTGTCACACTGGCATCCTCTTTCCCTCAGCTAAACTGGTAAATAAAAGCATGGGTTGCAAACTCAGCCACCTTTAAGGGCCCACCTGGGGTATGAATAAGTGAAGAAGTTGGGTGGAAGGGAAGGCTAGGGAGTGAGGGGCCCTGAAGAGCCAGGCCCCCCTCTGAAGGGGCGGCCGCTCTCTGCTCAAGCCACTGGTGGCCATGGGGGAATGCCATCTTCCAGTGTTTCAGAAGAAGCTGGAAATCCAGTATATGTGAAATCTCCCAGTTTCTCAGTGCACACAACCAATTCATCTTATAAGGCAAATGAAACATACCTGTCAGCCACAAGCAGCCTGTGGGCCACCATTTACAAACTCTTCTGTCCCCCAGTCCCACCATGAACAAACAGCTTTCTTTACCACCTGTCTCCTCCTTGGGTCCTGGACCCCTCCCCATCAACTCCAAATAACGAGGACAAGTGGTCTGTTGTCACCCTGTCCATCTCTCGTAATCCACTCACTCACCAGGATGGTACCCAGCTCTCCCCCACAGTCCTTCCTGAAGGTTCTCCCTGTTTCCTGGCCCAGATGCAGAGGCTGCAGCATCAGACACTCAGTCGTGGCCTCTAGACCTCCTTCCTGGTTTCTGGCACTTCTCTGCTCTTCCCACTCCTGTGACCATGCTTTTCATGGCACTTCCTTCTGTTCTCCGGGTGTCCCCAAAGTCATGTCTTCACTCCTCTTTCCTCTTTCTTATATTTTTCTCCCTTGTCAATTTCATCTAAACCCCCAGGGCCAAGTTCTCCCTTTTGTGGGAGACAGCCTCTACCTGTCGGCCCCCAGTTTCCCCTTAAGTTCCAGACCCACTAACTAATCAGTTTCTAACTGCTTTGTGGACACCCCCATCTGGGTGTCATGTCCGTAACCAAACTCAACACGTTTACAGAGCAGCCCAAGCAGAGGCAACTTTTCAAAGGCCAGCCGTCCGAAAGTCCATCAGCAGATGGTTCCAGGCAAATGCCAGCCCCTGAGATTGGGGGAGTTGTGGGAGAACAAGCCATTATCGAGGGGGTGAGTGGGAGGCCTGCTGGACCGAGCCAGACAACTTTGACATAAGGCAGTTGCCATCGGGTCCGATGCGGTCCTAGAAGCCACTTCGGGCAGAGCCAAAGTTGCTGGAGAGGGGATGTGTCCATGGGGGCGGGCATAGCCCACTGCTTGGCAGTCCCAGCTGAGTGAGAAGAGGACTGTGAGCTCAGGCAGGGAGTGGCTTGAGAGGTGACATGTTTGTCATTCAGCAGAGCCACGATGTGAAGCCAGGTCTGGTGGGATTCCAGAGTATTTGCCCTTCCCTCTGGGCTGTCCCTCTAAGTGAGACAGGCCGACCACAACCAGCGAATAGGCCAAAGGTACCATAACCAGCCTCCTCTCCCACCCACTGCATGGAGAGGAGGGGGCAGGTCCCTGCTGGGCCAGACCCAGCAGCAGGCAGTCAGCTGAAAGGCCTTCCTGCACAATGGCTCTGGCTCCACTTGTCTCCCAGGATCTATAAGTACCAGGCTCACGGTTATGCCTTCTCCGGTGTGGAGGAACTGCTGTACTCGCTGGGGGAATCCGCCTTTGTTAACATGACCCAGCGCTCCGTGGCTGAGTCCCTGCTCCAGGTGGGCGTCACACAGCGCTTTATCGATGATGTCGTCTCCGCTGTCCTGCGGGCCAGCTACGGCCAGTCAGCAGCGATGCCCGCCTTTGCCGGTAAGCCTCCAGCCCTCGGCCTGCCCACCTGCCCTTCCCTGGCCCTCCCTGTGATAACCTCACATTTACCTGGCTCAGTACAGTTGCCTAACCAACACTGCCGCCTCTGATTCTGGCATCTATCCTCCAAGCTGTCAGGAGATGGTATTCATCCCACTTCACAGACGGTGAAAGGGAGGCTCAGCTCTCAGGTCCTGTGTGTTTCTACCACTCCTGTTTGGATCTGTTTCAGGAGCTGTCCCATTGAGGCCTCTGGGCCCCTGGGTATTTATCTGTTAGAGCACCGCATCTTCCCAGCTTATTACTGGGGCAGGTGGGCACATGTACCACCCACCATCCTCCAGCACAGGCCACAAATCTGCCCGAGAGTCGTCAGGGCATGTCTTCCCCAAGGCATGATGACCATTCTGGGCCTTGAAAGATGCTGTAGGATTTTGCTGGGGTGGTGGAGGGGCAGAGAGGGGCATTCAAGGTTGAGGAGCTACATGGGCACTCACTGGCCTGCTTGGCTGTGTCCTTCTCCTCTCCCCCTCCTAACATGGAAGGCCCAGGCTCGGTCCTTTGTCCTCTTCTGCTCTCAACTACTTAGCCTCCCTTGGTGAGTTCAGCCAGTCTCAAGGCTTTAAATTCCACCCACCTGACTCCCAAATATGACCTCCAGCCCAGACCTCTCTCCGAAAATGCAGGCTCATGTGTCAGCTGCCACCCTTGTGTCTACACTGGAAGGGCTAATGGGCGTCTCAGACTCAGCACGTCCAAACCTGAGCCTCTGATCTTTCCCCTCAAGCCTGCCCCTCCCAGCGTCTGCCCAGCTTGGCTGGTAATTACTCCTTTCCATTGCTCCAGCCAAAACCTTGAATCATTTCTTTCTCTCATATCCTTTATGTCATATGTCAGGAAATCCCATCTGCTTTACCTTCCACGTATACCCAGAATCTGACTGCTTCCTACCACTGCCTCTTCCTTGGTCTAAGCCACCAACATCCCTCAGCAGGATTACTGCAACTCTCCTACCATGTCTCCCACCCCCCCGCCCACCCCATGGCCCCCCAAGCTCAATGCATCAGCCAGATGATCCTTTTAAAACAAAAGACAGATCCTGACAGGCCTGCATGTAAAACTGTAATGGCTTCTACTTTCCTTCAAGGAAAACCCAAAGTCCTTCTAGTGGCCTGCAGGGCCCTACATGGTCTAGGCCTCAGCACCTCACCGCTCCCTCACCCCAAACTAGCCACTCTGGCCTCCTTGCCATGTCTCCAACGTCCCAGGCGCACTCACACCTTGAGGTTTTTGTGTGGCCATCCCTCGGCGTGGAGCATTCTTCCCTGAGACACAATCATGGTAAACTCTCGCTGTCCCATGTCTTTGTGAAGATGTTGCCTTTTCATTGAAGCTGCCCCTACCCGTCCTGCCCTGCAGGTATCATCTTCCAGCAGACTACTTGATCGACTTATTTGATCTCCTCCCACTAGAAGGCAGGCTTTCCAATGGGAACCTCTGTCTCCTTCGTTTACTGATGTATCCTTACAATAGTGCCGACCATCATAGGCACTCAGCCCATTTTTGCTGAATAAATGAATGAAAAGGTTTATAATTAACAAGCACCTCCCATATGCCCAGGATACTATTCCTCTGGCTCTTGGCACTGCTAGCTCCTTCCCACCCTTCAGGTCCTGCCTAGTTTCACCTCAGCGAGACTACCCTGCTCACTCTGCCAGTATCTTGTATGTATCCTTCAAGATATCACATACCACACAGTTCACCCATTTAAAGTGTAGGATTCAGTGGCTTTCAGTATATTCAGAGTTGTGCCTCCATCACCACAATCAATTTTAGAACATTTTCACTGCCCCAAAATAAACCCCATACCTATAGCCATCAGTTCCCCAACATCCCCCAGCCTTCCAGCCCTAGGCAACCACGAATCTACTCTGTGTTGCTCTGGATTTGCCCATTCTGGGCAGTCTGTGTAAACAGAATCATACAATCTGTAGTCGTTTATAGTGGCTCTTGCACTGAGCCTAATGTTTTTACTTCACAACATTGTGAATTTTGTTGCAGTTATTTGTGTGTATCGTCTCTCTGTGCCCAGGGTTGGGAGGAGTCTTGGCCTGGGAGAGAGGCCCCGGTAGGACGGTGCTGGACTCTCCAGCCCACTGCCCAGTGGTTCTGAGAACCCACTGGCGGCCCTCCCTCCCCCTTTGCCCAGGAGCCATGTCGCTAGCTGGGGCCCAAGGCAGCCTGTGGTCTGTGGAGGGAGGCAACAAGCTGGTTTGTTCCGGTCTGCTGAAGCTCACCAAGGCCAACGTGATCCACGCCACGGTCACCACTGTGACCCTGCAGCAAACAGGTGAGTAGACAGAGCAGGGGCCATGTCCACTCCATTCCTCAACAGTGAACACTTCCACCTCCTCTGTCCCTAAAGCCCTGGTTTATGACCTGCCGGGGAGTGGTTCCCAGCACTGCCGAGTGACACCAGAGGGCACTGTTGCCCTGATTCAAATGTCAGAGCCAGAAAGCAGAGACTTGCATTAATCTAGTCCCATTCATTTGACCACCGAGGACTTTGAGCCACAGCCTTGCCCACGTTCCCCCAGCTAGTCAGAGGCAGAGCCAGAGAAAGAGCTCGTGTTTCCTGACTCCAGTCCAGGGCTCGCCCTGCAGCCACACCAGCACGGAAAGACTGGGACCCAGCAGCTGGAAAGCCCAGCTGCACCCACGGAGGGTCTCGTCCCCTCAGTGCAGGGCCCCAGATGGCAGGTAAGTGGGGAGAAGCTGAGAAAGAAGCGGGCTTTTGTGCTCTCTTCCCTCTCCTTCTAGAGGGGAAACCCTTGTACCATGTCAAGTATGAGAATGAGGTGGGCACAGGCTCTGACTACTACGACATAGTGGTCATCGCCACCCCCCTGCACCTGGACAACAGCAGTACCATCACCTTTGAAGGCTTCGACCCGCCCATCGATGTCGTCCAGGGCTCCTTCCAGCCCACCGTCGTCTCCTTGGTCCATGGCTACCTCAACTCTTCCTACTTCGGCTTCCCCGACCCTAAGCTTTTCCCCTTTGCCAGCATCCTCACCACAGACTTCCCCAGCTTCTTCTGCGCCCTGCACAACATGTGTCCCGTCAACGTCTCGGCCAGCTTCCGGCGGAAGCAGCCTCAGGAGGCCGCCGTCTGGCGAGTCCAGTCCCCCCAGCCCCTCCTTCGCTCCCAGCTGAAGACCCTCTTTCGCTCCTACTACTCAGTGCAGACAGCCGAGTGGCAGGCCCACCCCGTCCACGGCCCCCACAGCCCCCTCCCGCGGTTCGTGCTGCACGACCAGCTCTTCCACCTCAACGCCCTGGAGTGGGCGGCCAGCTCCGTGGAGGTGACGGCAGTGGCTGCCAAGAACGTGGCCCTGCTGGCTTTCAACCGCTGGTACCAGGACCTAGACAAGATTGACCAAAAGGATTTGATGCACAAGGTAAAGACTGAACTGTGAGGGCTCCGGGGAGAGCTGGAAACGTCCAGCCCCTGCTCAAGACGGATTCCCCCCACCGCAGCGGCCAAGGTTTTACAAGCCACACTCACCCACAGAGCCCTTCTCTGACCCCTCGTGTGTGGAGCGTCTTTTCTCTCCAGTGTGGGTCCTGGTGACCAACTCTCTGCCTCTCCATCTTAAGGATTTTCACAGTGTTGCTTCTTTTGAAGAGGGGAGAGTAAGAGAGGGGGAAGGACATTCAAGCCAATGTATTCATTTATTTATTTTTTTTAAGAAGAAATAAAAATCCATCTTAAGCTGCTTCTGACTTGGTTTTCTAACTAGGAGACAGTGATAACTATGGGAGGGAATATAAGGCAGAGAACTCTGAATCAAATTTCCTTATTGTTTTCCCCTGCCTACTCCCAGCATGTACCTGAGGCAACACCTACAATGAAACATATGTAACCAGCTGGTTACAAATAGAGGGAAGATGAGAAAACATAAGACAGGATTAAAGCTCTTATTTACTGTAGGCTTGCTAGATGCAAGGTACCTAGTTAAGAACTTAATAGACACCATCCAAGCCTCTAGACAACACTGCATATTGGAGGAGATGACTGTGGTAGGATACAAGGAAGAAACGGTTACCCCAGCAGAGCTGGCAGTATAGCCCCGAGCTTCCTGGTAACCAGTGGAAAAAAGGGAAACATACCAGGCCAAAGGAAGAGGGAAGCTTTTCCTTGGCACCTGGAAGAAGTGACCATTCTGTCCCTTAAGCAAGAGTTGAGGAGTAATACCGTGGATCTGTCTTATAAGAAAACAAATTCCCAGCTGGTGGAGGGCAGTCCTGCCTCACCCCCAAGCATTCATCCCAGAAGAGGATAGGGAGAAAAGAGGTGCTGAGATGGAGTTCTTCAGAGGTTGGATGCCCAAGTCGCATCCAGACCTGCTAAATCTGGCTCAGGGGAGGGCCCAGATCCCCAGGATGACACAACACTGACAAATGACATAGACATTGTAAACTCCCAACAGGAACAGCCCCAGCGGGCATCCAGCTAACTTCCCTCTTTTGGTAGAGACGGAGATAAAAAGTCTAAAGTGAGGAAAGAATTTGCCCAAAGTCTCTGGATGAGTTCACAGAACGGAGCTTAAATCTTGAATGTCTCCTTAAAAATTAATTGAATTCAGTATGGGGCAAAATACCCTTCAAGGAGGCAGAGGCCCAAACTGCCTCTGAAGTTGTTTTTACTATGCGGGAAGTGATGGTAGTAAAAGAGATGGTGCCTTTGAAGTGCAAGTAGCGTGCACTCATTGGTCATAGGAAATATGAGGCTGACACATCAGTAAGAATGCTTTTGGTTGCAGTAGTAGAAAACCAAATTCAAACTAGCTTAAGCGATAAAAGGGTCTTATTGGTAATCGTAAAACTCCAGGCACAGGGCAGGCATCGAGCACTGTGGAATGCCAGCGTGGCCTTCACTTCTCTCATGGTCAGAGATGGCTGCCAATAGCTCCCAGAGCCAGAGGGTCTTCTCCCATGACCCCTGAAGCAAAGTCTGGGCTCTGGGCCAAATTGGGCCCCTACTGAACCAGTTCCTGTGGCCAAGTGAATGCCACATGCTGATTGGCTTAGGATTCAGCTACTGCAACAGTACCTGGGACACAGGCGATAAGATTAAACTGATTGATTGGCTTAGAACAGTCAAGTCCCACCCCTGGGGTAGAGGTGGTCTCCAAACTCTAAGATCAGAGGGGTGGAAAGGGTGTTGGAGAGAGGTACACTGACAACCAGATTCAGGAGGGGGCTGTGCCCTCCCCTTCCTCTCAGGTCCAATGAAATCAGTATGTAATGACCTCTTACAGTATGTCATGGCCTGTGTTTGAAATAAGGGTGCTATGGGCTGTCATGGTGTAACCGATGATCACTGGTATTGGGCCAGAGAACCAAGGCCAGTACCAGACTTGTCCCTAATAACCACCCGTCCCTCGCATCCCTAAGGATGTGTGCGCAGAAGAGGCAAACCAGGGCAGATACACTTGATCCTCAGCCTGACTGCAGTGGAGCTGGCTGGTCCTTCAGAAACTTCCTTTATCTGGGTAGGCAGGCCTGAACAGCTCAGACCAAAAGCAGGCCAAAATGCCTACGGTGCCTGCTTCCGCAAGCCCAAACCTGAGAGCTGGATCCCACCGCCTCTCTGCCTACAAGGAGAGGCCAGAGATTCCTGAAGGCAGCAGAAGGGAGCATGGGAACCAGCCGGAAGCCTTGGCCCCAGGGCCACCCTAGCCTTCTCAGACCAGGAAAGAAGCCCCCAAGGGCCCACAGCTCTCTGGGAGAAGACAGAGCATTTGCAAAGACAGAGAGCGCCCTATAATCTGCCAAACAAAACAGGAAAAGAGACCACACCACCTCAGTAGTCCCGGGTGCAACACAGTAGACTTTTGACACTTCACCCCTAGACTCCACCCCTAGAGCAGGTGACCCAATCAAACTTTCAGCACTTTGTTGGGAGGAGGCCTGTGGAGGGTAGAGTTTGAGGTGGGTGAGGAATAGTGAGGGAGAGAGGAATGCCTTGCTCCTGACCCACCTTTGAAGGAGCCACAGGGGAAGCTAAGGGCAGAGCGTGGGCTCCCTCTAGAGGCTTCTGTGCATGCATGCATTCATTCATTCACCAAGCCCTGCACCCCTATTTTGCACCGGGCACTTGCTCGGTGTTGGACATGCAACGCTGAAGGAGTTAAATGAGGCCTCTGTTCTCACGGAGTGGGAGGTTCTCACCAGACAGTGGAAAACATGAAACCCACTTAGAGCAAAGGAGGTTCTGGGGTAGTGTAGACCTGCCTCTCCAAAGGTCCTGAACTCCCCGCTGCTGCCTTTAAACCACGGAACTGGGAAGGGCCAGCTGCCAGCCCAAGCTCACTAGGCCAAGCTCCTAAGTCACAGAATAGTAAAACCAGAAAAGACACTGGAGATCCCTAAGTCCCACCTGCTTGTTTCACAGATGAGAAAACCGAAGCCCAGAAAGAGGAAAAGGCAACATCCGTATAAAACTAACTGGCATTTGTTGAGCATCTCTGTGTGTCGGATGCTCTGGTAGGAGGAGGACAGCCAGAACCACCCAGATGAGGAGCTTCCCCACCCGATCCCTATGCCCTGGGCACCCGGGGGGCTCCCAGGCCCTTACCCCACAAAAAGGCCTTGGAGGCCATGGGTCCCTTGTGTGCAGCTGAAGTCTTAAGGCCTGGAGAGCAGGCTGCAGGGGCTTCAGAGAAGAGCAACCCCCCAGGGAGGAGAAGCGGCTGCTGAAGGCATCCGCACGCGCTGGCACATGAAGTCTATTTTCCATGTGTCTGGAACCAGGCCGAAGCTTCCTGGGGTAATTTTAACCAGTATCCACTCTAGAACAATACCAAAAAAGGTAAGTTACTTGCCAGCCCAGACAGGCACATACCTAACCACTGCCCTTTCATGAATTAGACCCTGAAAACATTCAGAACTAAAGCTGCTTTAGGCACTGAAGTTAGAGCAGCCAAGCAAAGTATTCCTATGCTGGTTGTTGGCCCTCTTATTGAAATTAACTGTAAAGTGCCAGCTATTCTTACCCTCAGAAAATAGCCTGAGCCCCTCAGCTGTCTTCAGAGAGGGAAGGTATTTTTAGCCCCTAGAACAGCTGACTTAGGATTTGCTGCAGGAGCTAGGAGGGCAGGGGAGGATTGAATTGCAAGGGGCTAATGGGAGAGGGGGTTGGAATTAGCATCCAGGGGTCAGGAGCCAGCAGGGGCTTTAGGGCAAGTCAGTCCACGCTGCCTTTTTGATCAGCAAAGGGTCTTGGTATAAGCCAGTAGTTCTCAAAGCGTGGTCCCCATTCCAGCAGTGTCACATCACCTGGGAACCACTGCGTTAGAAAGGCGAAGTCTCAGCCCCCGCCTCAAACCTACTGACTCAGAACCGCTGTGCGTGGGGCCCAGCAATCTGTATTTAAACAAGCCCTTTGGGGGATTCCAGTGCTAGCTATGGTTTGAGAACCACTGATACAGCAAACCATCTAGCCAGATCCCCTTGTGGATAAGGCTGGATGAAAGAATGATCTGCATTAATGTTCTCAACTCTTGAGTGTTTGTTCAAAGCCAGGAGTCTCCAGCCCAGAAAGACGTACCCACGTGAAAATTTAGGTGCTCGCTGGCCCCGGTTAAAAACCCCTGCTCTTTGGCAACCTGGAGGCTCTTCTCTGGATCTAAGTGTGACATGCAAAGAATCTGAGTTGAAAGAGACTATGTACATCATCGACTCTACCCAAAGGAGGAAACTGCTCCGAAATACTCTTGAGAGGCTTAGCCTTAGCTGGACCCTTCCAGAGACAGGGAGCTCACTGCTTCTAGAGGGACTCTTTGCAATGGCCCTTGACTTAACTGGGGAGAATCAACTCTTGTTCATTCCTAGATAGGTTTATACCAACCAAGCTCCAATAACGTGGCTGAAATATAGGCTTATAAACCCAAATTAAAGAAAGTAACTGTCCTAAATGGTAGACATGAATGCAATATCTTTGTAATAACCCATCTCAGCGCTGGAGAATACTGGGTGATGGAAAAATCCTCCTTCACATTGATCGAAATCTACCTCCCACCCGGTTTGGGCTTCAGAGCCACAAGGAACAAACCCAGTCTTGCTTTCCAAAAGACAGCCTTTACTTTTCATTGCCTTGCTCAGCACAGGGGTGCAGGGAGGGCTGTCTCAGAAGATGCAGGTGCAGCCCACGGCGATGGTCTCCATGACTGCGCGCTGGCGGCAGGGCCCGGTGCGTGGCGGCAGCGGGCAGAGGCGACGACGCACAGGCACCTGGCTGAACACAGGCACGCTCACCATGCTGCGGTCCTCCTGCATGGTGAAGGGGTTCACGCAGCCCAGACATAGGCACCGCGCCTCCGGCAGGTCTGCAGGAATGCGGCTAGGGTCATGGTTGATGCTGCGGGAAGGCAGGAGAGAGAGCACAGGGCAGAAGGAAGGTTGTGGGAAAGACAAAGTGGTGCCCAGCCCCGATGCCCCTGCCTTTCCTAACCCGGGTTTTGATTGCACAGCAAGACCGTGCCGTGCTGGAGGAAAGGCAGTGGGCTTGTGGACCTGCAGCGCATCCCCTGGGAGCTTGTTAGAAATGCAGAATCTCTCCCTACCCCAGACCTCCTGAATCAGAACCTGCATACTCATAAGATCCCCAAGAAAGTCATGGGCACAGTAAAGTAGAAGCCCAGCTTCGGAGGATCTTTATGGACCCTTCCAGTTGCCACATTCCAGGTATGGGAGCCACTAGCAACATGTGGCTGTTTGAGCTTAAAATAATCAAAATTAGCTCCCCAGTCACACTAGCCACATTCCAAGTGCTCAGTAGTCACATGAGGCTACTGGCTACCATATTGGACTTTACACTGTCACAGAAAACTCTGTTGAACATGCTCTTCTAGAGTCTCAGGACCTAAGTTGTGCAGCTAAAAATCTTTGGCCTGGGTTCATGAGTGAGGACCCTTCAGGGTCAATCCTTTTCTTCATTATTTATTCTCCACATATACACATGGCCCCTTCTGTGTGCCCAGGTGGTGTGCTGGGAAGGGGAGCTACAACCAAGTTAAGACACCACTCCTGTCCCCTAGGGGCAGCAGGTCTTGATTCCCAAGCCCAGCTGTGTATCCTAACCATGTGGAGATGTAGATAATGCCACTTGCTGGGCCTCATCCCTGGAGATTTTGATTGAATGGGGCATGAGAATCCTTAGATGATTCTGATGCAGGCACTGGGAATGGTCCCAGTCTAGCCTGAGAGACAGGTATGCACACAGCCAACTCAGTACTGCCTGGAAGTGCTGTAACTAGAGGTGTGTACAAGGCACTCGGAGCTGGAGGACGTGACATTTGGGGAAGGCCTTGCAGGCCCTTCACTGGAGACTTGGAGAACACAACGGCAGTGCCCTGCATGGATATCTCATTTAATAACAAGCCTATGACGTAGATATTATTATCACCTCCACTAACAGTTGAGGAATCTGAGGCTCAGAGAGGCTAAGCAACTTGCCCAAAGCCACACAGCCAGTAAAAGGCAGAGCCAGGATGCAAACCCAGGCCTCCAAATCCAAGGTCTTAGCTCTTACAATGACAGGGAGAGTGGGCAAGGCATCCCCTCCAGCCCGCAACACACAGCTTACCCACTGCTGCCCAGCCTGGCCTACCTGTAGCCCCAGGGCGACAGGCTCCTCTTGTTGGACAGCCACAGCTGCAGGTTGACCTCACACTTCCTCCTGGCCGGCTCAGAGCTGTTCCTCAGCTGGGCCACCATCTCCCCCAGGTTCCTCTCATATTCCTCCATGCGGGCATATGGCTTTGCCCGGGACACCAGGTCCAGCGGCACCTGGTGAGGCCCAGGGGCCAGGGTCCCAGGCCGCCCTTGCCCCTTCCTCTTGCCTTTGGTGTTCCTGGGCTGGCCCAGCCCCAGGAAGATGGAGATGGTGAGAAGGAATAGCTGGGGAGGAAGGCCACAGGTCAAAGGTGGGAGAGCCACGTCTCCCTCTGGGCTAAGACTTGGGGCCCAAGGAAGGGGGAAGGAAGAAGCAAGGCCTCTAGCGGGGCCAGCCTCACCTGTCATGCCCTGGCCTGGTGCCACCAGCCCACCACATGTGTACAGATGCATGTATGCACCACGCTCATCGCTAAGTCCTGTTGCACCTCTGAAAAATCTCCCCAGCCATCCACTTCACTATCTGTACCACCAGCCTCCCCTTCTTGGACAGCTCAACCAGCCTTCTACCTGGTACCCCACATCCTCCCCTGCCTCCTTCCAATCAATTCTCCACACCCTGGCCAAGGATGGGTGTTTGAAATGCAAACGTATTAACATCACCTGCCCAGGCCAGACCTCTGCTGAGTTCTCCTTCCTCAAATCACTCCTGGCTGCCTCTCACACCCGTGCTTCAGCCTCGGGCCTTCTCGCAAACCTTCCTCTCCCCGTGCTCCTTTCTGCACAAGGACCTTGCACAGGCTGTTCCCTGCAGAGTCCTGCCTCTCACCCCTCAGGTCTTGGCTCCAGTGCCACTTCCTTAGGGAGGCCTCTGTGGACCTTCTTGGGCTCTCAACAACACCTGATGCCTCTTGCGTGACTGCAGTCTTACGGTGCATACGTGTGATTCTTTTATATGTTGGGCCCACACCTAGCACAGGCTCCATGAGGGCCAGCATCGTATCTGTTTCCACACACTGCCTTGTCCCCTGTGTCTGCACGGTACTGGGCACTTAGGTATTCAGTAAACATTTGCTGAGCGAATGAATGCCTGTCACCATCCCTGCCCATCTGTCGCTTACAGTCTGGCAAGGAAAACAGACGGCGAACAAGAAAACGTGCACCTAAGCCTCGCTAGCAGCAGTGTGTGGATGGGACCACACAGCGTGTGGTTAGAGAAGAGCAGGGCCACCCGCTTAGCCTTGCAGCAGTGGGGTGGTCTTGCAAAGACTTTCTGGGGAGGGGGCGTGTCTGGTGAGGTTTGAAGGATAAGACAGAGGCAGATATGGGCATAGGGAGCCTAAAAATTGTACGGGGGTGGGGGAAGGAAAGTGTGAAACGAAGTTTCAGTTGGTTAAGAGCTTTGCTGAAAGGAAACAGCAAGGCTGAGAGTGGCTGGGAGGAGCGGCTGGGAGATGCAGCTGGGGAGGTGGGCAGGTCATGGCCTAGGATCCCTGTTGGCCTCCATGACAGCTTTGCTCCCCTCGTCCACACCCCGACCCTCTGCCTGCCTGACCCCTTGTCCACCCTCACCCGACGCCATCCACATCTGGGAGCATCAGGAAAGCCTCTCACTCACACGGGAGAGGACCTGGGAGCCCAGCAGGACACAGACTCCTCAGGAAGCCGGGAGAGAAGGGCCAGGACTTGGGTGGGGGCCAGGGCTGGTCAGAAGGGAGGACCCTCAAGGGGAAATTTCATCTCCTCGTTGAATCTAGCCAGGCTCCCACCTGCCCTGTATCCCTCACCCTACCACCCACACGGCCCATGCCGATCTACCCAGCCGGTCTTGACCCTCAGAAACAAGCTCCGGCAGAGCCCCTCTCGGCAGAACCATTTCTTGGCACAGAATCCATGACAGATTCAAGTGGCTGAATTCTTCCATTTTGGTCCTAGATTCTGCTGCAGAAAAATATCTCCCTAACAATAGGCTTTCTCATCGGAGCTTCTCACATGGCGTTCTTTAACTCTGGCTCTCCCTTTATAGATGGGAAACAGAGAAACAGAAGGACTTGCCCAGGGTCACACAGCCTGGATCTCAGCACCCAGAGACTCTTTGGAAAAACCCCGATAACGGAGATGGCCAAGATCTCCCCAGATGCCTTTGGCCTGAAAGGGCTTCAGTGTCACAGGGCTGAGCCCGGCTCAGGAGCCGAGCTGCTGGCCATGGCTGCAGCCTCTGAGACCCGTCTCTGTTTCCTTCTTGTCCTGGGGGAGAGGACAGAGGGAGAACTCACCTCTGCAGATTCCAAGCCAAACAGAGGCTGCTATTAATCAATAGAGAAGAAGTAACGAAACACTCAGGCCCTAAAAAGGGATGGGGGTGGAATGGGGAATCATCACGTACCAGGTTGTGTGGCCAGTCCATCCTGCGAGCCAGGCGATCGGCCTGCAGCTGCCACCCGCCTGGAACCCCAGATGCCTCCGCCAGGAGAATGGCAGCAACAGGACGGCGCGAAGCAATTATAGCTCGTCAGGGGGCTGCCGGGGGAGTGGGTGGGTGGGCTCGTCATCGCCTGGGAGCCTTGGGCCCCCAGCTGGCTGGGCCTGGCGCAGTGGCAGGCGGTGAGGGGTGTGGGGGCAGGCCAGGAGCTGGGCCGAGGTGCCCAGGGGCTGTTGACTGAGGGACAATGCCCTGTGTGTCTGATGGGGCTCTGGCGGGTGGCACCTCCGCCTGTGGCCTGCGGCCGGCCGCCCAGCCAGCACCCACAGGGCTGCCTGAGACAATCGGCTTCGTTAGTTTGGGGGATGGCAAGGGGGCAAGGGTGGAGGAGGGACAGGCTGTCCGTTGGTCAGGAGATCAAATGTTCTCAGAGAGAGCTAGCCAGGAGTGGGACACAGGCCCCATCTCCCAGGGAAACAGCCTCAGGCACTCCGGCCTCAGCCAGCCTCAGGTGAGCTCAGTGGCCCCCAGTACACTGGTGGTTCACAGGAGGGGAAACTGAGGCCGGAGTGAAGAAGGGACTTGTCTAGGATTATACAGTGAGTGAGAGATGATAGAGCTGGGGTTCGTATCTGGTCCCCATGTGGGGCTTTATCCACCACCCCACTCTGTTTTTCTTGGCATATTTTCTGCACAATTCTGGCCTGCTATGAACATGTTTCTGAATCTGTGTGCTCTCACGCAGGCCAAGTCACGGGTTCATGAGGACTTCGTGGCCGGTTGTCCTGGCCTTCTGGATGCAACGCTCCCCCTCGTGTAGAGAAGGTCTCCACTCCAAGGGCCTGCCCCTGTGTGGCTGCTTGTGACTTCCATTCTCTCTCAGCCTCGGTTTCCTTCTCTGTAAAATGGGAGTCGTACCCAGGAATCGACAGTGGCCTGGCCCATTTCTCCCTGAAATCTTTCTGAGTCTCAGTGCCTCCATCTCTAGGATGGGGATGTCACAGTAGCCACCTCTCGGGGCTGCCACAAGGAGTAAGGGAAATAACCCATGTTAAACAACTGGCACAGTGCCACGTAGTATGTGCTCAATAAACACAGCTGTTCATTATGAATGTTATCATTATAAAATAATTGTATAATTGTTATTGGGAACGTTAGCTGTTCTATTAGCATCAGAGCAAGCACGGTTCTCATTGCTCAGCCAACTCTCTTTTCTACCCCCTCGGGCCCACTCTCATGGCTGAGAGACTTCTGGGCTTCACAGGCTCTGGCCACAATTTCATGAGCTCAGGTGACCCCAGGGTCTACACATCCTGGAATCAGGGGCTGAATGGACCAGCCCTGCTGGTCTGGATCTCTCCCCTTGAGTGAGCAGCCCAGCTGAATGTGAGCGAGTAAGTCCCCCCAGGGAGACGAAGGAGGGGGTGGAAGGGGGTGTGAAGAGGACAGGGGAGGGACACCGTGAACAGGCATCCAGGACTGCACCGTCCTACTCAGGGCCACTCTTGGCCATTTACAGGAATCACCGAGGGGAAGAACGCAGGGTGCAAGGCGCTCCTGAATGTCACAAGATTAATCTGTCCAGGGCAGGTTTCCACAGCATAACTGAGAAGCTGGCGGAGGCTCGAGCTCATGAGAGATACCACCATATTTGGTCAAATACTAGACAGGGCTCTATTCTACCACTGGAAACTCCAGAGGGAGGGGGACTCTGAAAATACTTCCTCAAGCAACAAGGGCCCCCAGTCCCACCCCAGGCTGTCCCAGCCGCACCACCACTGTCCTTTGAACAAGCGAAACAGCCAGCACGAGAGGGCGAAAGATGGGGGCAACGTGGCTGTAACCTGTGCCGCCTCCTTGCTGTCCCTCTGCGGCCGCTGCCGGTGGCGTCCAACAGACACGCAGCTGGGGGGACACATCCCTGCATCCACAGAAAGGTGGAGAAATTAAAAGATGGGGATTGGGCTGCTAGGGGGTTCCTCTGCTTCTCAGGACCCCTGAAACCACCACACTCTCCTTACCTGCTGGCGACACACACTGCTGGCTTCCGTCTCCCAAAGACAGGACTTGGCCGCCTCAGCTTCCAACTTCACATAGATTCCAGGGTCCTGGCCCCAGAGTTCTGATGGGGCGGGCCCAGGAATTTGCACCTTAACAAGGTCCCAGTCTGGGAGCTATAGGGGTCCTCACCCATCCCCTAGCTCATTCCCTGCCCCACCGCCATTCTACCACAAGGAGGTCAAGGCCCAGGGAGGGACAGGCCTTACCCAAGCTCACACAGCATGTTGGTGCAAGGTGGGGTAAGGCTGGTTTGAGCACAATTCAGTCTTCTAATTCTTACTAGTTTTCTCCAAACTTTATACATACAGCTCTGGGCTGGGCTAGGCCTCTTGGCTGCTTAAGAGGGAACCTAGGAGCCAGGCCAGTCCCTCTGGGAGTCCCAGAGCCCCCTCAATGTGGAGGGGGATCTGTGTGTACCCAAGCAGGTACAGTGGGGAGTCAAGGATGGGCCCAGGGACCATCACTGGGTTTCCCATTCCTGGGCCATCTCAGGCCAGGAAGGAGGCCCATTCTTCCAGCCTTGGTTTATAGAAACCACTGAGAGGTCATCAGCCCTGAAGGATATCCTGAGGGTGAACCCTGGCCAACCACTTAGAGACCCTACCCCTCAGGTCAGAGCCAGGCCTGAGGGAGGCATGGGAACTTGGGCTTCAGGGGTCTCTGCCCCACAGCAGAGTTGGGGCCCTTAGGTCTTTTCTCGCAGAAGGTGGTCAACACAGGGGAATGAGGGAAGGGGTGGTTGGGCTGGAGAGTGAGTGTCAGGGAATGGTCGTGCTCAGAGCCACCAGGTCCGTTAGCTGCTGCCCAGCTAGGAGCAGTTCTGTACTCACCACCAGGTGGCGCCACCAGAAAGCCAGACACCCCCAAGGAGCAGGCAAACCCTGGCAGAACTTCCGTGCCAGCCACCCGTTTTCCCTAGAATGGACCCTGGGCTGAAAACGAGGGAACCAGGTAAGTAAAAGTCCTTTGCCTGCCCCCGGCTGCCCAAGTGACCCTACTATTGATGAAGACCAGTGTCCAGGACACCTTCCACATCAGATCAGGAACAGCACGACCAGCCAAGAGTGAGGGGGCAGAGGTGGGGAGGGTTGGGGGCTTCTGTCTGCTGTGTGAGTGATTCCCTTCACTTGGAGCACCTACCACATGCTAGGCCCTAAGTATCTGGCACCTGGACACCGTAATTTTCAGAAAGAAACAATTAGCAATAATAGCTGCTGTATAATTCTACTTACTGACCACCAGGCACTGTGCTAAGTCCTTCATGTGCATTGTTTTATTAAATCCTTCCAACCACCCTGTGGTGAGGTCCTAATTTTATCCCGAATCTACGGATGGGGAAACTGAGGCTCAGAGAGCCCAAAGTCACAGAGCATTCAAAGTAAGTTTGTCTGATTCCTGCACATGCTGTTCCCTGCTGGGCAGGAAGGAGAGGAGCATCATAGCCAGGAAGGAGGCAGGAATGTCCAGGAAGGAGGCAGCTGATCATCAAGGAGGATCTGTGCTTGCCTTAACCTCACCCTGACATCTTCAAACCAGATCCTGCATGTCAGGGAGGTCACTGAGCCCAAGCCCAAACTAGAGTCCTCCAAGGGGATCTGAGAGCTCCCAGGGTGTGGGCATGCCACCCAGCAATGTTCCTGGCACATAGTAGGCATTCACTAAATACTTGATGCATTGAATCAAAACAGCCGTATGTATGTGATACAGGGTGATAATGCTGGGATGGAGCATGGGAGCCCAGAGCAGCGGGGACCCGGAGGAGGAGGTGCAGCTCAGGAGGTAAGAGTTCAGACTCCAGAGGTTGACAGACCTGAGTATTAATCCTGCCTCTGCCAATTCAGAGCTGTGTGACCTTGGGAAAGTTACTTGACTTCTCTGAGCCTTAGTTTCTTCTGCACAGTGGAGATAATGGTAACTTGGCTCTCAGTGGATGGTCGTGGGGACCAAAGACAATGCATGTTAAAGCACTTAGCAGAGTGCTTGACAAAAGTAAGCCCTCAATTAGTGACAGCTGCAATTGTCACTGTGATTATTAAAAATAACTTTTGAGTTGGGCCTTCAAAAGGATGCTTCTGGAGTGTTCCTAGGTAGGAGGTGGGGACAAGGATAGAACCAGCAGAAGAATGTAGAGGTCCCTGTTCCCAGTGGGCCCACCCTGGAGCCTCAGCTGGGCCAGGAAGACCTGCGGGATTCGGTGTAGAGATTTGCCCAAGTGGACCCAGTAAGGTCGGGGAGGCAGGAGGAGACTAGCAGGCGCCTCTACTGCAAGATGGAGGGGGGCTGTGGCCAGGAGGGCGCATCCTCCACTGGAGGTCTTGGCTCTCCTGCCGCACTGCCCACCCCACCCCACCCCCACCCTCTTGGGGTAGGAGTCCTTCTCCCAGGCCCATATTTGCACAAATGCCTCCCTCACTGCTCACTCCAGAGCCCCAGCCAAGAGGCACTATTTTAAGCTCCCTGGATGGGAACGCTGTTGGTGGGAACAGACCCAGCCAGAAAGCTCCCAGTTCTCAAAAAGGGCAAGGCCTGGGTGAATGGGCGGCCACTGGGATGTGCAGAGGGTCTGCCACGTCCACATGACCCTCTGCCCAGGCCAGGCGCCAATACCTCCTCCCCCAGGGGAGCAGTCAAGGAAATGCGAGTTGAGGCGGAGTAGGACTGCAAGGGGTGGGCTTGTGCTCTGGGGCTGGGTGGCCAAGGCCTCCCTTCCACCCAGCATCCAGCCTCGAAAACACCAAGTTTGTGTTTCTGGGTTGCAGATTGACGCTGGGGGATATCTTGTGTAGGAATCTCTTCTAAAGCATCTTTGCTAGACACGTCCAGTGTAGGGAGATCATTCATCTCTGAGGATGCACATCCCGCTTTTTAAAGCTCTCGTTGTTGAACATAATAATAATAATGATAAAAGTTTTCTCTTCCGTTATGCTACAGTGCCCTCCTATCATGTAATACGGTGTAGCGGGAGACTGCAGACTTCAGAAATGGTGCTTGGACACATGCTCTGCCCCTTCTAAAGTGGCCATATCCGTTTTTCCTAACTTCAATGAGCCTCAGTTTCCTCCTAGGGTTGTTAAAGTGGCTTTATCATAAAAATTATGATTTGCCTGGCATACAAAGGGTACTTAAGATTTGGCCAGTTTGGGTTGTTTTTATTGTAATGTGGTCGGTTTGTGCGTGACTGTGTTTGTTGTATGGTGTTTTTGTGTTGTGTGTGCTATTTTTGCTTTTTGATTGTGAAAAACCAGTATAAGCGAATATTTAAAGCACACACTTTGAACTAAAGCAACTGAACCCCAGCCCCTCCACAAAACTGCTGGGTCACCTTGGGCAAGTGGCCTAACTTTTCTGAGCCTATGTGTCCTCCTGAGAGGAAGGAGAATTTAATGGGATAACGCACATAAAGCACCTGGCACAGTGTGGGCTCAGTGAATGGCCCTGCTATTATTTTGTTGTACACATTATTCTTAGCTGTGCTCAATCAGGTCACACTGAACAATTCTAGAACAACATTTTTCTAAAACTTTCCAGCTGCCAGAGTGCCAGTAATAGAATGGACTGCCCTGAGCTCCCCATTAGCCGAGGTGTCTTAGCAGAGGCCAGAAGACCAGTTGTGAGGGAGATGCAAAAACAAGAGAGAGTTGAGCTTGTTGAGCTTTAAAAGTTCCCTTCCAGGGCTTCTCTGGTGGCGCAGGGGTTGAGAATCTGCCTGCCAATGCAGGGGACACGGGTTCGAGCCCTGGTCTGGGAAGATCCCACGTGCCGCGGAGCAACTAGGCCCGTGAGCCACAACTACTGAGCCTGCGTGTCTGGAGCCTGTGCTCCGCAACAAGAGAGGCTGCGATAGTGAGAAGACCGCGCACCGCGGTGAAGAGTGGCCCCCGCTTGCCGCAACTAGAGAAAGCCCTCGCACAGAAACGAAGACCCAACACAGCCAAAAAAAAATAAATTTAAAAAAAACAAAAACAAAAGTTCCCTTCCAGCCCTGAGAGGTCGAATCTTATGTCCAAGGCCTCAGGCCCCATGTGGGGCTGCCCTGCCTGCCTCTACTTGCCCAGACCTAGACAGGAAGGAGCCCAAGGGGGCCCGTGAGGGATGTGGAATAAACAGCCTGTCCCCAGGGCTGATGGAGGCGCCGGGCCCCCTGCCCACCAGCACATCCTCCCCTCAGTCCCGGGGGATGTTTATACTCTGGTCAGAGTTTACAGGACGTCTGAACTTACAAGATCCAGAGTTCTGATCTTCCCCCGCAAGCTGTCAGCCCCTCCTCTTGCTGGGTGGGTCTGCATCTATTTTGGGTGGGAAGCCCTGTCCTCCAGCGGAAGCAGGAAAAGGGTACAACATGAGAAATGTTCTCTTCAGACCCCCAGAGCCCGGACCCCGGAGGAAGAAGAGCTTGTGCTGTGGAGGATGAGGGGAAAAGGGGGTGGTGTCTCCTTGCTGTTTATGGGAGAGGAGTCCTGGGAGGGAGAGGCAGGGGGAGGGGGGACACTTCCCCTGCAGCTTGGGTTCAAAGGCCTGCTCCCCCAACACAGCTAATAACGGATGGTACTTACCAAAGGCTGACTTACATATTGGCTTCAGCTATTGGCTCAGATAGCGCTGTTTTTATTGCGCTGGTTTTGGTGTATATCTGCGTGACTGCGAATTTGCGGCTGGGGTCTTGCATGTGCATGTTTTGTTTTACTATTTTTTTTGAAGAGTCACCAGGTGGAAGCTTCTTGCAGGCAGCGGACATGCCTTATTCACACGTGCTTCTCAGCACCTGGCTCAGGAGCCTGGGACCCCACTGCGACCAGAGCAGGACCTGCGGAGAGAACAGAGAAACCCTGAGGCTACTCACTACCCACCACCTGGGGGACAGGCAGCGACTCCAAGACGCATCACCTCACATGTCAGCAAGGAGCCCTTATGGCCACAGCCAAGGCCTCCGTCCCCACCCTGCCTCCCCCTCTGGAAAACAGCCTCAAAAACTTACAGGCTCTTAGAGCTGCAGTGAACCTCAACCCAGGCCTCCCTGCAGAAGCTTGTCTCTGTGGCCTGAACCTGTTGGGAGACAATATCGAGAAGCTGCCCCAGGTGGTGGTTTAAATATCTTGTCTGGGAGGCTCTGTAAGTTTCTAGGAGCTGTGGCCTTCAAGGTAGGGGCAATGAAGAGCCTTGGGAGGTCTCGAGAAGGGTTTATTCCCTTCATTTATCAAATATAGGGACTTCCCTGGTGGTCCAGTGGTTGTAAAGCCACCTACCAATGCAGGGGACATGGGTTCAATCCCTGGTCGGGGAACTAAGATCCCACATGCCGCAGAGCAACTAAGCCCGTGCGCCACAACTACTGAGCCTGCGCTCTAGAGCCCGCGAGCCACAACTACTGAAGCCTGCACGCCCTAGAGCCTGCATGCTGCAACTACTGAGCCCACGCGCCGCAACTACTGAAGCCCATGTGCTTAGGGCCCGTGTTCCACAGCAGGAGGAGCCACCGCAATGAGAAGCCTGTGCACCACAACAAAGAGTAGCCCACGCTCACCGCAACTAGAGAAAGCCCACGTGCAGCAACGAAGACCCAATGCAGCCAAAAAAATAAATTTAAAAAAAAAATTTTTTTTTTAATTAAAAAAAAACCCAGTTTCTGAGCTCATGTTCTTACAGAGGATGGTGGAGGGAGGTAACAGTACCAACATTTTAGGACCAGCCTGTGACTTAGGGCTCTTGCTGGGCCCCTCTTCTCTCAGTCCCCTGTACCCCTTGTATCCGTGGGAACTCCCTCATCTCCTGGGAAGCCCATGACCTCAGCCCTCGGGCCATGTGGAGGAAGGTACAATGTCTCCAGAATGTGAAATCTTGCCAAGTTTCCATTGGAAGGTCGGTTCTCATAAATATTGTATATTTGTGGAGAAGGAGGAAGAAGTGGCTAGCATGGAATCTGACCATTTCCAAAGTCTGGTTCCCAAAAAAGAAGCCTCGATCATTGTTCTACTGTTAGAAGACAGTGTCAAGGTTTCTGGCCCTGGGAGACAGAGGTGGTCCAGCCCTAGGACCCAGGCAGATGCTGCAAGTAGTTGCCTAGTGTTAACAGTGATATCCCTCTTACATTCATAGCACTCTACAGTTTACAAAGCATATTTATATCTGTGATTTTATTTACTCACGGCATCAATCCCATGTGAATATAAGATTCTCACAGAAGACAAAATTGAGGCCCAGGGAAGGGAAATAACCTGTCCATATTCATATAGTGAGGAAAAGGAGGCAGAGCTTGAGATGAAAGGCTGGGCCTCTGAGACCACTCTTGACCCCCACCCCACCCTAACCTTTTTCCCAGTTAGGGAATGAGCATTGGAAGTAGGCCGTGGTTAGAAGTGGGCACCCTGTCATTAGGCAGTGGACACAGAGCCAAAGGCCATTCAAATCATTTCTGATATGGCCTGGCTGTGCTCTATGGACAAACTTACATTAGAGGGAAATGTGTCTGGCGAGAGGGCTCAGTGCGCAAGGGATATGTTTTCTGAGTCAGCTCTGGAGAGAGTTCAAGGGTCGGGGTGACCCCAATCTCCCTCTCCACCAGCAGTGTGCTCTTGGAAAAAACTGGGATTGTTTGGCTCTTCAGTCAAGCAATCACATAGCTATGTCCATAATTTTTTGTCTTCCATATTGGGATTCCTTTGCATTCTACCTCATTATCTCAACCACAGAGCCAGCTCTGACTCTGTCATTCCAGAATCACTTACAAATCTTGTTTTTTAGACCAATTCTTAGAATCACAGGCTCAGTGGGACCCCACAGATCATTTTGCTGGCGTCTCAGTGATACTCCTATCAGATGCTCACAAGTTTCTTATCAGTCTCTACTTGTTTTAAATGTCTACCTCCCTGCTCCTTCCATATGCTGATGACAAATTTCCTTTTGAGAATACAAAGAACAAAGCTGCTCCCTTTGCCTATGACAAGTAGTATCAGTCAGGATGGGCCAGGTTGTGCTGCAGTAACAAACAATCCTCTTGGAGGCTTAGGCCAGCAAAGGCGTCTTTCTCACCTATATTACAAGTCCTGTGTAGGCTGCTTGGGCATGCTATGCTCATCAGAATCACTCAACGACACAGAATGACATAAGCTCTATCGCGATACTTTCTTCCACAAGCACCATAATGGAATCAGAGGTATGTAGGCAGTGGATTTACAGCAGTCAGTCATGGGTTCTGGAGTCTTAGCTCCAACCACTTATTTCCTTCAGGCAAATTCTTTCATCTAAAAAGATTGTCAGTTTTTTTATCTATAAAGTGAGGATCATGACAAAGTACCTACCTCACAGATTTGCTGTGAGGTTAACTAAAAGGATGAATGTAAACCCTTAGCCCAGAGTCTGGTTCATAGAAATAATTCAATAAATGTCAGTTATTATGTATAATGTTAACATAGTATTATGTTAACTTAATAATGCCTACCATCTCCAGACAGAACAGTGCTTCTTTCCTCTGTTCCTCACGTTGACCAGTTTGAATTCCTTCGAAGAGTTCTTTTTTTTTCTGCAAGTCATTTTCACATTATTTTTATGCATTTTATCTCATGAGAGAGGCCCTAAGGGTTCAGAGCTGAGGCACAAAAGGATACATCTATGTGTCTTGCCAACCCCAAGCAATTTACCCAGTTCAAGGTACATTACCAAGTCCTTCTGAGGAGTCCAGGGAAGGGAGGTCAAATCTGGAGAAGAATCCTGGCTTGAGATACAACCCTATGATAGAGAGACACAGAAATCAAACTGTAGAATGTCAGAGTTAGAAGCGACATTTAGAACAAGCAAGTCTCATCATGTCTTCTCCTTTACAGATGGGGAAACACAAGTCCAGAGAGGGAAAGAGACTGATACAATTCACACAGCAATTCAGTGTCAGAGCTGGGGCCAGAACCCACTTCCTTTAATCCCAATCTTGGGGCTTTCTGCACATCACATAAGGAGATAACATTCTCTACCACTGGGTGAGGAGGGGGCAGATCTCTCGGAATTATGGCTTGTCCTCATTTCACAGACGTGTACTCCGACGGAGTTGTAAAGTTAAGAACTTTATAAACATTACCTTATTAAGGCTTCTTGGAAACCTAAAGTCACAGCTCCTCTGGGTCATGGGACATGCGTTGAGCATCCAGTGAACAAACAAAGGGTAATGTTACATTTTTCATTTCGTTTAGGAAACCTGGCTTCTAATTATAGGATTTGTTTAACAGTGCCGGGTGGTTTACGAAGGCCTGGAGTCAGCCTGCAGTCCTCAGGGCTGCTGAGGAGTGTCAGATGGGCAGACACGGATGGGGTGGGGGTGGGGAGCAGGGAGGGGACCTCAGCGGCAAAGGGGAGAGAGGGACGAGGAAAGTCAACTTAAGCTGAGGCCTGGAGGGGGCTATTAATTTTCCCTAATCCCATCAACCAGGTTGCTCCCATTTGGAAATTATCTCCAATAACCCCACTCTGTTACCATAACCCTTTCATATCTGGGCAGTGCATCAATTTGCTCTGTGGCAAGCAGGTGAAACAAGGACCACATAACTCTTGGGTTCTATGAAAAACTGAGCCCCCTGCAATAGCAGTCATGATTAGTGTCCCCCTCCCTGGGGAAAAATGGAATAGGAGCTGGCTTGATCTCCATGGTTATTTAAATAAATATATTTTAAGTAAGTTATTTTTAAAAATAAATCTTTATAAATTTTGTAAAGTACTATAATACGAATGTATTATATTCCCTTAACACAAATAAAAAATAGAAATTAGATAGAAGTAAAAATAGAAGTCCATAATATTATATACAATAACTGTATATATATAACTATAGTATAGAATATAACTCAGCCCCTTTAGTTAAGCTCATTACCTCAATGTAAATCAGGAAAAAATCAAAAACAGAAAACTACAATGAAGTAAGCCAAAATCACCCAAATTCCCACATTCTTGCAAACGACTAACAGTGCATTTTCACACACATGTGCAACCACACGCACACTCACACGTTACAGGGTGTTCGTTGGCACCATTCAGGGTGTGATTACTGCAGCTCAGTTGGTCCTCAGACTTCAAATGTTCAAGGCCCATATGCCAGTAAGAGCAGGAAGTCAGACCTGCAATGTAGCCACTCTCCCCAAGGTTCTTACCATCTTCCTCTTATGCACCCAGGGGTCCCCTAGTCCTTACAGGTGTCTTGGGGGTGGGGTCAGTGTTGAGTCCCATCTGGTGCTATATCAATGTGCTGACCAGGATAGAAGGATATGAATGTCCAAGCAGAAGCTGGTCTTGGTGAGTCATATCCCAAACTGTGGGTCATGTTCACAACTCCCAAAGGGGCCACAAAGGTGAAAGCTAATATTCTCCCTAGACCAGGGAAGGGCTCCAAGCTAACCGCCCAGGGCCCTTCAACAAGGGCGAGCCTGTCCCACTTCCTATCAGCATTTGTATGCCAGGGAGTCACAGAATTTTTGAGGGCTGTGCCACACCATTGTCCCTCCCCTACAACCACTTTTCCCTGGCGATCAGCACAAAAGGTTTGTTACATCCCTCTCCCTGCCTTTCCCAGAAATACTCCCTTCAGGCAGTTCATAATGACCTTCTGTCCTGATCTGTCTGGGCAGTGGACTAAGGGACAGACAAAACACAAACTTAACCTCCAGCAGGGCACCTTGCTACATCCACACTTACCCCTACACACAGACACAGCATTTATTTTGTTATGGTAAAAATATGCATAACATAAAACTGAACATTTTAACTATTTTTTTAATTAATTAATTAATTTGTTTGTTATTTTTGGCTGCGTTGGGTCTTCATTGCTGTGCGCGGGCTTTCTCTAGCTGCGGTGAGCAGGGGCTACCCTTCGTCGCGGTGCGCGGGCTTCTCATTGCGGTGGCTTCTCTTGTTGCGGAGCATGGGCTCTGGGCACGCAGGCTTCAGTAGCTGTGGCACACGGGCTCAGTAGTTGTGGCGCACAGGCTTAGTTGCTCCGCGACATGTGGGATCTTCCCAGGCCAGGGCTCAAACCCATGTCCCTTGCATTGGCAGGCAGATTCTTAACCACTGCGCCACCAGGGAAGCCCCCATTTTAACTATTTTTAAGTGTACAATTAAGCTTTGAAAAATTGGTTTGATGACAATTATAAGTACTTCTTCACTAATTGTCTCTTACTTACCTCTCAGAATCAAACTCTGTCAATGAAACAAAAGTCTTATGCTCATCAAAGAAAACATATGGAGCTTGATTTTTTTTTAAATTCTTTTTTTTAAAATAAATTTATTTATTTTATTTATTTTTATTTTTGGCTGCGTTGGGTCTTCGTTGCTGTGCGCGGGCTTTCTCTGGTTACGGCGAACGGGGAGCTACTCTTTGTTGTGGTGTGCGGGCTTCTCATTGCAGTGGCTTCTCTTGTTGTGGAGCACGGGCTCTAGGCGCCCGGGCTTCAGTAGTTGTGGCACTTGGGCTCAGTAGTTGTGGCTCGCGGGCTCTAGAGCGCAGTCTCAGTAGTTGTGGCGCACGGGCTTAGTTGCTCCGTGGCATGTGGGATCTTCCCAGACTAGGGCTCGAACCTGTGTCCCCTGCATTGGCAGGCAGATTCTTAACCACTGCGCCACCAGGGAAGCCCTGGAGCTTGATTATTTAACAGCACTTTTCAAAACATGTCTCCCGAATGATCACCTCTGAGCTGTGCCTTTCGGGTCGAATTAGCACGAAGTCAGGGCTGGGGGTTAGGGACAGGTTGGAGGTGACAACATGAAGTGTGAGATAAAGCTCATAGGACCTCAGGGCTGGAAGGGACTTGCCAAGTTGTCATCAGCCTGTTTGCATTCCTCTAGCATCACAGAACTCATCACTTTACCAAGACAGCCCATCAGCCCATCTCATCCTTGAGTTAATCCGCTGACTCAAAAAAGTCCTTCCTGCATAGCTCTACACCCCACCTTCATGAAGGTTCCAACTGTATCAGCTCAACCTCTTCATCGATCACCTGTAGAGGTGCAGCAGCTCTGTCCGGCCCCCTGAGCCTCCTGGTCTTCAGGACCCTCACCCTCCCGCTAGGGATTCCCTTGCCCCTGACTGCACACACCCTCTGAGGACACAGAACTCACCAAACACACTCTCATACCCAGCCCTTAACAAGAAGCTCCCCTCACCTCCTAAGATGCCTTATTCACACATACAAAGCCAGAGTCTCACTGACCCGTTTCCTCTGGGAGCAGGGGGATTTCACGGCTGCCTTGCCACAGTGTGGAAAGAAAAGCCACTTCACACCGTGGTTAATAGACGTAAAGCACTCGTAACTCCCAGGAGAGGACATGGGAGGAAATAGAAATGGCTTCAAAAATGTTTGAGACAGACCTATGGACACTGAGTCATATATGGCTGCCATTTAGTTAGTCTTCTGAGATATTTTGGTGCCAGGACACCTCCTCTCCTAGGGTCTGCCTGCAGGTTGCTTCTATTCCTTGTTCTCGCCTCTGGTAACAGACTTTATGATAACGGAGACTGTTGGCTCACAGGGGTGGCCAATGCATGCTTGGCCAGGCACAGAGTTCTTGGGTATTGAAATGGTGGGCCTCTCCATAACTTATACTGGTCATTTTTTCTGTTTTCTTTTCTGTCTTGATGTAATATCTCTGATGCTACAGTAGCACAAGTAATAGAAGCATAACAAGTTTCACAACCTCCAAAGTGGACTTTCCATAATTTTGATGGTTCTGCTGGGCTGCCTTTATCTTTATCCTGGGATCTGCTGGTGGCGCTTTGGAGTGTCAGACCAGAACACTGAGCGGGGAGCGGGGGTTACAAGCCTTCCCTGCCATGATCTTACAACCCAGGGGTGTGCTTGTGAATGGTATCCATCTTCTAGGTTCAGGAGGGAAGGGGATGACATGAATGGCAAGCCTGCTGTGTGTCAGGTGTGGTGTCATAACCCTTAAAATAAATATCTGGCACTTACTGAGCACTTACTCTGGAGCTGCACAGGGCTAACCCCTTCGTAAGCATTGTCTCGCTTCGTCGTCACAGCAATCCTGGGAGGTGGGGGCTGTTTCTGGCCCCATTTTACAGAGGGGGAAAGTGAGGCTCACAGATGTTAAATACAGTTCCCATCCCCACTCCCCGTGGGAAGCAGCAGAGGCAGTACTGAGCACCGTCTGGCTCCATATTTGACCCATCCCCTAGGACTGCAGGGGCCACCCCACCTGACCCTTGTGGCAACACCAAAAGGCAGGCCCTAGTTTCCCATTTCACAGAGGAGTAAAGTGAGGCTCAGAGCAGCAGTTGAAGAACTGTGCCCAGACCTCACAGCTAAGAAACAGCGAAGGCAGGAACAAACACATAGGCCTCCCGACAAGAGAATTCTTTCCTCAGAAGGAACAAAGTCGGGGTGAAGATCCTCCTACTAGACTGGGAGCCTCTTAAGGTCAGGGACGGTGTAGGGTTCAGCACCCCACACCCCTGGAGCTGCCCTGTGCAGGATGGTCCGAGGCCGTGTGCTGGAGGGAATCCTGCCCTGAGGGAGGGGAGGGAGGGGGCAGCAGTCCCATGCGGGCCAGGGGTCCAGGGGACTGACTGTGAATGAGAATGTGAATGAAGGTAGCTGGAGTCCAGCCAGCCTGGCCACAGAAGGGAAGCTCTGAGCAGCAAGGCCACTGGGAGGAGCCCTCCTCCAGCCTCAGCGGCCACTCCTATGCCCGCAGCCATCCCTCCACAGACGTCTTCCCAGCTATCCCTCACAGGCACTGCAGGAGGCCTGGGGACTCAGACCCTCCCCAGGGGGAGTCGTGCTCTCCACGATGAGCTAGACAACAAGCAACTACATCAGTAGATACATAAAAAACAGGCACAAGTCCCGGAGGGCAACAAGCAGGGACAGCAATAGAGAATAATGTGGTGGCCAAGTAAGCCTCTCCCAGAGGTGACTTTTGAGCTGAGACCAGAAGCAGGAGGTGGAGCCAGCTATGGGACGCTCTGGGTAGAGGGCACTTTTGGTGGAGAGGACAGCAATTGCAAAGGCCCAGAGGCATGAAAACACACTAAGGACCCTACAGGAGGCCAACGTGGCCACAGTATAATGAGAAAGGGCAAGAGACAAGCGTTTCTCAGGACTAGGACTTCAGGGGAAAGGGAGCCCCCGTGGCGAGTCCCCGGGTTCCCTCTCCTGCCCCGTCGCAGCCCCCTGTGTGACAGGGGCAAGCCCTCTGGGGACCCAGCCTTCTTTGCACAATGATGGGGTTGGCATCCAAGGGTCCCAGCTTTCTGGAGAGAGGATTTACTTCCTCATGGTCCCCCATCCCCTGCCATTCCCACCACCTTCTGGACCCCAGGAGCCAGGACTGGCGTCTTCCCCGCTGGGGGTTCCCAGAAAAAAATCTCAGAACTCCCACTCCCGTCCTGGGACACAGGGGCCAGGGAAGAGGGAGGAAATTCTCACACACAGCTTGCTCCCAGGGAGTTTGCTCGTGTTCCCAGGCTGACAACTGGCAACCCTCAGAACTCCGGCCCCTACCCCCTTCCTCCTCCTCCTCTCCCTGCCTCCCGCTCTCCCCCGGCCCCCCTTCTTCAGCTTAATGACTTCCACATGGGCCTCTGGCAGCTGGAGCCAAGCCTCCCAGCATTGTCTGAAATCTCCAAATTTAGAAGAAATATGAAAATTGTCAACCACTCCTTCCTTAGGGGGTAAAAGCAACAGTCGGCACCAGGGGCAGGTCAAGGCGAGGCGGTCACGTGGCAGGCGCCTGGGCCAATGGGGGCCCTCAGTGGACTCAGCACCCGCCTCGCCCCAACACCAGGCTCGCCTCTTCAGCTCATATAAGGTAAAAGGCAGAAGGGCCTTTGCAGCCAGGGAGCGGTGGGCAAGGGGCTAAGGGGAGGGGGGCCCAGTGCCAACTGTTTAAAAGTGCCCCTGTGGCAGTGGCAGTGGCAGTGAGGGGTGCCAGAGGCCCAGTTAAGTTAGTTGAGAAACCGTCCCCGAAACGGGCTGGCCCACGTCTCCAGGCCACAAGGAGCCACACTTGGACCAGACCCCAGGAGAGGTAAGAACCAATGGCAAACAGGGGTCTGCGAGTCAATGGCGCGGTCGGAGGTGGCGGGGGGGGGGGGTCTTTGTGGTATCCTCCCCGGGGGGATGCTGTGTCCAGGGGCTGGTCCTTGCTCTCCTGCTAACCCACTCTGGGCCTCAGTTTCCTCATCTGTGCAGGGCTGAACCGGATGATCTCTAAGCGCCCATCCTGCCCTGACCGATGTGCAGGATCTGTGGTCCTGTTGGCTTTGAGGACTCCTTGTGGCTGTGGTTAAATGGGGGGTGGGAGCAGCGGGAGGGGACAGCGTCACTGTCCTGCCGCCTGAGCGTCACCCGCGTCTGGGCCTGTCTTGCTGGCTTCGCTGTAGACAGTGCTTATTCCTTGTCTATGAGGTTTGATTTCTCAGCTCTAAGAGCCTGGGGCTCCTGGCAAGGAAAACTGTTTTCAAATAATGGTTTCAAGAAGCAAAGCTGTTGGAGAAGCGATGTCAGCTCAGGTTCCAGCAGACAGGCAGAGAGGCAGGGAGGCCGGGGCTGGGACGCAGCCGTGGAAAGGGCACGCTGGCTGGGGGATGGGGGCGCAGGCTCCGGCCTCAGTTCTGCCTCTCACTGCCTGGCCCTGTGGCCTTGGGCGGATGCCCTACCCTCTCTGGGCTGCAGTTTCCCCTCTGTACTGTGAGGCCATCAGACAACATGGTCTCCATGCAGGCTGTGGCTTCTGAGCCCCGTTTGAGCCTAGAGGGCAGCTGATGTTGGGAAGTTTCCCCAGGAGGCCCTGAGCTGAGTCTGCCGTTTGACAACAGGCTTAGGGGCCAAGCAGACCCAGTGCCGGGGGAGCTTTTGGAGGTTGAGCCTCGGGTGATAGAAAGGAGCTGTAGTGTCTGACTGCAGGCTTGGCCAACGGAAGGGTCAGCTCACAGCCCTGAGACCTCAGGATGAGCCTGGCCCCAAGGCAGCCTCTGCTGGGGCTGGGGCTGGTCTCTAAATTCAGTGTACTAGGGGCTCAAGACCTTGGAGACATGGGGACAGAAAAGACAGCAGAGAGTGTCAGGGGTGTGAAGTGGTGGGGCCAGGGGACTCAGAGGAAGGCAGGGGACTTGCAGTGGGGAACGTGGGAGGCAGGGCTGGGTAGAGCAGAGGCCTGGGTCACAGCCGGAAGACGTGCAGGCAACGTGGCTCTTCTGCATATGCTCTGGCCACATCTGGGGCCCAGAATGGACACAGTCCTCCAGCACCGGCCTGCCCAGCACCCTCACTTCCCCACTTTTGGTTATGCAAGACCTGAGGCCATAAGAGTCCAAAAGCAGACTCTGGAACCCAATCCAATTGCCTGGGTCCAATTCTGGCTTTTTTACTTACAGAACAAGTGACCCTGGGCAAGTCACTTGCCATCTCTGGGCCTCAGCTTCCTCCTCTATAGAATAGGTATGGTCTTGGTTCCGACCTCACTTGGCTGTCATAAGAAGTGAGGGACATACTGGGCTTCCCTGGTGGCGCAGTGGTTGAGAATCTGCCTGCCAATGCAGGGGACACGGGTTCGTGCCCTGGGCTGGGAAGATCCCACATGCCGCAGAGCGGCTGGGCCCGTGAGCCGCAATTACTGAGCCTGCGCGTCTGGAGCCTGTGCTCCGCAACAGGAGGGGCCGCGATAGTGAGGGGCCCGCGCACCGCGATGAGGGGTGGCCGCCGCTTGCCACAACTAGAGAAAGCCCTCGCACAGAAACGAAGACCCAACACAGCCATAAATAATAAATAAAAATTTTAAAAAAATAAAAATTATTTTTAAAAAAGGGGGAAAAAGAAGTGAGGGACATAGGTACCAAAGAGCAGGATAAACGGGGCTGATCTTCATTACAATTAGGCCCTACTCCTCTTGTGAGGCAAGATGACCTTAGCTGTGTTTAGAGGGAAGTGGGAATGAGACCCGGCCAGGGAGCACCCTGAGTTGCTTAAGAGAGAACAGGGTCTGGAAAGAGGTAGGACAAGTGAGTTCAGAGGTCAGAGGTTAAGGGGCACAGAAGAGGGGTCAGCTTGAGATGCTTAATGGGCTAGATGACGTCTCCTTTCCTGCATTTATAGGGCATTTTGTGGGCAACGTGTCTCAAAGTGCGGTGTCTGAAGCACTGCACACTCATCAACTGACAGGGAATCCAGAGTGGGGCCCAGGAAGCTACATTACAAGCTCTCCAGGGAATCCCGAGCACATGGAGTTTTGAGAATGCTGGGCTGTCAAGCAGCCTGGTACCCTCACAAACACAGCTGAGGTAACTGAACCCACAAAAAGAGAACACTGCTCTAGGTCACCTGGAGAGCTGATGGCAGAGCTGTAACAGAACAAGTCTCTGCCCAGCCCAGGCCTCTGTAAGGTGGTGCGGATAGGAGAATTACACTGTGATTATGACAGTCCAGGCCTAAGACCTTTACACAAATTAATTCACTTAATCTTCAGAACAACCCTGTGAGGTAGGTACAACTATTATCCCCATTGTACGGATGAGGAAACTGAGGCACAGAGAGGTTAAGTAGCTTGCATAAGGTCACACAGCTCGTGAACTATTAAACCTGGGCACCGTATGTGTGCCGGCCGCCCCAGCTCCTCTGTCCCCAGGGGTCTCCTACCTCCTGCCTTGCTCCTTGGACACCACACCCCATAACTCCTAGGGACCTTCCAAAGTACCTCATGAATTTGTATTGCGGATTTCCCCCCTGCCAGGTACTGGGCTGAATCTCTTGCATTATCATTTAATCCTCCCAGGATTACCCTGAGGAAGGAATCAGCATCATTCCATCATCCTAATTTATAGGGAAAGAAACCACTGGAGCTTACCCAAGGTCACACGGCTAGGAAGTGGCAGAGGGGATTTGAACCCAGTCTGCAAAATGCATGCTTGTAGCCTGCCCACCAGGGCACCTCTGAGCACAATGACGAGGGATCCCACTTCGTAGAGGAAACCAAGGCTAAGCGGGTGACCACACCAGAGCTTGAACCCGAGTCTTCTAGTTCCAAGGCTATTGCTCTTCCTTGAGCCCCACCACTGCCCCAGGATAGAAAGGAGTTTGCTTGTCACTGGTCCCTAGGATCCACATGGCAGCTCTTGGGGCAAAGTCAGCCCTTTCCCAGGCTGGCTTGTTCCAGGGAAGACCTGACACATATAGCCCCGAGGAATACAAGTTCCAGGCCTGGTGCCGCCACTGACCCCTCGGGGCTGTGTCTGATTCCCTGTGTGAGCCTTGAGAGTGAGGGGAGGTGGCCTCTGAGGTCCTCATCTCCAGGCTATGCCTGAGCCCTTCCTCAACAGTGATTTCCCAACTAAACAGTCCCTGGGGCTCAGGGCCATGGGGTCGTGCAAAGAATTGTGATAAAGATTTTTTCCAATTATGGTTATTATGACCCTTTTTGTCCATCTCTCTTGGGGCACATGAGCCAGAGTTTCTCTGGGGTTCATATCTAGAGAGGGACTGCTAGGTTCTGGCGTGCACACCTGTCAACCTCACAGGAAAGCAGATTATTTTCCAAAGCGGCCAAACCATGGCACAACTTCCACCAGCAGTACGTGAGCATTCCCCTCCTTGACAACACTTGAAATTATCTGAATTCTTAAAGTATATATGTTACACATTTTATTCTGTTCTTATTGAATTTGTATAATTAAGAACGTAAGGAAGAAACAGAAATGCTGCAACACTACTGTCCACATGGGTATCTAGAAATTTGCCCTACATGCACCAAGTTGCAGGGTAGCCTGCAGGCCCTGGGGTGGGGATGGGCACAGCCTACGTGGCCCTCCCTCAGCCCAGCAGTATGCAGTGGCCACGGGCCAATCAGAGGTTGCCTGTGATGGTCTGCAGGAATTCGGAGGAAAGAGCCCACAGTGTCTGCCACCTCCTAAAGGCCTGTCTAGACAGCCCTGGCCCCATGGGGCTTCACCACACATGGCGAGAGCCCGCAGAGGCCGGCCCCCTCCCCTCTTGCAAAAGAGGCTTGTTGGTGACAGTGCTTCACCACCAGAAACCTTTTCTCCAATTCAAACCAGAAATGCACAGCATGAGTCACCCACTCTCGTGGCCCATGGATCACCCACTCATCAGGCCCCTTTTCGTTTGGATGAGAAAACAGAGGCTGACTCTGGAGCCAGGGGCCTTTCCAGTGTGGGCTGCATGAATCCTAGCACGCAGGTGATGAGGGGAGCAGGCGGGTCAGGGCACTCCTAGCGTGGGGCTAAGATGCAGCAGGCTGGCTGTTAAAGGTGCCAGAGGGGAGTCAGGCTGCCTGGGTTTGAATCCCAGTTCTGCCTAATCACAGCTGTGTGACCTTGGGCATGGTAAGAGTACCTGCCTCATTAGGTTATTGAATTGTCTGGATTAAATGAGTTAAAACTCATGAAGTCCTTAGAACAGTGACTGACACATAGTAAATACTCAATAAAAAATAACTGCCAAAATGTGATGACAAAAGGCAGTTTCTTTTGGGGGAGGAGGTGCCGTACTGGACCCCAACTCTACCTTCCACGTAGGGGGATAAGCTGCCCTTGTTCCTTCAGAAATAACAATCGCCATATATCAAGTCTTCCCAAGCGGCCAACCCTCCATCCAGCACTCTCTGAGGTAAATAACATTATCCCTCTGGGAACTCAGAGGCTCAGAGAGGTTTAGTCATTTGCCCAAAGTCACACAGCTTGTAAGAGGCTCAGCTGTGGCTCAAACCCAGGTCTGGCTGACTCCAGAACCCATGCACATATACTCGAGCACTGTCCCCCTGAGTCTGTGAGAAAAAGCTACTTCTGGTTCTACCCATCTAATAGGAAAACTCTTGGCATTTAGGAAGGGGGCCATTTGAAGCATGATGCCTCCTTCTAGATTAGGCGTTGTTACGGTAAGATATAAACAGAGCCCCTCCACACACTCCCATCCCCACGCCTGCTCAGGGGCAAAAATGCAGACAGTTCTCACCAGTGAGCACACCTTACTGTTGGCTGAGTACCCCTGGGGGCCTGTTCAGTCCTGGGCTGCCCTTGACTGTCACAGTTCATCAGTTATTTGAGGAAGGGGTAGTCAGCTAGTGCATTTCTGGAAGAAGCAGCCTCACTCTTGCACATTCCCGAGAGCCCATACCAGCCACAAGCATAGGTCACCTCCTCTAAGGTCCTCCTCTGACCCAAGCCATGCACCAAGGGAGATGGAAAACACACTGGACCCTGCAAACTTAACAGGGACACTGCTCAGCTGCCACTAGCTTCTGCCCCATACCCTCCTCCTCCTTCAGAGAAATAGGGATGGGGTGAAGTGTTCAGAGGGAGGCTGCCGCCTAGGGAGGCCATCCATAGTGGTCACGACACCACCCTGCCTGGGCTGCTGGGCTCAGAGGCCACTGGTCAGTCTGCCTGGAGCCTGCCGGACCTCAGACATGTGACCCAACAACCCCACTGAGTCTGAAGGCATCTGACGAGATAAGCTGAACAAGATGGGGAGAAAGGGAAAGAAACAGGCTAAGACTCTAGCCCTGGCTCTATAGCCAACACAGAAGTAAGTTCATCAGTCCCTTTGGGCCCTTCAGGCCGAGACGCTCCATGATTTGGGATGGAAGGAGGACAGCTCTGGTTATTCCATGTATGACAGTGGATGCCCAGACTCTCAGGGAAGGAAAACCTGGGGTAGGGGTGGTCAGAGTAGCAGGGGCACACTTTGGATAGACCGAGAACAGAGGAAAAGGCATTCCAGATGGAGAGTTCTGTGTACAAAGGTAGGGAGGAGGAAAGACATTTTCAGGAGAACAGCAAACAAGCCCACTTGGCTGTTTGAACCGAGAGCAGGTAGAGAAGCCCTGTAAGGTTTGAGGCTGGCAAAGTGGCGACAGCCTGGTCGCGGAATGGCTTTGATCGCCAGAAACCAAAGCCCCAGAAGATGGAAAAAGTGCTCCTTGACATCTGCCTCTGGGAGGGAGATCTGTACCCTCCCCCAAAACACCATCAGGCCAAGAGCCTCAGTGCAGGAGAGAGAATTGGGAATTTGGGCATTGTTGACTCTGAGATGTCAAATAATGGGACAGGAGACCTTGGGGTGAGATTAGGAGGGGTAGGAAGACTGAGGGCTGCAGCCATCATCTTTAAGATTTGAAGAGCTTTCTGGGAATCAGGAACTTGTTCTCTGTAGCCCAAAAGGACAGGGCATGAAGTCCCAGAGAGGTAAGGGTCAGCGGGATATTCGGAAGGAGACTTCGATAGCCTGTCCAAAGAGAGACTAGGTGATTGGGAAGCAGTGAGCTTCCCATCGCCAGAGGTATGCAAGTTTAGCAGGGACACTCTAGAGAGAAGTTCAGCATTAGAGGAGGTTGGGCCTCATGGCCTTTCCCACCACCAGCCTGGGACTTCACATCACAGCTTAGTTGCCCTGGGACAATCTCACAGGGCTGAGCCCCCTGGCTGCCTGGATGTCAGATTCCCAGCTAGGCATGACATCAGTTCTGCCCTGATTTCACACAGGGGCCTTTAGGGACCTCCCTCCCTCCCACTTCCTTCCACCCCACTGCTGCATTCTGCCCTTCCCAGGGAGCACCAGGCCTGACCAGAGACACCTGGAGCCTGGTTGTGAGACCAGGTCCCTGGGGGAATATTCCACCCAGCAGGAATGAGGCAGAGGGGGCCAGCGTCCCGGGAAACCCTGTTCACACGCCCCACAGAGTCTGCATGGAAATTCCAGGAGGGTCACAGGGAAGATTCCAGTTTAGAACAACATGCTTTATTTTTGTCCCCCTTTCTTTCCTGTTCCTCCTTTCCCCCAGCGGTGGGAGAGGCGGTCACAGGAAGCTGGAAGACCAAAGCAAGTGTCCTCATTGGGCAGAATCACAGGAAGACCAGTGTGGAGAGATGGGGGTGCTGGGCAGATAGGGAAGGGACCCAGATGGGCCTGGGGAGGTGGACACCACATGGGAGAGGGTGGAGGGGAGGGCAAAGTCAAGGGGATAACGAAACCTGGGCAGGGTGGTGGGCGGTGGGCATGATCATCGATTAGACCAGCAGGCATTCCTGGACACCCAAGACTAGAGTTACATTAGCTCTGGGCTCAAGCTGGGGTCAGAGAGTCAGCCAAGTTTCCCAGAATAGACAGTGGATATCAGGATTGGAGCTTCCAAGAACCTTGGGCACTAGGTCCCGGCCTTAATGGACTGTAAAGCCACAGAGTACTACTAAATCCACCTCGTTCACCCTGGTGATCCTGGTAGATGTTTAATAAACACTCCTGGTGTTCAAGCTCATAACAACCAAGTCCTATTAGAGCTGAAAGGGACCTTTAAGCTCATCAAAGCCACCTCCTCGTGTTATAGATGCAGGACCTGAGGCCAATGATGGGGAGAGACTTGCCCAAGATCAGACTGCCGGAGTGGCAGTCCTGTGCATCCTTCTTTGCCTCTTCCCTGCCTTCTAGCCAGAGATGGAGACTGTGGTATGGTCCTTACAGCCAAGGGAGGGAGACAGAGAAGAGGCAGGTACCCTGCCAGGACATAACTGTCTCTAAGAGGTAGTCAGAGGATGATGGCATATCTTCAGTTCTGGCAGCTCTGCCCAGGAAGGTGCTTTTCCTGGCCAGACATGGTCCCCAAAGTTGTCAGCTGCTGCAGATGGGAGGCCTCCTACAGAGGAAAGAGCCCAAGGCTGGGAGGGGAAGCCCTTGGTTCTTTTCCTGGCTCTGCCCCAACTCACCACATGACCTTAACATGACCTGAGATGAGGTCCTCTCTGGCCTCAGTGTGCCCAGTGAGGGGCTGGACCCAACCAGCTTGGACAGTCAGAGATTTCATCCATAATCTGCCTCAGTCTCCTCCTCTCTCATTCTCAGTCCATCTTAGCTTTTGCTTCAGAACAGGAAGTAGGCCAGGCACAGGAAGAAGCAGCAGCCTGCAGATTCCCCTCTGCCTGGGAGCAGCACCCTCTATGCCCCAACTTTGCTTTCCAGCCTTGGAATTCCCAGAGAGGCAAAAAGCTGGGAAGGCCCTTATGATCACTCCAGTGAGGGATCTGAGACCAGAGACGTTCCGCAGATTGCTCAAGGTCACACAGCAAGTCACATGTAAACTCTGAGTGGGCCTTAGGTCTCCTGACACTCAGACCACACTGGCCACACTGTCCTCCAGAACAATGGGCATGTAAGCCATCTTCATGTGAACCTACAGACTGACTTACCTTGACATTTCAAACCCCTACATGGGGAGCCCACAATCTCTGCCCCTCCTTGGGACTCAGTTTCTTCTATCAAACAGGGAGATGGAGTGGACCAGATGTCTCTAGGAGCCCTTGCACCCCAGGACCCCAGGGTT
This sequence comes from Eschrichtius robustus, assembly GCF_028021215.1. NCBI lineage: Eukaryota > Metazoa > Chordata > Mammalia > Artiodactyla > Eschrichtiidae > Eschrichtius > Eschrichtius robustus. The sequence continues at coordinate 125,949,168 of NC_090825.1, forward strand.
TTCCAGTGTGGCAACCTCAGCCCTTTCTGCACAGAGGGTGGGTCTACCTAGGCCAGGAAACCCCACCAAGTCACAGCCTCCATCCAGCCCTGTCCCACCCCAGACCCCAGGGCCAGACTTCATCCAGAACTACAGGCTCCAGCCCAGCTCCCCTGGAGGATCTGGATTTTTCTTACCATAAAAGGGCAAGCGTGCCTCTCTCGGTCCCTGCTGCCAGCCCCACTGGGGGAAAGGCTGAGCTATTTTTAGAAAACTCAAGGGTTTGCTCCTGAACTCAAGATGGAGCCCGTCTGAGCCCGCACCCGGGGAGCCCCCTCCCCATCTCCCTCACCCACCTTCCCTCTGTCTTCCTCCCTCTTCGCCCATTGCTGTCTCTTCCCTCCCTCCTCATCTCTCTGTCTCTGTCTTGCTCTCACTCTCACTCCATCAATCCCCCTTCCTTTTTTCTCTCCCTCTCCTCCCCTCTTTCTCCCCCCTCACTTCTCCCTTCGCCCCAAATCTCCTCCCAGTCAGCTCCCCTCCCCCACTTCCCTCCCTCAGATCTTGTTTTTGGTGGTTGGAAAAGTAACATATCTGCACCCCTCCACACACACTCTTAAACACTATTTACAACATAAATTCCAAACATCCGCCATCTGGTTCTAGGAAGGGCCAAAAGATATTTAGAAAAGGAAGTCATGATTATTCCATCTTCAAGCCAAAGGAACTCAAAGGCCCTTCTCTCTCCCGCCTTCCTCCCAGGGACCTTTGTTAAGATCTGACCGATTAGGATCCTTCCGTGAGTGGAAGGGGTCAGTCCCAGCTGGGCCTCTGACTGGCTGTATCACTTTGAGCTTGTTGCCTCTCCTCTCCATGTCTCAGTTTCCTCATCTGAACAATGGGAACGCAACTAGGGTGCCTTCAGCACTAATGCTCTGAGACTTCATGTCCTGCTGCAGAAAATCCCAAGGTCCGGGTCCCTGGGGCCTGCCTTGGGCTGGGCAGTGAGGGTGAGATGGGAACAAGGAGAGTGAGAGGCAGCAGGGGAGCTCCAGCCTTAACCCTTGATGCCCGGTGCCTTTCACTCCATGGAGATATATGCATTCCTTCATGCAGGGGGATGGGATGGAGTCAAACCATCCCCCTTTATCTGACCCCAGGAGGACTCTGGACACCGTGGAGTCCAGTCTTCTCTCCATCACATCATGGTGAGGCCCAGAGAGGGGAAGGCACTTGTCTACAATCACACAGCATGCCTACAGAAGACCTGGTACCTAACCTGCTGCTCTTCCCATCCAACACCTTCCAGAAGAAACCAACATTTGCATTACCCAGAAAGCATCACCCAGCCCAGCAAACTGGAACCCTGGCGGGGGGGGGGTCTCAGTTCTTTGCAAAGTGGACAGGACAGAAGGGAAAACTAACTCCTTTATCATGATGTTTTCTTCAAACAGACAGCATACAAGGGAGAAATGCTGTGGGAAAGAGAAATGCTGTGACAAGTCCCTTGTTTCTGGGGACGCCCATTGCCAGGGCCCACACAGCCTCCACTTACACTGAAAATGCTCTCCCTATTCACAGCTCCCTTTCCATAAGGACGCTTTCCATAATACACACTTGACAGAATGTCATGAGATGCTGACTCTGGCTGTCGCTCTGTAAAAAGGGTGCCATAAATAGTCTGGTCTTACAGGGGAGCCTGAAAAATGCATGCTGGGCTGCCCGGAGCCAATCCTGATCCCGACATGTACCAACTAAGTGAACTTGAGGGACTGCTGTAACTCCTGAGAGCCTCAGTTTCCTCATCTGCAAAACAGGGATAAGAGTGGTACCTAACTCACAAGTGATTGTGAGGATAAAATAAGAAAACCTGTGTAAAATAAAGCACTTAGCAAGTGTGGAGCACATAGGAGGCACCCAGCGTGTTAGCTGTAACATGTATTGGCCATTGTTATGATTACGGCATGTCCCAGTGTAAGCTGGGTAGCTGGTAGCTGTTACCACTGTCACTGTTCTCCCAGTCTGTTCACACTGGAAGGTCAGGGTGAAGGGGAGTCTTGGGGATCCTGGTCTCTACCCCCCACCCTCCCAGATACCGAGCTACTCGAGGCTGGGCTTGGAATTGTAGGAACTGTAGGTCGCTGCCGGGGTCTAGGCCCATTTTCTTTCCCTCTCTTCCCTTCCTCCTGCATCATCTTGTGTCAGCCTCAGACTGTGTTCCCAGGGCTTGCTCAAAAGTCCCCAGCAACGACCTTCCCTGGGGAGGAAGTGGGGAGCGTGTGAGGCTGGTGAACTCAGCTGGGCTGTCAAGGGGGTGGGAGGGCGCTCTGGGAATGGAGACCCAGAGGAGCCGCACAACGGAGGGGGCATGGAAAGGGGCCCCACACGGCAGCTCCCACCCCAGCTTCCACATCTTCTCCAGATGCCTCTTTGGACCTTTGCCCTCATCCTTCCTGCTTCTCGTGCTCCCATGCCTGTGCCTCGCTGTGGGCCCAGCCCTGTGCTCATAATGGAAGCTGCAGCCACTTATTGTGGACTTACAACGTGCGGCAACTGTGCTTGCACTTGACATCTACCTCATTTGACCTTCACAAACAAGCCAAGGTTCAGAGAGGTGAAGCCACCAGCTCAAGATCACACAGCTAGAAAGTGCAAGGGGGGAGATTCAAACACATGTCTGCTGGACTCCAGGGCCAGTGTCTTCTCAGTTCTTCCCAAACATATGCTGGAAACCCTAGGGCCCTGGAGCCCAAGGAGAACACAAGCTATAGGACATGCACAAGGGTGAGAGAGCTGAGGAAGGGGAGCTGTGGGCAAAGAAGCTCCTCCAGAATAAACCGACGTAGGTGTGGGTGGGTGTGCTTGCATGGGGCCCCGACCTCAGCCATCTCCCACGGTAGTGCCATCTGGTTCCCAGATGTGGTCTATTCCCAGCCCCTCGTATTTCTTGGAAATGAGCAAGGCCAGGAGAGGGAACAGGGGTTTTTGTGATGTCTGTGACGACGTGAGCTCTGTTTTGTGGTCATCCAGCCGACTGCTGCCCAAGCTCAGGAGACAGCTAGGTTGAGCGTGAGCAGCCCAGGGTTCAAGCTGGCCTCTGATACTCAGCAGGGGTTGACCTGGGTACGTTGCAGAGCCTCTTTGAACCTCAGTAAGCAAGGAAGTCATTCCTATCTCTGGCAGTGGTTTTGAGTGTTCCTTAAGTTATGGGAGGGAGCATTTTGCAGGCTGAAAGCCTTGTGCAGCTGGAAGTGGTCACAGGTGGCCCCAGGGCTGTCCCTTCAGTCTTGGCCACTGTGTGAACCCCGGATTTCCACCCTCCCCTAAATGGCTCCTTTTCCATGTGTGAGGCTAGAGGTGGGGGCCAACGGTCAGCGGGGCCTCTGGGAAATTTCCTTCCAGACCCCTTCTTTTGCTGATGGGGTCTTGATGCGCTAGAAAGGGAAGGTGACCCCTCTTGCTCTTGGAGCTTAGAGCTCCTCAGAAGACCCTCTCTGAAAGCCAGGTAAGCATAGCAGAGATAATGGCGGCCTGGAGGCTGAAGGACAGACGCTCTGAGGCCTGGAGAATCTCAGCAGGCTCAGTCTGAGGTTTCTAAGGACCCAGCAACAGCCCAGGCTCATCCTCAAGCCCTCGGAGCCCGGCAGCCCAGTCAGGACCAACAAAGGCCAGGGCTCTGGCCAAAGAGCACCCCAGCATCCTCTGATAAGGGGTATCCTTGTTCCTTTCAGGCAAGGGCACTGGCTGGTGGGGGGCCACCCCTGCAACCCTGACGCTGAAGGAGCAAACACCCCAGACAGGGGCCTCCTGAAGACCCGAGGAGGGCAGGCGGCAGGGCCCCTGGACACAGACCTGTGAGTGCCACCCCACCTCCACTCATGGGCACCGACACCCCACCCTCCCCACCCCACCAGCGATAAACTCCCCATCCCAGCCCTCAGAATGACCAAGAAACCAGGCCTCAGAACGGGAAGAGTTAAAGGAAGACCCTGCTGATTGACAGGGTGCCGGCAAGTCAGGGCTGTTGCGTTGGGGGTCGTAGGTGAAAAGAAATGGAACCAAAGAAGGGAAAACCCACCAGGAGCCAAGAATCCACCTCACGCTCTGCTCCCTACAAACCAGCAACGCAAAGCCTGTGTGCTACCGAGAACAAAGGACTTGGGGGAGCTGTGGAGGATGATGGTAATCTTCCCTGGAAAGGAGTAAATGGGGTCGGATTCTAGAAGCAGGGAGACCTGGGGTTGTGTCAGCCTCTGATAACAGAACCAGCCCTCGGGGCTTTGAGAGCGTCAGGCGTGTGCTCGGACGCACAGTGCTTGGAATACGGTGAAGCTCTAGAAACCGTCAGCAGTTGTTTTTACCGTCCATCATATTCTTCCCACACTTACCAGCTGTTCGTGGAGCAGGCAGGGTGAGGGACCAGCTCCATAAGACAGGTGGAGAAACTGAGGCCCAGGGAAGTGAAGGAGCTCCACTCAGAGTCATACAGACAGTCAAGGGCAGAGGGGGATTCTGACACCAGATCTCCGGAGGATGGAAAAAGAGGAGGAAGATTTGGAAGTGAGCAGAGGAGGCAGAACTCGGACAAGGAGCTGACACGCCAAAGACAGCGAGCGCAGCCCAGGCTGGCTTATATAACACAGCACACCTGTTAACCTCTGCACACCCCACACGTGTGTGCAAACGTGCGCCCCGGCACAGCACACACCTGGCCCTCATTCACTAGCAAATGAGCCTCGGAGACTGGGTCCAAACAAATTGCATTAGGAGGGGAGCAGGCGCCACCTCCCCCCGCGCTATCGGGCTCCAACACTGAGCAGGCCTGCAGAGCTGCCAGCTGCGGTCTCTCGGCCACGCTGACAGGCCCTCCTCAGCCCCCTCCCCCTGCCCCTGGGCCCCAGGAAGGGGGCTGGGGTCCGAGAGAATGCCATGATGATGGATGGGCTGAGGGAGGTTCCAGGGCTAGCTCAAGAGCACACAGGATGTTCGTGCTTATGCAAGGCTCACTTCTGAGCTGTTCCCAGCAAACCAGCCCCACCTTCCCTCCCTCCCTCCCCTCCGGCAGCCTCTCCCACGGTCACTGCTGCCAGAGCCCAGAGCCCAGGCCCCGAGCAGATCTACCCCCCAACACTCGGTCCCACAGCTGGGCTGAGCGGGGACTGGTCAGCTCAGGAGGCAATGGCCTGGGGCTGAGACACAGGTGGGCACTTTAGAGGGAAGAAGGAATTTGTGAACAGAAAGACAACACCATCATCGTAAAGGTGGCATCTCTGTGCTTTCTCATCCATTGTTTTGTTTAATCCTCCGAATGTGCCTGGAGTTAGGAGATTGTGCCCATAGTACAGATGTGACTAGTGAGGTTCATTCATTCAGTGATCCCACAGCTCCCCTTTCCTGAGCCCTGAGTCTGCACCGGGCTCTATGTGGGGTTCTGGGGACACCGAACGGAATGACTTACAGCATCTGCCCTCATTGCTTAACAGAACAGTCACCTTTGGGCTGGGTCATTGGGCACTGGGGCCCCCTGGCCTTCCAGGGGAGCACCTCCAGCAGAATCCCTTTTCCATATGGTATATGTGAGTTATTGAATATTATTACCAAGAGGAGCCTTAGCAATCAGCCCATTCAGAACACAGACCCTGAAGTCAGACAGCTCCAAGTTCAAATCCTGCCTTGCTCCCTTTTTAGCTGGATAGCTGTGGTCCAATTAGCCTCTTGAAGCCTGTTTTCCCATCTGTAAAATGGGAATACAAAAGCTCCCACCTCATGGGGCTGACTGTGAGGATTAATTTGTGTTTTCCCTACCCTTAATTGACACAGGGGGAAACAGGGGCCTGGAGAGGGAAAGGGCTTGGCCAGGGTCACTTGTGAGTTGGGGGTTAAGTCAAGACCAGATGGATCCCTTTCCCCTATCCCCCTACCCCCTTATCCCAATAGAAATCCTCCCCACCTGCTTCACCCCAAGCAGCCCAGAGGCCATGACAGTTGGCCAGTTTGTGCAGGCAACCACAGGGACATGTCCTGGGTCCCGCCCTCCACCTTCAGCCCTGCCCAAGCCTCTGCAGCACCAGAGTCCCAGGTGACCAGCGGTGGCCCCCAGCCCTCAGTGACAGTGGATGGTGGGGAAACGCAGTGGCAGACTCCCAGCCCAGAGCGGCCTGGCCATATAAGGGAAGGAGCCAGGAAGGTCTCCTGGCTCAGGCCTGGCGAGAAAATCCAGACAGCCACTGTTTATTTTCTCCTTCCCAGCCTCCCGAGAGCTTCCAGACAAAAGACAGAGGTTCCCCCTCAGGCCAAGCGACATTTCCTGAAGACAGTGGGGAACAGGGAGGAAAAACCAGCCCATCATCCGGGAGCAGCACCCCTGGCTGTGGACAGGCAGCACCAGGTAAGATTCTGCCAGGTAAGATTGTGAGGCCACCTGCTCAACTGCCTCCTTTGACAGAAGGGGAAACAGGGCGACAGAGAGAAGCGCTTGTGAGAAGGGATCACACCACTTGGGTCTCCCAAGTGGGACCCATCTCCTGACTGGGGACCCAGAGCAAGAAGGAGCCTCTCGTGGGGTAAGTGGAACAGGAGAGCTATGGACCCCCTTCTCAGTGAGACATCATCTGAAGGAGAAAAGGGGCCAGGGCCAGCTCTGTCTGCCTCCCACCAAGTATGCAAGACTCAAGGGAAGAGTTCCTGGGGCCAGAGAGCCAGCAGAAGGACACCTTTCCCGCAACTCTGCCCTCCTCCCAGCCCAGCTGCACAACTTCTTCCTCCAGGAAGCCCTCTCAGTTCCCCCAGGGAGGAGGAACCTAAGCCCTCAGCAGCCCTTTCTGGGCTCTCTCCTATGCCACTTGGGTCTGTCCCCTATTCAACTTGCCAAGGGCAATTTCCTTCCACTGACTGAGCTCCTCCAGGGTAAGGACCACATCAGATTCAGGCCTGTCTCCCCTCGGCACGTAGAAGATGCATTTGGTTTGCTGAACGGACAGGTGAAATGGTTAGACCCTGTCCCCAACCCTGATGGATTGGTAAATTGGTCAGGGGATGAGACATGGAGCATGGAGGTTAGAAATTACGGTCCTGAGGCAGCTGTTCTGATAGGAATCCCAGCTGGGCTCCTAGCTCCATGCCCTTGGAAAATCCCCTTCCCATGGAGCCTTGGGGATGCACGGGGATTAGCACAATTAAAACACTCAAGAAATGACAGTTCTTATTACCATCAGCATCACTATGAATTTTCTAGAGAGAAAGGAACAGAACTAGACAGCCTATAGCCATAGAGGATATAGAGGCAAATACCTTCCCCTGGTCAAAGGTCTCAACCTCTGTCCCTGTGTCAGAGTTTCCCACAGGAGCGTGGGACTGCCTCCCATCCACTTCCTGTTTCTACACCCAGGAGAGCTGCTATCTTTGTGGCAATATTCTGAGCCCAATGGGGTGTGCTGGAAATAGCCGCCAATTCCCCTGGTTCAAGCCAGTCTGTGACCCGGGAACTGTCTCCTCCCCTTCCTGGCCCTCCATGTGGCGGT